>NC_139606.1:39384261-40001693 GCF_964270895.1 Podarcis filfolensis | reverse complement strand
GGTGGAGGAAGGAAGGTGCTGCCTCCAGATGAGGAGGGGGGTCTGAACCCTCTTTTTTGGGGCAAGGGGGTTTGAGGGGAAATGAGAGATCAGAGGCACGGTTTGGGGGGTTACATGTAGGGTGTTTTGAATTGGGTTTTTGGGGGGAGGGGTAATACAAAGCCTTGGCTTTGGGGTGAGTGCGAGTGGGGTGGGTTTTTTAGGGATCAGCTCAGGGAAGCCATTTAGGAAGCACAGGGCAAATTGGGGGTTCTTGAGGGGGTGCGAAGGTGAGCCGCCGCCAAGACCCCTATCTGTATTTTTCTCTACTGCTGTCCTGAGGTTGCTGTTCAGGCGGATAGCAGCCTGCTGCCCGGAGCACGGGGCGCGCTGAAGCAGAGTGCCCCGTGCTTCGGGACAGATATCCTCTTCTCCTCAAAACTACAGTAGGTGCGTTTTTTAAAAGCTCGGGCTTCCCCCGTGGCTGGGGGGGATAATTTTTTCCCTTTATTTCCCCCCCAAAAAACTAGGTGCGTCCTATAGGGTGAAAAATACGGTACTCTTCCTCTAGAATCTCCCTTTTCCACCTCCCAAGTTTTCATCTGGTTTTGAAGTGCCTGTTATATCTAGGCAAGAGAGGAAGAAAACCAGCTTCCATTATTTCACAGCATTTGTTCACTTGCTGCTTGAAGAGAACAACGTTTGTTCATCAATTTAAAAGGCTCCCAACTAGCTGTTCCAAACCCTGTCCAGATTCAATAGTATTGGGATGCTCCTTCCATAAGCATTTTTTTGCTCTCTCTCTGTCACATGCACAGCTTTATCACATCACATGAATGAGTTGTAGTGGTGCCTGCTGCTGGGTGGACAACACAAAAAACCCTTAAATCCATATCTGGATGTGCTGGATACTATGAACTCAGAGCCATAGCCTCGCGGTCTCTTCTAACTGTGATTCTATGATTCCATGAAACTGAAACATGTGCACCCAGGAAGGCTGAAGAGATTCATGGAACAGCCATGCTTCAGCAGATAAGAGCTTGCCTCACTATCTAATGCAGTGGTTATACAGTTAACTTATTCCTGCAATACGTCATTTGAAAACTATAGATTTGGTGTAAATGCAATTTTTTAAAAAATTAAAATAAATGTGAGTTAACAGAAGGCAAAGAATCTCCACTTACTGTACTGCGAAGCTTTTCCAGGAGCAGGTTCAGCTGAGTCTGTAAAAGCAAAGGAAATTGCATCAAAATGGAGAATGGGAGATTAGGCACACAGGACATAGATTGGCGTGGCCAGGTTTCATGGGGGGGGCAGAACCTCAGTTAGTTAAATATTTTTATTGATTTACCGTATTTTTCGCCCCATAGGGCGCACCGGCCCATAGGACGCACCTAGTTTTTTTTGGGGGGGGGGAATAAAGAAAAAAATTACACACACACACCCCGGCGCGGGGCCTCTGACCCCTCTCGCTCTCCAGGCTTCAGCGAAAGCCTGCATTCGCCCCATAGGACGCACACACATTTCCCCTTCATTTTTGGAGGGGAAAAATGCGTCCTATAGGGCGAAAAATACGGTACTTGATGGGGGCAGCTGCCCCCCCCGCCTCCTCCCAGGCTACACTCATGAGGACACATCATTACTTGCATGCATCACTTAGCACGAGCTCCCCATGCACACATGCACTTGCTCAAATGGAGGTGAAAAGGAGAATGAGTGCATAGGATCTGTCAGTCCACGATACCAACACCTTCACTTGCTACTCGTAGTCAAACCGCATTAGCAGCAAGTGAATTAAGGTGGGAAGCAGCAACGCCATACCATACTACTACCAGAATTCTTCCACCCGACTTCATACGTACAACTTGGTACATAAATGCTTCTCTTACCCAAGTGGCCTTTAGGAATGTCTCCTTTCTATGCAATGGAAAGCACCACCAATTTGCTAAATGTGAGCTACTCTTTTAAACACTGAACACAAGGGTAAGCCAATATGGTGCCCTGCAGGTGTTGTCAGACACCAGATCCCATCAGCCCCAGCTAGCATGAGCAGTGGCAGGCGTGGCAGGGGGCTTTGGCCCAACGAACCTGGAGGGCACCACTTTGGCTTCCCCTTGACTTACACTACGCATTCACCTGGCACATAGATATCCTGATCCATGTTATTAGATGAACCTTACATGGATTAAGTGGATGGTGTATGATCAGACACAGTATCCCAAATGATGAGGGGAGTCTTGTACTTTGCCAGATGCAGCAGATGTTTGCACATAACTCATCAGGAACCAGATAGGTTTCAATAAACACTTTTTTCAGCCATTAGGGTGTGTTGGTCGAAGTTACAAAATGTTTAAAATATAGACTATGCATTGACTTAGTGGTCTAGTTTTTGTTTCAAATGGTGATTCACAAAGCCAATCACCTGCTAATGAAGACACATCCACCACCAATATTTTTTCCCTTCCCCCACGGACCTTCCTTGGCATTGCACAGAGCCCAGGGAAATGCAATTTTCATGTTGGGCAAAAGAGGGTCAACCCATCCAATGACTCACCTGGCATGCACAGAGAAACTTCTTGGAGGAGCAGAGTCAGTTTCTTACCTGGCATTGCAACCGAGAGGCAAAAACAGCAATGTAGGCTTGAGCACTGATTTTTACCTTTCCCTTGCCCCAAAGCCCAGTGAGTAGTAGGAACAGACCTGCTCACCTCCCCAAGTCCTCTGTGCATACTAGCGGACCCTCAGGAAGAGTGGGGTTTTGTTTCATAGCGTGCTGGGTTTGGCAGAAGCCAGAAGCAGGGAGCATCTTCCTCACCTGTTTAGCCTAGCACAGAGACTGGCTCTGCTATCCTATACCGTCCCACTTCTCCTGCAACCCTATTCCAGCCACCATTATCAGGCAATTCAAGGGAGCTGGGGGGATGGGAAGGCTTTGTGGCAATCCCAAGTAACAGAGGGATCTTCAGCTAAGCTGAAACACCTTGGCCCTGCTATAAATTTCATCTACCTCTCCGCATGCCTGAAATCCTCCTTTTGCATTTTGATTTTGGAAATACATACCTACACTTTCTACCCATGGAAAATGACTTATCTTTGTAAACCTGTTTTCTATTTGAAAACCAAGCAACATTTTATATTTAACCTCCATCAGTAAAGATTTCATTTGAAATCTTTAAGATGATATTTTAGTTTCCTGTTAATTACGCTGCTTTGGATGAATACTTTATATTTGACTTTCTTTTGTAATGTTTTCTTTTGGATTGTTTTATTTGCGTACTTTGAGATTTCCCCACCTTAAAAATGTAAAGCAGGATGGAAATGAAATTATTATTAATAATAATGATGATTCACAACTCCCATTCATTCTAACCAGGAATGATGGGAGCTGTGGTCCATCATCATTCATGTTGGCTACGCCTGATTCTACAGTGTGTGGCAGCCTTTCTCCAGAGTTTCACAAAAGGAGTACTGCTGGAGGAGAAAAAGAACTAAGGCAGATTTCATACATATCTTCTGGGATTGCACAAAAGCAAAACATCTCGGAGTTATAATTTTGAATATAGCAGGAAATCACCAGCTTTGCATTACCAAGAAATGCAAACACAATCCTTCTTTGCATGCAGTGAAGTTATAAATCCCTATCTCTAATTAGTAACTACTCTTTTGATTATGGCGAAACTCTATACAGCCCAGCAATCGAAAAATAAAAACCCTCCAACCAACCCACAATGGCTGAGGAAAGCTTGGGAATATGTCACAATGATAAAGCTGACAGAAACACTTTAAAATATAATGATCAAAACAAGTTTATGGGCTCTGTTCATTCAACAATCAAATTGCAGGCAAAGTACCCCTGTATATTCTTTTTATGTTAATTTAATAATGTATATTCTTTTTATGTTAATAATATCTCATTATGCAAGCTATTTTCTCCAACCATTTTCTCTCTTTCCATTTTTCTCAATATATTTTACTTTGCCCTCTATTTGGATGATTGTGGTATTTAATTTAAAATTTAAAAAACGAAAGTGAAAAAGAAAATGAGCTTTCCCCTCCATCTCTAACTGAATTGAACCCAAGTCCCTTTGCATGCAAGGCACACAGTCCAACCCTGAGCTACTGCCCTTCCCAGGTCCCACCACAGACTTAATACGTGGTTTTTAATGCATGGGTTGTTGAGGGAACCAGCAACAAAAATAAAAACCCTGCTGTGGAGTGGAGGCATTTTTCTAACGTTACAGGAAGCAAAACTGATGTGCTAGAAATAAGAATTCTGGCTGAAATTACTGCAGTTTGATAAATAATGAGTCCACGAAGGTGATACATTTACCTGCAGCCCTTGGTTTTGCCTCTGCCTGCTTTTCCTCTCAACTCCCCTATAGCTTCCCCTCCAGCCATCCTGAGCTGGTAAAAGCCAACTAAAATAAAAACTGATGAATAGGGAAAGGAAGCAGAAAAACAGAGAAGGCTTAACACAGAAAGAGCAGAAGACACAGAGGTCAGATTTACAGCTAAGAACAAAAGGAAAAATTAGGAAAAGCATCAGATAATACTGTTAGGAGAAGGGCGGGAGGGTGAGAAAAGGAATGCTCAACCCCCCAAGGTTTTTTGGGTTTTGTTTTGTCTTGTCAATGCTATTAATATTTTTAGAGGGTTCAGAGAAATGATAACACTTTAAATCTACTTTACTGTCTCAATGGGACACCCACAGCTAGCTTCTGTTGACTGAAGGGGCTCGCTTCAAATGTGCAAATTCTCATTATACAACAGAAAGCAAAGCTTTTTAAACCACACATTTAGCTCTGATAAGAAGTTGCTTCGGGGTCTGCAATTAATATAGACGCTAAACATACAGTATTAAACTAATACAGATTCCCATTTTGGCAATTCATTCGCTCCCTGTGCAACATTCAATGCGGTGAAGTCTCGGTTGCAACTTTCGGCAGCCACAGCCCAAGAGAAGGTGGAATGACGGAGGCAATGGTGGAAGTGCGTGCAAGTGTGAGTGTGCGACTGAAGAGTCCAAGAAGCCCCACATAAAATGTTGCAGAGGCAGATTGCAAAAGTGGGTGTGTGTGAGAGAGAGAAGCCATTCATGCTGTTTGTGAGTCATAAAAGAAGGGCAAGGAACAGTGAGGCAGAGGGGTGTGTGGAAGAAATGTGTGGTGCAGTGTTACCTGGAGATCGCACAGGCCTTTCTGAAATTCAAACATGGACTACAGAAAACAGGGAGGGAGGACAGAAGGAATACCCCAGTATCCTCAGGGCATGGAGAAATGTTGCTTCAATATCAGGAAAAGGCAAAAAGCCACTGAAGATTTGCCTCAGTTTACTACAGCAAAGGCTATACCTGTCATATCACAAAACCGTTTGAGGTTGCCATTTTGAGCATACATCCTAGAAAATGGAAATCCTGCTGAAACCAGCAGGGATTGCTTCTGAGTAAACAAGGATGGTCTGACAAGAGGAATACATGAAACTGAAACAACTCATGCTGTCTGCCTAACTTTGCAGTCCCGTTGTGTTCATAGAAAATGGAAAGGAGTCCCGAGAAAGGAGAAGGTTTGCCATGCCCATACCTTAAATTTGTTTCCCACACTGATGAAACTAAGCTTCCCTGCTTTTTGTTTATGGTCCTTGTTGTTGTTCGTGTTGGATTCAAAGAGCTGCCGGATAAATTTATCTTTGGATTCACATATAAGGGACTCCAGAGACATATGCAGAGCATCGTTGTTTTTCTCCACAAACTGGGTCTGAGGAAAATAATGAAAATAATGTTAGATAGGAGGGAAAGTTTGCACATGTCTATGCTATCACTTGATCACTGTGGCACCTGGGCAGAAATTGCACATAGGAATATGACACTGCAGACCAAACTTCAATGATTTTAAAAAGCAGAAGCAAAATTTGTTTTACTTCATTAGGTTACACCATTCAGAAACTTTTAGTTGCTCTCACAGTGTTGCCAACTTAGATTAACACCTCTTCCCAATGAAACTTCTTCAATATTCAAATTATCTGGTGGGGTCCTAAGCATGATGTTGAGTTCTTCCTATAGCCTTCGTAGATTCTCACCATGTAGCTGAATATATTTTATCTGCTCAGCCACACGCACAAGGATCTACTACACAACAGATATAAATAATTTATTTTTAAAACTATACAGAAAGATGAAATTCAGTAAATCATGTTCACTTACTGTCTCGTAACATACTGCTCCTGCAAAATGTCTGATTATAAAGCCCTCGTCATCTCGGATATTTCTGTGAACAGCCAGTTTAGATTTCCTGGGTATCTGAAATTTAAAACCAACATTTTATTTATGTTATTTATTTATAGGTGTCATAGAACTATAAAACCATAAAGCACAAAACAAATGACCAACTACGTACATAAAACAGCAAAGAAAATAGATTAGAAAACTACTCTCCCTTGTAAGCCCCATGCATTTTTACATGCCAGTTCTAGGCAGCCATTTTGGCATGCCACAAATTAATGTACTGCTAAATGGCCGCTCTTCACTGCCCTCGTGGTGTTCAACTAAAAAGGGCAAGAAAGTGAAGGCAGCTAAGACTCCAACCACATGGACTGCACTAGATCCTGGTTGGGTTATGTATTTATTAATTAAAATATTAATGCCACACCTGTTGTGTCAAAACAGTTCAAAGCATAGAAAACATACAGAATAGCTTTGACACCTATTAAAAAAAAAACCCAGCAACAAAAACTAAAATGCCCAACGGCAATATCACAGCTATGGGGGTCTTGAATGCCCTCTGAAAGAGAACACTCAACATGCAACTGAAAACTAGCAATGCAAAGGCAGACCACACTTCCTCAGGGACAAAGTTCCAAAACCTTGGGCCCAACATACCCCCCCCAAAAAAACCCCCCGCCTATGAAGCAGATCTTAATGAACAGGTATATGAGAGAAGACATGTATGTTGGACCTGGGCACTTTAGGTCTTTAAAGGTCAAAGACAACTCATTAAACTGAACCTAGAAACAAACCAGGAGCCACAGCCGGCATGTCAAAATTGGTGCCACATGCTTTCTTCAGCCTACTCCATTTAACTGTAAGGAAGCCACATTTTATATTGAGTTTGTGACCAAGGCAACTAGATTGCAATCACAGCCAGAAGGGATGGTGGTCAAGGTTTTATTAGGGAGATAGACATATTCATTTTTGCAATATGATCACATTAGTGGTTTCATTGTAGCTTGGTGGAGTATTGTGTATCGGAATCTTATCTGTATATGTCACTTGGAGAGTTCTTGTGGAAAGTGGCTAAGAAATTAAATGTGATGCACTGCAGATTCTTATCCACCTCCTTTTAAAATTCTGTGACTCAAAGTGTGCAATTGTACTGACTTTCTCCCAGAACCTCAGAGACCAAATGCTTCTTTATGCTTGGCCATGGTAAATAAATCAGGAGTGTACGTTTATAATATTCCCTTTCGTTTTGCTGTAAAGACATATGGAGATAAAACCTGTCATAACTATTGCCAAGGACGCTTCCCTATGGTGGAGTCAACACACTGGGTTTCATAACAAATGGGTTGATTCGGAATTTAAGGTGACATGATTGCTGCCATGGGTGCATCGGGCATTCATCTGTGTAGCCCATCCATTATGTAAAATGGCACCCTTAACTAAATATTTTGGTTATTTTAGAAATATTTTAGATAACGTCCCATTTGTGGAGATGGAAACTTTTTACTAAACCAAGCTGTCATGCGGGAGGTGATTTTTGAGGGTTGGTGAGTAACCAAACATTGCAAAGCAAACATTTCCTTGTTCCCTGCAGTCAATCTCTCTGTCCTTGTATCCTGAATTCACACATTGCAATTAGAAACCAAAATACATATACATGTAATTGTAGCTACACTCTCTCCAAGCAAATGAGCCTCTATAGGACCAGTATTGTCAGTAGGAAAGTATTCTGGAACATCTGACAGAAAAGGGATAATGGGGGAATCTTGGATGTAATGTACAAAGGTTTATTTATGACAATTTATAACTTGGGGTAAACAAACTGATGCCAATATAAAAAAAATAAGCCTACCGAGAGTCTGAAGTGATCTTTGTGCTTCTGATGTACCATTGATGTAAAGTGCTGATCACTTGGCTGGGGAAGCCGATTTTCTTCATCCAAAATGTCAAGAACACCTATTAATTTCCCTTCGATCAAATCTGTTTGCAAGACAGAAGCCAATAGGCTAGTTAATACAGTATATACAGAGTAGTGACAAGAGTGTTACCAAGCAATACAAAGCTTTTACCTTTCCTAAATACATCTGCTCTTGAGTAATCTGCAGAATCTGCCAACCGCTATTCTATTAGCTGATATATTAAGTGGCTTAGCAGTAAACGTCAACAGCCTAAGCAACAAACCTGTGGTTTGTCAACAATATATGAATTCAGACGTTTTACAACAATTAGTTTTTGCAAACTACCTCCAAATTGTGATTTCATATTTTGGTTTATCAGTCCCCCAAACAATCCAGGTTTATAGTGAGGCTCAGAACCAGACCTTAAAATAAACTATGTTTAAGCAAACCACAGTTTCACATTACGTCCCTTCACTAAAATTTCAAAATATGGATCTCTTATCTAATATGAAAGGAGCAGGTGTAAAATACAGAACGTTTTCATTCAAAAAAATCATGTGAAATGGCCCATTTCACCCTCCTGCTGCTTCCAAGAATGTTAAAGGTTAAGGAAAACAAAACAGATATACTACCATTCAATTTCAATGAAAACCAGAGCAAATAAAACTTCTTTTTTTACACAAACGGCATCTCAGAATTCAACATGCATACCTATACAGTCTTGGTTATCTACATAGTGGACTTCATTGACACCTAAACCTTCTTTCTGGTAAAGTTCTTGTTCCTATAATAGAAATAATGAAATTATCGTATGAGTAGAATACTGCTCATCTATCCAACTTCTCATATCCTTTACGTGAGGGCCGAAGGTACATGCTAGCAATGTCACACATGAGTGCCAGCACCATCCCTTGGTTGTATTTCAAGTCAAGCTGATCCTGTGATAGAAGAACGAGTAATGTTCTCAGTGATGAGCCATTTCACAGTCTTAAGCAACCTGAACTTTGTGGCATGAAACAGTTCTGAAATAGCTCGGCACTTTTGCTCAAACTTCCAAAAAAACCAGCAGTCCTATATTTTTCTGGTGCCCTGAACCACCTCCTATGTCATTTGCTTTATTTGTTTCTGGGAATATGATTGTTCAGTATCTCGAACATCAGGCCTTTGTCAAATTGCTAGAGGTGCTATGAAGGCTGACCTTGTTCAAACGATTCCAGCATTGCTGTCTAACTAGCATCACCATGTGCACTGAAGTGGAAGCTGAAAAATAATGTTGTCATTTGGAAGTTTTTCTTCATGGTTTTCAAATCCAGTAGGACATTCAAGCACATCAGTTATATGCATGCTGTTAAATGTTAATGGGGGAAATAAGGCTGATTCAGACACAACTTTTCTGTGCATCTTCATAGAAGGAATTTCAAATCACTATTTTTTCATTTTAAAAAATTACATATATGGGGTATCTACGTAATGCAATTATTTGTGTAACTTTTCTCAAAAGTCCATGAGACTCAAGGAGTTGACTCCTAGAATTGCTACAGGCAAAGATCTGCAGATGTATTGTATCTGCAGATCAGACACTGGTAATAGAAAAACCTCAGTGAAATGACTATAAACAACATGCATCACATTCTAAAATGGTAGCTGCGTTAAACTGTTGTGGCAAAAACAAGAGTCTTGTGGCACCTTAAAGACTAATGGGTTTGTTCACTGAACAGCCTTATTAACTGGTCACTTTAAATACTTTGCTTTCAGGTACTTATCACTGGATTCTCCTGAATTTCACTCTGCATTCATTGTTGTATGTCCCATTCCCACCACCTGCCAAATGAGGATTACACTTCATGCATCTGATGAAGCAGACTGTGGTCCATGCCATAATAAATTTGTTATGGTTGTATACAATTACCTCTTTGAGAATCCTTTCGTTAAAGAACTGCTGCAGCTTCTCATTACAGTAGTTAATGCAAAACTGTTCAAAGCTGTTGTGTTCAAAATATTCTGTAAAATAAAGGAATTAATATGCTTTAAAATCAGTGGGGGCGTCGCTAGGAAATACACTTATTATAATCTTATGTTGGTTTAAGGCACAGAGTTCCAACATTAGGTCTTCCATGCAGGAAACACAGTTGCAATTCAGAAGAGTGAAGTTAGACTATCCCCTACTGTTCTCTTTTAAAATACAAAGGAAGTGCTCAGGTAGCAGCTCTGACTTTCTGACGGTAATTGCATACAGAGTCGTGGACTCAATTCCTCTTCCCACCATGGGAATTCCAGTTGCATCCAAGGCTTAATGAGAACAATTTGTTGCCATATTTCTTTAGATTACTTCACATCTTCCATTAAGCTGAAGACAGGTAACATAGCCAGGGTAGCACAGTGGTTTAAAGAAGGAGCTTTGAAACAGGAACTCAGGGTATCTAATCTCTACCCAGCTTACTTGCTGATCTCCCAGTCTCCGGCTCCCACAGCTCCTTCTGCTATAGGTTGATAACACTGCTTGTTTATTGAATAATACCGCCAGACTACATAGCACTTTATAAAAAGGAAGTGTCACCACAACATAAATGCCAACATCTTGATCACTGCTTTGGGAAGGTTTCCTGGGATCAGGCTTAAGTCATTTGGACTTTTAGCTTCCCCCAATCAGATGTAACGCTCACTCTGCTTTGAATGTCAACAGACTTACACACAACGCTAAGTGATCACTCCAATGGAAGAAATACAGATCACTAACTAGGTCCCAGAGCACGGTCTGAAAGCAGATGATGCAATACAGCAACCATACTAAAGCTAAAGAGCAATTTAGAGTTCCCTAGGCAAAAGACTTACCAAAACCTGCGATATCAAGAACTCCAATGAAAAAACAGGACGTCTCAAAAGGGAAACATTGGTTTACCCTGTTTACCACGTGGTCAAAGAGGTGACTGTAGACAGTTTTTGCCAGAGCATCACGTGCATTGTTCGCCTGTTCTACTTTCAGTGGAACCCTGCATGGTAACAAGAGGATATTTGTTCATTTACGCTCTCCCCATTTTTGGTGGCAAGCCCTCACAACACAACTTCCCAAAACAAATGCAAAATGACTGAACAAAAAAAGATACAATCTTCAAAAGCTTAGATAACACCATAAAGATCTAGCAATATGGTAGAATTTTCTTTTCTTTTTTAAAGCCTTTTTTGTCCTCTTAAAGGCTACAAGAAAAGGGGACAAGTGGAGTTCTTAGGGGAAGGAATTCCAAAAGCATGGGGGCCACCAATAAAAAGGCCGGGAGCCTAACACCCATCAACCTTGGTGGAGGGCCCAATACCAGTAAAATCTTAAGTTTGCTGTTCCAACGTGCATGCATTAAGGCAAAAGACAGGAGTTTCAACACTTGAACATAGCTGTAGGGTACCTGTACCTGAAAATCAAAACGGAATGCGTGGAGTGGTTCATATGCCTTGGAGATAATGCTGGTCTTATGGCCAAGCTGAGCTTGCAAAATTGGAGCTGCTGTGTCTACGGCTCCAATGTGGAGACACCAATTTGCATGAATGGTGTCTCCCCAACATGGGTGCTGTATACACAGCAACGTCAATTTTCATTATAGCAGAGGACTGAAAAATGCTGCCACCCTCATGGAAACTGGGGCAGCCACAGCCACGCTACCTACCTGGATGCATCGGTTCATGTGAAGAAGAAGAGTTTGGATTTGATATCCCACTTTATCACTACCTGAAGGAGTCTCAAAGCGGCTAACATTCTCCTTTCCCTTCCTCCCCCACAACAAACACTCTGTGAGGTGAGTGGGGCTGAGAGACTTCAAAGAAGTGTGACTAGCCCAAGGTCACCCAGCAGCTACATGTGGAGGAACAAAGACACAAACCGGTTCCCCAGATTACGAGTCTACCGCTCTTAACCACTACACTACACTGACCCCAGACAGTCCGCAAGCCCAAAAACAGCCGCATGTGTTAGCATGCATGGAATGCTGCTCTGTGGTGAACTCCTTTAAAAGAGGTCATACATCCTCTCTCTAGGCTCCCTGGAACTGCGTGAAAGCTGTATCCAAATACTGAGCACATAACATCTTCCTTCATTACGTAATACCAGGAAGAGCAGAAATTGATGTACTAATCCCTTGCATATCCTCTAGTTCCACTCTGTGGTAATAGCTAAAGCAGCTCTTTGGCATTGCTCATTTAACCACTTCAGTGCCCTCTGCCTCCCCCCCCCTTTTTTTTTTTACTGTTTACATCCTGTTTTATGTAACAAAGCACACAAGATGAAAGATTGCTATTTAAAATGCTTAAAATCCACAATCGGAAGGAAGCAGACTCAGTTGAAAGTGGGAGAGCATGGAAGATGAAGGAGGAAAGGCCGGATTCAAAACACTGGACCCTGAGGAGAAACTGGAAAGAAGAGAAGGAAGTGTCTCAAACAAGGAAAGGATATTACAGGTATATTTCTTTGAGGGCTGAGCCAAATGTGCTATTCTCAGCACACACAAAAAAGGTGTTTTAAAATTGACCTTCTTCCTGGTAACAATGATCTCATCACACAGCAATTTAGGTTCGGCAATGTGACACCACCCCTGAGGGCAAGAGAGACTTCTTTGGACAATGCCTGTTCAGAAGAATTGCCCTCACTCAGAATTAGTTTTATGGGCTACGTGATGTCACATGATGGGGGGTGGCATGAAATTATAGCCAATCAGGGACTATTGCAGCTACCTAAAACTCAAAATATTGGAGAGAAAGGAGGGTCATCTATAGCCCAACCTCCTGTGAAGAGTGCCTTCTCATTGCAGTAAATAACCACAAAAAATGCACACCCTGTAACAAACCACCAGGAGCAGGGCGTGCCTTTGTGGAAAGTTTGATTCATTTTATTCACAAGCATACAGGTATGCACTGAAAACAGACATAGACACAAAGAAAGCTAACAATGAAAATAGGTTTTCCAAGACAGCTTTTCTGTTGTGATGGAGGGGATAGAAACTTTAAGAGAAAGAGAAAAGAGAAAAACAACTGAAAGCTGCACAGGGAATCTGAACTGTTTTGGGGGCAATTTTAAGCCCAGCCTGTTGAAAAAACACAATCCCATTTGCACCGAGATGCTGACACTGTCAGAGAAAAGGATTAGGAGTTACAGTCCTCTCTACACTGCGCTCTTCTCTAGGTCAACACAGAGAGGAATTGGAGAGAGCCTGCAGGGCAGCTGTCTAGCATTACACCATTCTTAAGGGTATAAAAGGCAGGCTTTCCTCTATCGCAGTAACGCCTCTCCTTTGTGTAAAAACCCTATGTAAAGGCAAGCTGCTGTGCATTGGAATTCCCCGCTATTGCAAACGAAGTATCTAGGAAATGAAGGCTCTGTTCATCTGTTCATTAGGAATGGCTGCAGCTACATTACATTAGAGTGTAATTAGCCTTAATGTACTATCTCTTGATTTATCTTAGCGTAATAGGTACTGACAGCAATCCTATCTTATAAATAGAGGGAAGGTTCCTTTACATTCCCCTTCTGATACGTTTAAGAGCTCAGCGCTGTAATCCTCGTCGTTCATGTCAACTGTCAATCTTTTATATAAGGCACTATGCACACCATAATTTTAGCCCCCCAACCCAAAAAAAACACCCCAGCAACTTTCCACAGTAGATTTCAAAATTAAAGGAAAATTGGGGAAATATTGGAACAAGAAGGAGATAAATTGAAATTGCAGAGTTTTGAGAAATTAAAAGATAAAGTGCGAGACTGGCTTCATTATTATCAAATAAGAGAGGCCTATAATTTGGACAAAAAAATTGGCTTCCAGGTGGAAAAATCAAAATTGGAAACAGAATTGTTAGATCCCAAAACTAAGATACTTTCAAGAATGTATAACTTGCTGTTGAAATGGAATACGCAGGATGAAACGGTTAAATCTGCTATGATTGAATGGGCACAAGATATTGGTCATAACATTATGTTTGCTGACTGGGAACAGTTGTGGACCACCGGTATGAAATTTACGGCATGTAATGCCTTAAGAGAGAATATTATGAAAATGATATACAGGTGGTACATGACACCAGTCAAGCTTGCAAAAATATATCATTTGCCCGATAACAAATGTTGGAAATGTAAAGAAAATGAAGGTACATTCTTTCACCTTTGGTGGACGTGCCCAAAGATTAAGGCTTTCTGGGAGATGGTATATAATGAAATGAAAAAGGTATTTAAATATACCTTCCTGAAGAAACCAGAGGCCTTTCTCCTGGGCATAGTCGGCCAATTGGTGCCAAAGAAGGATAGAACTTTCTTCATGTACGCAGCAACAGCAGCAAGAATACTCATTGCAAAGTATTGGAAGACACAAGATTTACCCACCCTGGAAGAGTGGCAGATGAAACTGATGGACTACATGGAATTAGCGGAAATGACTGGCAGAATCCGAGACCTGGGAGAAGAGTTGGTGGAAGAAGATTGGAAGAAATTTAAAGACTATCTTCAGAAACACTGTAAAATTAATGAATGTTAAAAATGATGTTGGATTGAAAATAAGAGGCACTAGCAACAAAGTTAGTGAGAATATGCAAAAATGAGTTGATAATGGATGAAAATATAGAGCTATAATATGTTAAGATATAGAGTTAAGATAAACGAAAGAGGGTAAGGATTTGCTGATTTGATTATTTAAATGGGAATACAAAAAGGGGAGGTGTGAGGAAGTCAAGGAAACAAGCTAATGAGTTTAAAGTTACAAAAAATGGGTTTGTTTTTAACTCTTTTGTATTTATTCGTTTTTTTGTACTTTGTATGTTTATCTTTCTTTTTTCTTTTTTATGTATTTTTGTATGTTTTTTTAATTTTTTTCCCTTTTTTGTATTTTGTAAATCTATGTTTTTGTAAAATTTCAATAAATATTTTATTAAAAAAAATATTAAAGGAAAATTGAAGGAAGAAGAAAGTAGTATACATTAACACCTGTAGTTTAGAAGTAACTATATAGTCATCTATACTGTAAAATATGATGCTGCAGAACCTCTTCAAAACTGAATGCAAACTTATCCCTCAATATTATTTCTACAGTATTGGGGGTGGGCACCCCAGTCCTAGAGATGTGAAGGCCTGGGAGGAAATGGAAAATGTGGGGTAGGACCCATTCCCACCCCGTATTGTTCAGGATCCCCCCATTGTTTTGGAAACACAACAGGACAAAAAGCAGAAAAATGGGGGGGGACTGGGATTTCCCCCAATTCTTCCATTTCCCCCCTCCTCAGGCCTTCATAGCTCTACCCAACACTTTGGAATCTTGAAATATTAAGACAGCCAAAATGCTGTGGCTATAAAAAAAGATCAAATTCCATGCTTCCAGAAGTCACACGGGTGTCAAATTGCCCTTTTACAGGTTTATGGTTTGTCGTGGGAATACTGGCACAAGCAGCAGGGGACCAAGAATAAGGCAGGACCCATCTAAAATTCAAACCTGTGCCCCCATTACTGCATAATAGTTACATTAAAAACTATTCATTTATTAACTGTTACTATTATTAATAAACTGATTGCTCACCCTTAACCAACAGGTCCCAGGAAGGTTACAACAACAATTAAAAAATCAGAAATTAAAAATGGTTAAAATAAATTACAGTCATAGGGAGAGGGTGGGCCCTGAAAACACACCTCAAGTTTGAAAGGCCAGGGTAAATAAATGTGTCTTCAGCATTCGCCAAAAGCTGTATAGGGAAGATGCCAGATGTACCTCTGTGGGAGGAGAGGGGACTAAGCGCCTGCCATGGGGAATGTCCTCTCCTAGGCCATCACAACCCCAAACATCTGGGAGCAGCAGAACTACTAAGAGGGTCCCTCTGCTGATCTTAACGCCAAAGAAGGTTTGTAAGGAAGGGCAAACACTAGCACAATTGGTCCCAGAAATTAACCAGCAATTCATTTGGACAGGGGTGTTTGAGTGTTGTCTAGGGACATACACACCCCCAAGTCAATAATCTGGCCACTGCATTTTGAACCAGTTGAAGTTTCCAAGTCGCCTTCAAGGACAGCCCATGTACAGCGCATTAAAATAATCCAATCTGGAAGTCGCCAGAGCCATAGAGTACCATGTCCAAGTCATCTCTGTTTATCTCATCAAGCTCATCCCCACTACCTATTAAGCAGCTCATTCTTCCTAAATCTTAATACTTCAGTATTCTCTGTACTTTCAATGGGGAAAGTGCAGCAATCATCTTTTTGTTGTTATTGTTGTTCTTCCTTTAATCACTCCAAAAGTGACTGCATTTCGTACATTTTCATAGAATCACTGGGTAGTATTCTACTATGTTTTACTCAGAGCAGGCCCATTTAAATTAACGAACGTGACTAAGTCAGGCCCATTAATTTGAGTGGGCCTATTATGAGTAATGCCTGCTTGAATACTGCCCATAGAGTCAGACAAGACCTCCAAGGTCACCTAGCCAAGCCTGCTAAACATGTAGGAAATCCAGCTTCTTTAATCAGTAGCCTTCAGCCTCTGCTGAAAACCTTCTGAAAAAGGATGGTCTATCATTTTCCAAGGAAGTTTTTCCAACTATTCCGCTGAATAGTTAGTCATGTCAACAAGTTCTTGCTCATGTTTATAATCTAAAAATGGACACTTGCTTTGGTTTAGAAACCTGTTCAATATTTGACACAGAATTTAATCTAGACCTGGGGCTCCTCCAGATGCCCTAGTTATTGAGCATTCATCCTGATTTGCTTCCACAAAGCTTACGTGGAAGTTAGATGATATCTGTTCTTTATTGAACATTTGTTCCAATTTATTTGTTATACAATCGGCATTCATCCCGATTTGCTTGTGGGGTGTTTATACATGTTCTCAATTAGGGCAACCCCTTGAATTGCGCAAACCTAAACTTCCTGCTTGAATCCCTCCCACAAAATACTGACAGCTTGTTCGGTTCTGCCATCCTATAGCACGGAAAGGAAACTTTTGGTTAAAGATTAAGTTCATCTCACCTTTTGTACCCTGGGAAAGTACACCTTGATTTATTAGAGTGTGGGGGTAGCAACAATGCCCACTGAAAGTTGTTGAAGTGAATGAAGATGGAAACTCATGATATATCAGTGTTTTAAAAGCCCTCCTGGATGGCAAGTAGGTTTACTGGCTCCACTCAAGAAAACATGGGAGGGTAGTGCACCAATTGGGCTTTCAAGTCCCCTACTTCTGAAAGGTCAGTGTGTGATGGGGCATGGGGGGCTACAACAGTTGAGGAAAATTGGGGGAACTCAGCAAGGCTGCCTTGAACAAGTGGAAGTGTCTTTTCACCATGAGCGCAGGAGTGGTTGCACTGCCTGCTGCTCTGTATCCTTCTCCTTGTACAGAATGACCTCCTTCCCCACTGCTGCCCTCCCACCAGCTGCATTAAGTCAGAAGTGATCTCGAAGTGGCAACACATTCTCATTCTGTTCATTAAGACTTCTTCCCACTGGATTGGCGCCTTCTCTTTTTGAGGAAAAGCCAGCCTCTTCAGAGAAAGCGAACCTAAGCAAATGGTATGCAAAGGTATGAACTTTGGGCTCTTGACACAATGTCATGTAATTAAAATGGAAATTTGGGGTGAAGCCCACATCAAACCAAACCAAGTCATCTTGCAGAAGTAGGCAAGGTTCTCAGATAGTGTAAATCACTGGTAAGATGAATCATTGCGAGCGTGAGCTGTTAATAGCCGAAGTGACTGAACAGAACCCATCCACAATTCAAGCAATGTTGACAGGAGACAAACCGTTTACATAGCAGGCTATTTGCATAACTCATGCCTATAAAGCGGCAGTTCTGCTGCGCAGTGCTGCAAACCACACACACAAAAGAGTAAGTTGCAGTGCTTAAAGAACTGAGCGAACATTGGAGTTTTCCACTTCCATCTTTAAAATGTTCCAAGGAGCTGTGCAGGCTGCACGCTTAGTACAAACATCATGCTTACTCCCAGGTTTTAAGCAATTATTGTTATGCGAATATGGATTCAAGCTGTGCCGAGACACACTGCAAGGCATTTTCACTTTCCCTGCTAGCGTTTGACAGGTTAATCATTAACAAAACTGCCAGGCAATTCCCCCCCCCCTTACCGTTATTGCACAGATATATTCTCTCTTGCACACTGGGATGAAAGGGAGACAGAAATAAATTTGGCACAGCAACAGATGTTTTATTGCTCTTCGGAAAGTGCTATTCATCTTGCAGAACAAAGCAAAAAGTAAAAAGGAAAGGAACGCAACTCTAAATTTCTATTCCGCCATAAACAGTTGCAAGTAAGACATTTCCGAATAGCTCAAAGCAAAGATTTAATAGGCAATTTTTACAATCTCCGTTTTTTTAAAAAAGACAACTACCATGTAGGGCAGCTGTTTGGGGGGGGGGGAGAGAAACAAAGAGAAACACACTGCTTTTCTGAACCACTTACTTTATAACCGTTCCTTTGGTGCCCCCTGCTGTTGTCAGCATGACTCTGGTGGTGAGGCTTACACGCAAATCATCCTGGTCCAAACCGAGGAGCTCTGCACAGCATTCCAGAGACTGGCTAGATTTATTCTTCAGAGTGCAACCACCTATTTTTAAAAGCAAAAGGGGGGAAAACAGCTAAAAATTGGGTTCAAAAAAAATCATTAAAGTAAGTAACCAGCAACTGCCTACAAAGTCCTTTTCTTTATACAGCTACTTGTAACACACAGCACAAACTATTCCACAAAGCATGAATGAACAAGGCAGAATCACACACATAATAATAGGCATATCTCTTAAGAAAGAAAAAAACCATATTTTTTGCTCTATAAGACTCACCTTTTCCCTCCTAAAAAGTAAGGGGAAATGTGTGTGCGCCTTATGGAGCGAATGCAGGCTGCGCAGCTATCCCAGAAGCCAGAACAGCAAGAGGGATCGCTGCCTTCACTGCAAAGCAATCCCTCTTGCTGTTCTGGCTTCTGAGATTCAGAATATTTTTTCACTTGTTTTCCTCCTCCAAAAACTAGGTGTGTCTTGTGGTCTGGTGCGTCTTATAGAGCGAAAAATACAGTAAATCACCACACACAAACAAGGAATCCTCTGTGTTCCTTTGCTGAAGCGCACCAACTTTTCACCAAAGCAGCAACACTGCTCGATGCAAAATGAAACAAAAGTTACTGATCTAACCAGAAGTGCTGCCAGCTTCTTCAAAATCAATATTCCCAAGGTGTAGAACGCCAGCCACCACCCGGAAGAGATCCAGCTTCTCTTCATCATCTAAGCCAATCTTCTTCATCGCAGTGCACATTCTGTTAAAGTCTCCATGATCATCGAGCAGAGGATCTTTCAGGGAGCCTGATTTCAAGTACTATAAAAGCAAAACAAAAGCAGTCTCAATCCATTGGTGAACATCCAGCCAAAGCAAGCAAAAGTGTATTTGATGGACAGAGCTCAGAAATACCACACATAAAAATCAAGATTTGTGTTCTAGCAAGGTTTGTCTAGCATTATAGATCAATGTGGAGGACGATGTTGAATGTGGAGAAAGGAGTATATGGGGCAGAGTGATTTGAAACTTCACAAAGATCTACCAGAAGAATGTATGGAAGTAGTGTTAAATATGAGAAGTATCTTCTCGTTTAGAAAATCTTCAAGAAAACAGCCCTTAAGAGGGCAGGAATTATTGTCCTCACTCTGAATAGGCTTCATAGCATTCTGACAGGGTAGCGTGACACTGTCACGGATGCTACATGATCCTCAACGGTTTGCTGTCACATAATCAGGTCAAAGCAGCCTGAGAAAGCAGCCAAACATTTAGGCAGTAATCAAGTAGCTGAATAAGGAGGAGCCAAAGACAAAGGAAGTTGCCTCACACTAATTCAGATCATTGGTTGATCTAGCTCAGAACTGTCAAAGCTGACTAGGAGCTCATTCCAGTGTTTTGGAAGGGAATCATTTGCAGGCCTACATGGAAATGTCAAGGGTTGATCTTTGAATAAGTTCTAACACTGAGCTACAGGCCCATCCCCATTTTGGCCCCCATAAAATGGAACAAAAATATCTGCTTGCGAACATTTGGTTCAGGCCCAATATTAACATTCCTCAGTTTTGGCACAAGAAAAGTCAGGCGACAGCAATATACGTAGATTATGAATGAAGTGTGGGATCATAAAATTCAGCAGAAAAACAAACACTGGTCTGGCAAACAGAACTGTGTATAGAAGTCCATAGCCCAGTTCTTATGAACTTTTATAGTGCATAAGAATTCACCAGGCAATGGGTTCTTTGTGGGGAGGGAAGGTTACACACAGTTATGGTTATTCAGCTGTTTTGAGTTCAAACATCACACACCACCACCACCTCTAAAATCTAAACATTTTAACTAAAAAGCAAGCTACTACATGCAAGGGAGTGGGGAAGCATGCAGAAAAATAATCCTTAATCTTAAAAGTTCACTGTAAACCCAAAGAGAAGATGCAATTTGACTTGCATTGTACCCACTTTAATCCCAAACAAGGGAAACACTGATCTAATCATCTAAGAATAAAAATGCTAACATGCATCTGAAAAATTCACATCACGTAGCAATTTAATGAAATTAAAATTTCAAATTATACAAAGTGATCACCTCATCTTCCTGATAGGAAAAGGATAAAAATAATGTAAGCATTAATTGATTACTCCGCTTACTATTATTAAAACATGTTCAAGGAGGTTTAAAGATGAAACAACAAAGATGACTTATACAATGGAATAGCTTGATGAAAGAGAATAACTTATAGTTAGAAAGGGCAGGTGACATTCTTAGGAATCAATTCCAAGATCCATACCGAGATCACAGACTATATATTTGTTTAAAACCGAAGAGAGAATTTGCATTCTAATATACCTCTGAAAATAGGTCATCCTTCAAGATCACAGATTTTTTTAAAAAAGGATCCCTGTATTTACAAGATGGATCTTCTCTTCATTTGACATTAACAATCCCTTCAAGTTTTTGACACCAGGCTCATTCACATGGCTCTTAGCCCACAACAACCAAAGCTTTTGATCAGTAGAGGGGTCAAGTTGCTGTGTAAAAGACACATATCACCCACTGAACAGAGAGGAAGTTAGTTTTTTCACATGGCATCCACATAAGATGGACGGGTGGAAGAAAAAAGAAAAGTCAGGGCTCCCCGCACCTTTAACAGTTCAACTGAAGAGGGAATTTCAACAGGTGAAGTTTGTGACACATCAGAAACCCTATCCCCTTTTTTCACCTGACCACCCTTCACCCGCACCACAGCTGTGAGAGCATGTCTTACACCAATGATGGCCAAACTTGGCCCTCCAGCTGTTTTGGGACTACAATTCCCATCATCCCTGACCACTGGTCCTGTTAGCTAGGGATGATGGGAGCTGTAGTCCCAAAACAGCGGGAGAACCAAGTTTGGCCATCACTGTCTTATGCAGTCCGTGGCTAAAAGTTTATTTAAGACCCTCAAGTGCCACTGGTCCAAGCAGTCGTGTGAATAAATACATAGTTATAAAGCAATGCCCACTCATGGCTAAATGAAGTTGGTTGTGCATTCTTTATATGACTGATCCTTTGGAGAGAATACTGTCATTTTTATTTATTTTTTTAAATTATTACTTACACGTGTCTTATAATAGTAATAAAAATTAATGTCTCCGCACTACATAGTGATACTAGGAGTTGGGCAAATTACTTGATTGGACACTGCAACAGCTCCAAGTTACCGCAAACAGATAAATTAATAAATAATCCTAAAGGTGCCAGTACATAAGCTAACTGTTCTCCAATGTGCTTTCTGGGGTACGAATATAAACCATTCCTACATGCCCAAAGAGCCCATTTTAGGCTTGTGGTACCAGCACTTCACTATAAGCCTGAAGCTATGCTGCCATATTAGCGATAAAGCACTGATGTGGCAAGAAGATTTGCACTGAGAAAGGGATTTTTTTCCCTCTTGCCTCACTAGCTAAGACTTCATGGCAGCCCCCTTGTAAGAGCAACCAATAATGGACCACAATTGCAATTGTTGTGGGCACTCACATGGGGAGTGAAGCATTTCTGTGAACAGGTACCCACCTGGAGGCTATATACTGGCGATGACTAGGGAGTGGGGAGGTAGGGAAATCAGGATCAACAACCCAGCCCAATAGTACACCTTTATTGAATTTTGCTTTTCTGCTTGTTTATTTTACTGAGACCAGCATTACAATATACACTCTGTACGTTTGGGCTTCTGCAGGTATTTAAGCTCAACAATGTAGTGAAATGTTAAACTACACAGCAAGCAAAAAATACCTGCTGTGTTGTTGTTTCATTTCTATAAATAGTCAAATTGGGGTGGGATGGGGAATCCAATTGGGTATTCAATTATAGGCCACTTTCCCTAAAGAATGTGTGCCAACGAAATTTCAGTGGCTACAACTTGGGCACATAGGCAAGAACAGAACCTCCCAAGATTAATCCATATATACATGAATAAAAGTTCGGTTCATAAAGGGAAGCCACAGCTGAGACAATGGGTCCTAGTTGAAATGCCCTTACATAGATCAGTGGATAGGTTTTCCAGCTGCACATTAGGATCTGCATGCACTAACAGATGGCTGCTGTCATTTTTGACAGTGCCAATCATTTGTCTGAAGTAGTAGTGGTGGTGACATTCAGTCCCTGTTCTCAAACAAGGATCAGTGCTGCCAAACTGCTTGCATACAAAGCAAAAATAAGTCGTACCATGTAAACCAAATGTGAAATAGCAGCAAGCGATGGCGGCAGCAAATGCTGCTGCTGCTGCTTTGCAAAGTCTGAGCTTTTAAACATGAATGTAAAACATACAGAGTAGCTCTCATACCTGAGGACTTTTGCGGTTCTGTAAAATTTGCTTATCTGTTTCTTTGGTGGCAAAGTACTGAGTGCAACCACGATTCAAATACTGTTGTGAAGCAAAGGAAAACAAAAGATACAATTAACAACAAAAACTATAGAAGGAAGTAGAAAAATATGGTGTATCGTCATCATGTTACAGGATGTAATTGTAACATCATGTTACAGAATTGTAAATTTGCCTTGAGGCCTACTTTATGGTCTCATTTACATCCTAAGGTAAAGGTAAAAGTAAAGGGACCCCTGACTCTTAGCTCCAGTCGTGGATGACTCTGGGGTTGCGGCGCTCATCTCGCTTTATTGGCCGAGGGAGCCAGCGTACAGCTTCCGGGGCATGTGGCCAGCATGACTAAGCCGCTTCTGGCGAACCAGAGCAGTGCACAGAAACGCCGTTTACCTTCCCACTGGAGCGGTACCTATTTATCTACTTGCACTTTGACGTGCTTTCGAACTGCTAGGTGGGCAGGAGCTGGGACCGAGCAACGGGAGCTCACCCCGTCGCGGGGATTCGAACCGCCGACCTTCTGATCAACAAGTCCTAGGCTTTGTGGTTTAACCCACAGCGCCACCCGTGTCCCTCTCATTTACATCCTATTATACATTTAATTATTTGAAAATGCAGGTATTATTTCTGGGTTAGATCAAGACTTGCTCTTCCATGAATAGAAGGGGTCCTATGTGGAACAGACTGATATCCAGTGCAAGTTCCCACCAGTGGATAGGGAGGGGAGATTTGAGCTAAATTCTTCCTATGCCTGCAGCCCCTCAGCACCACTTTCCATACTGTTCAGAAGAACAGGCCAACCTTTCAGTGCAGATTTTTGGGGGTGGGTGGGATGGGGAAATCAGCATAAATCGCCTCTTCCATTCCTCCAGTGGAAATATTGCATGAGCTGTTCATGAGACCTCTGGGTCAAACCCAATATACTTTTAAACCAGGACAGTGGAACAAATAGACCCTTAAAACGAAATTCAGAGAAAAACAACACCCATGGACTGTTCATAATACATCGCTACAGCGAATTGTATGGTAAAAATGAACTGGAGCAAATAGCAATTTTTTAAAAAAATAATTAAAGCAAGTCATAGTGGGCAATATTTGTGCTGATGGAACGTTTTGTTTTACTACGACGCTGAATTCCTTCCTATCATTTTGATCTGATTTCATATTATGTGTCAGCCTGCAAACCATCCTATGCCTTGCATAACAGGACACTAACACAAATAAAATGCTTATATGCATGAAAAGATCTAACTGATAAAAAAAATGTTATAGGAGAATGCAGCAATATGATGACAAGTTGAAGAGTCAACCACTTTGGGCACAAAAATCAAGGTTTAGTACAGGGGTAGCCAACTTGGCAGCTTCCAGTTGTTGTTGGATTCCCAACTCCCATCAACCCAAGCCAGCAGGGACAATTGCCAGGGATGATGGGAATTGTAGTCCAGAATCACCTGGATGGCACCATGTTGGCTACCCTGGTTTCATGTCTGAATTGAAACAACAACTTCACTGTAAGCATCCTGCAAGATGGAGGAAAGTGGGGAGGAAAAACAATCAACTCACTCTAAAATTATCTGGCGAATTTAAATAAAGTTTCTCTCTTATATCTTCAGAGGCTCCAGCACACAGCCTGTAGAAAATATGGTAATTCCTTTCTTCTTTGCCTTGAACGCAGATCCTCGATTTCTCCAGCAGATAATGTGACACAAATCCACCAACTACTGAATTCTAGGAGGGGAAAAATAAAGCTTTTCTGAATGAGGAAATGGTTATGTTTAAAAGGATTTCCCAAATGAGATTACAGAAAGAAAAGGGAAGCTCCTGTGCAAACCTACCATGCACAAAAAAGTACTGATACCTTTTCATTGAAATGGATTTCGACAAATTTTCCAAAGCGACTACTGTTGTTGTTACGAACGGTCTTTGCATTTCCAAAGGCTTCTAGAAGGGGGTTGGCTATTAAAATAAGAAGAATAAAATGAAAGTGGCTTAATATGAATTTTTTTCATTTGAAGCAAAGGTGGTTTAAATAACTATTTAAAGCACAGAAAAGCAAACTCAATTTTTAAATCCCTAAATTTGAATAAAATTACATTTTTCAAAATAAATTATAAGCAGATCATCTTATATATTTATAGATAAACACACAGTCATTTCCACCCTTCCATCCTTTTTTTCAATACACAATTCAAGAAAGAAACCCTCAAGAAAATCTATAAGGCAAGTTAGACTTTGCTCCAGTTCTTAAGATGCTGCCTAGAAACGGTCAGCATTATCAGGTGAGCAAAAGCTAGCTTTGGACAGGAAAAAAATGTCACACATTCAATAGCTTGTTTAAAGCAACTGCAGCTGCATCCCCGAGCACATGAATTATCTCATTCCTTGAGAGAAGGACAATGCACAAGGCCTGCTAGCTGCTTCTGTGATCCCCAGATCAGG
Source organism: Podarcis filfolensis (assembly GCF_964270895.1). Classification (NCBI taxonomy): domain Eukaryota; kingdom Metazoa; phylum Chordata; class Lepidosauria; order Squamata; family Lacertidae; genus Podarcis; species Podarcis filfolensis. The sequence continues at coordinate 39,976,306 of NC_139606.1, read as the reverse complement.
GCAACTATCTGATGATAACGGAAAGGACAGCCCTGATCCCATGGCTCAGCTACAAACACAAACAGAACCACTGGCCTTGCAACAAGCAGGTGCCTGGAATCTTGCCCGGACTATGGAGTTTAAGCTGCGCTGTCGCATCACTGGGCCAGCTAAGGCTGCACTCCTCCTTCAGCAACTAACCGAGCCATCAAAAACAATGCAAAACAGCATAAGCACGTGGCCACTTGCAATGGTGGACTGCTCTCCCCAGGGAGACCCCTCTGGCACCATCTTTATCTAGTTTTAGGCTCCAGGCAAAAGCTTTCTTTTTCACCTGGGCTTTGGGCCCTGGATTTGAAGGGTTTTTAAGTATCTTTGGCCTCTTCTAGTGTGGCAGGATCTGTAAGTCCTGTCTTTTATTGAGGTTTAAAAAAGTTTTTAATCTGCTTATTGCAGTTGGTTTTAGTATTTCTACTGAGCCTATGAGTTACCTCCACGAGTAAAGCAACTAATAACTGATACAAAATAATAATAATAGTAATAATAGGCTATAGTTTCCCAACGGTAAGGAAATTTTCCATGCAGGGCAGGTACAAGGCAAATTAACAATATTAAGCAGATGCAGGCATCATTTGTACAAAACAAAGCTACTGATATTGCTCACTGCAATATCACTGTAAGGCAGGGATGGGGAACCTGAGGCCCTCAAGATGCTGTTGCACCACAACTCCCATCATTCCTCACCAAGAGACATGCTGGCATGCTGTTAAAGGTCCAGCACCAGTGGGGAGGCCCACCTGTTCCCACACCTGTTCGATAATTGTCCTGCTTGACCAGACCACAGCTTACATAGTCCAGCATTCTATTTCCAACAGCAGAGGCTTCTGGGAAATCTTAAGAAAGGTATATTTATCACTGGCTCTGCTGTATCTCCCACCATTTGGCATGTAATATCAAGCCTCAGCAGGGATGTTGCACTCAAGGAAGTCCCCATTTAGGTCCCGTCCTCCTCAGATTCACATTACTGCTACACACACACATTTAGCTAACGCCACATTTTAAAATTGCCTTTGCCTCAGAAAACATTTATCTATTTAGTCCCAACAATGTTTTAGGAATTGGGAAAGGGGGGCGGAGACAGAAGTACAAGCATTAAAAAGGAATTTGGACTTCTGTCTCTAAGGATATTTAAAGAAAACAAAAAGTACTGATCTCAAAATACCAAAGAAAAGCAAAGATGATAGCTGACAGCTCTCAACCAACTTTTTAGTTGTCTCGCATGTGTGTGTTTTTTCTTTTTTTATCCTTGATTTGTAACACAGAAAACAATTTGGGTTGGTAGGTGACCTTTCAAGCTATCCAATTTGTCAGGCAAACACACAAAAGAATCACAACAAAGACTCAATGTTTACAAGTACTTCAAATGTGAGAAGATTTTTATTTTTTTTGAAGAGGCTACAAAAAAGGCTTTGTGAACAAGTCCTTCTGTTGTAACAATGCAGCCACACTGCACACATGCATGTTAAGATGTGCAAAAGAAGACGGGTGCTAGTGTGCAGCAATGGCAGCTGTTCTAGGTAAGATTTTTTTTTTCCAAAGCTTCCTCCCCAACCCTTTTGCAAAAAACCTCAAACCTCTAGGTAGCAGGGTTCAGGAACTGTGCAGCTTCAAATGCTACGTCCAACTGTCAGCCGTGGATTTGGAATGCCTATGTATTTGATTGTTTTTAAGAGACATCGTTCTCAGGTCTTTCATCATTCACTAAAGGTGGACACATTGCTCTCTGTTTGACACTGGCTAGAAAGCAGGGAGAGAGATGCTCAATCTAGCCCCAGTGCAATGTGCCCTTTCACAAAGGCTCAAATGGCAGGACTTCCCTTTTTTCTTATGTATCTAAATCTATCTTTCTTTCTGTCCATCTACCTATATCTGTCTGTAACATCATATGGGACAATTTTAATTGCCCAGCTGAACAGGAGAATCTTACTCTCACATGTTATAATGAGCATACTGACTCATTGAAAATCAGGCATAAAAGAATTAAGAACTGCAGGATGGTACCAAAGGTACGGAAGGTGGATGGTTCTATCCTTTGCTCTGCGCCGGTCTATCTTTTGAAGACTTTGAAAGAGGGATGCAAATTTGGAGAAATTCTTTCTCGTAACCCTGCCATGGATTTAAACCTGCCGTTCGCAGGAGTGCTTCTCACCTAAGCCACCTTCAGATAGTCTCCATGCAGAGAACCTACAGGTGGGAAGGGGAAGTGGGACTGTGCCACTGGCTCCGCTCTCAACATTCTGCATGGAAGGCACTAGCCATGCTCCCTGGACATCCATGTGCTGACGGTTGCTCAAGCATGCACTTTCCCTATGTATGGACAGCCAGGGCAGGAGGTGGGGCTTGGCCAGTGGCACATGGCCTTTTGCTTCCTTAATCCATGCATAGTGTCTACATGTGGATAATGCCTCGGTGAGACTACAGTACAGAGGTGGGGGATCGTTTGCAGCCTGGGGGTCATATTCCCTTCTTGTGCAATCTTCTTAGACTAGTTTCTACACACATTCATACATGGGCACTTTCTGTGCTGGCTCCCAGATTGTGGAATGCTCTCCCCAGAGAGGCTCGCCTGGCACCATCATTACATGTTTTTAGGTGCCAGGCAAAAACATTCCTCTTTACCCAGGCCGATGGCTATTAAATAATCTATGGCCTGTGAAAGTATGGCGGAGTGGACTGCGATTATTATGATTATTTTACTATTAGGCTGTCCCTCAGTATGTTTTTTATTATGTTTTTATCATTGATGTTCTGTAATGTGCTTTTAATGTTGTACACTACCTGGGATCTTCTGGTAGAGGGCAGTATATAAATTGAATGAATGAATGAATGAAATAATATACACTCCTCTCCAGCAAGAAAAGTAAGAGCTAGAGGCAGGATCATAGTTCAAGGGAAGACTTCTGGGTCCGCAGAGAAAGGTTTAGAGTAGGGTTTTCCAAAACTCGGTTCTCCAGCGGTTTGGAGTTCCCATTATCCCTGAGAACTGGTCCTGCTAGCTAGAGATGATGGGAGCTGTAGTCCAACAACAGCTGGAGACCCAGGTTTGGGAAACATTGGTCTAGAGGGTGACTTTTGGCCTCAAGGCCTGAACCCATTTCTGCTCTAATGTGGATGAGAAGAGTGACTCCAAACTCAGATAAATTATTGTTCTCGTATGCTATTGCACAAGACTTTGCCCAAACTCCAAAACCTTTCATAGCCCTCTCATTACCGGCTCACTCATTCTGTAACTCAACCCTGACACACTGCAGTGAAGAAGTCTTCCACTGGTGCCAGTACAAGCGTTCATAGAACAGGTTCAGGTTCTACTTCCACAGATAGTTGCTTTTGCATCCAAGGCCCTGAGTCTGGTGGCAGTATTTCTGATTTGGATTTAAAGAGAGAAAGGAAGCTCATTCCCGATTCCTACAGACCATAACCATTCCGAGGTCAAATGCTGAAAGTGCCTACTGTTTGTCAACTGAAGCTTGACAGAATGAGACACCCTCATATTTGGTATCTTGGTAAGATAACTGGGCACATTCATTAGTATACTTTCCAATACATGGCCTGTTATAAGGATGTTATACAACACCACATTTCAAAATGGCAGTGTGATACCTATTTCTTCCACCTCAGCTAGTTATTGTTAATTCATACAAATGAAATTTAAGCATGACAAAGTACCTTCTACAATTCTGTCATCAATATCTTGACCACTGCCATAGGATTCAGTCAAATACCTGTGGGAGAGAAAGAAAAGAAACGTTATCAAATATATGTTTTCATATTTATATAACCACCACCACCCCAGGAATAATTATCGAAGGGTGGCTATATAAATTGGATTAAATAAATGTCACCACTTTTGCATTACTTTACTTGAGGAACAGCAGACACTGCCATTTCCCTCCTTTCTCCCTGGTTTGTGGGCTACATCCAAAAGTTATGCAAGTGAAAGAATTTTTGTGCAGTCGGGACCTCCAAATTACAACTACCTCTCCTAGTAGGTGTGGAACTTTCCAGAAGAAAGAGTGTGGTGTGGCACCGGGATGTAGTGGAAGAGTGGACTTGGAGAAATCAGACAGACAAATACAAGGAATTCAGGAAGATTTCCCTGAGGGGTATGATGCCTAGGAAAGGGTTTTCAGTGACCTTATAGGCCTGCATTGGTGGGGGGGCATGGTTGAGAGGTTGGGAAAAAGCTGCTATATAAGCAGCGTTCACACATGTAACGTTTGGGTGGAACCCTAGAATGTATGTCCTGTGTCTGAAGAAACTGTTTTTTGTCGTAATATTTTTTATCCAATGAGACAGCATGGCACATTACTAGTGTCTTGGTATGGGAAGACCTCAGCTGAAGTTGACCTCTGGGTCCATCACTGATTCTCAGCCTAGGCAATTTCACAGGGCCATTGGGAATGTAAAATGATGTTAAACCCATGAGCACCATCCCTGAGTTCCTTGGACAAAGGGCAATAAAGAAAAGTAAATTATGAGTGCAATGAAAGAATCATGATGCGTATTTTGAAAGCTTCCTGTCACCAGGAAGTCTTTGGGGCAGGTGGGGCTCCCTGTACATAATGGAATCACCCTGGAATTGCCATCCATGCTGTTTTGTGTATCTGAATTACACCCATTAGGAGTTTCACGATTTCTTAAGAGAGATTAAAACAGCCAGCACACAGTATTTTATTCAATGGTAATGTTTTCAACTAGATATACAAACCGTAAAACAAATTTAGTGTTTTCTGTCTTGCCAGCTCCGGACTCTCCAGACACAATGATCGACTGACTCATCTTGAGTACTTTCATATCACGAAATGCTTTATCGGCTGAAGTAAACATTTAAGAGGACATTAAAATGGATTCATATAAAACAACACAGATCAATGTTTTCATTAGCCTTTTGAACACTATGTAATGTTCTTGTGTAAGCATCATCCGAAGTAATGAAATCGCAATGTTTTGAAGTATTCACCTGAAGTTATTTACTTCCTGAGAATTCTTTCCAATACCAACAATCAATATCATGCTAGACAGACAAATAATGCTACTTTATTTATTTACAACATTTATTTCCCACTTTTATACAATGCAATCTATAAAGTGGCTGACAAATATATGAAATTCGCATTTGTTGTTGTTTTTAAGAAAACAAACACATTAAAGGAACTAGGTCCAAATAGAACAGAAGTAAATAAGTAAAAAATAAAATGGGAGCTGAAAGAGCCCTCAAGCTACCTGTCTTTAACATGGCACCAAAATGAACAAAAAGTGGGTCAGAAGCAAATGTTGCTTTGGAGGCAACACCACTGAAAGCACCCACCTCACCTCCGATGGGGAAGCCCATTGGATGATAATTGTGGTTAATGGGCAACCTCATAGAACACATTGCATTAATGTAACCTGGAGACAGCCAATGTATGGACAACAGATTAAGACAGCTGGAGTAGGGTGACCATGTGGATCTAGGGTGTGATGCACCCACTCCTTAAAAAGCCCACTCTGGGTGCAATGGTTTGCAATAACTACTAGTCAGTTACCAATACTCCTTTGGGGCACAGATGGTGGAACTTCAGTTGTTCTTGGATGACACTGATTATCTGGATTCACTTCCATCTGGGTTCTAGTTCTGAAACTGAATCAGCCTTGGTAGTGCTTTATGGAGAGAGGCACAGTGTGTGACCCTGTTTTCCCCACTCAATCTCTCAGTGGTTTTTGATACCATTGAACACAGTATCCTCCTTGATCGACTGTGTGAGATGGGAATTGGAGGCGCTGTAATACAGTGGCCCTACTCCTATCTGCACAGTCAAGTCTAGAGTAGCATTAGATGAGTGTTTTTCAACCACGTGTCAGTTCTGTCATGTCCCCAGTGCTACTTAGCAACTAAGAACCTAAGGGTCCACTTGGGATAATCTGACCACTCTTCTCCATATATTTGTTAACCTCAAGACTGGATTGCTGCAATGCACTCTATGTGGGGATGGCTGTGGCCATGGTTCAGAAGCTCCAGGTAGTACAGAATGCAGCAGCTAGACTGTCTCAACAGCATGCAACACCTTGGCTAAAACATCTGCACTGACTGGTCATATTAACCGTGCCACTTTCAAGGCTCATATACAAAGCCCTGAACTACCCAAGGACCTTAACATACCTTAAGGACTGCTTGAGCCCTTATATCCCAGCTTTATCAGTAAGATCATAGAGGGGAATACTGTTAGTTGACTCCCAAGTTACAGAAGCCCAACTGGCCTCTACAAGCCTGCCATTTAGCATCACTGGTCTCATGCTGTGGAACACTCTTCCAGCAAAGATTCAGCAGGTACCATCACTTTTTAGTTTCAGGCATACCTTGAAGATATTTTTAAGCAGAGAGGCCTAGGCAACTATTTAAATTTTTTGATCAGCCATTTAAACCATTTTGTACTGTTTTATGGTGTTTTATATTTTACTGCATACACTGCTATACACTACCATGTTACGTTGCACGAATCAGGGATATAAAAATGCTTCTATAAATAAATAAACAAGCAAGCGGCAGCTGGATCATTTTTCTATCAGACCATACAAAGCAGGCACACCAAACAAGGTGAATGAAAGGCACTTCTGGCTCCAGATGCTATGCAGGCATCCATGAGTGGACCTAATCCTTGAAGGAAATCATAAACCCAACAAGAACAAGCAAACTACCTTGATCATGTTCAGATGGACTTCCTACCAGTTCTCCCATATTGTCTCAATTCAGATTCAGTCTAATTAGACTTCCTAAAATCCATTACTAATACCAGGCACCATCTTAGGACACCTTAGTGGCTGGAGACAATTACCCATTTTTCTCTCTTTAAAACAAGTGAGAAAACACCCTAATATCATGAGCCAAATAAACAAAACAAAACAAAATGCATCAGGATTGGAAGCAAAGGCAAAATGGCATACTACTTACCAATTGCGTAGACATGCGGGGGCAGTGTCCCAAGTGATCTACCCTGATACTTTTTAATAGCATCTGATGAGTAAAGTTTAGGTATATCAAAGTACGGGTTCACTGCTATCAGGATGTTGGCTACGTATGTCTGCCAAAAGAAAACATAAAAGAAAATCCATAACGGTGTTTCATTGATTTGGAATTTCTAAAGAAAGACTCTAGAGAGCTACTACAAAATTCAAAATGAGAACGTGACTTTGAGATTGGACTTGTGTATCTGTAAGGTCAGTCTCATCGCTTCAAGAGCCACTTGAATTCAGAACCATTTTGAATTCAAAGCATATGTAACAACTGTGTGTGTTTTTTAAAGCTGCATTTGTTAAACATATAATCTGCAATTAAGAACCGTTTCCAAAATTGTGCAATTATACACCAAGCATTGAAATTAATAGCAATAATCATAATAACAGCCCAATGCAGACAAAATATGTAACTTAGGATTTAGGGGGCAGGAGTGCAGAAAGGAGGGGAAATGTATTTGATATAATTGCGTATCTGTTTCTGGCACCCTTGCAAAAGTTTCTTCCTTCTATTTCACAGCTGTCATTTGCCAGAGCAGATGGTGGGGACTATGTGTCATTTAGTCAGAATTCATTACATGCAATCAGGCAATCTGATAGCTACATAAAAGATTAAGTTGGCCAACTGAGCTAGGAAGGGTCAGAGGTGGCATGTGTTTCTTTTGTTTTGTTTTTTAAAGGAAGGGGGGAAATGCATCTTTGCTATTAACATGCCATATTCTTGTAACTCAGGGGAAGAGGAAAAACATGTAGAAAGGGGCTGTAGGGCCATACTTTATAAGCATGGGCCATCTGAGGTAGAGAAACCTTTGCAGGTTTGCCTCTTCACACACAGGTTCCCCTGGATTCTGGAATGTGGCTTGAGCCGTTGTTTGTGACAAACACCTCTACCTCCACATTTTACAAGTCAGTACAGTACTTACATAAATTCTGTCCTTACTGTATCGAACTTTTACATTGTGTAGGAGTGTGGCTTCATTTAAATACATTAGTGAACCTACAAGGAAAGCACAGCGATGTTTTATAACACAGCACACACACTTGTTCCAGTTTTTATTACCTTTCTTCACCTCCAAGCAGTACACAGAAAACAAATGCTCTCCCCAGAGAAGCTCGCCTGGTGGCTTTAGGCAGCAGGCAAAAACAACTCTCTTCTCCCAGAGCTTTGGCTAATTACACAATCTATGGCCTTTAAAACTGGGGGGGGTATTGTTTTGTTTGTTGTTATGCTGTATATTTTTGTGTTTTTTCCCATTTAATAAAAAATAAATATAAAAATGAACTTTTTATTTAATAAAATATATAGAAATAAACTTGTTTATTTATTTAATAAAAAATAAATACAATTATTATTATAATACACGCAGACATAATATGTTTAAAATGGTACCTAAACATACATAGTGAGCCCTTGGAGGGGGTGGGGGACAAAAAAATTATGTTCCTCTCTTGGAAACACACCTACAATACAACATATCAGCTGAAATGGAAAGACCGACGGGAAAGATCAGAAATCAGGAAAACCAATTTGTGAAAGACTGGATTAACTTTTCAATATATTTGAGAGACCACTGTAAACAGTTGAAATCATTGGCAGGAATCCAATGACACTTGTAAAGTAACATGAACTTTTGATATGATGGATATATAATAGATAGATTACAGTAAAAGATGAAGGGGAGGGAAGTGAACCATGGAGGGATGGAGGGAGGTCTGAAGGTTCAAGAGAACCTTGTTCTTTTTCTGTTTCTTTTTTGTTTGTATCATCTTTATGTAAAACTAATTTTTAAAATATTATTTTAAAAAATGGAAACATACCTACAGGAATGAACCTTACTTTTTGAATGGCTGTAGTAGAGGCCATGATGAGTACAGTGAGAGCCAGGAAGCAGCAACAGCACTCTGCTAGAAAACCACCCTAAACCCACATTTTGTGCTCTTGCACAAAAAGCTAGTAATAAGTCTTTCAGCAGACTTTCTTCAATCATAGGCGGAAAGGAGCAGTTCGAAATAAAATGTTAGCTGCCCATTTGTTCTCCAGGGATACATTGGGATAGCTTTCATTCTTTCTCCATACTATCTAACATCTAAACAAGCCAGTCAAGGGCACACAGCTGCAGTTCAGATCAAGGTCTGTGTTGCTTTATTCTATTTGTTATATTTCTGATTCAGTGAGCTATACATCACAAAAATGTGTTCCCTCTCTGAAAAGCAAACCAGGGTAAACAGAGTTCATGTATTTGCGCATGCAGTATCCCCACGCCCCACACTTTCTATGTGCAGAAGGCTGAATCCAAATTCCAACCTCCACAAATACAAAGGCTGCTTCCGCCTGCAGTGTTGATCCAGTAGAGAGATCCTGCTGGCAAGAGGTGGGAGAGAGGGGTCTTTTGCCAATTCCCTCCCTGTCCCCCCGCACCCCCCTGCAGCCCTAAGGATCACCTTCCATGCTGTTTTGGAGGGGCTGCAAGAAGAAGAGGAAGCTATCAAAAGTAGCCTTCCTCCCTTCTGCTGGTGGGAATGTGCCTTTGGTAGAATTCCACTTCAAGGATGCTCTCACCAGTGGCAAAGCCTGGTTCTGAGCCAGAGTGATTCAAACTAGGTTTGGGGCTCAAGACCCAAATCACTCTTTCAAGCAGAGTCTGGATCACAAGACAATATGCATCTTGTCTTCGGATAAATATAGCATATGGGTTAACTGGAAAAATTAAAGATCTGAATGGGGAAATAAGTACAGCTGGCTAGCCAAGCCAGGTTTTACAACTTTCACTTACAATTATCTTCCACATCCTTCTTACTGTCTTCTTCTGCAGGAAAGACTTGGTTGATAGCAGCATGAAAGGTCTGTAATTGAAAAAGAAGATAATGTTGGCTTCAGCTATAAACTGAGAAGATATATATGAAGAAACAATTTACATGAAAGCACTTTATTTAAAAACTGAGCTGCACGGGGGGAGAGGGGAGGTTCAGACATACCCAGTCAGTTTTTCTGACACACAGATTTCCCCAAAATGCTAATACCATTCAAATATCAGAAATACAAAAAAATAAATCGGGGAACACTACAGATTGAGGCTACTGCATTTGTGTTAATGGTCATGAGTTCCTACCTAGGAAGTGTGGCAAACATACGGCAGCACATGGCTTAGTCCCATCTAGATTGAATTATTGCAAAGCTCTCTACTGGGGCTTCATCTGAAGAGTCTTTGGAAACCTCAGTTGAGCCAGTGTGCATCTGCAAGGATGTTGGAGATGACTGACCATTGGTCCATATTACCTTCCCTTGTCCTCCTCAAGTTAGGCAAGCCAAGGTATCTTGATTTCAAACATCCTGGATGTTTCATTTAATTGAGCAGCAAAACTGTTATATTTTGCCTACATCTACACTTGACTATCCAATTTGTGATGTCGCAGGTTGGGTTAATAAAGACTTTAAATGTAATTCAGCCTTCAGAAACATTCTAGTTAAAACAAACTGCAACCATGCACCACCATATCAAATATTTTGTCAACTGCGGGTTACACACCTGACAACAGAACTGCTAATAATAACACTTGGTAGGCCCCAAACCCTTCTACACATACACAAGGTTTTTGAAACTGCCCTTCTCTAGAGCAAGCCCACAACACCTCTGGAAGCCCTCCCACAAGGACCTCAGCATGGCACCCCATGGGTGCTAGAAGCTGCTACAAGAAAGGACTAGTGTCCTCTTCCCTTTGTGCAACTTGTACACGTTCCATCAAAGAGAAGAGGGGTGGGAAGTTTACGTGGGTGACATTCTATGCAAACTTGCAATTGGTTGAAATGCAACCAATTTATTTTAAACAAGCAATTACAGGTCAGTGCAGACATTAAAATAAACATATGGTTCCGCTGAGATCAAAAGAGGATCAGTTTTGTCAAGAAGAAAGCAGACGGCAGAGGGGGATAAAGAGCTCATGCTAAGTAAGACATATAGACAGTCATAATATACTAGATCCCTTAGCATACTTTTTAAACACATTTCGTAGATTACACATGTATATTTGCAGTGCTTGAGCATGTGTTTTTACTTCTGTGTATCAGCTGCCCCTCTCACCAGGGTACAGCTTTACTGAAAATGGTTTTCAGACACCTCACATCTGAGATTCTTTGAAAAATAATTCTTAAAAAGACATTAGAATTAAAATAAATTATAAATAAAGGGTATCACTGTCATCCACTTAAAAAGTGATATCCAAATAAAAATGTTTCACAAGGCTTCACAAGTTGACTTTCAGCACAATTCAGTAAAATTTAGCTATGACCAAGTCCCATTAAAATAAATGGGATTTAAGCTACGAGTGAATGTCTGATTCTATCCCATTATCAGAGATCACTTGATTTCCAAAAACATACCCCTTATCTGCAATGCTGGTCGGGATTCAGCCAACATGTTAATCACATTAATTTTCATGGAGAAAAATGAAGTTTAATTTAATGTAATATCAAAATACCACGTGACATTTATATAGCATTTCCATATTTTCAAGCTGCTTCACTTACATGATCTTGCAGAAATCCTTATAATAACCCCATAAGGTCGATTAGTATTATTTACCTGCAGAAGCAGGACTAAGACCAAGAGAATGGCTTGCCTCAGGAGACCTAGTGAACTCACAGTCCTACATGAACTCACAGACACAAAATGGTTCTTAGTGTGGACTGCTCTGGTCTAATTCAAGTGAGGAAAAAGTATATTAACAGCTAAATAAGGCTAAAATGGGGACAAGCCCATGTCTCATGGCAACACCTTCTGGAAGCCTGCATTTACTGAGAAAGAAATTGGACATATTTACAACACCCACAACATTTTCTTGAGTCAAAATGAGAGTACCCCTAAACATTTATTTAGAAAAAAGCACTGATTATGCCTGAGGAAAACCCACCAACTTCCTTCTCACCGGACTTCTTCCTTAGGAGATATACCTAGCTTTCCTGGCAGAAGGAAGCCTGTGGCTTCACCTCTTGACCTACAACTAGGATTTCCACCAACCATCAATGCGTTATTATTTGTTTTGGAGTCTTACATTCCAAATTTAGATATACCAAGGGTAAAAATAAATAAACCTACAACCTATTGATTTTCTCTTTTAAAAAACTGCTACAAAATAGCAACCTTTTCAAAATAATAACCATATTTATTAATAGCATTACTAACTTCAGGGAACTCTAGACATTATTTTAACCTCTGGCCCTCCAGATGTTGCCCAATTACAACTACCACCTGACCCAGCAAGTGTGGTCAATGGACAGAGCTGATGGGAGTTGGAGTTTGGCAACTTTTGGAAGGCCCAAGATACTTCTAGTTGTATGACTGCAGCTGAAAATGGCAGCTAACTATCTAGCTTCCCCAAGTAACATCTAGTACAATTTGCCTTGTGTTACAATGTCACAACTTCCCACGTTTTGCACCACCAACAAACGATGGAAGGTGAGGGAAATCCATATTGTGGTGTCACAATATGAAGTAAGCTGCACCAGGCATTGAGTCAGATTCCAACTTAGTTAGTAAACTTTGGTCCTAATGTAGACTTAATCAGACTTAAAGCATGGCTAACTTGATCCACTGGTTTCAATTAAGCCTAAGTATGGTGCAGGACACAAATTCTTTGCTAGAATGCCTTTGCCAGTGTGCCCCACCCAAGAGGCTCTGCTGCCATCACCACCACTCTATACTGATACCTCACTTATGGAACTCCTTCCCATTGGACGTACAACTGGATCTCTCAATATTGTCTTTTAAGAAACTTTTAAAGTTGCATTTATTTACTTGGGCTTTTGGAGGAAGATGAGGTATTAGGGCTGTTTTGAATCCTTGACAGTGTCCTCTGAGATCACTTAATTTTAATGTTAAATTTAAGGAGATTTTAATGTATACTGTAGTTTCGTTGTGTGGTTTTATATTATGATGCACACCGCTCTGCAGTCTTCAGATAAAAGGAGGTCCACAAATAAACTAACAATAATTTATATTACTACTACTACTGCCTATATCACTATCACCATTACTAGTTAGTCTGGACCCAACCCATTATGGGAAAGGAGTGAGCAGAAGCATGACCACGGTTTTCAGTGTCTATTACAGATTTACAGCAGTCTAGTTCAGCCTGTAATCTACCCAGAAATAAAGTAGCTCCAGATCCCAGATATATACTGTGCATAAATTGGTATGAAACACAACATTTGCCAAGTATTCTTACAGAGACAATTAGCCATATGAGTAACAATTTCACCGAACAAGTATCTCTTACAAACTAAAATTAAATACATCGTGACAGCTAAAGTCTTGTTAATAGATCCATCTTAGCTTTGACATTGAACCAAGTTACCGTATCAATTTAAGTGACAGCGATAACAAAGGTGTAACCCTTCCGGTTTTCTGTGGCCTACATCCACTTTGCCTCTGAAGAGGTGCTGAATCTTAAACAGACACATCAAAATCATTGCTATGACATTTCTCAATGAGCCTCTTACAGCCGTTGCCTCACAATCAAGCAGACTCTCAAGTATTATTGTCTCCCATGAATGGTGCTTAAACATGCTGAAAAGTCCCAACAATTGTTCATACAGCAGCGATTAATCTCAATTTTCTCAAAGAAGTATCCACAATGATTTTATAATGGATAATTTAAGACAGCTCACCTACATTTTAGGTTCCCTCAACTAGAGAGCTATAGATTCATAGAATTGTAGAGCTGGAAGGGATTCTGACCCTGTAAAGTACTGCTCTTCCAGAAAATATAGGTCTTTCACTTGGGTGGGACATAAGATTGACAACAAGAATACATTCAAGATTTAGTTGCCCAAAGGTGCATTATAGTAACACTTTGTGGCTGCTTGTTATGTCTCATAAAAGACAAAAATACAGTGGTATCTCAGGTTAAGTACTTAATTCGTTCCAGAGGTCTGTTCTTAACCTGAAACTGTTCTTAACCTGAAGCACCACTTTAGCTAATGGGGCCTCCTCCTGCTGCCATGCTGCCGGTGCACGAATTCTGTTCTCATCCTGAAGCGAAGTTCTTAACCTGAAGCACTATTTCTGGGTTAGCAGAGTCTGTAACCTGAAGCGTATGTAACCTGAGGTACCACTGTATACCATATTGGCCTGAATAAGCCTCACTTTTTCCCCAAATTCCAACCGTGAAAAGTTAAAGTGCAGCTTATATTCATGACATTATGGTATGCAGCCAGGAGCGTGGGGCAAACAGTGGCAGGAGTGCGGCAGAAGCGCAGCACCCGCCCCACACGTAGTCCCCCGTCCTCTCCCCCAAGGCCAGGAAGGGAGAGAGCGAGGAAGGGGAAAGGCCGTCGGCAACACAACATGGCTCTCCCCCCCCCCGCCCAGTATGCAGCCAGGAGAAGCAAGGAATGGAGCGGCTAATATTCGGGTGTGGCTTATATACGGGCCAATACGGTAGGTTTTCCTGAGGAATGATCAATCACCTCAAAAAATCTGGATCTTGACCAACTCACCCAACCACAACAACTTCCAGTTTAAAACTAGGTACATGATAAGGCAGAGAACTTTGATCAGAGTAGGAAATGCAGAAAAGAAAGCAGTGTATTTACAAGTCCCCATATGGCATAGTACACATTTCCTACTTCCGCTTTCAGAGGCCTTAACAGAACTGTGTACTTTGGAATACTTTTTTTTCCCCCAACAGCAGGCCATAACACAGATCAAGCCACTGAGTGGAGCTTCAAAGGCAGTCTGGCGCCCCAAGTCATGTGTCACAGGAACAAAGCTGTAAGTAGGATCAATATTCTAAATTACTTGACAAACAGTCTCACCCTCATTGCATACACCTTCTCTCCAACTAAAACAATTTCTTGAAAGGTTTGTAATCACCTTTTTGGAGATACTTACCTTGCCTTTTTGATTTAGAGGTTCAATAGTTAAGGTATCAGGGCCAATATCCACAATCAATCCCATCTGAAACCCATCAGTCGCGTGCGGAGCCCAGACAGGCTTCCCGTCCTCCATTTTGAGGAGCTATTTTCTATAGAGAGAAGGGGAAAAAATGAAGGTAAATCAATCAATCATCTGGTAAGATTCTCCTTACAAGTTTAGCACTGCAGGTATATTCCAAATATTTGGAGAAGGAAAAGGTCTAGCTCAGCCACTTCTTAGGAAAAGTTATACTAACTCAAGTAGCATGTGCTGATTTCAGTTTCCCAGCTCTCCAAACACACAAAATAAAGGGATACAACTGAGCTGAGAAATATTTAACAAATATTTTTGCATTTATCGGAGCTTGAATGATGACTGGACTCCAAATCCCTGATGCTGTAGAGTTGCTAAAACTAAGGAGGTATGAATTTGATCAGTCCCCTCAATGAGAGAGCCATGCTGCTTTAAGTAATATTTTCTGAGGAAAGGCTATGGATTGTTCTCACACTTCAAAGACTAAACTCTGTTCCATTTAGCAGTGTAGATCCTATGTCTTTTAAATGTTCCAGTGCTTGGGGTTTTGTTTTGTTTTTTAGTTCCTGTTTACTTGACTTTCAACACATGTGGGATTACACCCACAACTTTCTCAGTTCTCTTCTCAGGAACTGGAGATAGGAGGATAACAACCACAGCACTAACTCCACAATAAGACAGATGGAAGACAGATAGAAAGTGTGAATATTATATTAAAAACCCAATACATTAGGCAGGAGTTATTAAGGTGCAAAAGGTTGAGAATGAAATCCCTAACAGTAGTAGAAAAAGTCATGATGAATACAAAGAGTGGGCTTCTGGTCCAATAGCAATACTTCAGTTTGTCTCTTGAACGAAGCAACTGAAAGAGGCAGTTGCTACATAAAATGGATCTCTTTTATTTAAGCATGGTTCTATAAATTTCTAACTATGTATAGCATTGCATTGCATCATATCATATCCATTTTGGATCAAGATTACACAGCTTAAAATTAATCTAATACTCTTGGTAAGCGATTTGTCAACTCACATCCACACTATTAAATACAAAGCGTCCTGCAGTAAGCTTCCATTGGTAATTAAATACACCCAAATCTCTGCTTAACAAGCAACCTTTCTTTTCTTGTCCCTTTATGCAATATGTTACTGATTTATTATTTCAGATCTACATAAGGACTCAGGCCAAGAGATCCTATGCATCTATCTACAGAAAAACAGGTATCATATTTATGCATCTAAACTATTTAGTATGCTGATCCAAAACATATTTTATGATGGTAATAAAAAAAGTTCCATCTACTTAGAACTTCCCCTTCACAAACGCTGCTGAAATTTATGTAACACAGCAAGTGAATATTGGTGGACCTTTTCCGGTGTTTGATGTTTCTCATTCTATATGTCAAATTTGCAAAGCCGAGGTTTTATTGGTAAGTTCAGCGACTCTCAGAGAGAGAGACAGAGACAGAGAGAGAGAGAGAGAGACAGCTCCATGCTTCAGAATGAAAAAATGCATACAAGTTATAAGGAAACACCGCAATGTAGATGGGCAAGGTTGCCTCAAAAGGCATTCAGGTTGTTTCTGAAGTGCTTCACTTCTTTGATTTGTTCCTCCAAATCTAAAAGGCAAATTGGGATTTCACAAGAGAATTTTCCAAAAGTAAAACTGACAGAAAAAGGAAATAAACAGCATTCACCCTTTCACCACACACGCCGAGAATTGTGCTCTTCCCAGTTGCCTCTTGGGAGACTCTTACTGAGGTTTCAAAGTAGCAGCTGTAACATGGGGGAAAAATATCTCAACATTCTATTGCGCACACAGCTCTTGTACAGAAACATGACCTTAAATTCAAGGAGTTTGCAATGAACTTCTATCCTGGCAATCCTCAAACTGTTTTGTTTTGACAAATTTCAACAAATTTCAAAATAAAAAGACTTCTTTTGTGTTGCTATGGAAGCAACTAATTTATTTACTTAAAATGTGCATTTAAATTTTGGGTATTAAATTAGAATAATAAAAAAGAGGAGACACCTTGTAGGCAATCTAACCTGGTGCCTCGCTTGATACAGGAGAGAGAGATCATATTACATATATGTATACTAAGCACACATACAACTGTTTTCATATATAGCATTGTTTTCAAATGTTTGCAATTTTTGTATATGGAATTGTTTCAAATTGATTTATATGTGGACCTGTTTTTAACTGCTTCTACATCTTTATGGCTTTACGGCTGTAATTGTTCATTTGACTAATAAGTGCACTTTATTACCCAGGGACTTTATGGGATAGGGCAGGTAATGTTTAGGGGTACTCTCATTTTGACTCAAAGAAAATCACCATTTTATAGTTCGAATTGGGGGAAATAAATACAGCAAATGGACAAAAGTACAAAGAATCACAAAATGTTTAGAGGTATGCGTACCCCTGCACCCCCCCCCCAAAAAAAGCACTGTATATACCCATAAATGTACATATTCACATAAAGGCAGAGAATTCTGAACAGAGTGTTAACAGACTACCACATGGAGAATACATGCACTGAGTGGCCAATCCCAACTTTTGGATTACATGACTGACACTGCCCATGCCTTCATGTAAATATGCCACAGCCTTTTAACTACACAGTATTTAAACTGTTTTTGGATCTCGCCCCTCTCCCCCACCCTCAATGGTTGTTTCATTCTTCTGATTCCCAGCTGTGGCAACTTCTGTGTCACTCAAAAACAAAACCCTATTGTAAGATTTGTGTGTGCGATGAAACGTTGTGACACAATAAATCAGTTAGAAAATATTCTGCCACAAAGTGCCAGTCATCAGTCATAAAAGCCCCTCGATTACCTCAAAGTAGTTTCCTTCCTTTTTTAACCTGCAGCAGTGCACAAATGTAGCCATTATCGCTAGGCAATAATGGAGTGCGCTACATTGGACAGGAAGGGCTCACATATCCTTCCTTTAAAAAGGCCTGTCAAACAAGCAGATTTTTCACTCCTACGTGTAAGGAAAGAGCCATAACAGGCACTGAAATCATACTGAGATGATAGGAGTCAAGCTCAGCTTGATCAGAGACATTCCCACAAGAGTGGCAACAGTCGACAGCAGTCCCTCAACAGCAGAGGTGGAAAGGGAATAAGGCTGTATTTGCTTCTAGAGGAAAGAAATTCTGTCAAATAGCAAAAGCATTCTCCTGTGAGGCAGCTACCTCAAGCAATGCATGTTAGACAGTATCTTACTGACAAGATACCTCCCCTCATTTAATTGAATTTTGCATTCTGTTTTTTACCACAGAGGACAAGGGTGCTACCATATGCAATTTCTACATCTCAGGCATTAGAATGGGCTTGGGCTGGTCCTACTGGGCTGAGGTGAACAGGAATATAGGCAGAACTGGGAGAAACAGGTGCCAAAATGTTACCATGGTTTGAACATGGCCACTGCATCGAAGGAGCCATAGAACTGCATCAAGTTGTTACTGCCACAGCCTCTGGGAAGAGTCTTCAAGAACTGTGATCTCTGGTACTCTGGAGTTGTCTATAAATTTGGAATCCAAAAGCCATTCTACACATTTCCTTGTTCAGATGGTGGCTTAGAGATGATTGAGAACAAGGTGCAACATCAGGAGCTCACGTGCGGTCTTCCCCTCTTCTCTTTTGCCCCAAGTGGACAGGAGAAGAGCCAAAGCTCCTGCTTCCACTTTGGATTAAACCAATTACCCTTATGTATGAACTGGGGGAAAGGAAAGCGGAGCACACAAGCCCAAGGCTCATTGTAGGTCATTCAAATCATCTAAACGTGGAACATGTGGCCCTCCAGATATTGCTGAGCTACCACCTCCACCATCCCTGATCATTAGGCATGCTTGCTGAGGCTGATAGGAGTTGGAACCCAACAACATCTGGAGGGCCACAGGTGCTAGACCCAAGCCACAGAATGAGGCGATATGGTTGCAGTAGTGGAATTCTGCCTTATTTCAGAATGCTGATGGGTTGTGTATGATTATTTTTAAATGTTTGCCCAATCAGAAAGAAGTACTCTGCATATAACCCATAGATTGGGGGGGAAGCTTAGAACAGTCCTCTCCCTGCTAACTTACTACATGCACAGTTGTTGTTTTTAAAAAATAGGAGAGCAGTAACACACACAAACACACACAAAATGAATCTCTGCATACACAATTTGGCACTCTACCATCTCATTCTGCATTATGTAAAGTTCAAAACAGCTCTGGATTTCTGTATGGGCATTTCCCCCAACTCAAGGGGAAAATAATATGGAATGTATAGAATCCCTGCTTCCAGACCACAAAAAAAAAAAAAAAACACAGAGATGCCTGCATATGCTTTCAATCCGTAATTGGCCTTAATAATCGCAAGGACAGAAGAAAGACTTCAGCTTTTGCCAGCAAAACTAAAGCTTGCAGAACCTTAAGTATTAAACATGAGCACTTTTGTCCACAAAATGAAAGTTTGTGGCTCTACACTGTGAAGTCAAGTCCAGTTTATGTTAACTTGGAAGCCTTCAGCTACATTCCAAGCAGTTCACAACACCCGATTATCCTGGTCATGTGTGCTGAGCAACATAGAGCAAATCCTTTTGAACAACATCTGTATTCAGTCAGACCTGGCCGGTGGCCATATTTATTTCTTTATTTAGAACTGTACAAATCAGATATAAGCCACATTTTCTGTAGGTTGAAATATATTCAATTCATTCTTAACTCTGGGCTCCACTTTTTATCCAACCTCCAAGCATCCAGTAGCCACAGTAGCTCCAAGGTTACGACAGAAGTCAAGAAGCAAGTTTTTACCACTAACTAAGGTGCCTATGAGAAGTTAACTGGCTCCTAAATTTTGCACACACTAAAAATCCAATGATATGAATGGTGATGGCTCTTTAGAATATTGAAAGTGTATTGGATCTAAAGAGGCCATGACTTTCACTAGCCCCTGATTTATTTTTAGCATATAGTACTTGGAGAACAACATTCATTTCGGACAGCCACGAAAACCAAAGGAACATTGTTACCAGGGCACACACTGCCATTTCTCCAGATGTTCAAGTAGGCTGCACAAGCAAGCTACCCTGAAATTAAAATGTATAATCTCTTAACCACCAGGCCTACAATAAAAGGTCAGTCAGTTGTCTGAGGAAGTAGCCACTTCTTAAATTCCAGTTCCACAAAGTAGGAACTTCAGATCTTGAATTCATTTGTTTACTCAAGAGACTCCTTTTTTCCACTGACAAAACAGACTATTTCTTTCCCTGATGCCACATTTGTGTCCAACAATTGAGCTATTATACACTACTGAAATTAAACCAGGGCGTTTGCAATGGTTTCTTATTTACTATCAATTCAACCTAATGTGAGGATATTTTTGTTCGCACCTCAAACTGTGCCTTTACACACAGTAGAGTCATAAGCCTTTATTTTATGAGTTTACAGAGCTCTTTTACAGAGCTGCTATACATCTGGAATTTCCCTGACACAGCTGGGATTTGTCCGTCGAAAATGGCGTCCAGGTGGAATGCTTGAAAAGCGGGCATATGGCAGCCCATACAGGAAGTGTGGTTTTGTGATGCGTGTTGTTGTTGTTTTTTGAGATTCCCCTAAAAATAGGTTAAAAACTTCATTTTTGGAGGGGGGTTTTCAAAAAAAAAAAAAAAAAAGCTCAAGAACTTTTGTGTCCGGATTTTCACATTTTGAAAGATGGTAACCATATCTTTTACGATATAGAACTTTTCAACTACTGGAACCTATACTGTTTCCTTAATTTGTTTTTAATAAATTATTAAAGGGGCCTCTGATTCTTTTTTTTAAAAAAGTGCACTGCTGCCAATTAATGTGCCTAATTTTGTTTTGAACTGTATTGTAGTTTTATGATATCTTGTATGGGGTATGTCCCTAATGGTAACCTATGATTAACTTTATAAATTTATTTATAAAACAAATATCAAACATAATTCAGTATTAAGCATGTGCCACAATACTGTGGTACAAATATACATCTATCATAAGCGTATTTCAGTTTTGATTAGTTATTCATAGCTTCCGGCAAACACTATTATTTTGGACGTATTTCACTACTGATCGTTTTAGATGCGATTCTATGCAAGCATCTGCCCTCCAGATGTTCCCATGCCCTTCAGCCATAGCCAACATGGTCAATGGTCAGAGCTGATGGTAGTCTAACAATATCAGGAAAGTCACAGGTTCTCCATCCCCATTTTATACCTTGATAATTCCAACACGTGTAAATATCTGAATCACTGAAAATGGCATTGCACATGTGCCCTCTGATCAGCAACTCAGTGAGAAACAGCCAACAAACAGGCAGCTATCTAAAACCTGGGTGAACCAGTCAAATTTCTTTGGGCCTGTTAATTAAGAATAGTGTACTATATAGCATTATGCTTTGAGAATGAATTCCACATGTAATTGCATATTATATGAAAAGTATACCTTTTCATTGCTTCAAACACTTATCCTGTCAAAACAGGATAACATCCCTTAGATGTTCTTGGGCTGGAAAATAGCCTGCACCTCAGATAAAGGCATTATGGTTTGGTTTTGGTTTTATTTAAAAACGTTTCTAAACAGATTAAGATCTTTAAAACCTCTAAGCGGTGTACACTTTGCACAATATAAATAAAGTATCCATTAAAAGAGAAATACAGCCTAAAATCAATAAAAAAATATGAAAGCATAGAAAAGCAAATAAAACAGATTTGGGAGTTTCATACACATAAATCAGGGTCTAATTTTATGGGTGACAGGAAATCCAGGCAAAAAAGCAAGTCTTTACAAGATGTCTGAAGTAACTGTTTCACATATCACGGGGGAAGGACATTCCTCAAAACAGGGGAAACAGCAGAACATGCCTGTTCCCCAGATGATCGAAGTGAACTTGCAGGTCTACACAGGGGTCGTTGGTCTTTCAGGCAACCTGATCCTAAGTTGTTCAGGCCTTTAACATGGATTGCAGCTGATTGGCAGCCAATGTCGTTGCCCTGGCACAGGTGTAACATGCGAGTGCTCAGGTGTTTCGCTCAACACCCTGGCTGCAGCTTCCAGACCAATCCTAAAGGCAAGCCCCACATGGAGTGAATTACAGTAGTCCAATTTTAAGATTACAATGACTAAGCTATCCCTAGCCAGGAAAGGGCATAGTTGGCACACCAACCTAAGCTGATGATAGGTGCTCCTCACCACAGAGGACACCTGAGCTTTCAATGGCTGAGATGGACCTAGGAATACCACCAAACTATACACCTGTTCTTTTGGAAGGAGTGGATCCCAGTCCAGAACTGAATCCTATGTCTACTATATCCAGAGCTAGCACAAATAAGAGGCACTTATAGATTTGATGCTGGTGAACTGTCAGGGCGTGGTGGGCAGAAGCCCTGAAAACAATATGTGATTATTTACTTCCGTGCATTCTCCCATTGTATCTTACACTATCATTGTACTGGTATGTTCAATCAAATATCGACCCTTCATATATTATTTAGCCATGCACAGTTTCATTACTTATGTTATTGTTTCTGTTTTCAGTAGGGGGTCTTGGATTATCCTAAGACTTGAGCAATCCTACTGCAAGTAGTAAGTGAATTTCTGTTGTGGCTGCAATTTCTAGCTCTAATATCAAACATTTATTAAAAGTGCACTGAATTATTTATCTAATGCCATTGACTTGGTCTATCAAATGGTCTAAGGAGAGGAGAGTGGGGGATGTAATGGGAGCTGAAAGGCAATTTGATCAGCAGCATAGTTTTAAATTAAGCTGAAATTTTATTTTTATTTTCATTTCTATACCGCTTTGTATTTTTAGGGGGGGGAATCTCAAAGCGGTTTATGATCTACTTTAAAATATCAAATAAAACAATCCAGAATAAAACACTGCTGAAGAAAGTCAAGTATACTATGGCATAAAAGAGTAAATTGTAAAAATCCTTTATAGATCCCATGGGCTGCAACCATGTAGAAATTCGTGCTTGGGAATCAACTGAACTACATGCACAAGCTTACCTTGGCTCTTATAAACACTCCATTCCATAATTCCCATCCATTCACCATGTTGGCTTGGACTAATGGGAGCTAGAGTTCAAAAACATCTGCAGGGCATCACATCGGCTATCGCCCGAGTGATAATACAACTCATACCCTCTTCTTTCTATTTATCTTCCCACAGCTTAAAGATTTTTTGTATAATGAACAGGAAGAGGTTACAAATCTTTCCAAGAGTGAAATCATAGCAATGCGTTCCGCTTGGAAATTGGCGCTTGCTTGCACATCCGTTTGGTGACGCTACAAGCAGTAATTTCATGACATCAAGAGGATTCATTCCTGCACATAAATCTCAGCAAATTGCAGCCTTTGCCATCTGAACATTTTTTTAATGCTCTACTGCATCCAGTATGCTACATTTGCCTTTTTTTCTTTTTGCCACTGTAACACATGAGTAGTTATCAGATAGCCTTGAGTTCCCAGGTAGCAGATCTAACCAAAAAGCAAAGGTTATCATTAGTCCCTAAATCCATCACAATATACACTCTTCCACAAGATTTCACTATCTTTCTGTTACTCCATCTTAACCTACATAAGCTTGCCACTCCTGCTATGAATTAAAAATACTTCCCAGTGTGGTGCCATCTACAAATCTCACCAACCATATCACTATTTTTACCAAAGGTCACCTGTTAAAATATTGAATACATGGAATGAAGGACTGATCCCAGAAAAGTCTCTTCACATAATAACTTTTGGATTATGTCAGGCAGTTCCTCACCTATTTGAGAAACCAGGATAAAGCTCATTGAAGCCCATGGGTTGGGCATTCATGAAGAAATCTGCCAGTCTCAAAGCCTAATCAGACACAAAGACTTTGAATAATAGAACTGTACCAATAACAGCCCCAGTGGCAGCATATAGTTTCCTCCCAAACAGGTATAGACTTGACCTGGTAGGCAATAAATGGTAATGCAAAAAGTAAACACAGACACCCAGGCCTATAACAGAAGTTCCAAAATCCACATTACCTTTATTAGGTAAATGCACATTACCTTTATCCAGATTACCTTTATTAGGCTGACTAAAATGTCACCATAGGGTGCAAGCTTTCAAGTTCTCCGGAACTCGTCCATCACAGAGTCTGCATCTATTCAGATCCCTAACACAGAATGGAGGAAGAGGCACGAAGCATTCAAATGGGTCTCTATTAGTTGCTGCTCAGGTTTCAAGCTGCACCGAGTAAAAAACAAAAAGCTCTTGGCTTTAAGTGATGGAATGATCACATACAGAAAGTTCTGCTATGCATATTCAAATCTCATATGGTCAACCAGCCATCTCAAGGCACTGTCGCTCCAACAACTCCCAACTATAAAGAGCTTCATCTCTTCAGCAGCCCAGCCTGTGACCCAGTTTTAAGTGTTCGCTTCACCACATTCTTACGGAAAGTGTTGCTCTTCACTAACTACATTATGAAGAGAAAGTCACCACATGACTTGCAGCCCATCATGCAGCAAGTTTGCCTGTCTCCAATTTATGTCAGTAACAGGCAGAGGACAGAATTCCGTTTTACACCTTGGCACTGGGGAGGGCAGGGAACCACTTGCGCCAACACTTTGCCCCATGGTAAAAGTTAAGTGTAGACTAGAGTCTGGCTGCATACACACCAAACATCTAAAGCACATGACTTCCCCCAGAGAATTCCATGCTGGGAATTGTAGCTATGCGATGGGTAAACTCCAGTTCCAAGAATTCTTTACAGGAAGTCATGTGTTCTAAATGCTTTTTTCAGGGGGGACACAGGGCTGCCCCTAAACATTTTGTGAATCTAAGTTTAGCCTCATTGAGGGGCAATATTTCAATATGAGTAGGAAAACGAGAGTTACCCCTAAACATTTTGGGATATGCCATAACACAGATAAGTCAACACAGCTTCCTGGGCTAACACTAGCATTAGCAACATAATCATTAGCGCAGTAAATGCATGAGCTTGCTTACAATAGTGGCATGTTTCGTAGGCGTTGTCTTGCAGGTGTGACAGTGGCCTTTAGAGAGCAGCTTACAGGAAAGAGGTTGCATCACCCGGACACCCATGCGATTAGGAATACTGCTTGTTAAATGACTTCGCACTTTTTTGGCGAGCTCACAATGAGGACTACATTTAGAAGCAGCAAATTAGGATTTGCGCACACATACAAACCTATAGTTACCGGTGACTTACTTCCCCTCCCTTGCCGGTTTAATGAAAAGATTAACAAAGCAAACACAAAAGTGTGCTTATATAAATGCTCGATTTCTATTTTTAAAAAGGAGGCAATGGAGCTGGAAAAGTACCCTTGGAACAAGATGCCCTCATCTCCTAATCCCCAACGTGTGCTGAAATTATTTGGAGGTGAGGGAATTGCACTCTTCACCTGCTCAGAGGCACTTTCATCTATTTTCACTTCATATGAGCCCACATTGGCCAAACTATGCCCTATGGACTGTCATTTGGCAGTGACACGGAAACGAGCTTTTTCTGCTGTTGCCCCTGCCCTTTGGAATGTTCTTCCTCCTGCTATATGGGAATGCTTCTTCCATTGTTTGTTTTATGTGTCTTTTAAAGACCTAGTTCTTTGTCCAGGGTTTCCCTGACCACTAAATTTAGTTATTGAAGCTGGATCCTGCATTTGGTCATTCTGACTTGAATTTTATCTACCGTTATAGATAATGGCAACCCGGCCAGAAGGGGGGAGTATAAATAATAAAAGTATTTAAACTTTTTAGAAATTATTATTATTATAGTGATGTTGGGGTTAATTGCTTTATGTTATTGTTTTTATATACTGAGTTTTTCACATCACTTAAAAGAATGTTTTCCTTCATATTAAGCTGGTTACAAATGTTCTTAATACTTTAGCGCTGAGCACCGGCACCAAATACACATACTACGGCATAAGGAAAAGGAAATTAAGTTCCGGCAAGATGGAAAGGATACTAAGTTCTGCATCTACACACAATTCTTGCAGAATGTGTTCAGTTGAGAGCATCATAATGGCCATGGTGGAAAAAAAAATTCTTTTTTTAAGGTGGGAGGGAAGAGACACCAGAACTAAAAAGATAGCGGTTGGTTTTGACAGCAAAATATTCAAGGAAATAAGTGGGGGGCTGGGTATTTTCTGCACGGAGGAGGAGAAGAAAATGGAGGGGGCATGACAATACCATCCAAATACGTATATATAGAAGGATGTCAAAAGTTTCCAGCTGCCATATGGAACAATTAGCAAGGGCCCTACATAGGGTGGCCATAACATGACTCAGATCATCTCCATGACACCTACATTCCATTCAATGTCACACAGCAGAGGCTGGAAGCTTCAAGGCTGCTTTCCCTTCTGGTTAACTTTACAAAAGCCATGTGCCAATAGCAAGAAGGAAGTAAGAGGCATTATCAGAGTTCATGGACACCGTTCCAGCCAGGCAAAAACACTCAGGGTGTGAAGTGAGGATTGTGGCCTGGGAAAAGTTCCAAGGGCCGGACAGAGAGGGCTGAAGGGGCACATTTGTCCCAGGAACATGAGCCATTATACAACTATTCCACACCCACAGAAATCCCTGCCACCTCATGATTGGTGAGTTAAAGATTATTGCAAAAAGAGACTGCTGTAATTCCTGTCAGTGACCAACCTTTTGGCAGGCTTTCACAAATTTCAGCTGGGAGGAAGAACCAGTCATTGCTGACATCACCATGGACTTTGCTTCCCTAGACTCCACTAGCACACACACAAGACTTGGGAATCCCTCCTTGTACTTCTGAGACTCTCCAAACCCCAATGTGAGTTGAGAAACTGAACCCCTCTTCCTCTGTTACCCCAGATATTCTGGGAGTGTGCAAAGAACTTAGAACAGAAGCAGGGACTCTGCTATCCAGAACAAAATAAGACCTCTTCTGCCTCTGAGTTCTCTGTGATGTATGAAGAGCCTACAGAAGAGAAAGGGACTCTCATTTCGTGTGATCAACCAAGAACTGTGGTCACCACTAGTCATCTGCAAAACCCCTGGCAAGCTGATAGCCGAGGGACAGTTGTTTATTTAAAGTGTACATTAGACTGTATCTAGAACAAAATGGAAAAAAGACTGCTTTGAAAATAAGCGGGGTGTGTAATCATTTTTAATTATTCCACTGCTATCCCTTATCAGGACAACCCAATAAATTGCTGCTTTTATGCTTTCCCCTAGAGTAAAACAGTGCCTCTAGAACCTTTCTCCAAAACATAATTAGATCAACTGCTGTCAGTCACCACAGCATCTCTGTGTTTTGTTATTTGCTGCATTTAAACCTATTATCTCGTTAATCCATTAGGGAGGAGAATAAAGCCAAAATAATTCTTAAATGTGCTTCAAACAAACTTAAATGGCTTAGACTTGTTAAACTGGAACCTTCTGTGGCTGTAAGAGCACATTCACAACCACCCTGGCTATGAAATGTTATTTTTTTAAAAAAAGAAATTTAAGTATCATTTCCCTTCCATCGCCAATACCTAGCCAACAACTTCTCATCCATTTCAGCTTCCCAAATGTATTTGTTAAAATTACCCAACAGCCCTAGAACAGAGCTGGGGAAGCTTTGACCTCCAGATCTCGTTAGACCACAACTGGCATCTTCCCTGACCATGCTTGCTGTGTCCACAACATTGGGAGCAGAGGTAGTCAATGCCACATTCTCTAGAAGGTTTTGACTACAACTCCCATCAGCCCTAGCCAGCATGGCCAATGGCCAGGAATGACAGCAACTGTAGTCCATAATTTATAGATGACACCCCATTGGTTATCCCTCATCTGGAGGGCCAGGGCAGCCAAGAAGTCACTCCAATATTTCATTTAAACTTTTAAAGGTATCCTCTACAAGGGATTCTCTTTTATACAACAAACCTTATGAAAATATGACAAATACACTGCTGGGAAAGGGAGTCAGGACCAACACTTACTATAAACTTTATGTGCATTTTCACACTGTTACCTTATTATATATAATTTTGATCTGCATGGATGTTGTTTGAAACACTAAGCTCCTAAACATTCAATTCTTGGAGGAGGTTGCAATCTCAGAAGACAAATCACCACCCAAGCCAAAGCTCGTATCCACATTCAAACTTTCAATTTTCTTACATTTGCTGAGCAAAACTCTCTTCACTATCACTTTGAGAATACACAGCTATTCCCAACATGACATTCTAAGAAGATGACTTACATCCTGCAATAATTACAAGTCGTTCATAATAGGCAAGAAGACGCAGATCAATTCAGACAGTCTAGTCCCACTTACACCAGAAAACCAAAACAAAGCTATTAACGTAAGTAAGGATCACCCACTGACACCATAATAATGGGCCTAGAGCTTCCACCCACTCTTCATTGTGACTCAAATTACCTCTGAGTGGCCACACCCTTTATTAAAAATAAAGACAGATCAAAGGGTAGTGAGACAATTATTTTTAACTCGTGAATCTATTAGAGAAGTCATTTCCAAGGTATTCACTTTATGCTTATCAAGAGTCACCCCAGGGGACAAGCTGCCCTGAAATACAGCTTGTCTACCACTATCAGTCTTGCTTGACATTGTGGAGTCTACAGCCACCAAGAAGCATAGGATGTGTTCCAGGATGCACAAGGTAGCCCAATGCCAGGGACCGTCTGGACACTGAGGAGTGGTGGCTGGGTATTGATGAGTGGGAACCGGGAGAAGGGGTGTTGTTGGAGATTGACTTGGAAGAAGGAATCAGTGATCTGGGGAAGCCTGTAGCAGCCAGGAGATGAGAGCCAGAAGCAGGAGAAGCTGCAGGATTGGAGAGTGAAGCACAAGTGCAGGAGTCTGGAGAGATAGGTCAGCCTGGTATAGAGTCTAAGGCTTTCATGCCTCCTCCTCCTGCCCCGCCTCTCCTGCTCCACTGTCTCCTAAGACCATAGAGGACTGAAGAGGGAGGAGCAGAAACAGGTTACATGCAGGTATAGTCTTTGCCTGCTTGCGTGCAGCTTGGGTGGGGGAAGATATAGAAGCTGAGGTTGTTTGGAGGGGTTCTGTGTTGCTGCATCTGCCTCATTGGGTGCACACCTAGGAGTAGCTGAAAGACAGGGGACTGATGGACCTGCCTTTTCCTAACTTGTAAGTGGGCTTTTATAAAGAGTTGATTCCTCACTCTGGACACTCCTTGCCTGGCAGTGCCGTGTCAGGCATGGTCAAAGCTCCATGGGAACTAGCAGCATGCCCTGGAACATTCAACAACACACAAGAACTACAGAGTAGCTAAATTGACATGGAAGAGGCACTCTGAAGGTAGAAAGTAAGGAAATCATTGTATTATCTGAACAGTCCATATAGCTTGGAAACCACATTTTATTTTTTTTCTAGCACTTCTCCCAAATGATTCCCAACAGCCAAACAGCAAAATAATGCATTTTTTAAAAAGTTGATATATTCACTTAGTAACACAAAATGTAGACAGATCACTTCCAACTACTACATTATTTCATTTCTTTTCAATGGGAGTGCTACAGGGTGTTCTGGGTTATTCTAGTTTCAAAGTCCTTAACAGGTGCTATTTAACTCGCCTTACAGCTGGGCATGCCCAGGAAGCATACCTCTTGCATGAAAGTAACTCGACGAGTCAGGGATTTGCAAGTTAATCAGAACAGCCAATCACTCTGAACCAAACTGGGTAGATTTTAATATGTAGGCATTTCTCAACAACAAGATTTAGTAATGAAAGGAGTTATTACTAAAAATGGTTGTCTACTAAGGAAGCCCAAGTATAGTTTGCACTGGAAAGTTTCTGCCCATACTCTTGAGCAACCTTCCTCAACCAAGTACTTTCCAGATGCTTCTGGATTTGAATTCTCATCAGCCCCAGCCAGCATGACCAATGGTCAGGACTAATCAGAGTTGGGAGTCCAGAACTTCTAGAGGGTACTCAGATGTGGGAGTCTGCTTCACTGCTTTTCTTCATTTATAGAAAAGTGCATTCATTCTTATAATTTAAAAACCACTGTATATTAGCCATCAGACACTGAGAATGGGAAACATAAGTCACTGATCCAACACATTCTCACAAGCTACAGTGATAGACTGGCACTGACAATACCATTGCCTTAAATGTATTCAGCATAAATATTTAGGACTGAGTTGCTGAGCGGCCATTTCAAAGAAAACGTTATTACTGATGTCAGGGAATCAGGAGCAGGAGCACTGGGGAGAGAGGATTGGGAGAGCGAAGGGGAAGAATCCGAGGGCAGCGTAGGGGAGTATGACAGTGGCCCGAGAGATTCCATGAGCTTCTCCAGCGAATCAGAAGATTCCCAGAAGGGGGCGCCGATGGTCAGGGCAAGGGGGGTCCCAGGGGGGACGCACCAGAAACAAGGAGCCAGAGGGGAACCCCAAAGCAGCAGTGGAGGATCAGGACCAGTTTCCCCACCAGAGCGTAGTGGGGGGGAGGAGTCACATGTGTCAGGAGCAGTGTCTCCTCCAGAGAGGGAGTCAGGGCTGACCACACCTCCAACGGAGGGGAGGTCAGTTGCAGCTAGCCCCCCCGATGGGGGAAGCAGTGACAGCAGCAGTGGAACGGTCAGGAGGAAAGCTGCTGGCTGGGCGCGCGCGCCAAGTTCAAATGTGCAGGCGCGCGGAACAGCAGGAGACCCGGATGGGGAACCAGCTCCTAAAGTCCGCCGGAGGGAGGGAGAAGGCTCAGGGGAATCAGCGGGAGAAGAGGCTAGAAAGGGCGGAACCCCGGCGGGCAGGCGGACCCAGAGGAGGAAGGAGCAGCGGAGAAGGTGGAGCAAGGCTAGACTATTAAATTGGTGTCAAGGGGGAGGAGACACAGACGGAGCATCAGTGGTCTGAGACTTTGGACGTGGGGCTGCGCGCTGCGGCTCTGGAAGTGAAACTGAACTTCAATAAAGACTTTTATACTTAACAACGAAGCAGCGTTGGTCCTTAGTGAGCTGGGACCTAGGGTAGCTCTGACAGTATGCTCCGTCCCCTTTAAAAACCTCGCAGCGTGAGTTGGTGCAGCGAGGGGCAAGACTTGGTGTTTTGCAAGCTCACGAAGATAGGCAAAGATGGCTACAGAGAGCCAGGTGAAAGAACTGCAAGAAGCAGTGACGACGCTTTACGCAGAAGTAGCAGCATCCAGGAAAAGAGAAGAAGAAGCAGTAGCGCTCTGCCGGGATCTGCAGGCAAGGTGGGACCGTTGGGGGAAAGAGGGGCTGCCAGGACCCAAACCGGAGGGAGTTGGCCTCGGGAAGAGGGGGGGCAGCCTAGTAGCCCACTTCGATGGGAACCTGCAGCAATACCCTAACTTCAGAGCTGACGTGGTTTACGCGCTCAATTTGCTTCGGAAGGACTTTAGAGATGAGGAAGAGAAAGTGGGCTTCATAATCACTCATTTGCATGGGGAAGCAAAAGCGTGGCTGCGGAATTTGTGGCGCGAAGAAGACCCCGCCCTCAAAGATTCCGATGCATTTATCAAAGCTATGGACGCTTGCTTTAAATCTACGGTAGATGTAGATGTTGCTCGGAGGGAAATGCATGGGCTACAGCAAGGGAAAGCGACGGTGAGACAATATCACTCACGCTTTTTTGCCTTATTGAACGTGCTGGGCTGGGAGAAGGACTCTATTGCTGTCAGAGACCTGTTCTGGGAGGGGCTAAGTGGAGAGGTGAAAGATGAGCTGGCAAGAGGGGAACGACCGCAAAGTACCCAAGAAGTTGCCCAAAGAGCGTTGGCGATTGGTGTGCGCCTGGAAGGACGCCCTTGGAGCAGGGAGGAAGGACGTAAGGCAAGCAGCCCAGCCAGGGCAACCCCTTTCTTTCCCAGAGAGGCGGGGCGGGCGCTGTCCATGCCTCCTTTGGGGAGGGGAGAAGAGCCGATGGAGATTGGTGGTGCCAGGGCTCAGACTGCCAGCAGAGCCCAAACACCGGGAGCAGTCAAGGCGAAGGCTCCTAGAGGGACCAGGAAGTGCTACATCTGCGACAGTGCTCAGCACATGGCCAAAGAGTGTCCCCAGAGGCTCCAGAAGCACACTGCAGCCTCAGCAACAGTAAAGGGAACAAGTCAGCAGCCGAAGCAGCCGCAGGGGGAAGAAGACGCCTGGTTGGAAACAGAGCCACTGGGGCCCAACCAGGCAAGTCAGTGAAGCAGTCCCCAGAGATTTTACAGCCCACAGACCCCCTCCCACCCAAACCAGTGGTGCAACTCACCGCATCGCTCCAGTTGCCCACTGGGCACACCATGCAAGTACCAATAACCATTGACTCTGGGAGCAACGCAGACTTTATAGGAGTGGACTTTATCAAGCAACATCGCATAGCACTCATGCCAGCCACGATGCCCCTAAACGTCGTCACGGTCGATGGCAGGAAGCTACTTGGAGGAGAGGTGGTACAGCAAACACCACCGATGGTGATGCATATTGGAAACCACCGCGAAGTCATCAGCTTCAACGTCACCCACCTGTCAGACACGCCCATAGTGTTGGGTATGAGTTGGCTGGATAGGCACAGCCCGGCATTAGCATGGTACCAGCGGCAATTGACCTTCTGCTCCTCCTACTGCGCAGAACACTGCATCCAGACCCGCCAGGAGGAGGAGGGGCAAGAGGATGAACCGCAGTTACACCTAGGCATGGTGCAAGCGGTACCCAACAAGTACAAGGAGTTTTTGGAGGTCTTCTGCGAGAGGGAAGCGGATAACCTGCCTCCCCACAGGCCTTACGACTGCAAGATTGACCTCCTGCCGGGAGCGACGCTGCCGACTGGGAAACTGTATTCCATGTCTGAAGACGAACTGCAAGAACTCAGGGAGTTCATAGATCACAACTTGAAGCGGGGGTTCATCCAAGAATCTAAAGCAGTGGGGGGCAGTCCCGTGTTTTTCGTGAAGAAGAAGGACACGCCCCAACGCAGGCTCATAGTTGATTATAGGCTCATAAATTCCAAAACAAAGCCCGCAGCATTCCCCATGCCCAAGATCGACGACCTGCTCGCGACGGTGAGGAAGGGACGGATCTTCACCAAGTTGGATCTACGAGGGGCGTACAACCTTATACGCATGCGGGAGGGCGATGAGTGGAAGACAGCCATGTTTACACCTTTAGGCACCTATGAATATCGCGTAATGCCTTTTGGTCTGCAAAATGGCTCCCATACCTTCCAAGCTTTCATGCATCACGTGTTAGCGGGACTCCTCTACAAGAAGTGCGTTTGCTTCCTGGACGACATCCTGGTCTTCTCGGAATCGCAGGAGGTTCACGAGAGGGACGTCAAGGAGGTCCTGCAGAGGCTACGGGAGCACAGACTTTACGCCAAACTAGAGAAGTGCCAGTTCGACATGACGGAGGTGGATTTCCTGGGCTACAAGCTGTCCGACAAGGGACTCGCCATGGACAGCACCAAGGTCCGCGCGGTGTTGGACTGGAAGAGCCCGCGCAATCGGAAGGAGGTCCAGAAGTTCGTCGGCTTCGCCAACTTTTATCGCAAGTTCATCAAAGGGTTCGCGAAGGAGACGGCGGCCATCACGGACACCCTCAGCTCCAAGAAGAAGAAGTTCACCTGGACGGACCAGGCGGAGCAGTCCTTTCGGAGACTCAAGCGTCTCTTCGCGTCCGAAGAACAGCTGCTACATGTAAACCCCAGCAGACCAATGAGGGTTGAGACGGACGCCTCGGACAGAGCGGTGGGGGCCGTCCTGTTGCAGCAAGATCCGCAAGGGGAATGGAGGCCGTGCGCATTCTACTCCAGGAAACTCAGCAAGGCGGAACAGAACTACACCATCTGGGACAGGGAGTTGCTGGCCATTCATGCAGCTTTCAAGGCGTGGCGGCACTTCCTCGTCGGAGCCAGACACACAGTGCAAGTCTGCACGGACCATAAGAACCTGGAGTACTGGCGCACGGCGCGGTTCCTGAACCAGAGACACATTCGCTGGGCGGAGTTCTTTGCGGATTTCGATTTCCGGATAGAATACATCCCGGGAGACAACAACGTCATGGCGGATGCACTATCCAGGAAGCCGCAGTATCTCGAGGAAGCGGCGCCGGTGGCGGCCAAGCACATTTTCGCACCGAAAGCGTGGGCGTGCGCTTCAGCTGCCGTGGACCTGGACGCGGTGCGTCGAGCGCTGCAGACGGATTCGTTCGCACAATCCAAGATGGAGGAGGTGCGAAAAGGCACAGCGAAGGACGACGAGTTCCAGATACAAGACGGACTGCTCATCCGCAGAGGGGCTCTCTACGTGCCCGGAGACGACCTCCGCGCGAAAGTCTTGCAGCAGCTACACGACGTGCCCAGCGCTGGGCACTTCGGCAAGGACAAGACGGCGGAATTAGTAACCAGAGACTTTTGGTGGCCCAAGGTGAGGGGAGAAGTCGCGGATTACGTCTCCAGGTGTGACACCTGCCAAAGGGCCAAGCCAGTACACAGGAAGCCGGCGGGTCTACTAGAACCCCTGCAGACGCCGCTCGAACCGTGGGAGAAAGTGGCCCTGGACTTTGTCACAGATCTGCCCAGCTCGCGAGGCAAAACAGCGGTGCTCGTGGTCGTAGACATGTTCACCAAGATGGCGCACTTTATTCCGTGCGCGAAGGTGGCCACAGCGGAACAGACCGCCAAGCTGTTCATAGACCACGTGTTCAAAGCTCACGGCCTGCCACGGTCCATCCTGTCCGACCGGGGTCGCCAATTCATCTCGAGCTTCTGGCAGAAGCTGCTGGGCATCCTGAACGTCAAAATCAACTTAGCGTCGGCACGACACCCGCAGACCAACGGACAAGCGGAGAGGGTCAACGCCATCATGCAGCAGTACCTGCGATGCTACGCCAATCAACAACCCTCGACCTGGGTGGACTACCTACCGCTGGCCGAGTTTGCCTACAACAACACGAAGCACGGGTCTACAGGAGTGACACCGTTCTTCGCCAATAATGGGCGGCATCCCAGAACTTTCCCGGGGTTAGAGACGAAGGGGGAGGGGGAGCCAAGGGGAGCGGAGCACTTAGCAGCAGAGTTACAGGAGGTCCACGAGCAACTCCGCAGGCAATTGGAACTGGCGAAACACGCCTACAAAATGCAGGCAGACAAGCACAGGAGGGTCGGGGAGGACATCCGGGTGGGGGACTGGGTCTGGTTAGCAGCCCAGGCAGTGCCGGCCAGGACGCTAGCTAAGAGGAAGCTCAAGCACAAGCAGCTGGGACCTTACCAGGTCGCGGCGCAAATCAATCCAGTGGCCTTCCGGTTGACACTCCCGGAGGGCTCCAGAATGCACCCAGTCTTTCATAGGTCAGTGCTCACGCCCTACAGGGAACCCCACAGGTTTCAGGCGACAGGGAACGCGCCAGACCCACTTAACGAATCTCCGAAGAGGGAGGGGTCACGGAGGGCGACGCCACTCAACGAGGTCACGGAGATTTTGGACTCGAGGTGGGGGGAAGAGGGGGTGGAATACCTCCTCGCCAGGGAAGGTACCCCAGCCAGCGCTAACAGGTGGGTACCGTGCTATGCCGTGGAGGAGCACTATCTTAAAGACGAGTTCCATGCACTCTTCCCACACAGACCTATGCCGGCAGAGTATTTCGACGACTGGCTCTTCACACCCACTCTGTCAGCCAGTACGTTCCAGGGTTTTTCATCAGCTGAAGAGACGACGCCGGACACTAGCTCCTCGGAGGGGTCTCTCTCGGGGTTTGCCACAGACCGCTCCTATTGGTGGGACACTCAACCGGAGGTGGGGTGGCGCAGGGAGTTGCTGCGGGGACCTTTGCAAGCAGTCTCACCAGAGGTACCCGGGGGAGGGGAGGACATGGACGTGTTGGGGGAGGATCCTGGATTCGAGCACATCAGCAGAGAGATGGAAGCAGAGGAAATCGACGTCGACGAGCCAGTTGCGGTTGGGCCGGATGCAGTGGACCGGCTACACACCAGGGGGGAAGAATGGTATCCCGCACTCACACCCACTGGACTGGAGCACCCGGAACCCACACCCGAAGAGGGGGAGGGGGGAAGGGGGGGCTTCGAGGGGGGGATGGATGTCAGGGAATCAGGAGCAGGAGCACTGGGGAGAGAGGATTGGGAGAGCGAAGGGGAAGAATCCGAGGGCAGCGTAGGGGAGTATGACAGTGGCCCGAGAGATTCCATGAGCTTCTCCAGCGAATCAGAAGATTCCCAGAAGGGGGCGCCGATGGTCAGGGCAAGGGGGGTCCCAGGGGGGACGCACCAGAAACAAGGAGCCAGAGGGGAACCCCAAAGCAGCAGTGGAGGATCAGGACCAGTTTCCCCACCAGAGCGTAGTGGGGGGGAGGAGTCACATGTGTCAGGAGCAGTGTCTCCTCCAGAGAGGGAGTCAGGGCTGACCACACCTCCAACGGAGGGGAGGTCAGTTGCAGCTAGCCCCCCCGATGGGGGAAGCAGTGACAGCAGCAGTGGAACGGTCAGGAGGAAAGCTGCTGGCTGGGCGCGCGCGCCAAGTTCAAATGTGCAGGCGCGCGGAACAGCAGGAGACCCGGATGGGGAACCAGCTCCTAAAGCCCGCCGGAGGGAGGGAGAAGGCTCAGGGGAATCAGCGGGAGAAGAGGCTAGAAAGGGCGGAACCCCGGCGGGCAGGCGGACCCAGAGGAGGAAGGAGCAGCGGAGAAGGTGGAGCAAGGCTAGACTATTAAATTGGTGTCAAGGGGGAGGAGACTCAGACGGAGCATCAGTGGTCTGAGACTTTGGACGTGGGGCTGCGCGCTGCGGCTCTGGAAGTGAAACTGAACTTCAATAAAGACTTTTATACTTAACAACGAAGCAGCGTTGGTCCTTAGTGAGCTGGGACCTAGGGTAGCTCTGACAACTGTTTTTATAATTAATATAAATACATATATTCAGGGATTTAATCCTATCCAAAAGGATCATATGGTTACACAATCACTTGAGTGACCAGAAGACTATTCTTATTTTACACATTTGATAAAGATCACACAAAGTCATAACAGGACAAACTGTTTTTAATTAAGTTTGCCATTCAAAAAGTACAAACAAATGTTTGTTAAAAAAAGTAATAATGCATGGGCATTCTCTCAATGCTGCTTTTCTCCAAGAAGAACAGACAGTTCTTTCTCACACAGTACACAAATAAGAATATTTATATATCAACATATTAAAACAATGTTTTAAATACAATGGCTAAGATCCAAAGAACTACATTAGGTGTGCTCAGCAATCTGGACATGCTCAGTGGGATTTTTTTAATATATTCACCTCTCCTTTGAACAGTAGATCCCCCCCACACTATATTACAAATGGTTTTTAAGAGGGTTTTTTTCAGTTTCAGAAGAGCTTTGCCATGTGTCCAAGGGCAGCTCTTCAAAAGGCAAAGTACAAGGCTCATTTGACTGTGGGGAAGTAGTTGTCCAGCATCCAAAAAAGCACACAATATATTTTTACATAGCTTACTGAGCCAATGTACTTTCTCCTCTTTGAATCAGTCTTCCAATGACAGCCTAGAACTGTACCTCCCAGATGTTTTGGACTACAACTCCCATCATCCCCAGTCATTGGCCATGCTGTAGTAACACATTGGGGGAAGCTAGTCTAGAGGGATTGACAAACTAATCCAGTGTATCTCAATAAACATTTCCACATAGGTTGCATTCAGTAAAAGGTCTCAAATACAAGCTTTTCAGAAAACAGTGGGGATCATATTCACAGTAGCAAAGAACACTAAAGGGAGCATAAAGCTGGTTCTCTGTCAAATTCAATATTTATTTGGATTTTATGAATATGGCATGGTTTTCCTCGTCACATTTGAATTGGTCCTTTGTCCAAGTTGCTCAAAGCAGAGTTCATTTAACTTTATTCTTGGATTCACCCTGTGGGTTAATTTAAGTAATACACTATGTGGCATTGGGCAAATGAAGTAATATCAGGCAATGTACATTTGTGACTCTTTCCAATCAAAATCCTACAAGTGAACATATCTCACAAATACAAGCTGTTCATTTAAAAGCAATAATGAATATTAGTCTTAACGTTATGACAGTCCACATGAAGGATGGGAAAGCAGCTAATCGCAGCAGCCAATTAAATGGAATAACCTCAAAGGAAGAAGTCTCCAGTCTGAACCTCACCTGTGCTAAGGGGCTTTAGGCAAGCTACTTTCACAGCATCTGAAAATGGGGGGATATTAATATAGACAGAGTTGTTGTAAGGAATGCAACAATACAATGAATGTGAAGTTCTATAAACACTTGAAAATCCTATAAAAATATTAGTCCGTGGATTTCAAAGCATTTACCATGAGTATGATTAAATGTTAGAGATCACCTTCTATTTCCACTGAAACATGCTTAGGGCCCAGCCACAAATTTTCATTTAGATTCCACAAAGCCAAAGAAACATGTATTTGGGGTTGTGGTTTTTCTCCTCTCTCTCTCTCTCTCTCTCTCTCTCTCTCTCTCTTCTGCTTCTTCTTCTTCTTCTTCTTCTTCTCCTCCTCCTCCTCCTCCTCCTCCTCCTCCTCCTCCTCCTCCTCCTCCAAGTTGTAGTTTCTAGGTGTATTTTTCCTCTGCCACCATGGGGATCAATTTTCTGCCTCAAAGAACCTACTTTTCCAGTAATGTTGACTAATATATTCAACACTGTATGCAATTCAAATTAGTTCTCTCACCAGAGACAGATTTATCCTGAGAGATTAGCTGCGCCAAAACAAACAGGAAAAGTCCCTGGACAGTCTTCACTCTTCAATATCATGCTACCCTACCATAAACAGAACTCAAGAACACAGATGATTCTTCCACAACTTTTGTACTATCAAAATTTTATCCTTGTAAAAGCCTACTTACTATTCTTTTAAGCATTCAACGCATAAAATGCAAAGGAGATTTCCATTTATTTCCAGCAGATGGACTAAAACGGCTTAAGGTTTTCATCTGCCTCTTAGGATCTCCTAGTCCTATTAGTCTGTTTTCATTAAAAATTTACCAGGCTGAAATATTGTGTTTCTGCCTTTGAGGCCATTAGAGGAAACCAAGTACATGCACTACCTGACTGAGAATGAAGAGCTACAGTGAAAAGGTAGGTGAGCCACAAAATGCCCTTAGCAAATATACTTATTTGGCAGACGTATGGGAAGAATTGCTTATAGAACTGATGTCGAAACTGGTTTTATTTTGGCAAATTATGTGCAAAAACAGAAGAAGATATCTATTAGTATCAGTATTGTTATTTACTAAATTTGTATACTGCCTTCATCCGAAGATCACAGGGTGTTTCACAACATAAAAATACAAAACAAAAACAAACCAATAATCTGAGAGCAGACCACCCTAATAGGTCCCCCACCTCTGCAGAGGCTGTAAGGTGGTGAAAGCCTAAACCTCAAAAGGAAATGATCTGGCCAGGACAAGGGACTAATTACCCCACTTTCAGATCACCCTCTTCCTGACCTGTTGGGGAAAAAAAACAAGGCCCAGAGCATGGTTTGCCACATCCATTGGGCCAGTGATGTTGATCAGTGATGGTCATCATGGCAGCTATGAAGTTCTGAGCCACCCCAGAGCCTGTAGCCTCAGCAGAGATGTTGAAACCAGCATTCTGGGAATCTTCAACACTGCGTCTCTGCTAGCTCAGGCAGGGAGACTGCTGGGTAGTGAGGCGGGTGTTAAACCAGCAGAATCCCTAATCTGTCCCAATTGCCCAATGCCAGAAACACACACTCTAGATCCCGTCTCAGTTGGGACAGAGAGCCTGGAGAAAGAGACAGAATCTCTATAGGCTACAGCAACTCCCCCTCCTCGACTCTCAAGTCTGCCCCGATGCAGCATCAAGTACCCAGGTGGGCACAACTGGGTGAGACCAACCAGATCTGTCTCCTCATCAGATCGTGGATGAGGGAGGTTTTACTCAGAGCTGAGCAGCTGCAGAACCAAGGGCTGGCTGATAGGACAATCACGATTCCCCAGGAACCACAATTCCCTAGCCTGACCCACCTCAACACCATACTTCCCTTTGCCCAGAGCCATTGCGATTAGTCTCAACCCTGCTCCCCTAGCTCTTCCCTTCCCATGTATATCTTACATCCCTTAATTTTAAAAAACAATAACAGCTATGTAGAATTACATTTATACATCATTTAAAACTAAAGAAATAAGACTAAACATTCTAAAGCAGCTGACAATTTTACCCACTCAGCCTTCTTGATACAGATATAAGTAAAAGGTGAGGGTTGCCACTTCAAAACAAGATGCTTTTGCTTGAATGTGTCCTTGAGACACGACTTTTTGCATGAAGCACTTTTAACTAAATACTTTTCTATGCCAACTGTACTCACATCTACTTATCTCAAACAGGAAGTGGAATCGCACACAGAGAGTAGAGGCAAATGGCCATCAAAAACCTGCTTCTGATATTCATGCAAAACTCATTTAAATGAAACCTATTCCTGCACATTACTTTTAAGTCTAAGGACGCTTCACAGCAGCACCTGCAAGACTGAAGAAGCCATCTCCTGGTTCTCAGGTCAATGAGTAAAGCACACCCTTTTTTAAGAGTTTGCCGCATAACCAGCATGCAAGTGGTCCCCTCCCACTTCCATGAAGGACTGAGACTTGAAATACACCAAGATCCAAAAAGGTAACTGTTGGTTTGCAAGATTTGGGAATACCCCTCCCTTTTGTCATTGTGCTTGTTGCCTATTGGTGCTGCCCTCCTACATTACTTGAGGTGTACCCCAAACCGACTCATTTTCTTCGAAGGAGTATACAGAGAAGTGCAAAAAGGAAGAAAAAATAACCTAACCAACAGAGACTGCTCTTGTCCCCATATAAACACTTCACAGAAAAATAGGGGTGGGGGATAAAATAATAAATGATAATAATAATACATTTTATTTATACCCCGCCCTCCCCAGCCAGAGCCAGGCTCAGGGTGGCTAACAATAGTAAAATTACAGTAAAAACATAATAGGGAGGGAACCAATTTAAAATACAGGTTAAAATGCAATTTAAAATGCAGCCTCATCAAAACCATAAGGGGAGGGAAACATAAGGGTCAGACTGAGTCCAGACCAAAGGCCAGGCAAAACAGCTCTGTCTTGAAGGCCCTGCGGAAAGATGTCAAGTCCCGCAGGGCCCTAGTCTCTTGTGACAGTGTTCCACCAAGTCGGGGCCAGTAATGAAAAGGCCCTGGCCCTAGTTGCGACCAGTCTAACCACCTTGTGACCTGGGACCTCCAAAATGTTGTCATTTATGGACCTTAAGGTCCTCCGCAGGGCATACCAGGAGAGGTGGTCCCGTAGGTACATGGGTCCTAGGCCGCATAGGGCTTTAAAGGTCAAAACCAGCACCTTAAACCTGACCCTGTACTCCACCGGGAGCCAGTGCAAGTTTGTACTAAATACAGCTTATTTTAGTTATTTTTCATATCACCCTTCAGTTCAATAACTCCTAGGCTGGTTTACAATAAAAATAATTCGGGGAGGGGGGGGGGAATAGTTCCAAAGATGTACAAGTATGTGAGTAATGATGAGCGAAATTTCAGAAGCCAGAGAGAACAAAAAGAGGATGCCCAAGAACTGCAGGCAAAACTATGAAACAGTAATGATTCCTACTCATTACTAAGGTGGGGGCACCTTTGTTCCACTCATATCTTAATGCAAACTTACAAAATTTGCTCTTCTCAAACGAATACATGAACAGATCTTTGAAACAGAAATTTGAACTCCTCTGAATTTTGCGATGCAGTTCTCCAGCCAAATCATGCATACAGAAATGCATGCATTTGTAAGAAGTGCTTGGAAAATGTAATGGTTTCTAAGGGGTTGCTCGTGCGTAAGCAGGCACCTATCTCCCTGGCTGGGTGCAAACACCTGGCTGGGCTGCCAAAGTGAACCTTTTCTGTCCGGACCGCCACTCACCCGTGGCTGACTCAGTCGCTGGCAGAATCCGTGAGTGGGCGTTTCTTAAACTTCTTCCAGCAAAGAAGCTCTTTGACGCCTAGTCTCCTCCTACTCTCTCTGCGCGAAAGCCTTCTGCGCAAGGAGGGCGTGGGCAACGGAGGACCCCTACTCTCCCCGCTGGTCCCAGGCAAGGAGTCATGGGACCGCCTCGCCACTTCCCCCACCTGCCCCCCTTCTCCACTGGTGCTACGCTGATTCTCTTCCCCAGAAGATGGGCTGCTTCTCCCGATCCCGGGACGCTCTCTGGAATCCCTCTGGCTTTTGCGCTCTCCCTCTAGTACTGATGGCAGTACCCTGACAGAAAAATAATGCATGAAAATGATATACAAACATGGATTTTATCAGGGTGTGTGTAAATTTCCATGCAAACTTTTTTCATGAAAAGCTTTGCAAATGTTCAGCTGTTTATGAATGATATAAATTGCAAATGAAGAAAAAAGCACAATTAGAAGCAGAGGGGGACTTTGTACTTGTATGTGGAAACGGGACACATAGAATTTAAGATCAGAAAAAGTGGGAAACTGGAAGAATTTGAAACAGAGAGATTTGTTCACTCCTGCACTGACCCCAAAAGAGAATACACACAGACCTCTGAATAACTAAAATTCTATTGTTTTAACATATTGCATGTTTCAATAATGTTTCCCTAGCGGAGCTCCTCCTTTCTGTTTCCAGCACCACCCAAGTTTAAAGCAGCAAAAGTTTCTACTATTAAACAAGCTTTTTTAAACTGTAGTATCTAATCCAAGGAATATTTAACAGTACAGAGTAATGGGATTAGCACACTTAAGAGTCCAACGGACTGCAGCTGTTATTTAATTCTCAACAGCCCAACTTTGCTTTAAAAATGAATTGAGCTCCATTTTTTCTATAAGGCCACACAACAGGGGTAGCCAATGTGGTGCCTTTAAGATGTTGCAGACTCCCACTCTTACCTGCCCCAGCTGGCATGGCCAATGGAC
This sequence comes from Podarcis filfolensis, assembly GCF_964270895.1. Taxonomy (NCBI): domain Eukaryota; kingdom Metazoa; phylum Chordata; class Lepidosauria; order Squamata; family Lacertidae; genus Podarcis; species Podarcis filfolensis. Next base: position 39,933,407 of record NC_139606.1, on the reverse strand, counting down.
AGGGGTGAGTTGGAGTCTATGATATCTGGAAGGCACCTAGTTGGCTACCCCCATCCATTTAAGGATCAATGCACTTTCTGAGTCTTCTGCAGAGGTTTTATTATGAAATCTACACTGACGTAATTACAGGTTTGCTCAACTAAAAAGCCTGGCATTGCAGAATTGCCTGCTCACAACACACATCAGGGTGCCTACGTTAGTCCTCATGCTGGTTGTTGTCAATGCTACAGACTATATATCCTTCGGCATTCAACATCTTGCCTGGGGAAGATAAAGATGTTCCACATCAGCTTCATAATGACCTTGTCTGAAACAAGTTTGGCCAAATACAAGCTATATTTTTAAGCAACAGAGATTAAGCATTTGGGTGAGGAGGAGTATGGCAGTTGTAATTTAATTGCTTCTTGCCCTGCTGAAGTCTTGAGAAAATAAACAGAAATTTATTCTCCCTCATGTTCCGCACCTTCCTTGCCATGACTCTCATCAGGACAGAAATGACATCATTTCTCATCTACAGATATAGATATACAGTGGTACCTTGGGTAACATATGCTTCAGGTTACATACGCTTCAGGTTACAGACACCGCTAACCCAGAAAAAGTGCTCCAAGTTAACAACTTTGCTTCAGGATGAGAACAGAAATCGTGTTCCGGCGGTTAAAAACGGACCTCCGGAACAAATTAAGTACTTAGCCCAAGGTACCACTGTATATATATATTGCTTGCAAAAAGTTTAGTATGTTATGCTAGAAGATGACCTGTCGTCTACATAAAGATACACAGAGTGCCTTAAAGCAGCCTTCCTCCACCAGGTGTTCTCCAGATGTTTTAGACTGCAACTCATGTGCTGGCAGGGGCTGTTGCAGTCTCAAACATCTGGGGAGCACCAGGTTAAGGAAGGCTGGCTTAAAGAAAAGGAATTTGGCTTATCTTGTATGTAACACAACTGCACCAGCAAATTCTTGAACAACCTGTTTTATTACATACATTTAAACCCTAACATGGTCAGGTATGCTCACCTAAAGGCCTGCTTTTGCCCATAATCACCAGCCAGCATTTCAAGATCACCATCTCAGGCCCTGCTCTCTGTTGTCCCTTTAAATCTGGACTCGTTTGGCAAGAGAAAGGACCTTTTTGCAGTGACACTTCAGCTAAGAACTCCTTCCATGGAGAAGCCCACCAAGCTTCTCCCGTTTTCTGGTGCTTTTAAAAAACAAATCTTGGCTACTGCCCATGGTTAGTGAGGGGAAAGTTTAACCACGAGTCTGGGTCTGAGAAAGTTTCTCCGCCAAATATTGGCTTAGCTCAACGCAGCATGGGAGTAAAAAAAATACTCAACAAAGTGCCTGTGGCCTCCTCTCCATGAGCCAACGCGTTTGTCCAGTTGCAGCACTGCATAATTTGGTCTACTGTGTTGTGTGATACCAAGCCCATGTTTTTATCCGTGGTATTCCCCCCCCCCCCAGTTTCTTTTTTAAACTGGACGGGTCAACCTGCTTATTTTTAAAACTGGATGGGTAAACCTGCTTTTCAAACTATTTTTGTTAGCTTTGCTGCTTTAATTATGAGAGTTTTCATTTTTATATCTTCACAGGCCACCTTCTGAGAAGATTTCCTAAAAGACAGAGTATAAATCTATAATCTATCCTCCACAAGCGGCGATAAAAATTTCCATAGAAAAAAGGCTAGCTCTCGAGATTGTCGCATCCCAGGAAAAACAAGGACTGAACAGTGTGATGCAGATGAAAGGGGGAGGCCTGCATTCATGGGAAAAAGTAGGCTTTCATTGCAACTTGGAGGATAAAATAACTATGCCACAAAAACAGGCCACCAGATCTGCCCTATAAATTTCCATCCCCGCTGGCACAAAGTCACCAGGGGCACCCTACAGCTAACCCTTATATGTGGATGGTTACCTTTCCCTGATAAATCACATGGCAAACCGAATGTTTTATTTCATAGAGTTTCTTCCTAGTGTAGGAATAAATCAGTGCTAATCAGAGTGCATTTCATATTAATTATAACACTTTAGTTTTACTTGTCAAGTTCTTGTACTTCTGTTGTAAAATCCATGTGATGCCCTAGATACTGGCCCAGTCTTGATTTATACAGATCCCTCAGGGGAGATCAACTGTACCACACAGGGACCCTGTTTGTAATATTCAGCTCTTCACCTCCAAAATGATAAGCACAATGCTTGCTGCAGAGTAGGCTTGCCCAACAGCTGTGACATTACCTAGCTTTCTAAAACGAAATTTAAGCCTGCGTTGCTGAAGCCAATAGGATCTCACCTTTCACTTGACAGATAAGCTAAAGCCGCAATTCTAACCCCATTTACCTGGGAGGAAGCCCACCGAATTCAGTAGGACTTCTGAGTCAGTATAATTAGGATTGTGCTCTAAGCTCCTAAAGCAAACATCCTTTGCAGTGTCCTCCTATACTGGAAAGAATGCGTATTCACGAAAAACAACCATCCTTTACTTGTCAACAACTCAGTGGAAAAGCACAGCCTATGATTCTCTATTTTGCTTGCATTAGGTCTCACATGGAATCCCTGGCACCTCCAGTTAAAATGAGCTGCGATAATGAGGCGTAGAGAAATTGTGTCCACAATCACTGCCGGTCACTTTAGGCAATATTGAGCCTAGTCTCTGTCAATCCAATGGAATACTTTTTAAAACAAAAAACAAAAATTTGGCATAGCAAAGGATCTAATATGATATTCAACTGGCAATTCTCACTTCACTAACCATCATCCCCTCATATTCAGCTGCCTTCACAGACTTTCACCACATGTGGAAAAGCATCGCCTTTTCATTCTTTGCATATCAAGCACCTCCCATTCTCATTATCTATCTAGTTTATTAATTTTCTAGGTAAGTTAAATGCCATTGCATAGCCATTTTAAACCAATTCATTTTGTAAGTGAAGTACAGGGTAGACTGTAGACTCATGTGTCCAAGAAAAATAAAAATTCCTCATGAGCTAACATCCATACAGGAAGAGACGGAAGACAAATGCAATCAAAATGAGTTTATTTATTATTTTTACAATTTATTTATTTATTTACGGCTATTAGCCCATAAATATTTATTATTATAAATATTATTACAACACTTAACATGAGTGTCTCACCAATGCATCTCTCTTAGACACAAATTTATTTTTATAGCTATATATTTTATGTCAGGGCCTTTCTGCTAATTTGACAATGGGTGAGTTGCTGGGGTGGGAGAAAAGGAGTATCCATCCATCATTACTTTGGTCAGCAACTGCCTAGAGCACTGTTTCCCAAAGCGGGCAATACTGCCCCCTGGGGATGCTGGAACGATCCAGGAGGTGGTAGTAGCCTTGGTTGCAATTGGGGTGGGGGGTTGAATATAAATAAGGGGGTGGTGGAAGCATAAAGAAAGAAGAAATTTTTGAAAAACCATCCATAAAGTCGTCATGATTATTTTCCAAATAAACAGACAAAATGCAAGTTATAACTCGAAATCAGTGGTCAAGTCCACCGACAGATCTTAACAAGCATTTTTTTATTTTAATATTATCCTTTCGAAATTAAAAAATTGTCCAGTAGCACCTTAGAAACCAACTACAGTAAGTTTGTTCTGGGTATAAGTTTTCGTGTGCATGCACACTTCTTCAGATACTTCTTCGTCAGACCAACATGGCTACCTACCTGCGTGTAATGCACTATGTTACTATGGTTGATTTTAATAAGTAATTTTATAATTTAAAGCTTCAAGGTGTCTTATTTACAATAGCATCTTTCTTTACTATGTTGTAGGACATAGGTAGAAATATAGACACATAAAAAAACGCCAATTTGTCACTGCATCTTTCTGTTCATTCACTTAAAGAAGGCAGATTTCCAGGAGGGTGCTACGTAATTATTTTTATGAAAAAGGGGTGGTAGGCCAAATAAGTTTGGGAACCTGTGGCCTAGAGGCAGGTTGAACATTATGATCAAGTCATAAAACCCCATGAAGTCCCCCTCTTTGCTGGCCCCTGTCATAGTGCTGTCATGCTGCCAGAATTACTTAGAGATTTCTCCAGTACCCTTAGGAAGCACTGCAGACATTTCATGGGGAAAGCTACACAGGGTGAAATTCTAGCTGCTCTGCCCTTTTCAATGCACAGTAGCCCTCAGGGCCAGGGCCTGGCAGCTACCTCCCTGCTTAGGCAAGAAAAGAGAGAGTCAAGCAGTAGCCTTCCAAGGAAGCCCCACCCTGAAAGCGTTTGATTAAGGATCAAAACAGCTATGACTAACAGTGTAACAATGCAAAGTCCCAATGGGCAGAGCTGCCAGATCCCAGCTGCCAAGCTGCTAATAGTCAACGAGTTTCACCTGCTACTACCTGGTATCAGGTGCTTCGTGCTCAAACCAGAAGAAGATCATCTCACTGGGTAACTTGGCACAATGACAACCAACGGCAAATGCCTCCTGATACAGGCACACTCTAGAAGGCAAGTTGACCCTTCCAAGTGGCCCTTCAAGAGAGGGAATCAATAATCAATTTCCACTTTGCTCTCAGCTTTAGATTCTCCCATGCATTGTTTGCTTTAATGTTGTGGATGCCCCAAAGGGAGATATCCCTGAAGAAGCATGGAAAATATCCCAGGTTCATTCCCCAACATCTTTAGGTGGGGCTGAGAATCATAGAATCATAAACTTGTAGAGCTGGAAGAGACCATGAGCATCATCTGGTCCAACCCCCTGCAGTGAAGGAATCCTTTTGCCCAATGTGAGACTCGAACCCAGACCCTGAGTTCTCATGCTCTACCAACTGTGGGAAAGACCTGTTTTCAACCATAGAGAATTGCTGCCCTTCACTAGAAGCTTTAGCTACCTACATCCTGGCAAGATTTCTTGACGTAGTCAGTAACACTGGCTACGTTCTCCCCTGCCACCCCCCCCCCATGATATTGTTCATTTTTCTTTTCTATTCTATTTTTAACAGACATGCTGCTCATAATAAATACAACTAAGGGTGCAGCTAAATTACTGTTTATCCATCTTTCTGTGAAACTTTGTTCCCTGTGTATTGTCTACAAAGTTGCCTACAGCTATCCACAATAAGAAAAAAACAGCAAACTGCCTGGGAAAGCAAGCCTTTCTACAAAAACAACAACCAAAAAAACCACTCTCATTTAAAAAAGAAAACCTCTTTTACTGTGGGGTAAATTGAAGTCAGAAAGGCTTTGCATCATTTCTTTTGTTTTGAACTTTTTGCAGGACTCCAGCCTTGGCCTACTAAGTATTAAGCACTGCAATGCTCTGTTGGTTTTCAATAATAAATTGATAAAAATAAGAACTTGATAAAAACCATTCGGAATGGCACAGACCCCTTCAGACAACTGGGCCAGTTCCTTATGAGCTCTACTGCAGCAGTCCTCACACAGTGTGAATAAACTGTACCTCTTATAAAGGGTCTCTCATTTGGTGATATGCTTCAGAATGGCAAATTCCCCCCAGGACTAAACCTGGAGAGATTATTTATACTACTGAGCATGCCTTACATAAATTAGGTTTTATTAAGTATGCTGTGAGTGTGTTTTATTTTTACCTTGTCAGCTACCCTGAAAGGGCTTCTGCCCTTAAAAATGCAGCCTAAAACGCTGTCTAATTAATTAAACATGCAACAGTTTGGCTTTTATTCCAATCTTTCTCTTGCCAGTAAAGATAACAATGCATATTTTTTTAGTTTTTATCATCGACATAATGTTGTAATCCTTCAAAGACTCTTGAGGGATGTTAAAATAACCACCATCAACAATTTATAGTGTACTTGGGTTTTGGCAGAGCTTGTTACTAAAGCTAAATTGGAGAGCAAGAGTCTCATTTTTCACCTCTGTTAATGTGTCATACTTGCAGCACAAGAAGGCTTGCTTCAGTTGTCAACCTTTGTACTCTCCTGAACTGAGGATCAGGTTCACAGGCCATTTTACAACTTAATGATTTCAAGAACTGTGTGAGGAAATTAGCTCATCTCTCCATCAGCATTAGTTGCAAATGACAAGATCTAGTCCTGCTCTGGGATCAGAATCTGTAATTATTCAACTATATTTATTGCTCTGAAAGACACCATATTATCTAGATCTATTACTGCAGTATCTTTAGTTATTTTGCCTCTGATCTGAAGGGTGAAAGCAATAACACCTGTTAGGAACTGCTAGCATCACATTCACTGCTAAGGGACCTCCTGCATATGAGATTTTCCTGCATCTGTTCATATAGTACACCCAAAACTCAAGGGATACAAAGCCCCCATTTACAGCTTGTTGAAATGCCCTTTCTACACAGCACACACACACAGAATCCTGCACTATGGGTGGGTGGTGCCATCTGCATATGGGAAAATATGATGCGAGAAATGCCATGCTATGGAAAATGCACACATTTCCTAATTCAAAGATCACTACTGCAAGCAATTCCCTTCTTCCTTTGCCAAGGAAAGTGTAACATGTAAAAATAATGCATTCTGTCCACAGTCCAAAACAATATGTTGCACCTCAGGTTTCCCTGGTTAATCTGCAAAATATCCAGCACCATCTAATTATGTCATATAGACAAAAGTTCTGTGCTTCAACTGAGAAATATGTTGGCAAGTGGTTTTCACAGGAACATAGGAAGCTGTCTTATACAGTCAGACCATTAATCCATCTAGCTCAGCTTTGTCAACAAAGACTGGCAGTAGCTCTCTGCGATTTCAGATGGGAGACACTCCTTACCCTACCTTGAGATACCAGAGATTGAACCTAGGATATTTTGCATGTAAAGCTCTACATCTGAACACTTAATAGTTTGTGAAAATGCCCAATTAACAATGACCAAGATCCAAATAGAGGCATAGGTTTATGCAAGAGGCTTGTCCTAATCTAATGGAATCTACAGTATAATTTAAGATTCCCTTGCCACCCAATAGCAACATTCTCTAGGTGGCTTGCAGTATCCTAGACAACATTTTAAGAACCTTCACTTACTGATATACATGTACATGCCTCGTTCAGCTTTGCATAATTCAAGAGACAGATAGCATAATGAAAGTCACTCCCCTCTACTTTAAGGAGCATTTGAAATACCATGTCCCATCACCAACAGAGAATTTGTCCAAGGAAGAGGCAGGCATGGTTCTTGACTTTAGCAATACCATTCCAGTGTCTCCACTTTTCCCAATTTCTGTACAAAACTTAAACCCACGCAAAGAAAGGCACAGCTTCCCGAAACAGGGGCCATCAGACAAACTGAAATTTAATATCAACAGCTAATGCAAGACCAAACACTTAAAATGATTAATTTTCTGCCACACACCACAAAGGAAGCAATTTCTCAAGATTCATAGATAACCATCACCCTTCCTTCCTGAATTAATCCATGATAAAATGTATTATATTATCATTTTGTGGCCCAGTTCCTGTTATCTTTCGTTCTCACCTTGCTAACTGTGGGCAGTCAGCACAAGTTACAGCTGCCCTGGAGATGATGCCAGAAATTACCTCCTAGCACCCACTGTGCTTTCTGTCTCCATCTCCTATTCATTGCGGCCTTGGAGCGGGCCAGAATGGCATAGTTAGTACTTCTAAATAGAATGTATAGCTTCTTATAGTACAGCCATGATATACATATACAATAAAATACACTCACTACACAGCAGTTGCTTTTAGTAACATGTATGTGGAGACTGTAATGCAAACTTAGGCTCACTATTGTATCTCCATTTCCTTATCTGTGAGTATGTGCACCAAGGGTACCCAACATGGCTTCTCCAAATGTCACTGTACTCCAATTCCCATCAGCCCCAGACAGGATGGCCAGGGGTTCTAGGATGATGGGAGTTGTAGTCCTTCATTATCTAGGGAGCACCATATTGGCTGAAGAGAATACACATATGCGTATAAATATACACAATCTACTTAGAACACCTGAGAGATTCAACAAGAGATCCAGGCCAGAGTTTGTGAATCACAATTTCTGCCACAGAGAAATGTGTGCACTCTGTTCTCCATCTAGATTATGAGCACTTCCCAATGGGAGAGACCCCACCCCCCAAGTCTCAGCTTCAGACATTCAACAGGAGTCCATAAGTACCACAATACCATTATTGCATCCTGGTAACTTCTCTTTCCTACCTACCAAATATCCAAAGCTATGCCATTTAATGTATCTCACAATTAGTTCCTGGCTCTGAAAGCTCATGCAACTTCTTTTTTTATAAGTTTTTTTATTGTAGCAGACAAACATAGATATTCTTCTGTAACTTGTACTAATAGCCTGTGACCTTTGATCTCAGGTGCGCATTTTGGGTCAGAACCTTCCACCAAATGCTGGTGTTTATCTTTTCCCTGAAAGTTTTGAGGAAGGTTATGTTGTAATAAACATCCTGATAAGGAAGTCTAGCTTTTCCCTGCTGCAAAACCCAGAGCGCATCCTCATTGCTTCCTTCTTTAATTATAAGAGATTACTCAGGTAAGGGCTCAGGACTTCTCTATTAACACCAGAGACTCAGGTTCCACAGTAATCATCACATTCTGAATTAATTAGCAGGCGGCATGTTAATTTAATGAAAGAGGCAGGCAAGGTAACAACCACTGTGTGCAAGGAAACCTTCTTTCGTAGCTATAGTTTCTAATGTTTAGATGTTGTTGTTAAAAATAATAATAATATTTTAAACCTCATGAGTACCCACTATCCTCCCATATCATATGGCAACACACAGCATCAGGAACTTTAAACCCTGCTCCCCATTCTCCAAATACCAACTGCTCTGGAATTATAGCTGTCAACTTTTCCCTATTCTTGCAAGGAATCCTATTCGGAATAAGGGAATTTGCCTTAAAAAAAGGAAAAGTTGACAGCTATGTCTGGAATGTCAGCTTCTTTCTTCATTTCAGAATATCTGATATACCTCAAGCGAGCAAAAAAGCAGTAAACAAACCCAAGGTAAGTGTGTTTGTGGGGCGGAATTTTTTTTTCAGAACTCAGAAACCTTCAAAGTTCTCTTTAGGTCAAAAGTTCTGCAGTCTCTCCCAGCTGCAATCACTTCCTACAGAGAGTAATTACCGCATTTAGAAGTTCTCCTAAAGGTGAGCAATCAACCTTCAACAACTGCCACCCAAAGTTTCCAAAATCAGAGAGAGAGGCTAAATCATTCCATAAAACATGCCGAGAATGACGAACAGGATGGAAAGCCACCCTTTAACCTATATATACACATACATGTAAATTATGACACATATATATGCACAAACATACCGTGTGTGTAGAAAAAAAGATTACTTGCAATGTACATAAAAAAGAGCAGGCTAGTGTATGCTTTTGGAGGTGACTTTTAAAGCGTGTTTGTGGGAGGTGATCTTGGAAAGTGTTAACAACTTCCCCGAACCAAAGCCTATGTTGCTGTTCATATCTATCTATAATAAAACAAGTCGTATTCCAAGCTTTATCTAACAAAAGTCAATCAGGGTTCCCACATGAACAGCGTCAGCAACAGGAGGGGAAAAGCCCAAGACAGAAAGCAGACCCGAATGCAAGGGAGAGAGGGAGGGAGGCGGAGAAAGAGAGAAGAAACTCGGGATGGAAAAAGAGGGAAGGGGCTCAGAGACGGGGAGGGGGGAAAGAGCCAGAAGAGGCGAAAGGGGGGGACAAGGCAGCAGCGCAGCCGCCGGCTTTCTGAGCCGGGAGGGAGGAAGGCAGAGCGCGGGGCTCTCCGTCTGGCCCCCCCGTTTACCTGCAGTCGCCGCCGCCGCCGCCGCCGCGCTTCGTCCCCAGCTGATGCCGACTCGGCCCGGGCGTTGCGCGGCTGCTGCTGCTGCTCCTCGCAGCTCCGCCCCGGCGCTCCTGGGAGCCGAGAGCGGCCGGGCCGGGGCGGGGCCTCCGCTGACGCCACGGCAGGAGAGGGAGGAGGAGGAAGCGCCTGGTGCCGGCCGGAGTTGCAACTTGGAGCGGCGCTTGTCCGCTCTCCTCCCTGGCCAAGGGATGCTGAGCATGCGCGGACCCAGCCGAGCGTGCTCAGTAAGCGGCGCCGAAGTCGCCTGCCCAGTTCGTTGCCCTTTCTCGGACTTCTAAGTCATATACAGTGGTACCTCGGGTTAAGTACTTAATTCGTTCCGGAGGTCAGTTCTGAACCTGAAGCTGTTCTTAACCTCAAGCACCACTTTAGCTAATGGGGCCTCCTGCTGCTGCCACGCCGCCGGAGCACGATTTCTGTTCTTATCCTGAAGCAAAGTTCTTAACCTGAAGCACTATTTCTGGGTTAGCGGAGTCTGTAACCTGAAGCGTATGTAACCTGAAGCGTATGTAACCCGAGGTACCACTGTATGCAAGAAGTAGAACTCGAGCGATCTGCAGCGGGGCAGGAGGACTCGGAGGGTTGTTCAGATAGCAGAGGCTCCCTGCTCAGGGCTCTCCCCTTTGGCTGCCCGCACGAGTCTAATCTTCCGAGTCTGCTGCATGGCAAAGGCAAAGCATCGCCTCAGGCCCCCCACCCCATAGAAAAGGAGAGAATTGGTACCCACACCACGATCATACGCAAAGAATACGGAGGTTTTATCTAGCACAACACCAACAAAGCTTGTGCGCAGCTACAGCAGTCCATGCATTTTAATATTTTATGAAATATTATATTTAGTATTTTATTATCCCTGTCTTTCCATGTATCTTGGTATTTCGAGGTTCAATTTGTGATTCAATATACTGTATTTAGGAAGTGAAGATTGAGTTTTCTTTGTTCATCCAAATGTGACGTTTCCTTCCCCAAACCTTCTTTTTTGAAGAAGTTTTTCCTGTCCTGACATACAGGTTTCTGAGATGAATGAATATCTGTAGCAATAACAAACACTTTTGGAACATTAGGAGAGAAAGGATAGATGTTCAATGTGGGCATTTGTTAGGAAGATACATAAGGAAGGAAGGAAGCTCGGAGCAAGTAGGACTCATGTTGTTTGAGCACAGTAAGGCAATAAATCCCCTGTCCAGCCCAGAATTTCCTGTGTTATTGAAACCAGCTCTGAGCAAGTTTGTTTTCTTTTTCTTTTCATCTTTGTGGGACGCAGAGTGGCGCTTTCAGCTACAAAGCTGACCTGCACATTCTTGCAAAGAATACTTTCCTCTTTGGCCTAGAATGCAGGAGTGCAGGCTCAATGGAACACCTTTTCTTCCCATGCCCATTGTCACAGGAGTGCAGTAGAAACCCCATTTCTAAAATAAAAAGCTAACAAACAAAGTTCACAATTCAAAGTCTGAACAGCTTCACTTCAGGCTTTCCAAAAGCAGTTTCTGAGATGTGTTTGGGCAGGATTCTTACAAAAGGCATGCTTTGCAGCTAATTATGTTCCTCATTCACATAACATGGCATTCACATAACAAAACAATTATTGCTGGGATGGTTAAAGTGGGTGACCCATTTCTGTGATGTCAGTGCAAGGTTATTTCTGCCTTGTTTTTCATGCCACTCCCACTTTTCTTCTTAGTTCCCTGTCACATACCAACAACCTTAGGTGATAACCTCTGTTAGGCTAGAAAACGCCTTCATTTGTTTATTGGCACACACAGAGGCAATCACAGAGCATCTTGTTAATGGGAAATTTACAGGACATAGATGGTCTTTGGTTATTTTTATTTTCCCTTGTGTCAATTGTGTATAAATTTACATAGATTTTGCTCTTCAATATTGAAGGGTTCCCAGAGCAGTTATCATCCAAAAGCAACCAATGACCCAAAAGCCAATGGTTTCACTAACAGAGCAAGCAAACAGCAATAATTTTTAAAATTTTAACTGGCAAGATACCACAGCTACAACCTCACTCCCCAAATTAACCCTTCATACCACAGTATCTTCATCCTTCAGGATGGCACTTAACTATTAATGTCACAAAAATCATAGTAAAACTGCACTAGCAAGCAAAATATATACACTGTGGCAGGCAGAAGAGAAAATCACATCTATTTCCCACCACTGCCCCCCTTTTCCCCCCAATAGTATATAATACAGTATATTATACAATGGGGGTGGGGAATCCCATGGACTGGAAGGTCTGGTAATTATTCAGGTTGCCATAGGTGTGGAGAGAGAATTTAACTCTTTATTAATGTACTGGAGTCCTGAATAAAATTCCTCTCCTAAGGCTGCTAATTGGCACCAGGATTTCCTCACAATGCACAAAGCAACAGAGGAGGAATCTTATTCAGGGCTGTAGCCCTCAAATAAGGGGTTAACACTCACAACTTGCTGCATCTTGGGTAATGATGAGTCGTCCTCCCTGCACAGTTGGTGCTATTAGAATTTGCTTAAAATTTGCCTGTTCAATGCTATGATGCATTTAATGTAATATGTGCTCTGGTGCTCTTCTCTGCTGCATAGTTCATGAGCAGGCTTCACCACTGTGAGTATTTTATGTTACGAAGTGGTCTGCAGAGCATCTATGGAATTTTAAAGAGTTGTTTTAAATTTGCTGTGTAGTGTTTTGTTTTGTTTTGTTTAAAGGGCACAAGCAGGATGCATAAGAGGAAATAGTATGCTGCAGCGTAATGCATTTTAATGTATATAAATCACTCAGTTCCATTCTCTTTTTTTGAGGCCAGAACTGCTGCCGCCCCCAGAACCATCTTGTGTGACAAGATGTGGTAGGCTTGGGGTTATTCCAGTTGTAGCAATGTCCTACAAATATATGCTTCTCCATATACATTTTGGAAGCAGGCCAGGAATGGGTTTTCCCAATACAGTGGTACCTCAGGTTAAGTACTTAATTCGTTCCGGAGGTCCGTTCTTAACCTGAAACTGTTCTTAACCTGAAGCACCACTTTAGCTAATGGGGCCTCCTGCTGCTGCCGTGCTACCGGAGCACAATTTCTGTTCTCATCCTGAAGCAAAGTTTTTAACCTGAAGCACTATTTCTGGGTTAGTGGAGTCTGTAACCTGAAGCGTATGTAACCTGAAGAGTATGTAACCTGAGGTACCACTGTACAAGTACAATTATTGGCAGGCACTAACATAAGAGTGCTGTTAAATTGCAACTCATATAGCACTTCAAAAGGAAGGACAGGGTCAATCCCACTTATAGTGGTGGACTGTGCTAATATGGCACCCTGAACAAGGGCACAGTTTGGCACCCACTAAATATTTATGTGCTCTTCTGTATAGAACCCTGCAAGGCAATTCTTGAAGTTTACACGATCCAATTGCCCCCTTTTAATACAGTCAAACCTCAAACGGCTCAGTTTTTGAACGTTTCGGCTTCCAAACGCCAAAAACCCAGAAGTAACTGCTTCAGTTTTTGAACGATTTTCGAAAGCCGGTCTAGCATTTTCACTGATCCAGCTCCCTCCTCTCCGCAACCTCTTGTCTAGCTATCCAGACGAAAGCACAGCATCCTTTCGTTGGAAGGGTTTTGTCAGAGGGTTTCAGAATACCAGTAACCGACTCTTTAATTGCAAAGGATTTCCCCTAACCAGATGTCAGTAAGGGAAAGGCTTGAGGTTGCAGAAAAAGAAAATAGCTAAGGAAGTGGCTGCAGGGAGGGTGGCTGGTCCATTCGTACACCCCCTATCCCAAACCTGCACATCTCGCCCCTTGGTATTGTACCCAAAAAGACCCATGGTGAGTTCAGATAAATCCACAACCTTTATTACCCTAAGGGTCTTGCTTCCAGTTGCTAGCACCTGGAGCTCAACTGTTGCCCGAACCCTTTCCGGAGCACCAGTGGAACCTTGGAGACGCAAAGTGATTAAGGGAGTATTAGCATCGGTCGCACCCTCCACCCTTAGATCTTACAAAAAAGCGTGGTGCGATTCATGGGCTTCAGGTCAGGGATATTGGGGCTTTTGCCTAGCGTGCCACCCACCACGGATGACGTTCTGCAATACCTTTCCCATCTTGACGATTTGGGACAGGCCCCCCCCAAAACTTTAAAGATACACGTAGCCGCCATCAGCTTCTTTGCTAAAGCCATGTTTTCCTCTGACCCATGCAGTGACTTCCTGATCCGCAGAGCTATTGAGGGTTGGGGCAGGCTACAACCCCCCTAGAGCCGTAAGCCAATTTCTTACGGGCTGCTATCTCAGATACGCACAAAGCTTAGGTCAATCTGCTGGGCCAAGTTCGAGGCCCGCCTCTTTTCCACAGCATATGCAATCACCTTCTTTGGCGCCTTGAGGGTCGGTGAAGTGGTAGCCAAGGTTAACGCAAGTGGGAGGAAGTGCAGTTGACCGAAGCTAGCATGACTGTGCGGATACGTCAATCCAAAACGGGCCAGGCAGGTAGGGGTTCCCTCGTAAAACTTACAGCTTCAGTGCAACAGGGCCCATGCCCGGTCAAAGACACTAGACGGTACCTTTACCTCAGACCGCACAGCCCGCGTCCGCTCCTGGTTCACGAGGATGGGTCACCTTTGTTGAGGCACCAATTCACAAGGGCACTCCGCAAAGCTATTGATACCTGTGGTTTATCTTCCCAGGATTATGCGGCACACTCATTCAGGATTGGCGCCGCCACAACAGCTGCACGCTTGGGCCTGCCAGCGGATAAGATTAAGGAAATGGGCCGGTGGAAATCCGACGCTTATAAAGGTTACATTCGTTAGAATGCGCTCTGCTCCTTTACCTCTACTTACCCGTATTTTTCTTTCCTTTATACTCAGCCGTTCTCAGAAGTGTCTGGATTTGTGGCCATGGTATAGTCCATTGGGCCCGCATACGGTCGGTTAGCTGTGGCCTCACCCCTAACCTTGGATTGCCACCTGGAGTGCGAGTTTCCTGGTTTTCAAGACGAGGCATGCGTTAGGAAGAGCTTATGCCATTGCTGAGGGGGAGAGTTGCCGCGTTTGGCCCTCCTGACATCCTTATCCTTCAATTAGGGGGAAATGACCTTGTTAGCAGAAGAAGTGTGGACTTGTCGTGGCACATAAAGAGAGATTTGGATGAGACTGCTGCCTTGTGTCCCGGAACAACGGTGTTCTGGTCCTCCTTCCTGAAGAGAATTGTGTGGCGCGGTGTGCAGAACTGTATGGCCATTGAAAAATCCAGGAAACTCTTAAATCGTGCAATAGCCCGTTGGGTGCGCTTTATTTATGGCCGAGTCATCTCTCATGACCGTATCCGGATTGGCGACCAAGCCTTGTACCGGAATGATGGGGTTCATCTTTCAGACCAAGGGAATGACATTTGGTTAACTAGCATCATCAGCAGCATCAGGGATTGGTTACAGCTGTGAGGGTATTGGCGGCGAGCCTCTTGGGCTCGGGTGGCGGTTAGGCATTAGAATAATGTGTTGTGGTGTGTCGAAGGGCTAGGTGTGGCCATCGCCTGCACCTTCAATTTTGGGGTATTTCGTTAAAGGAATCCGGCGGTCATGTATTCTGTCCGATGCCTGCTTGGCGGGAGGCCATGGCACGACCCTCGGTGACATCAGGGGAGAGCTTATAGTTGGATTAGCATCAACAGGCTCCACCTACTGGTGAATAAACCCCCCCTGTTTTAGACTCACCCCCCCTCTGAGGGGGTGGAGTCAGCTGACGTAATCCAATGCCTAAGCCAATACCTTTTCACTTGCTGTAATCAATAAAGTTGTGGCCTTTTCTTGCCCATTAACCTTATATCACGTGTCCTTGTGTTTCATTCCACTGCACGGGGTTCGGGTTCCCGAACCACAAGTAACTGCTTCGGTTTTTGAACAATTTTTGAAAGCCGAAGGTTCTACGTGGCTTCTGTTTAGAGTTTCCCTATTGTACTGAGGCTTCCGCTTTCCGTTGTCGAACGTTTGGAAGTTGAACGGTCTTCCGGAACGGATTACGTTCGACAACCAAGGTTTGACTGTATAGGAAAAGCTGTAGTCCTATGTTCCTTTCAAGAATTTGAAGAAAGGACTCAACACTACTTCTTTTTATAAAGCTTTGCATTTAGGAAACAAACAAAACTCAAAAAAGGCAAGATGTGCTCCAACCAGATTGGTTAAATTTTTGGACAAAGTACACAATAATCTGCATTCAACTAATCTTTACTCAGAGTAGACTCACTTAATGAAACAAGTTAGTTGTGGCCATTCATTTCAATGACTCTATTCTGAGCAAATCTTCATGTTTCTGCTTATTTTTTTTAAGAAAAAACCTAGTATGCTTTCTTCTGACCAGCTTTGGTTTTAATGCTATAAAGGAAAATATTTGTAGTGCTTTACAAGGAAAGGTGGGAATGAGTAATCTGATGCATTATTTATAGACTCGAGTACATTCTACCCAAATACTCCAATGAAAAAGGAAATGCTGCCTTGGTTTACTGGCCCACAAAAATGTCTGGTTTCTGTAAAACTTCTCTAATGTTACAAGGGAAGGAACAGATCAAACGAAAGGGCAAAAATGAACAAGAAAATTAGAAATAAGATTTAAGTAGTGAAATGCACACGAGTTGTACATACCCCACCAACTCAAGTGATTTCAAAGGTGCATATACTCACTTTTAACTCTTCGACCTAATGCTTGGACTACCAATTCTAACACAAATCGCCAGGCTTGGTTTCTTATGACAAAATAAAATCTAACAATATTCAGCAAGGCTTCCTAGAATGAGGAAATTTTCCTAGCCAGAATTCTATATACACTGGCACTGTAGTAAGTTCAAGTAAAAGTGTTGGGACTTGCCTCCAAGCAAGATGTGTTTAGATCAGCAGTTCTCAAACGCTGTTGTTTATCTCTGGACCACTTGGAAATTGCTATGGATCTTGGTGGTTTTGCTGCCTGTTTAGCAATTGTGAAGCACTGTGCTCATGGTTCACCATACTGGGGGGAAAGTGACAAGTGTGACACCGCTGGGATCTATCCTGGCCCCAGTGTTGTTCCAACATCTTTATAAATGACTTAGATGAAGGAACTGAGGGGCTGCTCATCAAGTTTGCAGATGACACCAAACTGGAATGGGTAGCTTGTACTGCAGAAGACAGAATCAGAATTCAAGAGAAGACTAACACATTGGAGAGCTGGGTCAAAACAAACAAAATGAATGTCTTAGTCATACCCCACCTGGAGTACTGTGTCCAGTTCCGGGCACCACAATTAAAGGAGGACATTGAGAAGCTGGGATGTGTGCAGAGGAGGGCAAGCATGAGAAAGGGCCTGGAAACCAAGCCTTAAGAGGGATGGTTGAGAAAGTAACAACAATACTACATTCTCCATTTGCAAAACCAAACCAATAGGGAATATCAACCGAAAACAAGAGGAAAATATTAAAGCATACAATGCTTGGGGGAATTTTTAGAGGTCATGAAAGCTGGTGCATAAAGTTTCTCAAACAGTGTCTTCCCACTCCCGCCCCCACACTTTTCCTATCATGTGCTCCGTCATTTTATGAAAACCTGCTTTGAGCACCATCCCACATTTTAAAAGGGGTGTCTGAAATGTTTCTTCAGCTAAACATGTCACGGAGCCTTTGGGAAAGAAAGATACAAACATCTAAATAAAAAGGAAAGTCCTGTTACACTAGATTAACAGGACCTCATTTTAGAATATTCCCCAAACGTTCTGCACTCTTAAGTGTAAGCAGGCAATTCTCTCAGCAAGAAAAATAAAGAATGCCACAAGGGAATATTAAATGTCACCTCTCCTTCTGCCTCTAGCAAATGTTTACCAGCACATCATACATTTTTCATGCTAAGTAACCTAAAACTTTTATAAGAATTCCTAACAGTTATTCTATCCAACATGAAAACCAATACAAGAGAGACATCTAATTAGTAAGCTATTTGATAGCTTTCTCTGAAGAACTCATTCATGCTGCTTTTAATGAATACAGGTCATACTGTCTTAAAGGCATTATTATGCAGGCAAGAATGTATTTTTATAAACACACCCACTAAGAGTACACCTCTGTGTATGTCTACTCAGAAGGAAGCTTCACTGACTTCAATGGAACTTATTCCCAGGCCAGTGTGTTCTGGACTGCAGCCTCTATTGGTGCATTCCCTCCTTTGGTTTCTCTGTATAGGATTTCAGCTCGACTTTTATACTTGAACTCAGGTGCTGATTAATGTCAGATGAGCATGTGCTGTTGTTTTTCAATACACTGTAGAAACAAATCAGGATTAAAGCTTAGGCAACATGCAGCATAAATTACCCAAGGTCTTCAAACTTGTTTTTGACCATTTTATTAAAAAAATAAATTTCCTATATCAACATGTGTATCAGGTTGCTGCATGACTGATCCATTACCATAATATTAAGAGAAACATTGCATTCTTCACATCTCGAAAAGGAATACAAGCTCCAGGACATTCTGAAAAACAGAACCATGTAATCAGAACTAAAGTATACCACAACCTGATTGTTTTTGTTTTTTTAAAAAATCATTTCAACAAAAAACCTTGCCCAGGTTGGTATGCATTTTGCTAAGTCTACTCTTCTAATATAACTTGTTCAAGAAGTCCTATGATTATTATTTTGCCACACCAACAAATGTTTACATTTGTTGTCAATCCTTTTTAGGTTTTACTCTAGCTAGCTTTCTAAAAAATGACTAGTAATTCTCAATTTTGAGGCATAAATGCTGGATCATTAGTGCCACTTGTGCGCTTTTATATCTAATGCCAAGAGTTGTTTCTTCAGAGTCACAAGTTATCCCTATGGATTTCTTGAGTGTAACACTGACAATGCCATGAGGGTTCTACAGCTGGTCTGACCACGGCAAATATTGGGAAAGTATGGAAAACCTAAGGCTGCAATCCTAAAGCTGGGCTCCTTAAATTGAAGCCAATTAGACAGAAGCAGTTTTGTGTGCTGCACTACAGCTCCAAACAGTACTGCACTTGGTCTTCCTCTTTGGACAAAGTAATATCAGAACTAGCTGCGTGTAAAAACAAAAGCAAAAAGGTGTACTGAGCAGGTGACACCGCTGTAAAAATCAAGAACTGATGCAAAAGTAAAAAATCCTATGTATACAGGTTAAAAGGACATAAGGAGTCATGATGGTCTAAAACTCAGCATATTCCAACAGTATATTTCCTCCCATTCAACGTCTCTTTTGGACAAAAGCACTGTTACACCAAAACGTATCTGCAAAGGAGTTTCTGTTCCCCAGTTTTCAATATCAATACCTTGTGAATATTTAAGGAGTTATGGAAGAGACTTGATTTCTTTTGGACTTTTTAGAAAAGCTGGCATCATAAGGCTGTACTTCTTGAAACGTAATTTAAAAATCAAATTACATCATGGAAATATGCCAACAAGTTGTCTCAGTATTGGAAGATAACTCTACTTAAAATTGAGGGGGGAAGGAAGCAAGCAAGCAATGACATCTAGCAATATTTTGGTTTTCTGGACAATACAAAAAAATAGTACTCGTACATTTAAGAAATGTTCCATCAGATAGATAAAGCACATATGAATGCACATTCAGAATTCTGACACAGAAAATGTAATGTGGACAATTTGCTGCTATTTCCAAGCACACTTACAAAAAATACAATTTTATAATGAAAGAATTGTCAAAATACAGTTGAACAACGATCGGGAGCCACGCCCCCAAAAAGGATTCAACAGTATTACTTAAGCTCTGTTTCAGACTGTATTAAATACTGCTTGAGTAAACTTGTGGTCATAAAGCAGCATTATTCCAAGCACTTGTGAAGTTCCTTCTTTCATTATCTGAAGTGTCCTTTACTAAAGATTACACTGCCTGGCACTCGGATTCAAAGTGCAAACTCCTCACCTTGGAAACACAATGCATTTAGACACATTCTTATATTGTTGTACATAGCTGAAGCAGACACATCTTGTATATGGCAACTGTAAATCAAAGTATGGGTTTGATCACCTTGCTACATAGGTATTCCCCGTGCATTACAGAAGTCTTACTGGGAAATGTTCAATGACAACTTTACTTAAACACAGAAAGAGTTAACCAATTCATCCTATAAATATCTTCTTTATTTGCTTTGTGTCTAGAAGTTTCTATTAAGTTCTATTAACAGAAATACATAACAAAAGGTCTTCTATGTAGTGAAAAACTTAATTACAAATATTGAAAAAGGTTGGACTAATTAACATATATACAGATTTGTCTAGTTAATATATTGAGGGGAATCTGTTTAATTAATGACATACATTTATAAGCATCAACAGTAAGTTTCAGTTGATAGTACTCCAAGTCCTTAGTTTGGGCAATGAGGATATGGTAAATTTCAAGATTGTGTTGTTTTTTTAAAATGTAGCCATAACATGCAACAGAAAATATTCAGTCTGAACAGCTGCTGATAAATTGTTCTATTCCTTCCTGAAAAGATTTCTCTGCCAAATTAGTGTCCTTCTGTCCCTTCTTTTCTTTGTTCTGCTGTTCCTGTAGATTCAGGATTATGTTTCGTATTTCTTCTCGTTTTGTTTTCATTCTTGGGCGAGGAAACCAGTCTGTTAAATTCATTGGTAGTTCAAAACTTAGAATAGGAGTCTAGTAGGGACAAAAGAAGTAGGTTTATAGCAACAGGGCCTATAATGTATGACTTTTATACGACATATTCAAAAATTAAGAATATCAGAAAATGCCAGATTTGTTGCATTTCTACCCTTCCTCCAGTTTCCTCTTAAAAGAGCATACACATAGTACAACATACTTCTAAAGAAAACAATCATACAGAAATTCTCAACAAAACAATAAACACTATATTTATTTCCGCTTGCTGAAATGTACAAGGTGTTCATGAGCAGAGGGCATAAACTAGCCTAGCTAAACTAGTTTTGATTACATTGAAACAGTGATTACTATATTTGGTTCTATTCAGCTACCTTCTTAAGGTCCCATCTGCACTATACATTTAAAGCAGTGACATAACACTTTAAACTGTCAAAGCTTCCCCCATGGAATTCTGGGAACTGTAGCCTGACACAGCTGAGAATTGTTAGGAGGACCCCAATACGCCTCATAGATCTACAATTGTGGCTTAACAGTCAATCTATCTTCTCAGGAACTGTAGCTCTATGAGCGGAATTATGGGTCTCTTAACAACTCTCAGCACCCACAACAAAATGCAGTTCCCAGAATTCTTTGGAAGAAGCCGTGACGGTTTAAAATGGCACGATACTGCTTTAAGTGAATAGTGAGGATGGGGCCAGGATAAAGCTGTGACAATGTTCTGTAGACCCGGGGCATTAGGCTAGAATGCTGGCTTAATAAGGGAAGCAGGAAGGTTGTCTTGCTCACACCTTACAGATTAATCTATCGTTAGAAGCAGTTTATGGTCTTCTACCAGAATGCCCTAGATAACTTTTGCACAGGCTCACACAATACGGCAAAAGGGAGTGAGGTGTGTGTTTTTTTGGTCACAAGTGGAGCACAGGTTTGCTTATCTGCCATTGTTGTAGTGCTCATGTTGGATCACCACCTACAAAGAATTGTACAGCTCCAACACTCAGCACAATACAACATGCATTGGAAAGGGTTCCTACTGACACCTCACTACACAATTTAAATGTGTACTTAATCCATTTGCATCTATAAACTTGTTCAAGGCACACTGGGGAACTAGAGTCCCCACAGCATTTTAAAGCTACTTTACATTAAATATGTGTATGTTTATATAACCTATAGAACATTAAATGTGTGCATGTGTGCAGGAAGCTCCTGCAGTCAATCGGAAGCCACGCCTTGGTTTTCGAACCTTTTTGGAAGTGAAACGGACTCGTGGAACGGATTCTGTTCAAGAACCACAGTATGACTGTATAGAAAGCCCAGCTGCATGGAGTTCATTAGGTCACTACCATCCACAGGCTCCAGAAATGTGCATGATGGCTAAATTAAACTTGATAATTTCAAAGTCCCTAAAATTTTAAACTAAAAATACCAGTAATCTCACCTCAAAAAAGCTCTCCACATACTGTAGCACATAAACTCCACAATCACTAAAGTTGTTCTGCTGTGGCACTTTAGGGTTTGAGCCTTTCATAACATCTTTGGAGAAACTTCTTTTAGTGCCTTTCCTGACTTCCCATTCCACCTCCAAGTATCTGCAATATAAAATCAAGAGGATGAGAAAAATGCTTTTATGGGATGTTCCAGGATTGACTGAAAAGGTTTTGCTTGAGAGGTCAACTACTTACTCCCGTAGTGTTCTAACGACGTTTGATCGGGAAGGCCCTCGCAATGAATCCATGAGCAGAATGCAAGGCCTACAAGAAAACAAATTGTTTTGGTCTCATTAGAATTTTGCATATGCCACATTGTTAAAACGAGGAAATGATATTATTTGATGAGGGTTCATATAGCTCTCACAGGTATGTGTAAAAAGAAAGAAGTAGATTTCTTTCATGATCCATACACAGTAGAAGTGTCTTTTTTCTTCTTCACATCTGTGCACCGAGGAAGAAGACACAGGTTTTGTTTCACTCCACCTAAAAGCTATACTGCATTTTGCTTTCATTTCATTGTAAATGCTACATGAATGTAAAGTAAATTACAATGAGATTTAAGACAGGACTAAACACAAATAATTTGAGCAGCCATTTACATGTATTATTTCATTACAATATAAGACTAGATCAGGAACAGGGAGGGAGCTTGCTGCCCTCAGGATGTTGCTGAATGAAAACTCCATTCTTCTCTGACTACTGGTCATATTGGCCATCCCACTGAGTGATGGAGTCCAAAAAACTCTGAAGGACCACAGGTTCCTTAATCCCTTGTCTAGACAAGACCCAGAACTACACTCGAAAGATCAGAACTTTACTTCACTTTCCCTCTAACCTGTATATCTCAAAGCAAGTGGATTTAGATTTGCATAAATATGCCTACATTTTTAATCACCTACTATTATTGCAAAGAGAAAAGTTTATGTCCAACTCTTTATATTCTTATAAGGCAGATGGGAGTTGAGGTTTTGAAAGAGTGCTGAAGGTAATATAATTACTTCATGATGGAGAGGAAATAACAAGTCAGCTCAACTGTAGAGCCACAATGCTAAATAATCTACCTAATTCTTTAAGCTGGAAGGTAATTAACAACTATACAACAAATGTAGCCCCGGTGTGTGTACAAGGATAGCTATCCAGCAGCAATTCCAAGGGTCAGATCCTGCATTAGTATAGCAATTATATTCCCCAAGCACTTCACTGGTAGGACTTTTCAAGCATAGAAAAGAATTATGTACAGTTATATTTACCCATATCAGTTACTCTATGTTTGGCCCATTAAACTTTTAAGAGGAACAACATATTAAGAACAGCTTACACATAAGGTGCAAAACAGAAAAAAAATCAAGTGACTAATAATAATAATAATAATAATAATAATAATATATTTCTATTGAAAAAGCAAATTTAAGGAACTGGTTAGCAACATAAGGAGCCATAGCCTAAAATATGTGGATATTAAAGTAGTTGTGCCCTTTTTGCTAAGCAAAGCTGATATCTGAAGTAGTATTACATCGACCGTTAAGCCTTTGGATTCGAGCTGGATAGAAAGATACTTGAGCCACCATCTGCTTGAGACAATCTATGCCAGGCTGTGGCACAGAGTCACAGTAGCTCTGAATGCGATATTCTAAAAGCTTACAACATTAACATGTTTCTCTCTGGTGGAGCAGGCAGACTGTTAAGAATGCTTCACTGGTGATGCAGATACTTACAGCAAACATAAGTCATAATAACGTTACAATGTATATTAATTCTTTTGTAAACCCAGAATTAACAAATGAAGAAAAAGAGGTTGAGTAAGCTAAATTCTGAAAGAATGAAAAAGCAGAGATTTTATACAAGCTTATTTACAATGTTCAAATCCTGCCTGACCAAGCAGGAATTATTATTTTTTTAAATTTGAGCTCTAAATTTGGAAATGACAGAACAGGGGAACAAAAAGAACACTGGATTAAGAAGACACATCTGTGATTATTAATGTAAAGCCACAAATGTGTCACTTCAAAACTTACTGTTTACATATAGTTGGCTTCAGGTGCCATTGTCCCAATTCTGAATTACAATGATCATCCGCAAGACCATCATCATCACTGCTGTTGTCCTAAAATAGAAAATATGTATTTGTAAGATTCTATCTTAAGAAACCTAGGAGAAGCTAGAATTACATATGCAGCAAGGTGGCATGATCCATGTGGTTATAGGACTCAGGCAAAATGCTAGCTCCCTCCCCTACTCATGCCCTTTATGTTACAGGCATTGAGGCTGATGCACATTGGGATTGGTCGGGCAAAGGTAGTAGGTGAAGCTGGGACCAATGACAGAGAGAGAAAGAGCCAATGAACTTTTCTTCTTTAAGTAACCGAGTTTGGCGGGAGTGGAGAAAAAGAATTTAAACTTTTTCTGCAACAAAGACCGCAACCTGTATTTGAACTACTCCTTGTAATAAAATCAGGAAGCAATTATTCTGTTCCAGGAGAAACATTATCTAGAAATTAGAACTTAGAAACCAAATGAACCTATCAGTACAGAAAACCCCCACATCATATAATGATGGGAGGAAAATCATCACACACAAATAATATGGTTTCCATTTCTGCAGTAATCTCTGCAGCCTGCAATGCAATGTAATGGGCTATATACATTTCTGCCTTTATGCAGGTAAGTGTGATACTTCAAAGTTTTGAAGTTCCACCTTTATGCTATGCTTAGATATTTCACTGTGAATATTTTCTTGGAGGACAACAAATGACCCTTCACCCTTCTGAAAAACTGACCTGTTTACCAAGGCAGGTGCAATCCAAGTACGACTGCAAATATATGAATTATATATGACTATATAATTCAAGCTGCCCAGAACACAGAAACTACACTCAGTAGATTGCCTCTAGCTCTTGAATAAAGGCAGGAGAACTAGCCAAAAGAAAACCTACAGGAAAGGCTAGAAATAACCCAGAAAAAGATTACAAAGTATTTTAAGAATATAAAAGCTAGATAAATGGTTATGTTTAGAAATTTCTAGGTGGAGGACTATAAAGCCAAGCCATCTTCCTATTCAGAATCTAAGTATCACAGGATGAGAGTATTTCAAGTGTACCACAAGGACTATGATAGAACTTCTTTCTTGGCTATTTTTATTTCCTGAACAGCTGCGAAAATGCTTTTCAAAAAGATTCTGAAGTCCCTCTAGGTAGAAATTACTGACCTGCATCCAGTCTCACTATGCCTCACATATACAGCTGATGAAAGGAAAAACAACTCATTGGATGAAGGAACAGGACAGCCTGTAAGTATTAGTCTGTATAGTCTTTGAAACTGCAAACCACACTAGTAACTCTTCAAATAAAGACTGCCATTTAATATATAACTGGACTGATATCCTTGAACAACAGAAGAGAAAGAAGGGAAAAGCAACATTCCCTTGGTGCATGTAATGTGGAACAAGTTCCACATTAAAGTGAAACTTTAACACAGTCTGAAATTTTGTTTAACAAAGAAGCACTTTCTGCTCAATTTTTGATGATTACAATGATGGATAAAGCGCGCCTTCTAGTGGCTGGAGTTGGGAACATAACCATGGAAAGTGCTCCAGAGAAGTACTGGAGAAATGCTAGGCTGTATTTTATTGAAATAGAAATACAGTGGTACCTCAGGTTAAGTACTTAATTCGTTCCGGAGGTCCGTTCTTAACCTGAAACTGTTCTTAACCTGAAGCACCACTTTAGCTAATGGGGCCTCCTGCTGCCGCAGCACGATTTCTGTTCTCACCCTGAAGCAAAGTTCTTAACCTGAAGCACTATTTCTGGGTTAGCGGAGTCTGTAACCTGAAGTGTATGTAACCTGAAGCGTATGTAACACTGTAATGCTGTTTAGACTTTTTACCTGGTTATCTTGATCTTCTGAAAAATCTATTAGTTCATCTTCATTTAGTTTAGTGCTGTCAGTTGAATCCTCACTGTAGTTTAGTCTAATTTTCTGTAAACCATCTGCATTAACCACAACGATTAGTAAAAAAATGAAAACAGAATTGCCACAGACATATACATTATATACATTACCTTCTGGACAGGAAAAGTAAACCACAAAGTGAAATAAATGTTTTCTTGTCAGCATCATACATGAGAACAAATGTCTAACTGAAATCTATACTTCCAACAGTGCAATCCTATCCATGCCTATTCAATAATAAGTCCCATTGAGTTCAACGGGATTTACAGGCAAGTGGGTTCAAGACTTTGGGCTCAGCTATCAACCTAAAAACACTCAGCTAAATTACATCTCACAGCAGTGCTGAGACATAGCTTACCCTACTGACTAGGAAGCAATATAGCACACACAGCAACATAGCAGCAGGATGTCAGCTCGTGAACCAATTTTTTCTGTTGTGTGTTCAACATAACATTAAGCCAAACCACATTCCCAGAGAGGAGATTGCAGCCACTTTGCTCCTTCCCTGGTCCTGGTATTGTGACCTAAATTGTGGTTTGGCTTAGTGCATTGTCAGAACTTGTAATTTGTCTTGCTCCAGACAGAGCAGGAATTGCAGCCAAAGTTTGTTCTTGGAGCTCAGGTTGAAATGACACCCTAAGCCAAACAGTGGCTTAGCTAGCAACAGGACTAGAGGAGGTAGGTAGGTAAACAGTCACAATCTTCCCACTCGCATTGAGTCCACCCATTCGCAGTGAGCCAGTTTGGCTATTATGAATTAGGCAGATGAACACTTTCTATACAAGAACTGCTTAAGCGGACAAATCAAATGGTTTGCTTGATCAGAACTAAGTAGGCAGTTTTACTCTTCACCAGTTGTGAAATGATATATTTTTGTTTAGTGCAACACTGAAATGTTACCATTTGATGCACAGCTGGAGGAAAATGTGTAGAACAAATCTTATTAGTGGCTGGCTGATTCTAAAGAAACGGGATTCTTAATGTGAATCTAGAAAGTGGCCTTATAGTGAGCATATACTTGGCTTATCTAGCACAGTATTGTTTACTGTCACTGGCAGCTATTTGCCAATGCTCAGCAGAGGGCATTCCCACCAGCAATCCCTGATATGCTTTTTTACAAGATATGCTCCATATTGAACTCCCACTTAGTTTTAGCAGTGCTACAGTCTCAACATTCCCCCCCCCCCCCACCATTCACTGGGATTTTTTTTAGCAGTTTAATTATTTAAAGGAAAAAAAATATAAGTTATATTAGCAGTAATAAGGTATCAAATTCCAAATATCAAACATATATAGCCAAAAGTACATACCCGTAGCCTGGATGTGAATTTTATCTTCGTTCTGCATGCCATTTGCCTCTGAAATCCTATGGTCATGTTTATGAAACACAGATTCCACAGTTCTCAGTCCTTCTGGGGTGCTGTTTAACTGATTTAGTTTTTTTAAGCCACTTTTCACAGAAGGGGTTCTTTTGCAATACTGTGATTCAGTCTCCCCGGCTTCTATGCTTGTGTCAGTTAATGCTGCAATATTTTTCTTGTTCAGCACCTTCTTTGTAAAAGATGAAGAGGAGTGATGTAATGTATTCAATTCACTAGGTACAGGAGAAGAAGTGCTTCTTTCTTGATCCAAAGAGGAAGATTTAACCTGCATAGATACGTTTTCGTGGTAGTACGGATTGGTCTCATATATTGCATTTTCTAAACCAGGGAAACAGATGACAGCCAAAAACCAATGGGCCCTGAAAAAAAACCAAAAACAAAACTAAGAATTGACTCAACAGCTATCATCATATATATGTATTACTCATTTAGTATAGATCAAATAACTCCGAAATTATTTGTTCGTTATTTACATTCTTATCATAGACATCTGCTTCACACATTCAGATATGTAAACAGTGTGGTCACATTTAGAGAACAAGGCACAATAATTGTATGTATAAACTGTAAAGGGAAACTTAAAAATTGCCTCCTCCTGGAAATTTCTGGTAAATTGCACTATGTTTTAAACCAGAATCCCTGACCAAGCACAATGCAAAGCCAGGATTCAGTAAAAAGGGAAACCAAATGTTGCTGAAGTACAGTGCAATCACATCTTACGCGTTCCATTTCAAAGCTTATGTGTATAGGCAAAAAAACACATATACTCAAACCCTTAGAACTGAACCCCCAACTGAATTTCCTAGGGCTTTTGGAACTGGTACATTGGCTCTTATGAGATCTTGCAGGGCCATCCAAGTTCCCACGAAATCTCACAGGTGCATCCCTGATCCAAGAAGAGGAGACAGCTATGCTTGGGAAGCAAGGCAGAGAGCTTAAAAAGCTATTTTTGCACCAGGAAAACCTAGCACAAAAAAACCTTGCGGGATTTCAACCAGCTAGCCTTCAACTGCATATATTTGAAATTGCGCAAGTCAGATGTGCTAAGATGTGATTACATTGTACTCATCATGTGTGGTCAGGAGGGGAATGGGGGAATTTGTGCACATGTGTGCCTGATGCTTTGCTTGGGCTCATTCAAGCTCATCCTCATAGCACTACATCATGGTTTAGCACTACGTGCAAACACAGCCAATGACCTGTGCAATCCTAGCATGTGTTTCATTATAAAAACAGTCTGTACCAAAAACACAGCTGGTTTTGCCCATACTAGCTGCACTGCTCAGGAGCAAATGTGTCCTTCAAACAAACTGAGAAGCCGCATTGCAATGCAACCACCTATTCCAATTTTCCCAGATAAGTGATTTATGCAAGGATCTCTCTGTAGACCTAGTTTCCCTATTTGGGGGGGGGGGGCTTGAACCAAAAGAGAATCTTCAAGGACATCAGAGAGGTGGAAGAATACTCAGTTCGTGGTTCTGACAGTTGAAGAGAAGGGGGGGAAAGGTTAGTTGGGGAAAAGGTGTGTATATTGAGAGAGTAATAACTCAGGCCCCAGAGAAGATGGGGTTACATACAGATGATATCCAGGGTTTTCTGGACAGTATGATAGTTGAGAACATGGCTCAGATAACAGACACACAGTCCCACAACCAGTCATAGCAGAACAAATTCTACTTACGCTTCATTAAGAGGAACAAAAATAAAATCTTTTTCAAAGATATCAACATGTCGTGTCCATGTTTTCACTCGTCCATGCCGTTTCTGCTGAATTCTGCGAAAACATCAATATAAAACAATATAAAACACAAGCATTGATATTTACCGTATTTTTCGCTCTATAGGACGCACTTTTCCCCCTCCAAAAATGAAGGGGAAATGTGTGTGCGTCCTATAGGGCGAATGCAGGCTTTCGCTGAAGCCTGCAGAGTGAGAGGGGAGACCCCGCCGCCAGCCCCGCAAGCTCCGGGGACAGCGGGGAGGCGCAGCACGTCTCCCCGCTGTCCCCGGACCTGATCTAAAGGCGGGCGGTGGGGAGAAGAGCGCTTCTCCCCGCTGCCTGCCCCACAAGCTCCAGGGACAGCTGGGAGGCGCAGCGCGTCTCCCCGCTGTCCCCGGACCTGGTCTCAAGGCGGGCGGCGGGGAAAAGAGCGCTTCTCCCCGCTGCCTGCCCCGCAAGCTCCGGGGACAGTGGGGAGGCGCAGCGCGTCTTCCCGCTGTCCCTGGACCTGATCTCAAGGCGGGCGGCGGGGAAAAGAGCGCTTCTCCCCGCTGCCTGCCCCGCAAGCTCCGGGGACAGCGGGGAGGCGCAGCGCATCTTCCCGCTGTCCCCGGACCTGATCTCAAGGCGGGTGGCGGGGAGAAGAGCGCTTCTCCCCGCTGCCTGCCCCGCAAGCTCCGGGGAGCGGGGAGGCGCAGCGCTTCTCCCCGCTGTCCCCGGACCTGGTCTGAGGGCGGGCGGCAGGGAGAAGAGCGCTTCTCCCCGCTGCCTGCCCCACAAGCTCCGGGGACAGCGGGGAGGCGCAGCGCGTCTTCCCGCTGTCCCCGGACCTGGTCTGAAGGCGGGCTGCGGGGAGAAGAGCGCTTCTCCCCGCTGCCGGCACCACAAGCGCCTGGGGGGGAAATAAAATTTTTTTCCTTTATTTCCCCCCCAAAAAACTTGATGCGTCCTATGGGCCGGTGCGTCCTATGGAGCGAAAAATACGGTAGGTGATATTTATGTATTCTCCTCTCCAACAATGAGGATTTGACTATTATCACAATCTTGTGGCACCAGCTATGTGAAGATGTTTAGGACTTCTCCTGCATCTTCAGTTGTTTGGGCAGAAATAATATTTTTAAAAAGTCAAAATGAATTGCCAAGTGGTAAATCATACAGCTTTTACTTATAAAAAGTACCATTCTGTTCTTCTACTCAATTTATGATAAATGAATTTGTCGCATATTAATCTGGGACACGGGTGGCGCCGTGGATAAAACCTCAGCGCCTAGGGCTTGCCGATCGCATGGTCGGCGGTTCGAATCCCCATGACAGGGTGAGCTCCCGTCGTTCGGTCCCAGCTCCTGCCAACCTAGCAGTTCGAAAGCACCCCGGGGTGCAAGTAGATAAATAGGTACCGCTTTATAGCGGGAAGGTAAACGGCGTTTCCGTGTGCTGCGCTGGTGCTGGCTCGCCAGAGCAGCTTCGTCACGCTGGCCACGTGACGCGGAAGTGTCTCCGGACAGCGCTGGCCCCCGGCCTCTTAAGTGAGATGGGCGCACAACCCTAGAGTCGGACACGACTGGCCCATACGGGCAGGGGTACCTTTACCTAATCTGGGTCAGATGTACATGACCCTCTGGCTTGTGTGCTCCCTCCCTCTCCTTCTCTGGTGCAGCCAGAGGCATATGGGAAATTTTTATTTTCAAGCTCCTTATAACCATATAGGAAGGGGAGGGCCTTGAGTCTGAAGTTCATCTTTAAAAATGTCATTGTCCCCACAGGGGATGGATGAGACATGCTGAAATTGGAATTTTATAATACATATTTTAACCAAACTTACGTAAGCTTTGAGGTTTCTTGGAGATTTCTCCTCTCCCTCTGATTAAGGCGTTTGTAAAAGAAGGAACTGAATACATGAATTCTATCAGCATCTTCTTTTTTCAATTGTTCAAGCACCAGATATCTTTATTTTGAAACAGAGAAACAAGAACAAAATAAAGCAATGCTTTCATTCTTGTCTCTTAAGACCTGTTATTCTTGAAAAGACTGCCACATGCTGGCCATTCTATGCAGACAAAAGTAGACAAATGTAAGAACTTTATAGTTTCGGCAGATAATACTTTATTTAGAACTTAAGGTTTGTCCATCAACTTGCCTAAGTTAAACAGACACCACAAAAGGTTTCAATACACTCAAACAACTTACTTCAAATAGAAATCAATGATTACGTCGTTTAAAAATTCTCCTTCATTTAAGCAATGAAGATCTTCATTGGTCACAGAAATACCACCCTTTGCAGGAGGTGGGGGATAAACGATCAACCTGCAAATAAAAAAAAAAAGTTAAATACTGAACTGAATTATTTAGGAAATAGTTACAACACTCAAAAAGACCTCTTACTTTTCTATAGGACCTATAAAGACTGTATGTGGTTCAACACTTTCATCATCATCAAAAAACTGGAATTGTGTTGCATTTCGCAGCTGCATTTTGGATTCAGAGACCTTAGAAAAAAAGAATACTTATTTACAATGCAATACCAAAGTCATAAAATATTAAAATACTTTCCAATTCCCAAATAGCACAGCATGTCCCTCTTTTTATAAAACTACCTGTTGAAACCAAATAGAATATGAATTTGAACACAGTGGGCACATAGAGATGTAATGTACCCAGCATCCTAAAACCATGGTTTATGGTGCAGACAATGAGCACCAGGCCTGCACCCTCCTCTGTTACCCCTTCCCCTTCCCTGCTCTATGTCACCTCCAGTGCAGATTTCCTGGACTGTTTCAACCAGATTCCCCATTATGTATGAAACAGGTAATTAAATTTTAATATCAATTTATTAACCAGGATATTCAGTTAAGATCAGAACCTGACTAAATATTCTGTTTAGTAGACAGACATAAAATAGCTGAAATATCACATTGACAAAATTTGTTACATGGAAAGCATATATTTTGACTTGATAACATTTAATTTTTTCAGTTTTACTATCCAAAAATATATACTTTGGCCCTCTCTTTAATAAAATTTATCTAGAACATGGAAGCAGCAGACATTGCAAAGGGCATTTCTAGACAAATGACTTCACAACTTATTTAACATTTTAATTCAATTTTGAAGAAAAGGAGTAGTACATGTTTTGCTTTGCCTTCTTTATGAGCCGTGCTTCCTCTAGAAGTGTCTTCAAAGGATTTTGTAAAGGCCACAAGCCTACTATTTGCTTCTTCAAATGTAATCTTCACAAAAAAATCAGAAATGTTGTTCCTAACACCAATATCAACGATTATTTTTTCAAATATTGCATTTGCATGTGGATCAAGGCCCGTCTCAAAAATTAAAATGATGTATTGTTCTTCAGGATCTATGGAGGGGGGGAAGAGTTAGGAGACAATGAAAGTATACTTTTAAAACCATAATGCTTACATTTTCAAAATTTAAAGCTGATAATAATAATTTTATTATTTACACCCACCCCATCTGGCTGGGTTTCCCCAGCCACTCTGGACAGCTTACAGCATATTAAAAATGTTTGATATCTAGGAATAACAATCGCAACTAAGAGGTCCCTGGCTGAACCAATTAAAGAAAGTATTCATAAGAAACCGCCATATAAATGGGAAAAAACTAAAATTCAATGCCTCATTCTAAAGAAAAGGTTCTGCTCATGAAAAAGCTAGAGTAGAGCACATTATGTCAACTACTCATGCAAGTTGCTGAAGAGACTGATGGAAAGGGAAAGAAACGGACACCAAACTCAGTTCTGGCACTCCCTTTTTTACTCCACAGCTCAAGTGCTTAACTACTTTCCTATTCTCTGGCATGGTAGCAATGATCACCCAAGTGGGGGGGGGGGAGTAGTATTAAGATACTGATCCTTTTTTTTGTGTAAAAAAGGGCAGCTTGAGCATAACAGCACCCACAGAGTTTTGTGCCGCACACAATTATCTCTGAGTAGAGAAGAGAGAGCTGTGGTTCCTAACCTATTCTGGGCCACAGATCCCTTTAAGAATCTGATGAAAGATATTAACCCCCTGCCCAGAAAAAAAAGGACATAACACATACCAGAGCACCAACTCCTGGGGACCAAACCCTTTTGCACCCCTCCACCAATATTCTTTGGGAGGAGTCACTCCCAGATATGCAGCATAATTGCAATAAAACATTCCAAACCAGTGTGTTACTTAGAACTTCAGGAAGTTGGGAAATGCAAAATATGCTATGTTGTCCTCAACATGATCTAGACAAAATTTTCTAAATATGCCAGACAAAAATATACCGTCTCCATTTATTAACCTAAAAGTACCACTGGATTCTGGTGCTGGCAGAATTCTGCTGCTGGCAGAATATTTAATTAGAACATTTTCAGAGAAACCAAAATAACGTTTAGTGAAATACAGCTCATCTCTAACACATCTCTGTTTCAAAATATTTTAAAGCATCTTAAGTTGCAATACCGTACAAAGGTTCACTTACTTGCACCTTTACAGTCATACCAGACATTATCTTTTTGCCTGTTCATCTTCAGTTGGGATCTCAGGCTCTGACAGGCAGCAGGTATAGTTTGCAGGAAAACTACTGGCAACTTGCGAACACCACACCACTCACACTTTGTAAGGTCAGATGTTCTTAAAGAAATCTCTCTTGTATCGTTTTCTGATTCTAGAAAGGTTCAAAACATATTTTGGTCAGAGTTACTTACATTAACATTATCTGAAAAATGTAACCGTTTGTATGCATTTCAAGAAAATAAAACCTGTTAATCAAAGACAGACTACGTTTCTATCTCTATCTTTGAAATTTGCATTAGGTATATTTGCCCTACTATCAAATATAGCCTCGTAGTGTGTCTCTCTGCCTGGCTTGACAGTTTTAAAACTGAAATTCATGAAGATCTTTTTTTTTTTAAGGAACCACTGAATAGTCATACAACATTAGGTATATTCCCTGCACCATCCAATTGTATTTCCTGCACCATCCAATTTTACTTTACAAGGGGGGGAAATTGTCCCTTAAAGAGTTATGCACTATTTGCATGTGATGATATTCAGTATCCATTACAGTGGTACCTCAGGTTAAGTACTTAATTAGTTCCGGAGGTCTGTTCTTAACCTGAAACTGTTCTTAACCTGAAGCACCACTTTAGCTAATGAGGCCTCCTGCTGCTGCTGCGCCGCCAGAGCACAATTTCTGTTCTCATCCTGGAACAAAGTTCTTAACCCGAGGTACTATTTCTGGGTTAGCGGAGTCTGTAACCTGAAGCGTATGTAACCTGAAGTGTATGCAACCCGAGGTACCACTGTATTTCAATGGGTCTACTATGGGTATGGCTAATATTGGATCTTAAGGCCAAAACAATATATTCAGCAGCAAACACAGGAGCTTGGATCTACAACTGGGCAAGCAGAACTTCCACTCACAGAAGGAGCACATTCTGCGCTTCTGCCATTCTCTGTAGTCCACTCACACCACAACCCGTATCATTCTGGAGTGATTTTGGGGGTACACAGAGGAATGCAGTGGAAGGGGTGAGTGTCACCAACACTTCTTTAGTTCGAATCCAAGATCCCCATCTTGGAATAATGCAGCCTCCTATGTTTACAAGTCAGGCCATCTGTCTCAGTACTGTCTACACTGACGGGCAGCGGTTCCCCAAGTTTCAGGCAGGACTATTCCAACCCTACCGGGATATATTAGGAATTGATTCTGGAATCGTTTGCATTCAAAGCAGGTAAGTCTACCCCTGTTCTTGCCTATTATATGCAAAGCAAGGGCAGGACATGGTAAATTAGGCTTACCATATTTCAAACAGTGAAAAGGTGCTAAACATTTATCTTCTGTGGTAAGCATATTAAATCTGAAACTCCAAATCCAAATACATATTCTTCCACCATTCTCAGTATTTAGTACAGCTGTTGGGCACACTAATAATTCCAAACCAAGCACTGCTAGCTGTCCAAATTATAACTTAGAACAGGGAAATACAAACCTTCCAGACGTATCTTGATATAGTCTAGGCAAAACTGAAAGAGAAGGTCCAAATTACTGAAGTTATACACACAGGGAGAAAATCAACATCACACTCTTCTGATCGTTCTGTCAGCACAAACTTTTCTGCTTGCCAGATAGAACAACCCAATCTTTCCCCCTCCCCCCGTGTGCAGTTCTGGGGATTTTCTTGACCCTCCAGAGCGGATCTGGGGGAGGCATGAGGAAAAGCCCCATTGTACAGGTAGGAGTCCTTATGATGGCTTCCACTAGTGCACTGGGTTAGTTGAATCTAGGGCACTGTCTCATTAAGAACCTTCCCAACCTATTTTTCAAAATCAAAGCCCTAGTCACAAACCAGATTAGAAATTGCATCTCCCGATATAAAAGCCCCACTTTCTAAACCCCAGCATCATTTGATTGTAAAAGAAATGCATTTTAAGAGGTATGCAGGATACAGTGAAGTAGCATCTGTGGTTGGTATACTAATTTTATAGAAGTTTAGGAATGCATGGCTTTCTAAACCTGGAGGAACTATTCCCTTTTGTGTAAACGGAACTACGTTTCATTGTGGTGGAAATGATAGCTGCTTTTCAATCTAAGTAGAACTAGATTTTTTTTTGGTGACACAACTACGTCTCCTGAAGCTCTACTAAGTGATGAACATGGTCCTCTAATACATATGAGTTTGAACATTTGTAGCCTGTGGCAGTTCAAACTAAGCACACTTCTGAATCAATATGTATACGCACCCTGAATTTGCAGTACAAGTATAGGTAGAATTATCTTTAAAATGGTAGCACATGTCTACAACAGTGATGGTTACCATCTGATTTGCTGCATGCAAGTACAGATGGCACGCATGCACAAGACTCTAATAAATGGGCATGCTGTCTTTTTGGCACCTGCTAAAGACTTTCTTCGTTCAAAAGGCTTTCTAAACAGATTTTTATTCCAGTTGGCATCTGTATTGGAATTGTTTTTATATAGGTAATTGTCTTAACAATTAAAACTTGCCATTGTCATAATCATCTTCATATATCCAATTGCATTTAGTTCATCATCTTCCTGCCACCCAGTCAACTAACTGCATTTCCAACCTGTTCTTTAAGGATTTCAAAATTCATCTTGTTGGCTCAGCTATCTTCTGCCTCCCATCCAAATCTCCATATCCTTTGACCTCCATATTTTGAAAGACTTCCCAAATACTGCTATTATCATTCCCTTGTTCTTACCTTCAAGAACTGCTCTTCGCAGCCTTTACTATGGGCTTTTCCTTTAAAAGACAAGGTGATAGAAGAAAAACACTTCCTGTGTTTCTCATACTTTGGCTCCTTCCATGACCTGCTATTGATACTGTAGCTCAGTCATTTTTCATCACTCCATTTTATCTGCTGATTCCTTAAATTCTTCAAAGTTTCCATTTTCAGCTGCTTCCTACCTTCTACTCTCATCCTGGATGCCCCATTAACCTATTTGTTATTATAAAGCAGGAACTAACCAAGCACAATATTAATTCTTTTACTTACAATTACAGGCTCCACCACCATTCTTCGCAGGGTTCCTATTCTTATGCTTCGACAGTTTAGGATGACGCTTTCATAATTATTCTGATATTTTAAAGATACGACGACGTCAGTAGCAAGTTCTTGGGAGAGGACTTTGCGCCGTTTTACTGGAGCATTGGCTACAACATTGCCAAACTGAAAAATAATTATCAGAATTCATCAAAACATTTTTACTTCAAAAGTTGCCTTTAAAATGTGCCTTTAAAGATAATCAGGCATTAAAGGCATTGATGGGGGAAAATGTGCAACTGAAGCTTTTCTTTCTTTAGAAAAAAAAAATCCGAACTTCTGTAAACATTAAAAACATAAATACTGGAAGTATGCAAGAGATAAAAACACTCCAGGGAGGGAGGAGACACACCAGAAGAGTCACAGATGGAAAAATAAAATTCTGAACAAGGACAGCAAAATAATTGTAATGACAAAGGAAAAAGGCATTGTTTGTTCAGAGAAAGAAAGAAAGAAAGAAAGAAAGAAAGAAAGAAAGGAAGGAAGGAAGGAAGGAAGGAAGGAGAAGAGAAGAGGCATCCTAGCCAAAAGCAGTTTTTACGCAAGCTACTGCTGTGATGGTCAAAAGAGAATTGGCTGGAAGGCTGGAGCCACAATCTCTTGATACATGTGTATGGAAGTTAGAGACAAGGAGCCTACCAAGCCCATCGTCTAGCATTAAGAGTTTCCTGAATGAGCTTGGCACAGGCACCAACGCCATATGTAGGACTACACAGAGACTACAAAAAAAATATACATTTTTTGATCTGGTCTGTTTCTCTGCCACATGCATATATTGGCTTACTATATTTACCCGCATCAACTGCACTGCCTATCACCTCACACCAGTTATAGCTTAAGAGTCCTACTCAAATCAAGTTGGGGAGACTGAATAGTAGGGTAGCAGAACAGAGGACGTGCAAAATAACAAAAAGGAAACACTTCAAAACCAACCGTGAAAATAGGTTAGATCGAAATAATGAAGTAACATCAGACTGCATTATTTTATTGTACAGCAACACCATAGGCACAATCCAAACAAATCCCACTGATTTCACCACAAGATTTAATCATGTCCCCCCGCTGAAATCAATGGTTAACTGGGAATGAGGGAGGAGTACGATCCAACTAAGTGACTAAAATACAAAATTGGAAGATCACAAAAAATTATAGAAAGACAATCCAGTAATTTAGGTTCCCTGCCAGAGGTAAAAGAGATATCATATATTGAAACCAGTCTGTTTCTTCTTTTTACATTATTATAAGCCCTGGACAAACACTTTGTGAAATTTATTCCTGTAAAGTTTCTGTGACCCTCTAATTTTGCCAAGAATAATGTATATTAGTGATTTGTTATAATTTCTATTACATAACTTCTAATATTAATTTACCAGGTTTGCCTAACAGTTTGTATGGGTTGTTTAAATGTTGCTTTTTTGTCAGCGTATGTTTGCAGGTCCTCTGTTCAGCGGACTTCTCTGGAATATCTTTTGCATGTTCCATGTATAATATTTCCACAAATCTCAAGAAACCACATATTTAAGAGCTATAAGCAACTTCAGAGGTTTGAAGATAAACTGTTACATAGAACACGGCCTTTTTAAAGAATTGCTGCCACGACTGTTAAGTCTTAAATTAACATACCGTGAAAGTTGTCCCCCTTGACAGCACTGCTCATGGTGCATTTTTGTCTTTGTTTATCCAATTCTTGCAGAGATGCTCAAACTAAAAAACAAAAATCCCCACCACGAAATCCTTATATTAAAGTGCTATTAATTGGGACAATTTTCAAAGTACTTTAATTTTAAGGAAATTATCGTCCTTGCTGGGTGTCACTTTGCTTACCGACAGCTAGTTCACACATACCAGCTGCACTGTTGAAGCCACTTCCCTGTTGCTACTTTCCATACTCCACTGATACTACAGGACTAAAAATAACACATAGGACGAGTGAACCACATGAAAGAATCATCCTCTTCCCACAATCTTACTGATCCGACACTAAAGTTACCTTGCTCCTCTAAAATGGCTCTGACAATGTAAACTACCAGAACAGTGCGAAAAGCAGTCACAGGAAACTGGTTCTCACATGGTTGAAGCAAACTAAAGTCCCAATCCAGGGAACACTTTTAATGATGCATATGGACCTGCTTGTGCCCAGTGTGCTTCCCCACCCCCCTGCTTTTTAAATGCAACTTTCTCTATTCAACCTGCTTCTAAATCTTCCAAGTTTCAAAAGCAGCTTGTCACACAGTCTGTGGGATCCGATGTTTTCAAACGCCTTGCTGGATTTATACTATTAGCCACACACATTTCCAGATTGTGGTCCAGATTTGTGAAATAGCATTTGAAGATGTTAAGACAATCCAATAGAGAGAGAGAGATGAAAACTATAACGTCATGTTTTGTTTCGCTCAAGAGTAGATTATTTCCCCATAAGAATACTGCAGAATATTTGCATGTATTAACTACCATATGTTCACATTTATCTATCAATATTGTATATGCGCTTACACAATCATTTCAAACTACATATGGATGGACTACCTGGTCTTTCATTCTTGATTTTCTTGGTAATATGACTGCAGGTTCTGTGTCTGCTGTAATACTAGTTAACCTTTGTTCTAGTTCACAAGTGTTTTCCTTCAAGGCTGCCTCCACCTTTCCTGTGGAAGGGGCAGGAGAAGAGCAGGCTGAATCTGCTGGACGTGGCGATATGCTCTCAATTCTGTTAGTGCTGCCAATCTCCTCCTCCTCTTCGTCATCACTGGATAGGACAACTAAAAGGAAAAGCATTTGTCTCAAGCTCAAAATACTAGTAACTGGAGGTGGTGACCTTTTAAGATCTAGGCTACTGAGGCCATTGTTACCCCACAGCCCTTTCAGGTAACAAATGACGAACGGTTTAAGACAGAGCTAAAGAAGCCTAGTTTTACAGGGTGATAATCCTCCCTACCTTCTCTACTCAGTATTAATTACATTTATACCCCACTTTTCTTCCATGGAACACAAGGCAGCATTCCTCATATCTCCAGCAAGTCCAGAACTACTTTGCTTGCACCAAAACCAATAAGCAACATCTTGCATTTTGTTTCCTCCTCAGAAATCTCCCTACCAAGAGAGGGACTTTTTACAAATTAATGTATAACCAGCATTATTAGGAAGTCTAAGGGTTCAAAAGAACTCTGTATTTTAATGTTTGAAATCGCTGTTTTATATGTATGCATTTTATTCAAAAACTTAGTCACACACACACACAACCAGCATTATTTGTTCTATGATTTAAAACTTACTTGGATCATTTAGATCAGATGCAGTTGTACTCTTCTGCCTTAGGTTTCCTGTAATTTTAGAACTGACTTTTCCATTCAGCCGCAACATAGTACAGCCGATGTTACGCCTCGCTGTGAAATCAACTGAAACTGCCCCAGGAGAAGATCCATAAAACTTCTTTGTATTTAGTCCTGTGTTTAAAGATTTTTGCCCTGTTGAATTCTCATGTATTGGTTCTCGTGCTAAAGGTCCCAAAGAATCATTTAATTGAACACTTTGCATGGTCTGCCTTTGCAAGCCCCCATTACAAAAATTTCCACACATTTGGCATTTGATCTGACTTTCATTTGGTTTTCCTACGCATAGGCAAACGGTGGAGTAAGTATTCTGTTCCAAGCCCTAGAGATTAAAAAGAAGGTGGGGGGAGAGAATAAGCAGCTGTATTTATTTTGATCACATTTTCAAAATAAACATATTAGACATCCTATAAGGCTTAGGCAGATTTGAAGCGATAAGATGGAAATCTAAGCAATCTTTTTGTGAAATTTCAGGTTGAGAACCTGCCACAAGGACCTGGCTGCATAACTCAAATTATTAGGTCACATGATTTTACTTGGGCCTGTGCCTCCACTTCTAGTCTTCCCTCAAGTCAGTGTTGTTCAACCCCCATTTTACTTTACCTCTGCACTTTACTCACACAGTTTCCAAGTCCTCATATCCTTTTGCCCCCGTCAGCCCCAGAGTTTCTTGCCATTCACCTACCAGGCCTCTAAGCATCACTGTCTACCCAACATCTTCAATAATTTGGAAGCAATGTTAGAATTGTTGAGGGGCAGATGTTCAAAACGTAATCAATATTCATTATGTTTACCATTATTCTATCCCCTCTCCATACAGCAGAGTACATGTATGTGCGTGCAAGCCAAAAAGCAGGAATCAGCAAGTTTACCTTTTGGGGAACAGTACTGGGAAATCAAGTTCTTTGCTTTCCAATTAAGTTTTGACAAGCAACAGTTTTCTGCTAAAAACAGTGCCAGTGCTGTTGTGGTAGCAATGGCACCTGCAGCCAAAGTACAACTACTACAAGATATTCTGTAGCCCAAGACCTAAAAATGCAAATTAACTTTCTAACAGTATCAACTTCTGAATGAATTTAACAGAATTTAAGAAAATTTCACCATATGACCCACCTCTAAGTGAGTTGCACATTTTTTGGTAGCAGGCGATGGAAGCAAACCGGACTGATACAAAGTGCAGTGACGTTTCAGTTGTACCTTCCTCGTAATTCCTGAATCTGACTCTGAGTCAGACTCTTCTCTGTTCTCCATCACACTTTCTGAAAGGGGAGAGTGAAATCATTAACAACTTCCCAATGTCCTCAGCTGAAGAACAATGTAACTCTAATTTACTCCTTTATATCACTCCAAAAACAGCAGGGAAAGTTTCTAACTGCCTAGCTCCATGTTTAAATGGAAGGTCTGAGGTGGTACTTCTTGAAAGCAACTACTGCTCACCCAAAGTGTGTGAGAGAGAACAACAAGTTTTTTCTGCCTGTTGTAGCCATTGTAAGCACTGTGAATTATTTCTACAGATATACTGCACACCACCAGAATGAAACTCAGCTTGGAAACTCCTTCAGTAGGTTAATCTGTAGGTAACCAATGCACAAATGACAATGGCCAGCTATGTGTAATCTTGCAGCATGTATTGCTAACATACCAAACAAAGCCAAGAAAAAGCACTGCAGGCCACAGCTGCCACTTGGAAATCCAGTAACAAATCCAGGTCCAAACTCTGGTCTATACAGTATAGAATAATTTGATCTCATCTAGAACAGGCAGATTTAGCCTACTTAATCTACCCACTTTGATCAACTGTGTGTTACCTGGATGAAGCTTAAGTTTATTCACTCCCATGACGTCTACCACTGATCACCGGCACATTTAATGACCACTGATGAAACCAAAACATACTCCAGTCAGCTCAACTAACACATTTCAGCTACTGACAGAGCAGGCAACATGCGCCATTCTAACATATTTTATCAAGAGTGCTTCTACTCATTCGTTAATGCACTTAATCCATATATAATGTACACCTATTTGACAGACATTTAATGGAAGTAAAAACAAAGGAAAAAACTTACGCATCTCCTGAAGCCGAGACAAATTATCATAGTCATTTTCTATCTTCTGGATGTTAGGAGGATATTCTTTTCTGGGGGAAAATAATTAGAAGCTGTATTCAGAAAATATATGGCTTATTTAAATGGAACAAAAACAAAAGATTTAACACTGCAGAAATCTTAATTTAGAATATTGAAGCTTGCCATGTTCTAAAACAATAAATGTGCATATTCAAACACAATTCCAATGCAAACAAATGAATAGTCAGGATAAATGAGAAAAGATAAGTTTTGCAGTGTTTTTAACGAAATATCTCCCAAAAAAAATGCAGTAACCATATACACACTACTTTTCTGATTGCAAAAGTATCCATCATACAGCACTGCAAACTAAAAGTTTAGCAGAAAGACTACAACTACTACTAGTTACAGGTAGGTAGCCGTGTTGGTCTGCTGTAGTCAAAACAAAATTTAAAAGTTCCTTCCAGTAGCACCTTAGAGGTCTCTACTGTGCTACTGGAAGGAACTTTTTAATATTGTTACAACTACTACTGTCTTGATAAAGCCCAGCTAAAATTTGATTATGTGCAGCATATTTTTAATTTTCCAAATACCTGTTAATTTTCCAAATGCTTACTTACCAGAGCCTGGTAAGGGTCTCCCACGACCTTCCCAGTACCCAGGAAGTAAGGATAACCAACTTGGTGCACAGGTGTGTGTGTTTTATTTATTTATTCTCTCTCTACACGTGGTATGTTGCAAT
Source organism: Podarcis filfolensis (assembly GCF_964270895.1). Classification (NCBI taxonomy): domain Eukaryota; kingdom Metazoa; phylum Chordata; class Lepidosauria; order Squamata; family Lacertidae; genus Podarcis; species Podarcis filfolensis. Next base: position 39,890,788 of record NC_139606.1, on the reverse strand, counting down.
AGTATATGTAAAGTGAGCACAGGTTGCAGGCCCACTGTGGGAAGTGGCCAATATGCAACTGATCTATTATGGATGCAGAAAGTTATATGTTGTTTTATTAAGCTTCTGGATGTTTTCACTCAATTCACTGCATAAAATGTGGCTGTTTTCTCTTGCGACTGTGTGTCTGACACAGCCTTTAATACTTCATATCTTTTTATTTGCAAGATAGACATGTTTATATAGCTGGCTCTACTGTAGTTTCTACCTCAAGCCACTTAAGTGATTTAACAGAATTCCTGCTTGAAATTTTCTCATATTTAATAATTGTTCAACATCTAAAGAAGTAATGTATAAGACATATGACATCGTGTCCATAGTGCACATGTTGCTGTTTCTGGCCACAGGATAAATTCATTCAGCTTAATTCCAGCAGGGGTGGTTAGAATAAATTCTCAAATAAAGTTGTTTTATTCCATTAACAAGTCACATAAATTACCACTTTAGTATTAGTAATCTTTAATGAGCAGTCACAATGAAACCCCTGCCTAAACAAACCCAAGTACTAGGAAAAAAACAATGATTTGAAGATTCCCTCTGCCTGAACAAAACTCAGGGAGGTACATAGAACAATTTTAGTTCTAATAAAATGGACAGCAGCTTAGTGTGGTTTACTGAGAACAAATCTCAGCTTGTGGTTAACAAGCATAAAGCTTAACCATTAGTCCTGGTTTGGCCCACATGCTATGCCATACATTGGCTTATCTAAGCACATTTGTGCTTTCTCTCTAAGTCAAGGTGTAGTTCAGTGTTTCAGACAAACCACATCAAAACATATTCACATGTGAGAACTTCTGGAGAGGCAAGATGGCGAGCACCATGGCCCCGCAGAGCTCCTAAGCAGCACCAGCTGCACTGCTTGACTGGTCCCCGCACCACTAATACAGCCACTGCCGCCACCACGATCCAAGGAGAGTCGGAGTGCTCACCACAGAAACCAAAGAGGCCACACGGAGCCCCCGGGACTCCCCTGACAATCTCAACCCCATTGGGACCAAGAGTGCCCCAGCAACAACTCAGTGGAGCTCCAGGGCCCGGAGGCTCCAGAGCTGAACTAAAAACAAAGCAGAGCAGCCCACCACCCCCCCCAGCCAAGCACCCACCAATTGCCATCGCTGCCATAGCAACCGCCAAGGGAGAAAGGTAGGAGGGGACCAGGAGAGAGTTGGTGCAAAATGAGCAGGCCGGTGCCCAACTGAGAAATGCGTGCCAGGGTTCACCCAGGAAAGCCAAGGCACGGCGCAGACCTTCACTTGCTGGCATGTGGGTGCTGCTGGCTGCCAGAGATGGGCACAACAAGGATCCTAAGACTAGGATTTTTATTTTTTATCCCCTTTTTATTAAATAAATAAATAAAATATTTTATTTTATTAAGAATTGTAAGGGCGCACCCACAAAGGAGGCCTGAACCATCAGAGGCCACTTCCAGGGACTGCAGTCTTAGCCTTGACGCAGGGACCTTCACCAATACCCTTTTTAACTACCGTATTTTTTGCACCATAACACTCACTTTTTTCCTCCTAGAAAGTAAGGGGAAATGTCTGTGCGTCTTATGGAGCGAATGCCTACGGATGGCGGGGGGATCTGCTGCAGTCATGAGCAGAGGATCCATGGTTCCCCTTCCTTCCCTCCTCCGTGGCTTGCTTTGAAACAGCAAAGCGGGAGAAGAGCCACTGAGTGGGGAGGAGAGAGGGACAGAGAGCCTGCTTGCTTTAAAGGAGCAAAGCGGGAGAGGAGAGGAGCCTTCTCCTCTTATACCCCTCTTCTGCATTATTAACAGCATCCTTCTCCACCCACCCCACACGTGTTCCTTGTCCCTTGAGTGCTTTTCCTTCCCTCCCCACTTAAAACATGGTTACAAAGCACGGATCCACATGGATCCTCAGGATTTTTGCACTGGGTCACCCCAAATTCACCATCAGATCACATAGCATGTCCATGGCTACAGCTTGCACCAAAAAAATCACGCACCCACTGTTGCCTGGGGCCGCAGTGGTGCAAAAACGTGGTTACAAAGCATGGATCCACATGGATCCTCAGGATTTTTGCATTGGGCTACCCCAAACTCACCGTCAGATCACATGTCTGTGGCCACAGCATGAACCACAAAAATCATACATCCGCTGTTTCGTTCAGAATATTTGCATGTTATGGTCGGGTGCGTGTTATAGAGCGAAAAATACATATACAAGCCTCCATTTCAACAATACCACTACATTATTACTCATTTTCTACTCATTTTTTATTCACTTTTCTTTTCTTTCTCCCTTTTATCTGTTTTTTTTTAAACTGCCCTCTCATTTTTAACACATATCCACATGTATAAAAGAAAGAAGTTCCCATGTATAAGGAAGTTGCAGTAATGTTCTGTCCTTATTATAAAATGTATAAGATAAATATCCTCAGAATAAAAATCAAAACTGCACTTTTCCTGACAGAAATAACTCTGACTATTGAAAATTTATAAAGGAAAAATGCTATTTTTATCCACTATACTCCCTTCCTAAATAAGTGAAAAAGCAAACCAAACATGTACTTTTGTGTAACAAGAGTAATATTGTGTATATTTGTTTCATATACTGCTTTAAATAAATCTAAAGCAGAAAACACAATGTTGCAAATCAGTTCTGCTTATAATCCAACTACACACACACACAGACTTATATAAACTATGTAAAGAAACAACTTGCACAATGGCTCCAATGGTTTCTTGCACCAACACACTATCTCACCCCCACCTCTAGGATACTAGTGTAAAGGCTCCACCACACCAACCAAGGCACATACTAAAATGCTTCTTCTTTCTAGATCCAATCAAGGTTGAAACATCTGTGAAAGTGAAATTCCCATAGTAGAAAGAGAACTGCCTAAATAACTACAGAACAGGCCCACCTCATGGTCTCACAGAATGGCCTATCTGCCATCAGGAGATCTAGAGCAAGGACTCCCCTTGTTGATATTAACTGACACGAAGGGTGGCATGGCAAGACACTGTCCCTTACGTAGTGGGAACTATGCAGTTTCTGGCTTTACAAATTAACACCAAATGATTGTAAAAGACAAAAATATACACCTAAAAAGTGACTGCAACCCTTTCTATACCCACCCTGATGATCTGCACAAGTCAAGTGCTGGATAGAGTAGCAGTCCAGGATGATATAGGACAAAACTGAGCCCTCTGAATCATTCAGCCAAGTCTCTAATGCAGCTTTGGTTAGCTGATTTTTTACTGGCAGTCAGTTTTGCATTTACCAGCAATAACGCCCATTCTGGTAGACCCAGTAATAATCTTAAGCATGGGTGTGGGCTTGGAGCTAGATCACAAGGATGTAAGATGTCCCAAGTTCCCTTACCTTCCTTCTGAAGCCGTACCTTCTCTTGCTCCAAACCTCCTGCATGTTTGCCCTGGCCAATGTCCTCCTCTGTCCAATCTCAATGGAGACACATTTCTCCTTCTCCACCCACCAGCAAGCAAGATCTTGCATTTAAGATACTGCTACCCATTTTGCTACACTGGAATTTCTGTTTAAATTAGCATGTCACAGAACACTGTTTTCTTGACTAACAGTGCAATCCTAACAAAGTCTTCACAAAGTCCAATTTAATTCAATGGTGCGTGCTTCCAGTTAAGTGGAGTTGCTGCCTTAATGCCTGTGCTACATAGATGGACATATGTAGTGCACAAAGATGTATGCATACATGTATCACAGGTATTTAGTCAAGAAAACACACCAATTTAAACAAACAAAAAATCATTACAGCTAAATGTGTGGTAACACACCAATTGTTATTCTAGCAAAATAGTTTTTTCCATCAATGTTGACCATTAAGCTTGCTAGTGGGGATTTAGCTATCAGACACAACTTCATTATTTCCACCACATTTTTATTACCATGCTCATGTCACCATTGAGCTTACCTTTCTTTTCGATCCAGATTGCTTAAAATATGAAAGAGAAAAATATAATAAGATACAAAGCCCTTAATTTGTAGAACATCAGTAGATTTGAAAAAAGAAATCTGTATCTGGATATCCAATATTCAAATTAAATTTGAACTCTTTGCTGTAAGTAGCATTTAGCATCTAAATTTGCCAAAAAAGATCACACTTTTTAGCTGTGTAATACCATATCATTCCAAGTCTGTCAACAGTTACTGGCATAATGCTCCCTAGAATGTATGTCAGAATATAACTGAATGTATTGTGTCAGCATATTATAGTTCTGTAAGGTTATTTAAATAACAGCATAACAAACATTCATTAACACTATTGTATAACCATTGAGTCCCTTTTGCTAAGAATTTAAAGGCCAAACTATTAAGATGATCCTAGCGAGATGTCCACTAAATAGTGGGAACACATACAAAGGAGATTTTATGATGCAGCAGCATCTAGGCACCAGATCACATTCAAGCAACTGTCTCTAAACTTCCTATTCAGGTCTCACATGAATCTGCCTTCTTCCAGGTCTAAATAATTCCTTAGTGTTTTTAAAAAGTGGTGAAAAGAAAGAGAAAGGGGGACAATCAATCTCTTGTGTTTATATTATATGAAGAAAGAATGAAAAGGAATATCCATGTTGGGCAGCAAGGCCCACATGTTCACATGGTTGGGTTTGTAGAAAAGTTTGGTAAAAATAGGATTAAATAATTAAGGATTAAATAATTACCGTATTTTTCGCCCTATAGGACGCACCGTCCCATAAGGCGCACCTAGTTTTTTGGGGGGGAAATAAAGGGGAAAAATGTATCCCACCCCCTAGGCGCGGGGCTGGGGCGGGGGAAGTCCGAGCTTCCCCCGACCCCAGAACAGGCAACTCTCCGCAAGCAGCGGGAGCCCAGCGCAGGGCTCCCGCGCCTTGCGGAGAGGTGTGCGAAGTCTGGGGGCGCTGAGCTCAGCGCGCCCAGCCTTCGGCATGCAGGCAACTCTCCGCAAGCCGCGGGAGCCCACACCGGGCTCCCACGCCTTGCGGAGAGGTGCGGGAAGTCTGGAGAGCGAGAGGGGTCGGTGCCCACCGACACCTCTCGCTCTCCAGGCTTCAGCGAAAGCCTGCATTCGCCCCATAGGACACACACACATTTCCCCTTCATTTTTGGAGGGGAAAAAGTGCGTCCTATGGGGCGAAAAATACGGTAGGCACAATGGAGTATGCCCATTTGAGCCTCAACATCCCCATCTTATTCCCAGGCTTTGCCATCTTTATTTTGTTTAGTTCCCATCTTGTCTTTATCTTTTCAACCCCTGCTTCCTACACCTGCATCCTTTTCCAAAGACTTGCACCGTACTCTGTCAGTTTCCATTCCCTTAGCCTCTACATACCTCGTTTCTAAGCCAGGTATTAGCATTTTAAAAATCTGAACAAAGTAACACTTCTATTCCAAAATGTCTGGCAATGGTGTATTCACATTTGACAAAGTTGCCATTTTAAAAATATTTATCCTTTTGCCTCTTCATAAAAAACTTTTTAAAAACTTTCTAAATATGGCATTCGAGCTGCATAGGCAACCAAACCTCAAGTCACAAAAGCAATATATGATGCAAATTTGGGGATTCTGTCTCAATTAATTTCAAGAGAAGATAAGTTTCGTTAATCTTACTGAAACTCTTATCAGGAATATATCATTTGGAAAAGAAAAGTTTCACTCTGAATGTTTCACTCTGCTTTTCTGTGGGTTGAATCCAGGCTTGGTCATGCCCAGAGTAGATCTATTTAAAGGTAAAGGTAAAGGGACCCCTGACCATTAGGTCCAGTCGTGACCGACTCTGGGATTGCGGTGCTCATTTTGCTCTATGGGCCGAGGGAGCCGGTGTTTGTCCGCAGACAGATTCTGGGTCATGTGGCCAGCATGACTAAGCCACTTCTGGCGAACCAGAGCAGCACACGGAAACGCCGTTTACCTTCCTGCTGGAGCGGTACCTATTTATCTACTTGCACTTTGACACTTCGAACTGCTAGATTGGCAGGAGCAGGGACCGAGTAACGGGAGCTCACCCCGTCGCGGGGATTCGAACAGCCAACCTTCTGATCGGCAAATCCTAGGCTCTGTGGTTTAACCCACAGCGCCACCCGCGTCCCAGATCTATTTAAACCAATGTAATTTAAGTTAGTCATGACTAACAAGTCATAGATGCATATGGCATAAGTTGTGGACATAACCCAAGTTGCCTGGGAGCACTTGTTATAGTACACAGGTGAAACTAAGTAACTGGTGGACTACCGTTGCCTAAGAAGTTTGGGGATCTTACACCACTCAACTGTATTTTGGTAGGATACAGTAACAATTTCCCCTCAGTATACAAACAGAATACTGTGGTGCAAATGACAGTGCTGGCCCCTCACCAGCTGCTACCCATGGCTCACTTTGGGAAAATCTGTTAAGATAGGGAGTAGTTACCTAAATTTTAAACTATTTACAAACTTAATGTCTGACTGCATTATTTACATGGTATAAGCATGGAATTGTGGGGGGTGGGGTGGGTACATGAGGGCTGTTAACTTTATTTTAGTTTCTAAAAATATATATAAGAGGAGGGAATATTCTATTACTTCATCGCCATCCTCCACATAAAGTTTGAGAGCTTCTGTCTCACCAAAAAACCTCATCAAGGAAAGCAAAACTCAAAACTATTTCCCTCAAAGTCCAAACCTTGATTCCTTAAGAAATGCACTATTAAAACCCATGGTGCAGTAGGAAGACTGCACAATCAACCAGACTTTAAATAAGAAACATTTTTATTTTATTTATCAAATTTCCATGTCACTGCTGCCCCCCCCCGCCCCCATATCTGAGGTTCACAGGGTCAGACTTTAGATTAAGGCTCAAGTGTGGTTAACAAGTTCAGGACCTGGCATATTATCATACAATATCCAAATTTGTGATTCGGTCAGGGTAAGGAAAGGTATAGATGAAAAGCCTACACCACAGACACAGTAAGCAGACTGAGCTTGGTGGACCTTCAGTGCTCAAAATATTTCTTCTTCTAGATTGTTAAATGAGTACTATAAGCTGGTGAAAACTCAAAGCTTCAACAACGGAGAGTTCCATGTATGGGTTGACCCATAAATAATACAAGTAGGACAGAAGTAAGTAAAAGATGACAAGAGATGTGGTGTCTTTATTCCCCAGTGAAGCTTCATTGTGGCTGCCTTAGAAGTACAACTCATTGGGCGCCATGCAGTTATACTACGTACCACTTACTTGGTCTAGAAAAGACCCTAATTCACTTACTCTATCTTAGCCCCTAGCCAGATAAGAAACAAAATATTCTAGAACCTCTTAGACTGGTTGCAATACATACAATTTAAAGTCTCAGATAATCTAAGTGACTTTTGTGCTGTTTCAGCACATGATGAACCCACTATGGCAGCACTACCCTTTTTCAAAGTTTCTACATTTTTGTAAGGTCTGTAATATTTTCTGATAGATCCTTTTTCTCATCAAGTAGTGTTTCACAAGTCTACACCCAACCTGTTTTTGTTGTGCGCATTTAATGCGAGTCTTTAGCTGTTCTATACTCTTGGATTTGGATAGGGAAAAACAAGATGAAGCTCTGGGTGAGAAAACCAGCCAATCTGGAAGGAGGAATCAGCACAATTATACTACCAGTGGGGCTTCTCCTGTCCTCAACACTCACTGTGGAAGCACAGGTGGGATATTTGACTAGGAGTGCCTTTCCTCAACTTCAGTTGATATGCCAGCTATAATCTTAGTTAGAGATATCAGGCCCTGCCTCAAAGCCATGCCTTAGGTGATGCAATCAACAAGGGCACCTTTGAAGACTGTTTGGAAGCTTCGACTGGTGCAGAATACTGCTGCCCTGTAAGTGGGAGCAAGATTAACAGAGTATGGCATTGATTCTGTACCAGCTGCACTGGTTACCAGTTTCTGAGCCCAAATCAAAATGCTGGTTTTGGTTTTAAAGCCCTAAATTATTTGGGATAATTATTTGAAGGACCACCTTTACCTATATGAACTTGCCTGGGCACTGAGACCTGCCTCAGAGGCACTACTCATGTGGCCACCTGTTAGGACAATTTGGTTGGTTGGCGCTATAGACAAAGCCTTTTCTATGGTGGTTCCAAGTTGTGGAACTCTTTCCCCACAGAGGTGTGCATGATCCGTCCCCCCAACACTACTCAGTTCTAAGCAGATATTTAAAGAAAGACCCACAGCGTACAAAGCTGTTTTTTTCACAAGAGAAATTAAGTATGTCCTTTAAGTCTTACCTTTGTGCTGCTGTTTTTACTAAAGATGTTTGTGCATGAGCATGGTGACAGCGTCTAGCTTGTACTACTGTTGCGGAACAAGGAATATTTTGAACATTTTCACTGCAAACAGAAAAAAACAGGTAAGAAAAAAATGTTAAAATTCACAGCATAGAAAGAATTATAAGTCTGCTTAGAGAAACTCCTCCATTACTTCACTTTCTAAGTGATACCTGAATCAGCACTTCCACTATGCTACCTAATCATAGTTACACTGACACTTTTGATTAGCCAGCTGCAGCAAGAAATGAGTCCACAACAACACTTGGATATTAAAAATAGAGCATCTAAATCTATTTTCCAAAGGTGCAAATCTAACAAACTTAAGGTCCTTTCACAAGCAGAATTCTCACAATCACTATTTCCCCCAGAAACAAGCCATTTACTAAATAATTTTTAGTATATTAGGAATCACTATACCTCAATTTCTTGCTGCTTCCCAACATGTTGAGTCCAATTGGGGTTACTCTTAAAGCACCAGGTTCAATTTTGCTTCGTCTAGCATATGTTCTCATAGAATCACCTCTGGCACCAATAGTTCCTGAGTGAAATCGCAGCACCTGAAACAATTAGCAAAAGTTTAATCTACAAAGCAGCAGCTCTCAGATGGAGACATTTTACATTTTTATTGAGCTTTCAAATACTAAGATATTCTCAATCCTCCAAACACCTACAGCCAACACAAAAGTCCTTTTGGACCTGGAAGAGGACAGAACAGGGGATGGGGATGGGGTCATGCACACTCTGCCAACGCACTTGGGGGCCAGGAACAGAACTTCCACACAAACAGTTGCCACCTGTGATAATAATACAAATGAAACTGGTTGTCAGATGAATTATGTTGCAAACTTTAAATATGAGAGAATGTAGTGATTTACTATTTACTGTGTTCCTTTGCAGGAAAACAATGATTGTTTATTGTTTTTACACACACACAAGAAGCCAAAAGTTCCACTTTGCCAAAGCTCCAAAGCTGCAAGGCCATATAGTAAGTTGCTGATAGAGTTTAAGAAAGCATGTGTGTGCTCTTTTTTTAGCGGCATACACACTGCATTAGTTTGTAGCAGTCACCTCCTCATATTAGAACTTCTTTTTTAAAAAGTGACATACTGAAATGTTTCGCTCAATGTGAAATATAAAATATGCATTTTCATGTACATTATATTTGATAAATACTCACTTTTTTCCCACCAGTGGGACTGCAGCTTCCATCACTCTCATCCACAGTCAGCAGACTGGCTTCACTTAACAGGCAAAGAACAGGAAACAAAATATGTATATTGTAATTCAATAATAGCAAACAGGGTTTCAACAACTACTGCAAAAAGGTCCAAGTAATGTTCTCAATCTGTTAAACAATCACGTGGTTTACACTTTCCTCTAAAATATTTTGGTGCTAGTTTGCCTCAAAATAAAGTGTATACAAAAGACAGGGGGAAATACAATGTCAGTAATAGTATTACAAACCTGGTAATATGTAGAATTACTTTAGCAGATGGCTTCACAGTACCACTTTTGTATGAATTTTATGGACATTGTTCTAAGCAAACACAGAATTTGAGATCTAGACCTGAAATTAATTTTGTAACCAGAACATTTGCTTGTAAAGAGGCAGTACAATTTAGCAGTAAATCTAAATATGATTCTCTTCAGAATGCTCAGCAATAAATGTGTAGCTGTTAACCATTTGTGTGTAGATCAAAGTATTTCACACTGAAGGTTGTGCTTCTGTTTTTGGAATATACAGTAAATCTTCTTGGCACCATACTAGGTACCTAGAAAAAATAGTATTCCTCCCAGAGTTAGTACATCCATTGCATTTACAAGGGAAGAATAGAATTAATACAAGTGGAAACTGCAGAAAAATGCATCCTTGCATCCCAGTAAGAGTGCTTCTGTCCAGGATTCTGCCATTCCACTCCCTACCCCTTTTATTTTATCTGTCACTCAACCTTCCATGGCTACAGCATGCTCAGTTTTTAGCGGACTTTTTTGGGGGGGCCGCAAAAACATGCTGATCTCATCCTACTAAGTCAGTTCTTGCATTCTTGGGAAAAGGTTCCATTGTTATCTCAACAGAAAATGGGTTTCAAGATCCAGTTGATACAACCACTTGGGCCTCGAACATCCACTGTTCCTAAACTTTGATACTAAACAATTCTCTGCATTTATGCTATGATTTAGGTTCCTTTCTTTTCTAAATAATTGCAGTATAAAAGGATGGTGGAAATGAAGCACTAGAACCTGGGCAAGAGCAAACACAAACATTAGAAATCTGCGAGAAAGTTACTGAAAATAAAAACACAAAATTCTTTTTGTTAATTAGCAGCACAGTGCACAAATAAGTACTATTATTCTGAAACTGAAGCACCCAAAATGAGTACCAACTGTGGTATATTAGAAGGGGATGTCATGACTGCTTCAAACATGACCTTTTTTAAAAAAAAAGGAATGATCCTAATATAAGAAAAATGTGCACGCAATCACTGGAGATGTACAGCATATGTTACCATGTGCACACATCAGGAAGTCATTGTGTACACTGGCCTATACACACAAATGCCAAACTTCATAAGTATAAATGTCTTCCTATTTACAGGATTATCTCTCTGAGGAAAGTGTCATATGGTATAGAACACACCTGACTTTGAGATTTGTGAGAGAAAAAGAATCACCTATCCTTTGCGTGGGATCCAGCTATCTGTTGTTATGTTTCACTTGTCACTTTTTCACCCTGGTATTGTATTAGTATTTTTAAACGTTCATGAGACCAAATCCAATTATATTGTTAACAAAAATAATTAGCTCGCTTACCAGTAGTTGTTCCATAACTCTTCTCCACCAGTCTATTAAGCAAGGAGGCTGAATGTCAGTCTACCACTCATCCCCAATCAGTAAAATTCAAAAAATGATATACTCCCATAAATATATAGTGTTGTAGGAGATAAGTGAATGGAAGAATTTGTTGTCTATAAACTTTCCAAGCCAGGATTTTTATAAGACTCCAAACTAAGAAGTTTGCAAGACAGTAGTCTTCAGTTTAGGTAAATAGGACAGGGTAGGGTGGAAAGCCATCTCAAGAGACACATAACAGCATGCATGTAATGAAGTTTCTATATGACCTTCAAGTTTTTTTTATTCTAGAAGACGTGCCAAAAAAATTTGAATTCTTTTGCTATTTAAAACATTTCAAATGTTCCTGACTCGATTGTTTTAACCTGAGCGAGGTAGGCTCCATAACTGAACTAATTCCCCAAGATTCTAGTTATTAAAGATTAAAAATAAGAAACCTACTATTTGCTTCTGGAATAATCCGTAACATCTTTAGGCAATAACTAGCCTGAGAAAAACCTTACATGAATGTGACCCTCTTGTGCGTATGAATTAGTGACCCTCTAGAACACTTCCACTTTAGAGAATTAGAATTGAAGGGGTACTCAGTTTTCAAATTACTGTAACGTTCCACATTTTACTTTCTGTAGCCTAGATTAAGGTATCCTTACTCTTTTTCTGCATCTCCTTCACTTTCGTCTGAACAATTAAAGCCCCAGGTATTTTTGAAACCTCCATCTCGCTTGGACTGTGATGTATCCAAAGCTGAAACAAAAATAAGTTAAAATCAGTTCAGGTTCCAAGCAACACATACGAAGAAAGGAAAAATTACAGCTAACAATTCCACTATTTAGCTGACAGATCGCAAGACAATACTTTAAACACTATTTTACTTTTCTATTTATCAGCCTTGGAACATTTGAAACAACCACTTAAGGAGGGTGCAGAACAGGGCCAGGGAGGTGCAAAACCTGGGAAAGTCTTGAGGGCCAAATAGAGAAGCTTGGAGGATCCCATGTCACCCCAGGGCCTGAGGTCCTTCATTCTTGATGTAAACCAAAGTCAGGAACATAATGTTGATGATAGCAATAATGTTTAGTTACACTCTGAATTCCGTTACTGTCATGAGAAGGTTTTTAAAAAGCAAGTTATGTTTAACAGTATTATTTCAATAAAAACCTTAAGGTTTATTTTGGTGAACAGTGGAATGTTTTATTGTAGCAGATTTAATGACAAAATAACTGCTAGAACTTAATGGGTCTAAAAGGCTGATCCACATCTGCTTCCAAATGATAATCATAGAACTCACAGCGCTGCACAGAATGCTTGAAAACTCTAATGTGGTATTTACAGACTTTTCTGTGGAGGGGATATCATTTTTTTCTTAAAAACTGGGGTGGTACAACTGCCAAGACTACACTGCTAAACAATGGAGGTTCCAAAAGGTACTGGGATTCTTCCATTTCAGTGTCACCAACAATGCTCTCTATCTCTACTAGAGTGGTACCTCTGGTTACGAACTTAATTCGTTCTGGAGGTCCGTTCTTAACCTGAAGCCGTTCCTAACCTGAGATACCACTTTAGCTAATGGGGCCTCCCGCTGCCGCTGCTCCACCACCGTGTGATTTCTGTTCTCATGCTGAGGTTCTTAACCCGAGGTACTACTTCCAGTTTAGTGGAGTTTGTAACCCGAAGTGTTTGTAACCCCGAGGTACCACTGTATGTATTTTGCTAAATGGTTTGTCTGCTTGTTTTCTATGTGTTCAGATGCCTCTTGAGATACTGTTGCCAAACTCAGTATAAGGTTGAAGGTGGTGGCCTTTATCCCCATTTGGATGCTGGCCACTATTTTGAATCAAGATGGTTGACCAAAACATCACTTTGGTGTGACTTTGCCTGTTTGGGAGCATAGGTTTGATTGCCTCTCAAAATATTCTCACCAAATTCAACATGAGGATTCTCGAGATGGGGATAGAAGTCTCTGTTGGGCACCATTTTGAATCAAAATGGCGGACAAAAATGTGACTTCAGTGTAATTTCACCCAGTTTTGGGCACAATGGATCCAAACTCACAAATTATACTATCCATTTAAAAATCACAATATATTTTTGGTTTCTAAAAATGTATGGGCAGCACTGGGCACTCCACACTAGTTGGGACTATATGTAGCATCCAAAAAACCTCCCAAAAGAATATTCACTCTATGTATTTCTATCTGCGATGCCACTGTCTTTTACAATATCAGGGTTAAATAATTCTTGCAATTTACCACAAAAGCAGTGTTTCAAGTACATTACAGTGCTATTTCAGATTTTGAAATTAAATTCATATGACTCTCACTACAGATAAAATTCATTCTCATGCCCAATTAGATTCATTCATGAAGTATTCTTAAAAATCTATACAACAGCAAAATCCAACATTTCCTCAAACATGACTTTTTCCTGGGGACTCATACAAATCAAAGAGTCGCCAAGTATTTTGTACAATTTGTACTTTTAGCTTAATAAAGTTGCTCACTGCAACCATGGCAAATTAGGCTGCATACATATGATAATTTTACAAGATTCTGAAGCACTCTTGCATAGCTATTATTACCCATAATATACATAATCATTTTTCTATCCTGCTGTGGTCTCTGATCAACCAGGTTTTCAGGTTTCTGTAGCACTTTAAACAGTATCTGAAAGGGAAAAAACTGGCTCCCAACAACTACTGCAACAGATGCACATACAGCTGTTGCTTAATAGTTAAAAGAAATGTTTAGTAGGCAAAATACATATACATATCCACTTGTGATTCCATTTCAAGAGAAAAATAATAACAAAAGGATACCTCCCCTTCTTCAGTACTTTATTTTATCCTTAGGAGGGAACATTATTAGAATAGTAACTGGTTTCCATCTGGGCTATTCACTTTCACCACTCAACTGAGACTCTTCAATCCACATTAGTGCATACATATATCAAAACGACAACTGCTGGTTCAGGACTACTGCCATGGTAATAGTAATGAAGAGGAAGCTCTCACTGTTCTATATAATAGCTGAATGTACACCACCTTGGCATGCATACCACCTTAGGAATGCAAAGAGAGAAAATGCCACTGTTTTAGAATATGAATTAGCATCATGTTCCTCAATTACTGCTGAGAACTAAATGTACTCTGTATTGCATTGCACTTATGCAGGTAAATCATCTGATGATCATTATTTGAATTAAATGTGAGGATTCAGAATGCTTAGCTACTCAGGAAATAAAGTAATTCACAATCCAGCTTCTATGAAGAAACAGTATTGAGTCAGTCTGGCTGTGATTTAAACTGAATACAGGAGCAAGCACAGGTCAGTCTAGAGGTATGTGATAAACAAAAACTAAAACACAGAAAGCTCAGAGGAAAGATGGTTTCAGAAAAAAAGAGAAACATGAAGGAAAGTGGCTGCATCCCCTCAAGGGTAATCTGTTGGGTGTACAGGTGTCATGTGGGGTCAGATCCAAAAGTGAGCAGTTTGTAGCGCTGCAGAATTGCATTGTTCCTGTTCTGAAACACTACTATGGATAGGCAAATATGTCAGTTTCAATCGGTTTCTCATTTTTACCATCTTAAACTCAGCTCTCTAGATCAGATCCAGATTTTTCTGGAGAAAGAGCCTCATGAAAATTTAACAGCATTTTAATGTGTGTTTTTCCTAATACAATGGTACCTTGGTTTATGAACTTAATCCGTTCCAGAAGTCCATTCTTATACCAAGGCGCACTTTCCCTAATGAGGCCTCCCACCGTTGGTGCCCTTCCACTGTTCGGATTCCGTTCTCAGACCGAGGTAAAGTTTTCAAACCAGGACACTATTTCCGGTTTTGAGGAGTTTGTAAACCGAATCGTTCTTAAACCGGACTGTTCTTAAACGGAGGTACCACTGTACATATACATATGTACCGGTATATATATTTTGTATGCAATTTTGCCTAATGTACACATTCTTGAAGCATTTCCCCTAATTTGATGCATCATGTTATTTTAACTAATATAGGCATTTATATGACCACTTTACCGCCCAAATATATGAATTTTGGTACATATTGCTTGGCTGGCGAACTGCACTGCCAAATTCAGAGAAGTGCACATTTCAAATGATGGCTGTGTTTTTGTTTGCTTATTATTTCAGAAAGCGCAAATTCATCTTCAAATATAAGCTGATTCAAATCCCTCCCATCCGTAGACACCTTTCCCAAGCATACACTTTATGTGGAAGAGGAAGTGGTTCTCAGAGAGGTGGTTCATTGAGCAACAATGGGTACACAGCATCCCAGTGAGCACATGACATATGATGCAAGGCCACAGGCTACCCACCACTGGGTGAGAGAATCAGAAGGGAGGCAAAAATGGGAGCTCTGAAAAAACTGCACAAAGCATAAAAGTAGCAGGTGGCTAGAAGAAATTTGAGCTAGGTAGCCAGTGGCTCAAAATAAAAAGACCTAATAAAACTGCAGGAAATAGAAGCACGAGTTTAAATGATGAGCCAATGCAGAAACACGGGACAGAAGGGGGGAGGTGCTCTTTCAGGTAAGCTGGCCCTGAGTATACAGTACTAGAACACACAGTATCCTAAAGCAGAAGATTTCACTACTGAGAAGAGAGACTTTGCAGGAAACTGCTTAGAATTGGAGGGGGAGGTCACTCTGTCATATTTAACTCCTAGTCATGCTTCAGTACATCATCTTATGTAAATTAGAAACCGGCTTCCACCTTGTTCTCTAACTGCTGATGTCCTTATTACTAAACAACACAGAGGGTGGAGAGAACACTGTCAGATGTGTTTTTTCTTAGCTACCCTGCCTCACAGTGAGCCCATTTCACTTCTTTGCCATTCGGTGTCCTAGCTGGGATAAAAAATCTGCAGGAGCGGCAAAACTGAAACCAGAGCAAGTGCTAATGGAATCCTTTTATTCACTTAAGTCTGAAATAAATATATCTAAGGGGAAAATATTAGAAATTGTTCGCCTCCTTGGAAGTCTGTCTATAAACAGTTTTTAGTCCAAAGTGTATTAATGCTGCCGTACAACAAACTGCAGAGAATGGTAATAAAGCCATGGTTTTCAAAGTGGGAGGCAGTTTTCCAAAATGTGAAATGGTTGCTAGGGAAGACATTACCAAGCACAGAGAATAAAAAAGTGGGGGGTGGGGGATGTGAAACACACACTGCATTTTCTTTTAGATATAAGATCCACTCATCCTACCAACAAAAATCTTTCCTTTTACATATTATGAAGTATGATCTCATCCATCATTAAGTTTGTTACCTACGGCAGACTAGCTTTTCAAAATGTAGTCATGCCCTGTGTTTACCCACAGTGAGCATTCTCTCCAGGCGCTAAAGAGGAAAGCACACGTCCACTTACCTAGCTCAGAAAATATGTTTCAGATATTGTTAGGTTGGTGGCAAAGGCAGGGGAATAAGGGGGAAATAGTTCCTTCACCTGAACTGCCCTCAGAATGGAAATTATTCATGACCAGTGACACTGTCAGAAGTACAAGGCCATCCAAAGTCAGGAGAATAAGACTACCAATGGTTACTAGTCATGATAGCGCTGTATTATCTCTAGTATCAGAGGCATCATGCTTCTGAACACACTGATGGGGATCATGAGCAGAGGAAGACTATGTTCTAGTTGCGGCCTTGCCATAGGAATTTGGTTAGCCACTGCAGAGATTAGGGTGTGGGCCTAGCAGAGCCTTTGGTCAAATCCAGGCAGCCTTTTTAAAACTTACATAGAGGAGTACTGGGCATCTTCCCCTGCCCCAAAACCACAAACCAAATGTAGCCTTTTAGTTTTCCTGATAAGAATGAAGAAGAAGAAGAGAAGAAGAGTTTGGATTTGATATCCTGCTTTATCACTACCCAAAGGAGTCTCAAAGCAGCTAACATTCTCCTTTCCCTTCCTCCCCCACAACAAACACTGTGAGGTGAATGGGGCTGAGAGACTTCAGAGAAGTGTGACTAGCCCAAGGTCACCCAGCAGCTGCATGTGGAGGAGCGGAGATGCGAACCCGGTTCCCCAGATTACAAATCTCCCACTCTTAACCACTACACCACACTGGCTCACGTTTCTGAGAGGAAGTAAAAGGGATGCTTTCAGAGATCATGAGAGTGGGCTCCTAAACTAGCTCCCTGCTCCTGGTGATGCTGACTACAAAGAAGCAAACCTGCTTCAATCTACATAGCTCCATCCTATGTTTCGTTTCTTGGGCATACTAAAGTACCAAAGAACATTTGGAACTTGGTTTTATAAATTGATTACATGTAGGGTTTCCCAGAATCCTGTGCCCCATGATCAAAAGTTCCTTACAGACTCAGAAGTGCAGTGATGCTTTAAAGCTACTGAATTTTTGAAATCAACAGAAGTCATTAAAGAATGCAAACATTAATAAATAAACAGGAGCAGCACAGTAAAGTAAAAGATAGGAAATTGCTACAGAAATGGTTTCATTCTCACTAGAAGTCATTGCTTGCTTGCTGTGGGAATTATATAGAAATACATTTACTCTATTTAGTTATTCTATACAAAAAAAATTATGACAAAATCCTGATGCCCCAAATCCTCATTTTTGTTCGTTCCTATTGGAAATGAACACCATTCATTGGAAACAATAGCAAGAAGGGATTAAACATGCCTAACGTTCTTGACACTGGATGGCCCAGCCACTTTGATAGGGACCATCGCATATCATAGTCAAAATCTGTTCATGCAACTATGTTCCCATAACATGATTGTGTGCACTGTTCAGTTAAGTCTAAAATGTATTCATAGCCTGAAAAGCTGTGCAAGTTGAGACCTATGCCATCTCCTAGAAACTATATAGATGTAGAAGTTTAAAATACTGTTAATCGGGCTTAAGAATACCAACATGCCCTTTCTTGTGAAAGAAAACACTAACTACCAGACCAAGCACTTCCTTCATTTGCAACTCCTGCTGTGGCCACCTGACATAGTCAAATTTTAGTAGCAAGGGACAGGCCTTGCTTTTCTATTTTGTGTTTATTTAAGGTAATTATTTTATGCTTTGATTCTGTTTAGCTACCTTCAGCACACGACTGAAAATAATCACTATTTCATTTAACTGGAACTGAATGAAATATAGTGTATAAATGCAATACCTAGAAGCCTGTCATACCCCATATATATGAGATTACTAATAAAATAAATTTGTAATCTAAATAGTAATCACCTATCATACATTCCAGACTATTGTTTTTGTTGTCATAGTTCTTAACCACCATCACCAATAATGGCACATCTGCAACAGATGGCTTTGTCTGCATATGTTCCATGCTGGCATACTCTGAACTGTTCTTGGCACTCAGTATCCTTGTTACTGACCCAGTCAAGACTTTAAAAATATTAGTCCAATAAACCTTTCTCAAAGAACTGCAAGTCATGGCTTGATTCTGGTTAGCAAGCCAGAATTATAGTCATCACTTCAACCTCTGTTTTCTGATTTAGATGTAAGGGAATAGTGTGGTTTAACAAACCCCAGAAAGTTTTGGATTAAGGAATGTGACCAAAGGGAGGAAAGACTCCTGCCACAACACTCAGTCTTAGCCTGATAAGATGGACCATAGCGATCAGATGAAGAACATTACATCTAAACAGGGACAACTCATGTCCGCTTTCAGATTTTCATGTGGAAAGGAAATATCTCACTGAGGAGAAAATCACTCCCCCACAATATTCCTCACGACACCTACCAAGACTCTGCAATACAATGCCCCCATAAGAATACAGCCTGGAATAGCAAACTGGATTACTTCTTTGAGAATCATAACAACACCCTCATCATCTTGCCAATTTAAGCAGCAGGCCGGTGTGACCAAGCAAACCAATTTGCGGAAACTACAGATGCTGGCTAAAAGAGGTTTAAGCTTGATTCACAGTTGCAAGAGTGCAAGCCTGACCTATTAAATGGGATTGCAAATGTGTAAACAGCAGTACTGCAACTTACTGTGGCAGGGTAGCAGAAACTAGTCAGTTTCTTTGTCCTGATAATAAATCAGCTTCTGCACATATTGGCAATATTAAATGTAAGCAGCCTTCATTCACTTGGAACACGCAACTCTTAACAGGCAGCAGTAGACTCAATTCACACATGCGACCATTCTTGTGAGTGGCAACGTGAATAAAGGCTCCTGTGCATGTAAAACTCATTTCTATATTGAGCACCCACTAGTGTAGATAGTTGCATTTGTGGATCAAGCTTAAACCTTTTCTTTCAGCTTGCATCAATTGTGCAGTGTCATTTTCTGACACTGCACTGCTACATCACCCATCCAAAGAACTGTATCGGAGAGATTCTTCAAATTACCTTCTAGCCATTGATTTTGCTCTTTGTACATTATAATAAATTAGTGTTTCCCTTAACAGATCAATATGAAAGAAAGCATATGAACTTTTACTCATCATTCTCCATCTCTCAATTTGAAGCCTCAGTACTATTTGATTTATGGAACAAAACACTAAAAATAATATGTTTGACAGGATTATCACATATATTATCTCTCTAATTATGTGATGTATAAATGCATACTACCATTTAAAAATAGGCATAACAGGAGAGGAACTATTCTTTGAAATCTATCTCCCAGATAAAGTATTTTTTAGAAGACAGCATGTTGCATTATCACTGTGGGGAAACAGGATGCAAAGCTATCATGCTTGCACAATTCATTAAACTCTCTGTACCCTAAAGAGAAACAGAACAATATTAGAACGAATTATATGAGTACTTGGCAAACTTTTTGCTGTACTTCATACATTTAGTGCTGCAAAAGCTACCTTTTTACAAATAGGACTAATTAAGTCTAAAAACCCTATCTACACTTTTGCTAGAAGTAACACAGTGGGCCCAACCAATACGTATAGGATCATGCTCTATATATGGTAAGTCTTCCCTTACCTTTCCAAGTGAAGCAGGTATGAAAACAGAGAGAGAGAGAGAGAGAGAGAGAGAAAGAAAAGAAAAAGAGAAACCTTACATGGCAATATTCCCACGTTAGGATTCCCACCAACCCACCTGTTCTTCCTTCCCAGTATATTCAACATGACATTTCTAATTTCCTTTAAAATAGAAAATACGAAGAAGCGGCGGGGGGGGGGGGGGGGGAGGAGGAGAAAAGGAGATGAGGTGGAAGGATGAAAAACAGGCCACTGCCCTTAGCAACTGACCACAGCGAACAGCCATACACAAAAAAGTAAAACCCTCTTGAGCTTCTCCCTAAACATTCACCTTTGCCAGTCACCCATCGCCACACACACACACACACACACGCGCGCGCGCTCCCCTTTGAAAGCCCTCGAAACTGCATGGGAAATATTTCTCCTTCTCCCCCCCCCCCCCCCGCGACACACACACCCAAACGGGGAGGGAGGAAACCTGCCGACCCCCTTCTGAACCTCCAGGCTCTCTTTTTCCACGTCTACTCGGAAGCAAGCGGTGTCCTTAGGCTGCCCACCCTGGGTGGGCTCCCCCCCCCCCTTCCCGGCGCTTGCCATAATAAAACAACAAACCCAACTCACCCTCCAGGAAGAGGCTATGTCTGGAGCCCCCGACGCTGCTGCGGCCCACTCCTCCTCCGCCCCCGACACCGCCGCCCCCGACGCCAGCACCGCCGGCCATCTTCGCTCGGCCAGCCCTTTCCTCACACCATCGCGCCCCCGGGGAGCAGCTGCTGCCTCTCGTGCCCAGGCGCCGGCGCCTCAGAGGCGCAGCCACGGCACTAGGCCTCGTTCCTCCCGCTTCGGCCTGCCTCTTCCGCCGCGGCTGAGGCCCACTCGGCGCACGCTCGGCGACTGGATGCCGGAGGGGGGAGGAGAGAAAGGGACTTCCAATGCCCCTCACCGGCCAACCGCCTATTGCAATGGCGGGCGGTGGGGGGGGGGAGGGAGGGAGAGAGACAGACGCCGGTAGACCAGAAGCGGCGGCGGCGGCCCCTTTCCCCCCTCTCTCTGTCTCTCTCCCGCTGCCTCCCCTTATGGTGTGTCCGGCGTCAGCGAAGCTTGCCCCCGCGAGAGAGAAAGGCGGCAGCCACGCCGGCTGCCCTTTCTTCTCCGCTGCCTGGCACCCGAAGGCGGGGGCGGCGAGAAAGAATGGACGGCAGCGACCGGGTCGAGCCGCCCGTCCCGTGTTGCTACTGCTGCTGCTGCTGCTGCTGTGGTCAATGCCTTCCCTCAGAGCGAAAGCCAGCCTCCCGAAGACGACATGCACCGCTCAACACACCACCTCTCTCGCTCTCTCTCTCTCTATTTATTTATTTATTTATTTTCCGCTCCCTCCTTTCCAGAGGAGGAGGCCAGCCCTTAAAACACACGCACACAGAAAGAAGGTGTAGTTCGTCATTTGCAAAAGCAAAACGCAGCACCTCTATCCCTCCCGCCGCCGCCCCCCCCCCCAAATGTTTAAAATGGCCGCAGCAGAGCGAGGCTGCTTGCCACTGTTGCAGCAGGGTTGCCCCCGTGGCTTTTCTCCTCTTCGCAGCTGCATGTGGGGGGAGAGAGCGAGCGAGCAGAGTATGTGGAGAAGGCGACGACATATCAGCGGAGGGAAGTCGAGGAAATAACTTTGAAATTGTTCAGGGTGGGGGATAGGGCGAGTGCCTGGTTGGGCAAGCAAGCTTTCCTCACTCCTTTCCCTTCGAAGCATTAGGGTAGAGCATTTATTTTTAAGCATTATATGCATAAGGCATTTCCTTATATACACATACATGCACAAACATTTACCGGTATTTAGAAACATTTCCTCCCCCCTCCCCACCTCCAGGCCAACCCCAGTTCAATGGGCTCTGGGCTGAGTAAAGCAGCCTCATCATGAACAGGATAAAATATGGGATGTTTCCAGTGGCATAAGTATAGCAATGCAGTGTGTTTTGTTTATTAAAAAAGAAAGAAAAAAGACTGTTGCAGGTGCAACACCCTGCCCTCAAGATGCCTTTTGGTATAACGGATACAAGTCAATACAGAGTATCAAAATGACATTCTTGAATTTTACTGGATAGAACAGTGTCTTATTCAACAGTTAATATGTGCTATAGTTGAAAGTGCGGAAACATCTGCCCAATTTTGGAGTACATAGCTCTAATTACTCCAATTAGTTTATACCAGAATCAAAGCCGCCTGATCTGCTAGTTCTGCAATACCATGATTCTATGGTCAGGGAGATTGTTTCCTCCCTGCTAGCAGAGGGGCACTTAAGCATCACCAAAAAAGAGGACTGATGCTTGTGTAACTTTGCATATGCTAACTAAATAGCCATAATTTGAATATAGTGAAAATGGAGAGCTGAGTGCCAGCTTCAAGGCCTCTGCTCTTTCTTATCCTTAATCCTGGCTTGGACTGGACAGTCATTCAAATAAGGCTTGTTTTATATATAAGGTAAAAAAAGGTAAAGGACCCCAGATGGTTAAGTCTAGTCAAAGGCGACTAAAGTATATGGTTGCCCTACTCTTCACCCAAAGTTTTAAAGGCCACTTGTGTTTATACGTCTGAAGCATATTCCTGTTGTGTTTGTTAAATTACAATCCCAAACCTGGGAGTAAGCCACACCAAATTCGTATGCATTTATCAGAAGGCATGACTAGGATTGTACTGTAAGAGGCCTGTCTCTTCCACAGATACTGAAATATGAAAAAATAAGCCTTTCTATAAATTTGCTTTCTCTTTGGACAGCCATCCCTAGTGCTACTGAAAGTTTAGGTCTTTGCAAGTTTGTCTTCAAAGGCAGCCCCACATAGAGCACAGTGCAGTAATAACCCTGGAAGTTAATGAACCAAATATCAGTTTACCAAAGTCTAACCTAGCCAGAAAGGACAGAGCCTCTGCACAAAGAGCAGGTGGAAGAAGGTCTTCTAGTACCAACGTTCAGTTTTTGGCATCTCCAGGTAGTGTTGTGGGAAAGAAACTTGTCTGAAACCCTGGATAGCCCCTGCCAGTCAATGTGGACAATACACACCCAGATAGATGGACAAATGCTTCCATTCAAGTCATCTGGTTTTCATTTTGTATATCCCTTCCTTGGAGCACACTAAAAGTAATAATGATAATAATGCTGCAACATAGGTATGCACACATTCACACATATTTATGCACCTCTAAAATGCAGGATGAGTAAATATTTGTTAAAGGATAATGTTACTCCTCCAAGATTTATTCAGTAATGGTATTTTTGGCACCATTCCAGTATCCAGCTGTGAGATTCTTTCCCCATGAGAACTCATCACAGAAATCCAGCTTTCCACTTGCCTGTTTACCAAGTATTTCTCAAAAGTAACACTGAGTGTGGTTGGGTGCTGCAAATGCTTCTAATGCAGCCATTGACAAAGGATCCATGACAATGAATAAATTTGACAAATTTTGCAGTGCAGTTCCGCAGCCAAGTAGTGTGTACAAGGTGAACATAAAAATGCATGTATTGGTGGCAATAACATACCAAAATGCATTATATTAGGGGAAAGTGCTTTGCAAAAATGTGTGCATTAGGATAAATTTGCAAGGAAATGTTAATGCATTTTCTTGAAGACTTTCAAAAATCACAAACTGATGTGGAAATGTGAGGAACTGGACTTTAGATTAGAAACTGAGAAACTGAGAGGAACCAAAACTGATACCCACTTATTTCTAGCACGTACACCACACCTTGGTGAACCGAGACAAACGGAATGTACTTTGTTCTCTATAAATGATCTCAGGAATGTGTAAAATCATTGTACTACATTTTTGTCTTGATTAAATGCCAAATTGCAATAGCAACTACTTTGAAGTGGTGCTCAAAGTGTGAGAGAGAAAACAATAGAATAGTCAGACCACACTCAGTTATGTCCACCTGAAAAGAAATGGGTGTTATAGGTCCACCCCATCCCACCCCACTGAACAAAATCTGCCCTTTTTCCCTTATGGGGTATCCAAGAGCCCATATAGAGTGCTTAAGTGGGTTCCCTATCGGTAGGAGAAAATAACAGAGGCCAACCAGAGAATATTGAGAAGCAAAGCAGCTATTAAGCCTGATCTTTATTAAACTGTTGCAACAGGGTGCTCTCCCCCACGCACAGGAGAGAGGAGGAGAACCCAGAACAAAGGTGTGCCAGCCCTTATGTAGACTTTTCAAATTGCCCACCCTCAAACTCCAGACCACCCCCAGAAACGTCATGCATACATCACAGAAGGGGTGAGTCAAAATGGTTTCAGGACTGTCTTCCTGTACTGTTTCAGACATGTGGTTTATGTATTTATGTACGTGTTTGCCTTGTGCATTTAGTTTACATATTTGAGACCTTAAATTCTTATAACATTGCACTGTTTTGAACAAGAAATGTTTAGGGACTCTGTTTTTTGTGTAGGTGGGGGATGGTCAGTTGTTAGCCTGTGGGTTGGATCTGGCCTTGAAGGAAATGTTTACCTTACCCACAGCGGGCGTACCAACTTTTAGTCAATGTGTAGTAAAAAAGAGGTTTACTACTATTTCCCTCCCAAGGAAAGTTTGTTTTCCAAGTTGTAAGGAGCAGAATGTGTGACGTTATGCTTGAACACCTAATTGTGCAACACCTACTGCAATAGCTTTAGTAGGGGGCCACTTTGTCTGGCATAATACACTTCTGACATGCATGCAGACCATTTGGAGAACAGAGTGGTCCTCAGGGGCATGAAAGTTGTCCATACCTGATACAGAAGGCAATGCTGCTGTTGGAGGCTAAGGATGCTTAGCCTAAACTCTACACAGAGGTGCCTCCTGACCCATGAAGAGTCAGAATATGTGTTCAAGCTGCATTTCCAAGTACGGCATCAACAATCTGCTGTGTTTCTAACTGAAATAAGCTTCTTTATTTGGAACATAGCTGACTGGCAAATTGTGCCCCAGAAGATGACAACATTGTGCCTGCTGTGGTATCAGTGGCAGAGCCTCGTCACTGCCCATCCCTGCTCATTTCCACCAAGGTTTTATTGGCAACATATAAATGCCTCCCTGAAATCCAATAACAGGGTATGTTGTGGGGTTGGGGGTTGGGAGAGAATCTGTTAAAAAAACACCAACCAGGCAAATTATACTACCTCTGAGATAATCAAGTGGGCTGTTGTCATTTATCATGATGCTCTCATCCAGTGATGCTGCTGCCTCTTCTCAGAATAATTACCTTACAATGTGAGTAATCCTCTTTTTTATGTGTGAAGGGCCAGTTATCAAAGTAGCCATGAAAGATATTTGGGGGAAGACAAAAGAGCTGGAAATTCGTGCATCCTTTGGAGGTAACCCATTTATGCATTGATTCGTTAAATTCTGGTGGTTGTTTTTAACCATTTTGCATGGTTTTAAACTTGATTGTAAGTCACTTGGAGACCTCCTTCCCTGTGTGAGGTGACAAATAAATAAAATCAATAAATAGTGTGTGTGTGTGTGTGTGTGATTGGCATTCAGCCTGATATATCCAGGCAGGGTTTGGAATGTTCTTTAATCTGAAACCCTGGAGAGCTGCTACCATTCAGTGTAGACAGTATTTAACTAGAGGGACCAATGGTCTGACTTGGCATAAGGCAACTTTCTGTGTTCCTAATATGCTGTCCTTTTTTATTTTAATGGATAGGGTAGGTTTCAGCATGCATGGCCAATATTCAGTTTGCAGACTGTGATAAACATCACTGAGCTTGTGTAACTTTTTAAAGCATCATTTTTCTGTGCCCACGAGCTGACTGAATGTAGCTTCCCTGTTTAAGAGGAGATGATTGATCTGAGAAAACCTATATCCCCACCTTTCCAGTGTAAAAAATAAATGATGGTTTACGACAAATTAAAATTTTCAAAATAATTTATAACTTATTTTGCTCTGCTTATTTATTGGTTCTGGACTGATGAGGAATACAGTAATGAATGAAATAATATTAGAGCAGCTAGCTTAATTGAACAAAGGATATCTAGGGGCGCTATTGAGCATTTTTCAGCTCCAAGATGAACAGAGTGGTAAGCTAGCTAGAAATAGAAATGATTTTTTTTCTGTATTATTTTCATGCTGTAATTCTTTTGCTCTCTTTTTGACAAATATGTCCTACTTAAACTACAGTGTTTTTGTCCATGCTCGCTAAACGGATTGTGCTCGTTTATTTATTTATTATGCCGGGCTGTTGGTATAATTCCTCCAGAATATCTGAATCAAGAACAGATGGTGGGTAAATGTTTGTGTGGACCAAAGGTGCCCAGCTCAGTCTCCTTACCTGTTGAACTTTATTAATTGAGCACAAAGCTCTGTTTTGATAAGCCAGTAAGGTTTAGTGGTCAGAGCAATTAGACCAGGATCTGTAAGATCAGGATTCAAATCCTGAATCAGCCATGAAGCTCACTGGGTAACATTGGACCAGTCAGTGTCTTGCATCAGTCACAGCCTAATCTACCTCATAGGGTTGTTTTGAGGAGAAACTGGTTTTGGGAAGACTTGAGTTATTTGAAGGAATTATGAGATATAAATCCATTTATTTATATAAAAGCTTTTCTAAATGGCTTCCTATTTTAATATCTCTATGTGGTATACAAAAACACAACATAAAAACAGTTTAACAGTACTGTAGAAACAGGAATTCAGCAATAAAAAGGTTGACTTGTAGGTCAGGAAATCCTGGGCAAAAAGATATGTCATTACAAGCAGGTAGCTAATGGATGATGCTTCATGTATGGCAGAGGGAAGGGCATTCCAGAACGCAGGGACAATGGTGAAAAATGGCATTTTTAGGTCACCGCCCTATGATAGTTCTGTAGGATGTGGTGCCATGAGTAAAACTTCCCAAGATGATCTATGTAAGTGATCTTTTGGGTCTATACAGGCAGAGGCAGGTGGTTCCTTAGGTTACATGGTCCTGAGATGTTCATGGATTTTGTACATCAGTAATAAGAATTTGAACAGGGCCTGGTAGCTATTTGGCAGCCATTGAAAATGTGATGATAAAAGAATAAACCTTACAAATCATTGGCATTGTATTAGAATCATATGCAGCTAGATGCTTGTTCTCATATCTGTTCTGTTTTCTGCACTGAAAATTCCTTAATACTGTGCATATCCATCTGTCTTACTGTTTCCAAGGTTTTCATGATAAAAAGCTTAATAAACATATCAAGAATGCTTTAATTATGTGAAACATTTATTCGGTGCACATTTTACGCCTTCTGTTAAGAGCAGTGCTTTATTTGCTGTTTTCAGAATTCAGTATAAGATAAAATTATGCATAGTTTGGATGCAGACAGTACAGCCCACTCTGAAAGAGAATAAAAGAATTCTTTCAGACTCACAGACCAGTTGATAAACATCCGAAATGCTAGTACTTTTTGTGTTTATTGCAGTGTGTTAACATATCCTTCAGAATTTGTCTGTAATTACATTTCAGATGGATTAACTGTATAAATTTTATTTCATTTGACTCAGGATTCACTAAGAATGCCAGGACAGTTTTGGAAGAATATCACTATAGCTCTGGTAAGACACTTTCATTCAGCCATTTCTGAGTAAAGATACTATTCAGTATGACAATATTATATTTGAGATTTAAGCTTTACGCCATTGCTATAAAGTAACAGTATTTAATGCCTTGGGTTTTATGTAATGGAATTTGCACATAGTTATGTGTTACAGCATTTTTATACTTTGCTTTCATTACCGTACTAGTGTTGAATAAACCTCCGATTCTAAAAATGCATATTGCTTCCTATGTTTCAGAAAGCGCTTTAGCAAAGTATAGCAAAATAAGAGTTAAATTGTTTAGTTACTGGAGTAAACAAATCTTTGTGTTGTCACATTTCTTACAACATGAAGAAAGAGCCATGGATATGAAAGAGGAAGCTTATGTAAGGGCTGCAGTTACTTCTGACAATAACTGTTCCTATTTTAAAAACAAACTAACAAAAAACCAATATGTGCAAATTGAGTATTCACTTTAAATTCTAAGATAGGGTTGTCAAATTTCAAAAAGTAAAAATCCGGACACAAAAGTTTGGCCAAAGTTGTTGAGTTGCTTTGCGGGGGGGAGGGGGGCAGTTCTGGAGCGAAATCTCAAAAAAGAAGAAGTTTTTGAGCTATTTTTAAATGAAAATCACCAAACTCTACACTACCAACATGGGCTGCCATATGTCCAGATTTTCTTGGACATTCTGGCAATTTCCATCTGGACACTGTTTACGAGGGCTGCATACTGCCTATGTCCAGGAAATTCTGGGACTATGGCAACCCTATCCTAAGATCTAATTTCTGTGCTCTAAGGGTTGTTCCACATGCTATCAAATTACAGGAATGCAATTTCTGGTATTGATGTGGGTGGCGAGAGACAGAACTCACTAGAGATAATTGGTCAAAGATGCACAGCAAGGGTCAAGGACCTGTGTATTTTGTGCTCTGAAAAGGACACTTAAAAGTATTTGCTGTGACTTAGCTTTTA
The DNA here is from genome assembly GCF_964270895.1 of Podarcis filfolensis. NCBI lineage: Eukaryota > Metazoa > Chordata > Lepidosauria > Squamata > Lacertidae > Podarcis > Podarcis filfolensis. The sequence goes on along the minus strand of NC_139606.1, from coordinate 39,862,198 downwards.
TATGCATCATAACAGAAAGAGGGGCGATTATGGAGAATAGCCACACATTGTCTGAAGCACAACAGGATGGGGAGGCCACAATGAGATCTCATGTCTTGTTCCCATGCCCTCTTCCTGGCTAATCCACTGTGGCACAGTAACTTTGTATAAAATTACTGGGCTGCACCTGGTGATGCTGGCTGCTGACGGTGAACCTGTGCTGTGTCACTGCAACATGCTCACTGGGAACAATATCCGCCTGGAGCAGCGTTACTTGTGTCCTGTTCTGAAGGCCTGCTAGGTAATGAAAACAAGGGGCAAGCCATCATCCCAAACAACATCCTTACCACTTGAGTGGCTCAAGCTTCAGTCCAACTTTGATAGCCTGATCACCACAAGCTGTTATAATGGAGAATCAAGGCATCAGGTTGGAAAGGGGGCGTGTAGCTTTGATGTACAGGACATAAATCTTATTTGTTCATTTTATAAAGATTTTTAATTGCAGGTGCTGTTGGTGCTAGAGATGGGAAGCACATTTAAAAAAATGCTTTAAATGGCTGGAGGATAACTGGACTGAGAAGTATACAGCTTATTTTGCCTTTTAAAAAAATAACCCCAGAGCTTCTTTAAGAAATGAGGAACCAGGGTTTTTCTCTCTCTGGTTAGTGATAATTATGCAGAAAACCTGTATAAGCAGTTTAACTAGAGCCTAAGATATTTTTAAAAATGCATATACTTGGATTGTGGGTGGTGACATGATGCTATCATACAACTTCCAGCCCTGGAAAATCTTATGGGTGTTTCCAGCCTATTAGGCTTTCTGAAATCTGTTATTTGGCCCACATGCAGCACACTCCAAAGCTGTGTTGCTGTATTTATTTCTATGAAACCTATGCTCAAGATTCCATTTCGGGTCTGTCAAATGATATTATACTTGTTCTAATCCAGGCTTCCTCAAACTCAGGCCTCCAGATGTTTTTGGCCTACAACTCCCATGATCCCTAGCTAGCTGGACCAGTGGTCAGGGATGATGGGAATTGTAGTCTCAAAACATCTGGAGGGCCAAGTTTGAGGAAGCCTGTTCTAATCCAAAACAGTCCCTGGTGAGGCGCTTTCTAACATTCCTGGGTCCATGCAACATATATGAACATGTTCATGGCTGGCATCAAAGGTTGGCATGGCTGAGCATATGCCAGGGGGCTCACATCCCAAAATGGGGGTCACTGACAAGAACGCCACCAGACCTGTTCCTTCTCTGTTGCCACCAGCTTGATTAACCATCTTTCTCTCTCTCTCTCTCTGGTCCAAACATTGGTGAGGGGTGAGAAGGTGGGGAGGAGATGCCGTTGTCTGCGTGCTCATTGGCTGTCTGCCTGGCAAGCCAGGAAGCAGGTGATAGCAGTGATGAGGAAGAAGAGAAGTAGCTGCTTATAATGGTGGGGGGGAGGAAGTAGACTCAATGAGGGAGAGCAGCTAATGAAAGGTGTCCCGCCCAAAGGCATTCGAAACAAGGAATGTGCTGCACCGATAAAACTTCCATGTAGAACAAACTGATGTTATTATTTCCATCGATATCATAATGCCACCACATTTGGAATACTGTGTACAGTTCTGGCTGCTATATGCTAATATAGATTGTGGCTCAGAAAAACTTTAAAACAACTTTGGCTGCCTTTACCATATCCTAGATGTAGAAAAGATTCAGAAAAGGGCAACCAAAAGGTTACAACATTTGGGACTTTTCAGTTTAGAGAAAAAGTGAGTGGTGACATGATAGAAGTTTACAAAATTATTGAGAAAGCGCATAGAGAACAGTTCTTCTCCCTCTAGCATTACACTAGAACCCATGGACATCCAGTGAACTGAATGCTGCAAGATTCAGGGCAGATAAAAGAAAGTCCCCCTTCATGCAGCACATAGTTAAACCATGGAACTCGCTCCCACAGGGTTGACTGCCAACCTAGATGGCTTCTAAAGAACACTAGAGAGGGCTATTGATGGCTCCTAGGCATGATAGCTATGCTCTGCCTTCACAGCTGGAGACAGCTATGCTGGAAACCACAGGAGGGAAGAGTGCTCTTGTGCTTGAATTCTGCTTGCAGCTTTCCCATAGACATCTGGTTGGCCACTGTGAGAACAGGATGATGGACTTGATGGGCCATTGGCCTGATCTGGCCTACTCTTGCTATGTTCTTGTGTTCTTAGTGCTGTAGCCTGCTTCAGAAGTCACGTGGCCTTAGCCTCAGAACAAGATTCTATTTTGAACTGGGAAGCAAAACCTGCAACATATTAATAAATATATGTATTGTATGTAGCCTACCAGGTACTTGTCAACCTCTTATTCTGGTGGGGTTGGGGAGGAGGCCCCAGCAAGCGGCAAAACCTGGGTGTTTATCAAGACTCCGATGACGCATCAGCATAGCTTAACCTAAACCTACCTCACAGGATTATTGTGAGGACGAAATGAGGATGAGGAGAACAATGTCCACAACTTTGAGCTCCTTAAAGGAAAGGTGTGGTGTTAATGTAATAAATAACACAACCATTTATGGCTAGTGGACTATGTTCAATTTATAGATTACAAGGTGTACAGCTTCATAGAAGGTTCACTTCTATGAATTGGTGTTTTGTCCACACACAAAGATATAATGTATCCATAATTGTGAATACTAACAAAAATTAAAGTGAATGCAAAAATTTAACGAAGAACATTTGACTGAGAATTCTCTCCCCCCCCCAACAAAATATATACAAATTTCAGCAGTTTGGGTCCTATTTTAAAGTGGGAAATTCTGATAGCACAGTAAACAACTTAAAATGTTAGTTTAATAATAGTTTGGTATAAGGAATGACAAATCATTGTTGCTTAATGTAATCTTTCTTATGCTTAAATCTTGCACATGGTTATCTGGTGGTAAGCACAACCAAACACAGCATGACTCATTTCCAAGTCACCCTCCATAAGATTGCACATTAAATGAACACATTTCAATAGAGCACCACGAGGTGGCATTGTTTTGTAAGCTTTGGATGCTGGTAAAGGAAAGTCTTAACAAGAATTTTGATATCCCCTAACGTATAGTTGTGCTGCAGCCGATCCATATGGAGTGAGCACAATTAATGGAAATTAATGGGATTAGAAGAAGAAATCAATGGGATTTGCAGCCCAGTCCTAATCATGTTTACTGAGAAGTCCCACTGGATGCAGCTAATAATACCTAGGATTGCAGCAGCAGCAGTGGAGATGAAACAAAAGAAAGCAATTCAATTAGCAGTAGTAATTAGAATTCACTAAAATTTAATGGGGAGGGGGTAGTGTCTTCTTAACCTCAATTTGACAAGTGGACATAATTTCCTCTTCACTCAAGTGGCAAACCCACAAAACAGTTACAGTGGTACCTCGGGTTACATATGCTTCAGGTTACATACGCTTCAGGTTACAGACTCCACTAACCCAGAAATAGTACCTCGGGTTAAAAACTTTGCTTCAGGATGAGAACAGAAATCGTGCTCCGGTGGCGCGGTGGCAGTGGGAGGCCCCATTAGCTAAAGTGGTGCTTCAGGTTAAGAACAGTTTCAGGTTAAGAACGGACCTCCGGAACGAATTAAGTACTTAACCCGAGGTACCACTGTACTTTGGACACAAAACAAAAGTTGCACATTGCTATTTCCAAATGACAGAGAAGTCTTAGTGAAAAGAAGGCTATAAAGTCCATGCCAGGGGTAGCAAACATGGTACCTTTCAGATGTTGCTGGACTCCAGTTCCCAACAGCCCCAGTCAATATGGCCAATAGCCACGGATGATGAGAGTTGTAGTCCAACAACATCTTGGAAGCAACTTGCTGGGTACCCCTGGTCTATGAGATAGATCATGACCTGGGGGAATGAACACAAATCCTCCTGATGCACAGTTGCTAATTTTAGCTTTTCAAAATACAACATGTGAGGTAATGATATGAAATATGGCATAAACAGGACTAGGTGGTGACTCAATAAACATTCCAAAGATAACCAGGGCTGTTTTATGGCTTTCTAGCATTCTGCACTGCAGTGCTGCTCCTTATTTACATTGGCTTTGATTGATGCAAGAGAGACAGCGGAGTTAATTTATGTCAGCTGACCCAAGTTTAAGATCAAGCCACAGGACTTAATTTGAAAAGTTGGGAAAGGAATGCAATTTGCAAGTGACATCATATGTAATCTTTGAAATACTAGTTATAACTTTAGGTTATTTTTGCAACCCACTGATCATGTATTATTTGGTATAGGGGAGCACAGCCAATTTTTAAACTGGGGATTAGTTATCTGACTGGAATTTATAAAAGTATCTGGCATTCCTCCACGATCTCCCACAGATTGTTTTCCCCATGGAGGCATGATTTTCCTCCAGACGACTCTGGGGACAGAGCAAAAGACGGTTACTGTCAGTTAGCTCTTGCACGTTATATATTTCCCACATGTAAAAATACTGGCAGTAATTTGGTTGGCCTTAATGAAAGAACAAAAATGCTCTGATGGGAGTTTAACACTCATGGAACATCTTATATTGTAAACTGTCCTGTGATCCTCGCATGAAGGGCAGTATAGAAATAATAATAATAATAATAATAATAATAATAATAATAATAATGGGAGTCTGACTCCCTACCAGGCTTTGGCTGGGCTCCAAGGCAGGCCACAACTGCGGGTCCAGTTCTAAGCAAACAAATGAGAGTTGAAAAGAGTCATGTAACATGGCTGAGGACTATGGCTGAGGACTAGGTGGGGTCAGATTCTGAAGCATGCATTCTAGGCAGGCAAGGCAGCGAGAGCAGTGGCTCAGACAGAGGAACTAAGCCTGTAGCTGTAGTTATATGGAGTCAGCCAGGAGCAGTAGTTATGAAAAGGCGACTATTGGTTCCTAACAGAGGCGCCATATTCCGAAGTACATTGAGGGAGCCCGATGCAACGTCACACAACATCCAGACATCACTCTGCTTCTGTCTCTGCATTCAGCCTCAACAATGGGGGGGGGGCATTAAAAAAAAGATTGAGGGGGCCCAAAGAGCCTTTGTCCTCTGGAGCAAGTGCCTATGGTTCCTAAAAAAAACACCCCAAGTTTCATATAGCCACACATCATATACTGTATTTTTCGCCCCATAGGACGCACTGGCCCATAGGATGCACCAATTTTTTGGGGGGGGGGAATAAAGAAAAAAAATATATTTCCCCCCCATGCGCTTGCAGGGCAGGCAGCGGGGAGAATCGCTCTTCTCCCCGCCGCCCGCCTTCAGATCAGGTCCGGGGACAGCGGGAAGACGTGCTGCGCCTCCCAGCTGTCCCCGGAGCTTGTGGGGCAGGCAACGGGGAGAAGCACTCTTCTCCCCGCCGCCCGCCTTCAGATCAGGTCCGGGGACAGCGGGAAGACGCGCTGCGCCTCCCAGCTGTCCCCGGAGCTAGAGGGGCAGGCAACGGGGAGAAGCGCTCTTCTCCCCACTGCCCGCCTTCAGATCAGGTCCGGGGACAGTGGGAAGACGCGCTGCGCCTCCCAGCTGTCCCTGGAGCTTGCGGGGCAGGCAGCGGGGAGAAGCGCTCTTCTCCCCGCCGCCCACCTTCAGATCAGGTCCGGGGACAGCAGGAAGACGCGCTGCGCCTCCCAGCTGTCCCCCGACCTTGTGGGGCTGGCGCTGGGGCTCTCCTGAAGCCTGCATTCGCCCCATAGGACGCACATACATTTCCCCTTCATTTTTGGAGGGGAAAAAGTGTGTCCTATAAGGCGAAAAATACGGTAGATAGGGTATCACATCACCACATTTTTCTGCTACTCTCAAAAAGTATCCCACACATACCAATACCCTGTAATCCTCTCCAAACCTTGAACATTTCAAACACAGTTTACAAAAGTTTGATCCTTGTCAGAGAAATATTACTGATTTTTAGTATCATCAATGGTAAATTATGACACACTGCATCTTTCAGTATGTAAAGAAAACTCGCTTTGCAGGAGTGACTTATAGGAAAGACTTACTTAGGAACAAAAATGTGTTCTTACTAGACTACAGAAATTAGATAACTTGGCAAGAGAATTTTGGATGGTCTCAGGAGTAGACTACTTTACACTGGTGCTTGGCAATGAATTCAACAAGTGTTGAAATAGGATTGAAGCTTCAACATCTCATCTCTCTGTGGTATGTGTCAGCTAGTTAGGAGAGCCAAAGGAACTGAAGGTGAAAATACTTGTTTACTATGTGACCGAAACAGTTGTAACAAAAAATAGGAAGCTTGGAGTCCACACTTAAAAGTGATGTGTTAAAAAACTCTAGCTGTAAAAACCACAAAGTTTGCTAGTACTGTGCTAGCGGAAGTGAAACTGAACTGTTCCTCCTATGGAGAGGATCACATTGCCAGCCCAGCTGGAGAAGTTAATCCATGTTCGAACCCTTTCCTTGAGCTTTTGGGCATGTTTGCAACATTCCTGATCTCATAAATACATTTGCCCTCTCCTTGGCTCTTCTCAGCTCCATATCTGTGACCTCCTATCCTCCCTCAGGTGTGGATAAATATAGCCTACACCCACACAATACATTTAAAGCACTCTTATACCACTGTCAACAGCTAAGCCTTCCTCCAATGAATCCTGGGAACTAGTTTGTAAAGGGTGCTGGGAGTGATTAGGGGAACCTTAACTGACTATGTGTCCCAGGATTCTTTGGGGGAAGCCATAGCTTATAATGTGGTATAATACTGTTTTTGGTGAATGATAAGAATGTGACCTCAGAAACCTATTGGTTATTGGACTCCACTTGGCTTGAGCCTAACACCTTTGTTGCTCTTTGGCATGAATATATAAATAATTGCTTTATGTTATTTTTCAGTAACAATAAACTGATGGGAGTATTAAGAATTCTTGAACGATTCTCTCATAGCTCATTTCGTAATCTGAGTCATTAATCTGTCTTTTCTTCATTATGTTTTATTTTACTCATGGTGCATGGGAAACTGTTATTTATGGTATATTCTCCTGTTTTATTGAGCCTGTACAGTGAGTGGGTTGATGTGTGCGGTTTTTTGCTTAATTTATTTTGGATCCAAATTCTATGAAGCTGCACACAGAGAACTCCTCAAAGGGCTTCAGGTGTAAAAGAGCTGACTGAACCTCTTTTTAAAATCGTGTCTCATCTAGTGTAATAAGTAAAATGTTCTGCTCATATCTATAAAATAATAAAACTTTTTAATATATCAACTTGCTCTCTTGGGGGCTGTTGGTTAAAAGGCAGCAAGCTGATATTTCATTGATGAGAAATATTAGATACGAGCAATAAAATAAATATATTACTCATAACACTAAGCTATTCCCGAGTGGATTTTATAGATGTGAACATGATTCATCATTTTAGACAAATATCATTCAGAAGCTTCTAAAATAGGATCTAATCCCAGAGGAAACAATAACCTAAACTGCAGGTAAAACCTTTATTACAAGCCAAGCAAAAATGTGTCAAATTTTTGAGTTATCTTGTTAACGCTAGTACTATTACCAAACTAACACCAGTTCAACACACCTTAGTGTGTTCCCAAGCTGGTTCTGCCAGATCGAAACGTTTTGACTGCTTCCACTTCCAGCAAGCTCCAATCTTCAGGCTGTTTTCTTTCTTTCTTAATATTCTCAAACTGCAAATAGTTAAGCCCTCATCTAAACAGATATAGTCTGCAAGTTCCAGTGAACTAGGCTGCATACACACTATACATTTAAAGCATTAACTTTCCCTGAAGAATCCTGGGAAATGTTGTTTGTGAAGGGTGCAGGAATTGTAGCTCTGTGAAGGGTAAACTACAGCTTCCGGGATTCTTGGAGGGCAGCTTCTCTAATCCTGAGGTCACATGACCTAGCTGAATGGGATTTGGAATACGGTTGTCTCCCCCTGCCTCATCTGACCACACCTCTTATTTGGGACTTACCCCAGCCTTAGTTGAGTCAGGGTGGAAGATATAAGCCCATTAAGTTTGAATCCCCAAATTAAGGATCCAGGTTTGGAGAGGATCCCATATTTGGGGGGTTAATTTTCCTGAAGATATATGCTGCTGAGGGACTTCAGCTGGCATAGCCCTAACCAAGATCTGAGTGTTGTAAATTGGAAAGGGGAAATATTGGTCTTAATTTGTACATCAAAACATCTACTTAAGTCACATAACACACACACCCCTCAGTATTTAGATATTTTAAAATCATTTACAGGCATCAAGCAAAAATGAAACCAATGTCAGCTTAGGTAATTATGACTTTTAAAATGATTTTAAAATAATAATAATTTTAAAAACCACATGTGCAGAACCATATATCAGCCATTGAATAATGGTTGCTTTCCTAAATCTGGACTATTCTACAATCCTTAAAACTATTTGTGATAGCGTAATCTTGCTGAGGTCTGTTTCTTAACAGCACCAGAGTATACTGTGAGTAATTTATAGCCACCAATCTCCCTTCACACTTTCCACATAATCTTTTGTTTATTGGGGCACCAGTTTCCTGTGTTGCTACACAGGAAGTACTGCAGGAATTAGAAATTAGCCAATTGTCCATTTCGAATTGTTAATGCAGTTAGCGGAACTGTGCCTGGAATGAAGATTTCAGTGAAAGAGATTTCAACATGCGTTCAATTCTCCCCACTGAAATCAATGGGACTTAAATAATGATCTCGCCTGCATTGTTTTAGACTACATTGCCGGAAATGGAATATACAGTGCTCTACATGATATCATACTTTTTTCCATTACTGTGCTGATAAAAAGGCATTCTATGTTAAATGGCCTCCATCTAGTCTAGAGATAATTGAGTTTTTGTCCTGTTGATGATTGTAGTGAAACTGGAACTTGATTTTGCCTGGACTGAGGCTCAATATGTATGCCTTACTCTGGCTTATTATACCGCTGCAGCTATGACCACCATGACCACTGTTCTAGCTATTTCATATATATTAGATATCACAAGTATGCTAGGAACTCTACTAAAAACATACATTATTAATGCCTTGCTCCAGGGCACTTATAATTAATGCAGGGTTGGCCAACATGATGCCCTTTAGATGCTATGAATAAGAATACCCATCATCCCTAAGCATTGGGCAGCCTAGCTATTGCTGATGGGAGGCAGTCTAGTTCTTGCATACCAGGTATATTCATTCTCAGTGCTTTTTCTGGGGGGAAGCAGGGGTACACATACCCCTAAACATTTTGTGAATCTAAGTTTGGCCTCATTGAGGGGCAGTATTTCAATATGAGTAGGAAAATAAGAGTACCCCTAAACATTGTTTAAGAAAAAAAGCACAGCTCATTCTTACATTACTCCATGAACTCCATAAAGAACAGCGTGTTGGAATGTTATATTTCTACATGTGCCTTGATTCTCTTCAATAAATCTATGTATGAGAGCTTTGTCGAGTTTTGTTGAATGCTATCTAGATTGAGAGAGAAGTCTCAGGACGGAATACACCATGTTGCCTACGCCCTATGAACAAGACGATTGTTTGGACAATTGCTTACCTCATAGTCATAAATTGGAGGGAAGATAGCACAGCAAATAAGTTTAAGCAAAGGTCTCACATAACACTGTTTTGGATTGTGTCACCCTCATTGATTTGGCTAACCCCAATGTGCCATTTGGATGAGTAGGCATAGGAAGGATATCGTGTAGGCTTGTTGGTGTCAAATGCTCTGTATTTCTATACCGGACACCCATACCCCCCAAAACTGGTGCCTACAGCCCCTTTTGCTCAGAGGGATGCTGCCTATTGCTCAGGAGTGTGGTTTGTCATCCGCACTTGGCAGAGGGTAGGGAAGGGGATAAATTAATTGAGTTTGCACTTTACTGGGAACCAAGGGTTTTTTCAGCCGGAACTCACTGGAACTCAGTTCTGGCACCTCTCAGGTGTGTGCCATTGCCATTATAAGAGAACAAGGGAGGCGTTCTTGGTGAGTTCCAGCACCTCTTTTTCTAGAAAAATTGCACTGAAGTGAACCTACCTAATCTGTGCTCAGACACAAACATGGGTGTAGCCAGGATTTTTGTTCGGGGGGGGGAGAGCATTTTCTTAGTGGGGGGCAGAACCTGAGTTAGCTATTTTTTTAATTGAATTTTATTGATTTAGGGGGACAGCTGTCCCTCCCTGCTCCCCCTTGGCTACGCCCATGGACACAAACCACAATGCACCTGTGGGTTTATCCACACTTACCTTTCCTCTGTGCTTTCCAGGTATGGTATGCACTTTAAAGTTCCATGCTTAAAGCTCTATTTTTTGCCCCAAAGCTTTTCACCATGAAAACCTGAATTGGAGCAAACAGCAAATCCATGGATAACCTGAATTGCCATTTGTTGCACTTCAGCTTTAAAGAGCAGGTTTTCATGGGGAACACTCTAGGGTGAAAAACAGAGCGCTGGGACATTGAGCTTTAAAGTGTGGACCTGTGTTTGTTAAGCATGGGGCAAAAGGTAAATGTGGATAAGCTCAAACTTTCAAAATTTGCACTTCTCCAAATTTTGCAATGCAGTTCTCCACCCAAAAGACGTAATGGGGGAAGTGCACAGAAAATGCCCTGCTCCAGGGCACTTACAATTATGGGCACCTATGGTGGAGAATTGCTTGCAGAATTATTAGGATGAATGCACATGAAAATGTAAGTTTTGTGCAGACCTTTAATAAAATCACAAACTAATGTGGAAATGGGTTGAACTGAAGTTGAACTGAAGTTGAACTAAAGTTTGAGGAAACAAGAAACCGAGAGAAATAAAAATGGTCAGATTTATCCATCCTTATTTGAGGGCTGTGTCGGCATTCTGCACAGCAGTATACATGGGGTTTCCTTGGAAAAAAAGCCCTGATGAATAAACATTCACAAACTCTTTATTGTAATATATAGATAGATAATTTGAGGATCTTTTACAATTTTATAACATGCAGATAGACATATGTGTTGAGAAACCAGAGAAAGGAGCTGAGGGAAGTCGAAAGGTGGGGTGGGAGGTTGGGTTTTCTGTTTAGGGGGGAGGGGGAGGGAAAAAATGGAGGGGGAAAACAATGTGGATTATGTATTTTTGTTAAAACTATTGTGTTGAAATTTCTAATAAAAAAAATTTAAAAAGAAAAAAGCCCTGAAATTTTTGTTTGCCCAGAATTCAGCAGCCCATCTATTGCTATTTCTTAAATAAGTAAACAAATACCTGTGCAAAATAGATTTTGCTCCCAAGAGTAATCTAAAGGCCATTCTTCTCTGTTCCCCGTTAGAACCTTGCACTGGCATCTGCTGACTGCACTGCCTTTGAACAATTCAGTTTTGTCAGTGGATATCAAGACATTCATGTCACAGCCAGGTCATAAGTAATTATAGATTAGGAATGAGGATAGTCAATGAATAACAGAAGCAAATGCAGAGACAGTGCACCAAATATGTTCCCTTTTGAGCAGTCCTGTTCGTCTACAGTTATTGAACTGTGTTTCATACAAAACTTTAAGAGCAGCCTAAATTTTCAGCCCTTGCCAAGCACTGCAGTACCACAGCGTGAGGTAACCCGAGTGCGATCATAACAACATACCTTCTGAGGTAAAGGACATTGGCACCAAGCTATTTATTTCTCATCTCCCATTCAAATATTCATAGCTAAGCCTATGGCTGCCGTCCACAAAATATTTAATCTGAGTAGCCCATGCATTTGGAGGGGCACCTGTCCCAGAATGAGTCAGTTGTGGTTTGCAGTATTTTAGACAATCTCCCTGCTAGTAGTGATTTATTCAAGACTAGCCTTATCATTGGACAACGCAAGGAGGCTAATTATGAGGCAGCATGTTATAAGAGGCAGCTGTTTTGTTTCACTGGCAGATGGAAGGGACATTCTTTTCCCAGAAACAGCAGGATGTGAAAGGTAAATGGAATATCAGATCACATTAAGGATTTGAAGAAGGACCGTCATCATGTATTTCAGAAAGCAACGTAAGGGATGTTTAGCCTAGAGAAGAGGGAGAACAACACAATAGAGGTCTTCCAATAGAGGAGATTGGGAGTGAGGGGCTTGTGTTCTCTGTTGCTCCAGAGGTTGGAAGATACAGGAAAGATTTCAGCTCAGCATTAGAGAAATGTTCTAAGAGTAAGGGCTGCTCAACAATGAAATAGACTTGGGTGGTGGTGGACTCTCCTTCCTGAGAGGCATTTAAGCTGAGTCTTGGCAGATATCTGTAGTGGTATCCTTCACTGCAGATCCTGCGCTGAGCAGTGGGCTGGAATACTAAACAATCTGAGACTATGTAATTCTTTGTTCTTTTCCAACAAAAAAGTCTCTCTCTGTCAACAAGGTCCATCAAGGCAAAGGCAGCTGCCAGGACTGAGCTGTAGGTAGGTTGGAAGCTATGAAGGAGAAGTTGCATCACAGAGTCAGATGTAGGAAACCTTGGCTTAGGCATTGGGCGTGTATCCCTCTCAGACCCCTGCTGGGGATCTGAGGCTAGACAGGGTCAGGAATTCAGGGGCACTGCAAAATGTGTGTTCACACAGCTGGCCCCCTTTATCCACACAGCTGAGGGGAGTACTATGACCCACCACTGTGCGCTTGTGGCCAGAGACTCCCCTCAAGACCCCTTTAAGGGGTAACCCTGATATCGCTGCCACAGAAGGGGCGAGTCACCGCATCACCCGCTCACTGAATATTGGACTAATGGATTCCACCCAAAGCCTAAAAACACCAAAGTTGTGACAATTGCTACAGGGAAAGCAAAACCCGCAGAGCAGGGGAAATTCCTTCCCAGCTCTGAAAAACAGCAGCCATCGTCCTACCGTAGCAACGCCCATGAACCTAGAAAGGAAACAGTTAGCCTGAAAGAAAAGATGCAAGTACAGGGGGGAGGGCTGGGGGGGGGGTGATGCCACGGCTGTAACGGATAGGGATACACCAGTTTAAAAATGGGTTCTGGCGGGAATCCAGACAAAAGACTCCACAGCAACCATCGGGGGCGGAAACCTCGCCCACCATTTGACCTGGTGAGTGGATATTCCAGTGCATGGAAAGCTGACAAGTCTTGGTAAGACCCTTTCTCCCTGAGATTTAATTTTTCCATGTGGAGAGAACCTGAGGCAGCAGGTAGGGAGATTCATTCATTCATAAGCCCCTACCTTGTCCCAAGTGGTACACAGCATTGTTCTAGTATTATTTCAGTTAGGGCAGCTGTTGAGAATCTGTAGCCCTTCAGATGATATTGGATTGCAACCGACATCAGCCCCATCTGGCATGGACAATGGGCCTGGGATGATGGGAGGTGTAATCTTAACAACATCTAGAGGGCCACTATGGCCTCACCTCTGGGCTAAGGCTTGTTCACCCAATCAAGAGTTAGATGTTATTACCTTAGGTTATCCTCCTTAGGATAGCATCTCCTTCTAGCTAAATGGATAAGTAATTCCCAGGCAGAACAAAAGACTGTGCTGATTTTCTTGGGTCATTCACTGGTTGTTGCAAATGTTCTGTGCAAATATGACCCCCAACCACCAGAGCTAAAAAAAACAACACACCCTGCAGTTTGTTTACGGGATCACTTTATCGCAGGCTGAAAGTAAGCCGAGTCAAGAACTGGTTCTGCCAAGGGTGCTGTCTCTCCCTAAGCTCACCCTGACCTGCGCTTCACCCTTCGAATGTAAACAAACCAAGGATTGAAGTTGATTCACTGCGCTGTATCCCAGGATAGTTGATTCTGTAAACAGGATGCTAGAATGCCAAAGTGCCTAATGTGAGCCTTGTTAGCATTCCACACACCAAAACAGTTTAAATTGCTTCAAAATTGGCGACAGATTACTTAAAAGGTCCTTGTTTGTGATAGCTTTCTAATAAATACTGTTGGCTTTTCACATGACGATTTTCCTGTAAATGTTTTTTTTATTAAAAAAACCGAAAAATCTCAAAATAAATTTTAAAATGACATTGACCTGCTGACCCTTCGCCACAATTCTTTTTTTGAAGGATAAAAGGAATTACACACCCTGTTTGTGTTTGATCATGTTTATAGTCACGGGAAGACTCTTCCTGCAAAAAGTGAGGTTCCTTCATATGTACGGTACATACTGAGCTAGCTATAGAGTGCAGTTCTATATCCACTGATAACTCAGCAGCTGAGGAACTCTGCAAAGCCTGCTTCAAACTTCTCAGCTGTTGACAGGCTTGACTTGCTGAGAACACTGGTTAAATATAGCACGAACGAGCTCAGCTCAACAAAGTCATTGCTCTCTGAACAGTGTGAGAGGAGACCAGGAGAGGGGAAATGCAATCTCAGAACTTGACTGCCAAAGCTTAGCACCACAGAGCAACAGTTGTGGGTGGGGGCAAAACAACAGCAAGAGAGGCTTTCAGACAAAAGCCTGGGGGGGAGAAACATAACTGAGAGGCTGTACCTCCTGTTTCTTCTGCGTGGTATTTCTCTTAACAGGAACTACGTTCCTCTTCTGCTCTCTTCCCTATTTCCTGCATTACTTCAGTCACTGATAGATCTAGAAAGAAAGCGAGGGGAAGCTTCTGTCTCTGTGTTCTTCTGGGCCTGATTAATACCTTCAGTCTTGGTCATGCAAGCTAGATTCCTGAAGCCTTCCAAGAGCACAGTGTCTTTGTAAAAGGAAGGCAACTCGGTCTTCTCTTCCACTTGGCAGGTAAGACTGAATTGACTTCTCCAGTGGAGTTTTTCATTGAGAATCATTGTTTTTGCTTCTTGTTTGTGAATGTTCCCTTGTTTCTTGTGTGTGTGTGTGTGTGCCTTCTGTGCTTAACATTCTGCTTAATGTGGAAAGTTAAGAGAAACACTCTCTTTACAAAAAAAAAAAGAGAAGATAAAAAGACTGTCTTTTTTTGCTTTTATCAGTACAGGAAAATTGTCACGTTCTTTTACGCTATCTGTCAAACTAGCAAGGCTAATGGGATATGGAGGCATGGAATATAACAAAGGCATCAGCTATGTTTGTGTAAGCACATGCTGTCAGAAGGCACATTAAGATTGGGGTTTTATTTTAAGAAGACTGGCTGGGGCTAGTATCACAACAGCTATAAAACCTAGTAATGAAGACTGGCTAGTCAGCAGGATGAAGTAGGCATGCTGTGATATTCTGAATTAATTGTGAGGCTCTTGTCTGATGCTTTCTAGCTCACCTATCTATTTTTCGCAAGCCTGTAATTGCTTTTGTACACCTGGTACATTTTGTTCTGCCCTTTTGACAATAGTCCCAAGTCCTGCTGCTGCTATCAAGAATATCTATCTTATTAAATCACAGTCCGAATGTTTACTCTGTGTGAATAACTCCATGAGCATTCATAAACAGGATATTTTTGGACATAACAATGTCAGGATTTATTTAGGTATAAATATATCTTTACAGAGAACTGACCATTCAAAATGTTACCACGTTGCTAGAACACACATTCTATTTTTTACTATAATAATAATAATAATAATAAATTTTATTTATATTCCGCCCTCCCCAGCCGAAGCTGGGCTCAGGGCGGCTAACAACAATAAAACAAAAAATAACCCAGTTATAAAAACATTTACTTCCAGAGTACATGGAACTTACTTCCATGCAACTGATAGTACTCTGTAAAAATATGTTTATCATATTTTATTTTGTGTTTTTGCATTTTATCTTCTTTTTGTAAACCACACTGAAAACTTAGTTGAAGCATATAAACCCTGGAAATAAGTAATGGAGCAATTGTGTTTAAGAACCGCAACTTGATAGGGTTGTATACCCATATGACCACACCTATCTAACTATTAACTGCCTAAAACCAGCTAACAACAGAAAAATCAGGCAAACAAATAAATGCAAGAATAATTCATAACTTGTTGGAAAGTGTTGACATTTACCTGAAATACTTCCTGTTTCTTAAAAAAGATTTTTCTAGTAATAAAAGAATGCAGTAACAGAATTTTCTGTTGTGTGCCCAATGCAGATCATTTGCTCAGTCTAAGAATATGATAATTTGTTGCTTTATTTAACTATCTAAAGAAATAAAATGACAATCTGATATTTCAGTCATTAACACATCTAGTCTGAATTACATCCCAGCAATTAAATGACATCTTAGTGCCATGATCCTAAATTCACTTACTGGGAAGTTTCCAATAAGTGGACTTAGGATCATGGCACTAAGTTACGATGCAAAAGTGGTTATTTTTGTTTATGGGTATAAATTATGGCTGATAACGTAACTGCTAAGAAAACAGTGAGAGAAATGAAACAGTAAGAATGAGACACAGTTCCAAAGAGTCATGAGAAAAGTACTGTGCATTATTTATTTTCCAGAGATGTATCAATTGAATATTTAGAACCCAGATGATCTACAGTGCCTATTCATGGTCTTAGTTTCTCTTCTTGTCAGTATGTTTAGGAACGCATGCAGCTGTCTATCGCTTTCTTCTAGTGCATGCCTTAGGCCTGCCCTAATAGGAACTATGACACACCTACTCCCAACCCAATAAATAATCAACTTCCACCCTACAGCTCCAGGAACAAAACTTTCATCCATCCATATGGAACAGGTCAGCCATGTTGATATGCATCTATTCCTTAAAGAATGCTGGCTAGCACCTGCAAGGGAAACTTTTTCTTTTCAATACTGCTCTTTTGTGTGAATGCATTTCTCTGCAAAAGAGCTGTTTTAATTGTAAAAATTGAAATACCATAAATGTGCCTTAGAAGCTGATTGTGGGAAAAGGCAGACTGCAGCCTTTCCTCATCTGCATGTTTCCATTGGGAGGAGCATAGAAAGAGGATGATGTCAAGGAGGTTTAACAAACTGAAGGACACCCGTCCTCTTTCTGTGCATCTCCTGTACTCCTGTGGAGCTTTTAAAAGGATTTCCTAATGAAAGGTCAACAACTTTGATTTCCTAAAAAAAGCTTAACTTTGGCTGCCCCCCCCCCAAATCCTGGCTACGCCCATGCTAGCAAATATCAACCGTGAAGGCTGTCATGAGAGGAGTCCCTTTGTATAACTCTTTGAATGTAAATCACTATAATTAGCAGCATTCTTGTTGTTATTATTTTTAGGTGTGTAATGGCTGCTCGCTAAACACAATAAATCACACTGAACTGAGCTGAATTGACTAGCAGACCCACAAAGTTTCATGTAAAGAAAGCAGCAAGGTCTTATCCTGTGGGATAAAGAACTATAACTCAAAACAAGAGAAAGGTTTGCATAGTCCTGGAATAGCTTGGGTGCTAGAAACTAATTCGTTCCACCATTTACCTCTTTATGATAATAAAAAGAGGGGGAGAAGTTAGTGAAGCACCATAAACGAAGAGCTTTGTGGAGTTAACCTTCTCACTTTGTGGGAGGGATCATTTGTTTCCCCTTGTCACAGCAAATAGCTTAATGTGTGCTGGCATTTTTGATGGCTTCATCTTAATATTTTCCAAACAGGAGTCTGTCTGAATAAAATTCACCAGCTGATATGTGTAAGGAGCAAAACAGTGTAATGACCTAGTCACCTCTGTATGTTCCCTTCCCCTCCCTTCTAAAGTGGGTACACAGGCTAAAATTACCCTTCTAAACAGGTGCCCACAAAGGGACTCTGGGGTTTTCCTGTCAAATCTGTGAAATATGGAACATGGACTTTACAACAGCTGGGCCACAGGGATTGTTAATAGCTGGACTGTTTTTGATGTAGATTTTCATCCCAGGAAAATATATTGACCTAAACACATGTTCTTTCCTCCCTCCTTCTTCTTCCAACACCCCCTGAACCAGTTTTGGGGGGGCAAACAGCGGGAGGAGAGTGGGGAAACCCCACTGCCCTATGTGGAAATCCTTGTGTGGGCTTCTGCTAGTGGAACTCATTATTTGAATCTTGCTCACAGCCATCATGGCTAGTCACCATTTATAGTCTTACCCCTTATGAATTTGTCTAATCCTCTTTTAAAGACATCCCAACTAGGGGCCATTACTCATCTCATGGGATAAAATTCCGTTCTTAAACTATGCGTTATGTGATGAACTATTTCCTTTTACCTGTGCTGAATCTTCTGATATTCTGCTTCATTGAATTGTCCTGCAAAAATGGACACAACGATGGCAGCAGCCAAGCTTACCTCAGAAGGCTATTATTCCTTATCTGGGATGCCACTACTAAAAAGGTTTTCTCCCTTAAGGGGTTGACTGCCTCTCTTCATCTGGTGGGGCACCCAGAACAGGCCCCAGAACAGTTTTGGCAAGAAGGTGATATTTCAGGTAGCCTGGTCCCAAACTGCTTCTGGAGTTTGGGACCAAACAAACACATAAAGGCAGGTGCTGCTTTGGCCTCCTGTGTCATCAGCTAACATATGGAAAGGCTGTTAACTCAGAGCTCCCACAGCTGCCCATGTAGCTGTTGTCCTGGCCTGATCAAGGCACATTCCATAGGTCCAGAGAGAAACTTGTCCCGACCACAGCCCCTTGGCAACTGTCCACACCTGCTCACAAATGCCTGCTTCACCATTTCAGGCACAAGAGCACACTGTGTTGGGGATGTAGATGCAATCTGCTAACTGTGTGGAATCCTCTGTCAAGGCTATCATCTAAACACTTCACTCACTGGTTACCTCTCCTTATCGTCCTTTCCAAAGAACAAATAAAGCAATCTTTGTCATCTATGAAGAAGCCTTTTGCTGGCCTCCCCCTCTGTGTTGTTCCCTGTTTTTCCATTGTCCACTAAGCTTTCTGCCCATCAACTTTGCGAGCCCTTCCTTTCTCCTTCAAAGCTCAGCATGCTTTTGTCCTGTATTCCAGTTGCCATTTCCAGCTCCTCTCCCTTCCCATGGGAAAAGCAACGTACATCTTTCTCTTTCATTTCCTCGCTGCAGCCTTTTTTCCTTATGCCAACAGATGATTTCTACTCCTGGAACAAGCATTTTCTTTTGCTGTATAAAGTATTAGTAATTTTCAGCTATGCTATGATCTGGTTTTTTTTTTTTTAGCAGTTCTAAAAACAAAAACAAAAAAACCCATAAATAGTGGTGTAGTGGTTAAGAGCGATAGACTCATAATCTGGGGAACCGGGTTCGCGTCTCCGCTCCTCCACATGCAGCTGCTGGGTGACCGTGGGCCAGTCACACTTCTCTGAAGTCTCTCAGCCCCATTCACCTCACAGAATGTTTGTTGTGAGGGAGGAAGGGAAAGGAGAATGTTAGCCGCTTTGAGAATCCTTCGGGTAGTGATAAAGTGGGATATTAAATCCAAACTCTTCTTCTTCACCAAAACAAAGAGAGACTGTCAAGGCCTCCTTGTGGGGTCTGAACTGGCAGTGAAGGACCAGGGATGAGACCTTGGGGTCATAGTAGATAGCTTGATGAAGATGTCAACCCAGTGTGTGGCAATGGTGAAAAGGTAGGGTTGCCATATTTCAAAAAGTAAAATTCCTGACACCTGTGAAATTGTTAAGCTTTTTGGGGGGGAACAAACCCAAATTGGGGGAACCTAACCCCCAAAATAGTGATTTTCAGCTTTTTGAGCTGTTTCCACTGCCTTTTCCATCATGTTTTCCCTGACATTTTGCCGATTTGGTAAAATCCCCCCAACGCCATTTTTACACCCGAAAACTAGGACATGTCGGGAATTTTCCTAACATATGGCAAGCCTATGAAAAAGCAAATTCCATGCTAGGAATCATTAGTAAAGAAATTGATTAGAAAACTGCTGATACAGTATACAAACCTATGGTTCAACCACATTTGGAATACTATGTCCAGTTCTGTTCACCTCACCTCGAAAAGGATACTGTGTAGTTGAAAAGGTTCAACCAAAATGTTCGAGCAGATGGAACAACTCCCCAATGAAGAAAATCTTGCAGCGTTTGGGACATTTTAGTTTAGAGAAATGCCAGGCAAGAGGTGACATGACAGACGTTTATAAAATTATGAACGGCACGCAGAAAGTGTTCTTAAAACTAATACAAATCTAGCTAGTTATTGGCTTTCTGTAAGGTTCGTTCTCAGATGGGACATTTGCAACTAGAAACTTTGGTTCCCAAATGGCACATTTGCAACTGTAGCCCCAATTCAGATAATGTTATTTATGCTTGAGTTCCACTGAAATGGATGGGACTGAATTTGTCACACTGATTTTAGCTGGATTAAAGTCAGCAATTCCAACTGATCAAAGTGGCAATTCTATCTAAACATGGGTAGGATTGTAATTTTATCCAGATTGAGAGTTACATGTGAAATGAGGAATTGCCATGTGAAAAAGGTGGCATTGATAGTTGTAGAGGAGATAGAATTTTGGCAGGTGTAAGCTAACCTGCTGAAATCACATATTCTGCACAAGTATTGATGGCACAGGACAACAGCCCTCTCCTCTTTTTAACCTACCACCCTGTTCACCAATTTGGGATTTTACCTATTTCCTTTTAAGAACATAGGAATATTAGTTGTTTCATTTTAGGGTTCCCCCTCTCTCATTCATTCTGTTTAATGTGTTACAAAATACTTATTCACTCAAATTTCCTAAAAATCATAGTCAGTCATTAGGATACACAAGAAGTTTCTGTCTTCACTGCTTTTTCCTCAGTTTCTTTCATGTTGCTTTTTCTTACAACATGTTCTAAAGTTACAGTGATTTCTTCTTGTGCTGAAGGTCAGGTTGCGTATATACACTAGAGGAAGGCTGTGGAAGAGTTTTGTAGGAAATAGCACAACAGAGATTAGATTGCCATCGGCTATTAAATACATAAGGCTGAACTCACTGAAGTGCCCAGACCCTGATCCAGGATAAATTCCTATGACCCCCAAAAGTGCACTTAAAATGTGGATTTCTGGAATGCAAGCCAAATTTGTATGAGCAACATAGCAGTTGTGTGACTAGTTTACATCAAGCCTCCAGAACTGAGAGGAGGATAAGGAACCACACAGATCAGCGGCTGCAGCAAAAGGGATCACAGAGGACAAAGATGACTACTTTATTTTTTGGAAAGCGTGATAAGGAGACGCTTCCTGATTTCTCAGTGCATATTTACTGAATCACCGCAAAGTCTTCCAAGGGTTTGTCAGTTGCTGGGTTTGTGTATGGAGAATGATGTAGACATCAGAGTCTCCAGGGTTTTCCCACTCTCAAGTTTTCCCCTAAATCTGAATTCTTTCTGAGATAGACATAAACTATTCCATTGCTACATTTCATGGATTTTTAGGTGTGACTCTATCAAGCTTTTATGGATCATAGTTTGAGAGTTTTGAATTGCTTTTGTTCCAAAGATACTGTAACCTGACCTCTTTGGATAAGGGAGTACAGAATCTGGTTAATTTAAGAAATAGCTAGAGGATGGCAGTGAACAGAAAACCCTGCATTTGCCAAACAAACAAACAAAAAAAAGCATCTTGATTGTGGGCAAACTTATAAGGCTACAATCCTATACCCACATATCCGAGAGTAAGCACCATTAAACTCGCTGAGATTTACTTCTGAGTAGCCACATGACCTGGAAGCTGTCTGCGGACAAACGCCGGCTCCCTTGGCCTATAGAGCGAGATGAGCGCACAACCCCAGAGTCGTCTGCGACCGGACCTAACGGCAGGGCCGGATGTAGATGAAGAGAGGCCCTAGGCTACTCCACTTGTGAGGCCCCTCCATATCCCCCACCCTCACAA
Source organism: Podarcis filfolensis (assembly GCF_964270895.1). Classification (NCBI taxonomy): domain Eukaryota; kingdom Metazoa; phylum Chordata; class Lepidosauria; order Squamata; family Lacertidae; genus Podarcis; species Podarcis filfolensis. The sequence continues at coordinate 39,840,601 of NC_139606.1, read as the reverse complement.
CTAGAAGAAAATGAAAGTGTGTTATAAACAAAATTGAGTGAAGCCAAGGATGATGACGGGTATTTAAAATTCTACAATTCACAATTTCTCCTCTAACGGACATAATATATTATTGTTAAATACCATGGTGATTTTTAAAAATGCATAAGTTTAACACTGAAAAACTTTTGTATTAACTGAACTTTGTAAACCTTTTATTGCCTGGGCAGGCCTGGAACTAGTTCCCATGTCTTGTTCCTCTCTAAGGAATCAAGTTCAGCCTTCATGGCATTTAACCATGGCTCAGCATCCTCTGAGGTTAAACTTTGGACCTCTTGGAAGCTTGAAGGTTCCCAAACCTTCTCTGAGTTACTAACAACAGCTGTATCTACTATGACAGTTTTAACAAACTCTTCAGCATACCTTTTGGGTGGTTTACCCTTTGTGGCCCTTTCAGATCTGCATACTATACACAAGTCTTCCATGCTAGGCTTCTCCTATTTAGGGCAGGCCACAAGCCTGGGCGTCCTCTTATATACCTGCTGGGATTAACAAGTCATCTGACCCTCACCTGAATCTCATAACTCTCCTTTGGCTGCCTCTGATTAGTTATCATTTAACTCTTAGGGGAAATAATTAGCATCACACATCATGTGCATGGAAGTTGTCGAACCAATTAACCAACTAGAAGGATTACTGTTCCTATAACTTGATATTGCTGGATAGTTTTAATGAACTGCAAAAGCATTTTTAGTTTGCTTTTTGTTGCCACACTGGAATATTTCTTTATTAGTGCCACTTTGTTTTGTTCAATTCCTTGCAAATGAAGGAAAACAACTTTTCTGCTTGTATATGTTGATAATATAATTTTGAAACAATATTAAAACAGACCTGCTCTCTTTTGGCCTGTATTTTGGAGCTTTATAATATAGGAAGACTTTGGAAGAACCGGTTGACAAGTCTTATCATTTGCTGATGTATGTGCAGATTTTATTTGCTGCTATTCTGGGCTTCTGGTGCACCAGGGTTTACACCAGCATAGTAGAGTTGGACAGGATGCCCGAAGGGATGCAATTTATGAGCTTTCTCCATTATCTGCACAGCAGAGGGTGTTCAGTCAACAGTGCAAAGGCTGAGTTGAAGCATTCCCTGCTGGTTACCTGCTTTCAGCAATAGGGGTCGCTGTTTGGTAGCACCCAATTGGTTAGCTGTCAGATTCTAGAGCTCCCTATTGGTGGCTCTTAGGTAATTTACAAAATACAGAGTCCATTCATAAAACACAGTGTTCATTCATAAAGTGGTAACATAAATCTCCATTGCTACATATTGGGTGTATATTTTAGTGGTTGAATGCACAAGTTTATGGCCATGCTGTAGTGTAGTGCTTATGTGACTATGAATAAAAGGTGGCTGGGCTCATTGTCTCAGGGTTTGGGAGGGGGAGAGGTGACAAAACTGATTTCCAAGTTCCCCCCTTTATTTCCATAACAATTCCTTGAGTCTGTACTCTAAATGGTGACACCAGGGACCTAGAAGGTGCAGGGCTTGTCAGCCCAACCCCTGCACTGTCTCATCAGGGCTGACCTTAAGGCAGTTGGAGCAATTGGGCCAATTTGGGCCCCATGGGCCGCTCCTAAGGGGCCCCCTGCACCAGGGCAATCTAGATGGATTTTATTTATGTCTATAAGATTTTGCAGACTTTGGCTGTGAACTGGGGCCCTACAAAAAAAATAATGAAGTTGCACCCCACTGCTTCAAATTGGGCCCCACTGGCTAGCCCTGAGTCTAATAGTTGCTGGGCCTGAATTGCCCTGCCCTTGCATGAAGTTTACAATTTTGGGAGAGGGGAGACTGCAGCACTGGGGAGCAGGCAGGCTGCCGAGGCCCCCTAGATTTAGAGGCCCGAGTTGTCCTGCCCTCACATGAAGTATTGGGTTTGCAATTTTGAGAGAGGGGAGACTGCCACTGGGGCGCAGGAGAGCTGGCGAGGCCCCCTAGATTTAGAGGCCCTAGGCTTCAGCCTACTTAGTCTATACATAAATCCGGCACTGCCTAACAGTCAGGGGTACCTTTACCTAGGCACGTACACCACATTACTGCTTTAGAATTCTTGCTGCCATTTATGTTACACACACACACACACACACACACACCACCCTTCTTCCGAGGATCATGGGGCAGTTTACAACATAAAAACACACAAAAAAATGCACAACTGTCCTGCACATGCCTACTCATGGCGACCACCATGTATGAGTGGCATGTGTCCAGGGTGCTGGCATAGTCCCTGATTGGTGGGCTTTGGTTAGTTGTTTCTGGGGATGTGGGAGGGGGGAGGAGCATCTGTACCCTTTTTGTGCCATTTGGGGATGTTCCAAGATGTAAATCCTTCTCTCCTCCTGGGCTGAGCAGATACAACATACAGGAGCCTTTGTGTCAGTGTAGCAGTCACAAATCTTCCTCTCCCAGTGTAACTGGAGAATAGGATTCCTTTGCCTTTCTTTTTTCAACTGTAGGAATTCACTAGTGGTACAAATCAGATTTTGCCATCTTTAAAACAGAAATATAAGCGAGGACAGGGAATCCCAACGAGGAGATCATTTATAAAGTAGGCATAACTAGTAAAAGTGTGGTAGACTTGTTGATGTCAGGAAATCATTGAAATCATGCTGTGTAGGATATTGAAACAAACTCCGCACATCACTGTAGCATCCCAAACAAGAGGCTGTCTTGGTCAATGATCAGTTCATGAGATCAAAACCCAGCCCTTTTCATGCAGTAAGTAGTGTATGGTGCTCATTACAGTTGGCCATGTGGCAAAGTGGTAATCTCCATGGTGGAGCCAGTTTGTTGGGACGTGAATAATCTTTTACCTCAACTTCAGCACAGGCTGAAAATCAATTCAGCCACATGACCGAGCAATTAGATGATGGTGGTGTGGTGGAAGCGCACAGAACTATCTATGAGGCCAGGTTTTTTAGGCTGGAATCTTTCATAGAATCGTAGAATTGTAGAGTTGGGAGGTACCCCAAGGGTCATCTAGCCCAACCCCCTGCAACGCAGGAATCTCAGCTAAAGCATCCATGACAGATGGCCATCCAGCCTCTGCAAGGTCGCTTGTGGTTGCTTTTCAATGTGGGGCAGAAAGTAGCATTGTGCAACAATGCAAGTTTTAATGATACAGACACAGGAAATGCAAAAACACCATTTAAATATAGCTTGTGAAGATGACCTGTATGTGCGAACAGTCCTGAGTATGATTTAAATGTCTCCAGGGTTGAGAGAAACCGCTTGTCTTTCCTTTTTGGGGCAAATTATTACATACGCAGTTAACACTATTCTGAATCTTTGTACTACAGAGACAGATAAAATTATATTCTAAAAGTACAGTCAGTTTTTGTTTTGTTTTTGTACAGAAAGATATGTGAATTCTTTCAGGCTCATGGGAATTAAATGTTTCAGTGTTTATTAGCCTAATTCTTCTGTGGCACATGGGAAGAAAATGATCTTTTCTTCATAAGCAAAGGATCTGGCCTTGAAAGAATGGTAAAAGTAGCAATGTTAGTTGCATTTGGTTAAATAGTTATCTACTGCTGTATTTTTGTGAACTCTTATTGTATGTGGGTGGCGTTCTCGCCTTGCTCTCATGGTAGTTGCCATTACAGTTTATCAGACATATTAAATCCCCCCCTTAAAACAACAACAGAAGAAACATGCAAAATAAACAAGGATGTGATTGAAAGCAGTAGCGAACTGACGTCATCCTTTTAAACTGCTGCCAGCTTGCTTTGTTTATTGATGAGATCTTTGTGAAAATAAGGTCTTTTCTACGCCCAGATGAGAAGCAATGGGGCTAAGTAGTCTTTACTTTTGTTTTTCCATTCCCATTTCCCTCTCTGCTTCTAATGCACTTAGGCTAAAAGTAACCTTGTAATGGGCCGAGTTCCGGTAACTGAGTAAGATACAGGCTGAGAGAAGGAAAGAAGCATTGTAGACTTCATGACGAACTATTTCAGCACAGCAACCTGAGTGTTTAAGGAAATGAAGCAATGCCCGTTTATTATATTTGCAGTTACTGTGACAACAAACATATACTCCCCCCTCGCCTCCCCCAAACCCTCATACATCATTCCTGACTCCGTTCAAAGCCTTTGAGTCCGGCAGACAGAATTTTCTCTTAAGCCCTTTTGCATACCTGACAATATAGCTCACATGGTGTTATTATTACCTCCGTTGCAAGGACTGAATTAGGTTGTTTATTCAAGTCGTTTTGGAAGGGTAGCAGTTGTGTTGTCTGTTGACACCTGAGTGCTAAGCCTAGCAACGCAGTGTTTAGGTAAGAGAGCGGCCATTTCCAACTGAAGGTTCTACAGTCTTGTGGCTTTCGGGATTTTGAGAGCAGCTGCTTTCACCATTATTATTATTCTAAAAACACTGCTACTTTTATCATACTTTAAAAATAAAAAATAAAAAATCAAGTGTCTAGGCATCATGGATTTGGAGGGAATTTTGAAACGGTTGTCAGGAAGTATCTATTAAAAGAATTAAAAAGAAGAGATATTTGAGATTTCTCACCCACCACACTGAGCCACCTCCTGATCATGGAAGTATCACAGAATCATAGACTTGGAAGGGACCACAGGGGTCATCTAGTCCAACCCCTATAGTAAAATACCTGCAAACTACAGATTCTATAATCAGAGTGCAAATACAGTAGTTTAGTTATCCTAACTAAGCTTTCACCGGTAAGATTGGTGGGAAATGCCCGTTTATTTTATTGGAGCTCAAAGTGATGTATCCGAGTTCCCCTCTCCGCATTTTATCCTTACAACAACTCTATGAGGTCAGTTTAGGCTGAGAGATTGTGACTGACCCAAAGTCACCTTGTGAGCTTCGTAGCCAAATGGGGATTTGATCTCGGGTCTTCAACACTATCCACTACACCACACTGCTTGGCAGTCACAATAACATCTGCCTTGAGAATAGATCTGACTTGTGTCACTCTGTTCAACATTTCTTATCACCCAAGTGAAAGAGAGTAGAATGAACAGGCCTTGGTTCTTAATGGGGCACACTAAAAGCAAACACTGTCTGACTTTCAAATCTGTTTTGAAGCTAGGCTTGCTCCACTGGTGGTATGAAGCAGCTAATGTTTCTTCAACGTTTCTGCTGACAGCTACAGCTGACAGCTACATCTTGGTGAACCGCAGTATAAACCCTGCCTTCAAGCTGTTGCTTTGATTATAAGTGTTTAATTCCTCTCATAACATATTCCTGCAAACTCCGCATGAATCCCCTTCCTTCCCAAGATAATGGTGCTACAATTCCCTAGTGCTGATAGTCATGTCTTTGGAAATAATTGTGCTGATTTCAATTAAACTGCCTTTCATTTAAAGCAGATTAGGATTGTAGCCTTGATCAAAATAACAGTCCAGTGCAGCGTGGACAGTGGATTCACTTAAAGGGTTTGTCGTGTGGGAATCAAAAGAGAATGATGCTGATTGAAAATGATACGAGCTATAAGCATTCCAAGAAATGCCATTTGGTGAAAGATGGTGAAAGAGCCTGTCTCTATGCAGTGCTGACATTTGCAGCGGGAAACATGTTGATCTGTGGCTGTTCAGAAAACAAAACTTCATCCTCCATCCATATAAATTTTACACTGTAAGGACTAAATGCCACATTTGTTACTGTAGCAGATGAAACTGAATAATCTCAATCTATATCCTGCCCTCTTCAACTAGACTTCATGTTGAGGCCTCAACTACAGGATACGCAGCACAATCCTATGAATGTTTACTTAGAAGTTATTCCCATTGAGATCAATCTAAAATGGCCCTAGGGCTATTTGGACTCATAAATATGCCCAGTAAATTTTAACAGATTGTATTAATGGGAGAGATGGAGATCATCCCACTACACATTCCTCCTGTCACCAGTGTGCCAAGTGACCAAGTGACAGGAAGATGAGCAACCATCAGATAGAGCCCCTGAAATTATTGAGACGGTGAAGATGATATAACAAGAGAGTTCTTGTTGCTCACTAATCTGCATACATCTTCTTTCACTTTATTGGCTCTCCCCCACCTTCACCTTGCCATGAAAACAGAAACAATGAGAAAGAGAGAGACACTGAGAGAGAGACATGGAGAGAGTGCACAGGCAGGTAAGCAACTGATCCTCCCTATCTAGTCAATTCACCCACCCATTCCTCCATTGAATGTCCAGGAGAAGCAAGAAATGGGCAAAGAGATTGCCAGCAGGGGCCCAAGGGGAGTACCCTCCTGAAATAATATGGTAGCAATGAATGGATGCAGAAGCATGAAGTTCAGGACAGCTGTGGATGTGGTGACCCACATGTGTCATTTTGTCCTGGCTGCATCTGCAGTCCTGCCAGTGAAGTGAATTTTGTAGCTCTGTTGTGTTCTGGTCTGATGCCAAAACCCACAGGGAAACCAGTGAGATTACTTGTCCGTGACAAAGATTGGAAACAGACTAAGGCCTTTTATGCCTCTGTCTCCAGACTCCACCACCTTGAGAGAGCTTTGGAGCCTCGATGGGTCAATCCTCTGGCCTGTAGATGGGTACACCTCCTCCTCCTCCTTTCCATAGCCTCCCTCCTGGTGTGCTCCCCACACTGCTGGACTGGTGGTGTGCAGTGAGAGGCATCTAGTTTTTGGGGCTCCGGGGAAGGTGTCTGTGAGGGGTTAGGCTCTGGCCTGTAAGCCCTGGTGGTCTGGGAGGTTCCTCTGGGAGTTCTCATCCAACCACCTTGGGCACACTGGTCTCCCTATCTTCCGCAGTCTTATCTCTGAGTCCTGATCCAAATTCTGCTCCCTATCTGGTTCCCCTACAGCCTACAGCATGGGTAGGCAACCAAAGCCTGGGGGCCGGATCCAGCCCAATCGCCTTCTAAATCTGGCCCGCAGATGGTCCGGGAATCAGCATGTTTTTACATGAGTAGAATGTGCTCTTTTATGTATCTCTGGGTTATTTGTGGGGCCTGCCTGGTGTTTTTACATGAGCAGAATGTGTGCTTTTATTTAAAATGCATCTCTGGGTTAGTTGTGGGGCATAGGAATTCGTTCATATTTATTTTTTTCTGAAATATAGTCTGGCCCCCCACAAGGTCTGAGGGACAGTGGACTGGCCCCCTGCTGAAAAAGTTTGCTGACCCCTGGCCTACAGCTCTGTGTCCACATCATTGCTGGGCACAGAGGTCATGACAGTCTGTCCCAGCAAGCACTTCTTTTCCTACTAAACTCCTGTAACAGTTAAGAAATGTATCTAAAACTGCTCATTGATACCTGGGCATCTCAGGCACCCCTGACATAAAAATAATGTTGTTTTAAAGGATTGCCTAATTCCACACACACCCTTTTGCCTGTCTTTTATTTGTTTAGATGTGTGTAGAAGTTTTGCCTGTTTTGAGGGAGTTCCAAGCATTGCTAGTCATTCTTCCATGAAATGGATATTTAGTGGTGCCCATAACGGTTTCTCATGTGCCCCAAGGCCAAAAACAGTTGAGGAACTCCTGATCTAGAAGGTAGTTTATGAAATCCAACTTTAGACAATGTGATATCGGAGCTGGGCTTAAGGCAACGCAAAGCTAGGCCTCTGAAAAGCTCACACTGTGTGTGGGTGAATTGTGTGAACTGCAAATTGGTAGAACAGATTTACACCCCCCCATATAGTTCCTTGAGTTAAAACAACATTTAATGTATATGATTGTGAAAATAGCTTTTCTTCATCTTTCTGTGTGGCTGAAACAGGGCTAAAATTCCAGAAGATATAGAAGATAACAGTGGCTAAGTGTCAAATAAACACATATTTTAAAATGCTATCATAAAACATTACAGGAAGGAAAACAAACTGTAGCTGTTACATTGTTCTTATATGTTTCCAGCACGCTGCCAAAATGAATTCTTTTGGAGGTTAAGAAAGGGGCCAAATTCAAGCAATGTCTGGGTATGTTTTTGCTTAAAGTGGAAATATCTTTTGACAGGACGTGAGGTTCTCAACCTTTCTTTTTATAAATTAGCCATTGTAAGTGGCATGAAGAGAAGGTAATGGACAACTTCACAGCCGACAATAGCTTCAGAGTAAAGGTAAATTAGAATAAGGAACACTAAATCTGAACTTTATGCATAATAGCTTGGAAAGCTACAGAGTCTTGTTTTATGCACAGAGAGCTTCAGGTCTTCACTGTAAAGTGTTGTGACATTCTAGCATGAGGCTGATTTGAATTCTCAGTGACATTGTTATTGCCCATTTGCTCATGCAGAATCAGCAGCCTTGATGTTTAAGTTAAAGAACCGACAAACACCTCTTATTCCCACCCTTCTTCTTGTAAACACTTAAAACTTCAAAAGTGACAAGTATTTACAAGAAGGAGTTTTTGTGCGCTTGCAGGCATACGGATCAGGCCAGTTTAAATTCCTCAAACATCCCTTGCACCCACTCTGCAAACAGTCATCTGCATACTGCCCCCAAGAAATTTGCAGCAGAGAGAGGCCAATTCTTTTAAAAAAGAGGCTATATGCATGTAAATTTAAACATAAAACGTGTGCTAAATATGCTGCCTAATCGGTGCAAATAATGTATACACCCACAATTGAACCACTAAATAGTTAACACTGTAAGAAGTTGCTCACTGTCTTGGAATGTGAGGAATATTTGTGGCAGTTGATAAAGGAGAGGCCACAATCCATACAGGATACATGATGGGTTTCCCCACACTTCCCCTTAAGAACTGAGTCACCGCTGTGGCCGACATTCTGATTGATTGATTGATTATTGATTAAGCATGGATTGATTAAGAGGAAGAACCATTTGCCCTGCTGCCTTTTCTTTCGTTACCTTGCTCAGCGTGCTTTAAGGAAACACTTGCAGAGTTGGTTCTGTGTGGTTCAATTACCACTTTCTACAAGGCAATCAATGTACAATGCCTTGAATGGTGGGTGTGAAACATGCAAATATAGTAAACAAAGAAACAGCATAATTTGTAAAATACAGAATGTTGGGTAGTATTCAATGAAGTTTCGCTGAGAGTAAAGGTAAAAGTTAAGGGACCCCTGACCATTAGGTCCAGTCGTGACTGACTCTGGGGTTGCGGTGCTCATCTCGCTTTACTGCCCAAGGGAGCTGGCGTACAGCTTCCGGGTCATGTGGCTAGCATGACTAAGCCGCTTCTGGCGAACTAGAGCAGCGCACGGAAACACCATTTACCTTCCCGCCGGAGTGGTACCTATTTATCTACTTGCAGTTTGATGTGCTTTTGAACTGCTAGGTGGGCAGGAGCAGGGACCGAACAGGAGCTCACCCGTCGTAGGGATTCGAACCGCCAACCTTCTTGATCAGCAAGTCCTAGGCTCTGTGGTTTAACCCACAGCACCACCTGCGTCCCTTTGCTGAGAGTAGGCAACTTCAAATTAATGAACATGGCTAAGTTAGGACCATTCATTTCAACAGGTTTACTTTGAGTAAAACTTAGTTAAATTCCACCTGATGTGTTTAATTTACTCTAGTCATTACCTGGGTTATCTGGAAGAATGCAATGGATGGAGGTTACATGCCTTGTAATACAATATATTGATGTCTACTTCGTTCTGATTCACCTACTGCAGGTTCAATGCAGAAGTTCAATTTTTTATTTTTATTTTTTAGTCATCGTTTAATAATTACATTAGTATGTTCAAGATACTTGGTGTATAGAATGAAGGAGACAGGCAAACATGTCTTGCTGTTGCTTTATAACCTTGAAAACAAAAGAAAAATTGAGTGTGGCCCAGATACAGCCTTTACCACATCTTGGCCCAATAAAATAGACGGTTCGTGACACAGGCTAAGCCTTTAATGGATCGCGGCTTTAATGACAGCATAATTTTATTCAAGCTCTCTCTTTGATCATGGAATTGAGAAAGTATTTATTTAGCATGCTATTTCATCTCACGTAATAAGACACAGGTTTACTTTTCTGGTACCCAGTCCAGGCCAGATGCAAAAATAAAGATCCATGGACTATAATATTCATAAGAAATTCTAGGGGAATGTTGTAGACAGTTTAAAAATTGATAGATAGATAGATAGATCCATCATCTATCTGATGATAGATAGATAGATACCGTATTTTTCCATGTATAAGACAATGCTTTTTTATTTTTTTTTAATGTTAAAAATTGGGGGTCGTCTTATACACAGATAGTGCGGGGGGGGCGGGCAATTGGTAGCTGCTGCGAGCAGGAGTTTGTCAGCTGCGATTGGGCGGGTGATTGGTGGCTGTGGCAAGGCCTGCTGGTGTTTGGCTGCTATAGTGGCAGCAATTGGGCGGGTGATTGGTGGCTTCAACAAGCCCTGCTGGTGATTGGCTGCTGCTGGCGGCTAGCGGGCAATTGGTGGCTTTGGTGAAGTGTGTGATTGGCAGTGGCGATCAGGCAGGTGAGCGATTGTTTGCAACGCCCCCAAAAAAGCTTAACAACTTTGGGCAATCTCCCCCCATTACCTTAATTTGGGGGTCCCATAAATTAGGGGTCATCTTGTACATAGGGGCGTGTTATACATGGAAAAATATGGTAGATAAAAAAGTGAAGTGTGTGCCATAAATGTGTGTGTGTGTGTGTGTGTGTGTGTGAGAGAGAGAGAGAGAGAGAGAGAGAGAGAGAGAGAGAGTGCAGAAGAGGCCTTCAGGCAGACCAGTGAATAGTATTCTCTTTTGTAGGGTACCACTCCTTCTTTCTATCAGCAAAAGACAAACAAATAAAATACATGGGAAAAAACAAATAACAGCAACAATAATGTATTAACTAACTAACCATTGGTGGCCTTTTCATGACATCTGAAATCAGGTACCTGAGGTTGCCTCCCTCACTTTACCTAATGGTAGGGTCAGCCCTTAGTTGTGTATGGTCCCAGATACAGAAATTGCATATGTATAATTTCTAATGAGTGAAGCGCCTTACAATGTTCATTTCGCTAAATATTTCAGAATCGTGAAACAGCTCTTCCTCTCTGTTTAACAGAAGTTGAGGCACAATGATATGACCCATTTCAACCTACTCTGGGACCTGCTGTTGAAGGGTGGGCATTGGGTAATAAATGTGATGATGACAACAGACATTGTCGTGGCTCAGCCTGTGTGTTGCTGGCTCCCTCCATGTCCACACTGCACTGAGAGTCACAACGACACAGTCCCTTTGGGGTGAAATGTGATGGCATTCCCTGGGATGACTTGGATGTGTCTTTCCAATTTTATTTTGTTTATTTTTGTATTTTTTGCTGTTGTGTGCCTCCCTCCACCCCTGGTACTGGGCACACCTTGGGTATTTCAGCCATTTTGTCAGTGGCTTATATCTCCAATCTTGGCACAATGTGATTGCATGACTGCTCTGTGAGGCAGGTATTGGGTGATGAAAGAGCATAGAAAGAAAAGCTTCAGAATTGGACAATTAGAGACCAGACAATGTCTTGTTTAAAAGTAGACGGAGCAGCTTCTGGATCCAAATAATGGCAGGAAGTCAAAGGTCTGAAGTGGTTCCCCTTGCTTTCCTGTTGCTGCAGGTTTCTATTATCCAGTGGTGTTGTCTGCTGTAGTCAGACAACACCAAGAGCCATGCTAGAAATCTTTCAGAAGCAGAGCAGCTGCTACTTCATGTGCCAGGAAAGCAGCTCCAAATATCTACTGCCCCGTGGTGGCAAGAGGAATTGAAACTTGGGATTTTCGGGACTTCTAAACCACATGACCATATTTCCCATATTTCCCCCATTTCCCTGCCACAAGTGACATTGACTGCTTTAACTGATTTGCTTCGCAGCGCAGCGGGAGCAACATTAATAATTCTTGTTCATGTTGTTTCATATCCTGAAGAGCAAAAGCTTATGGAGAAAGTGTTTTGACTGTGCAAGGGTATGTGTGTGAGAGAAAAATTGGTTTGATTCCTCTTTTCTTTCTGTCAGTCTCATTCTGCTACATCAGGTCTCTTGGGCTGGCAACATAGAAAGAGGCCTGATACTTCATACTTGAGGATGAGAGACCATAACAACACAGGCTGAAGTGGCTACAGAGACATGCAGTGATAAATAGCAGCAATTAATAATATATAATTAAGTCACACACACACACCATTTGTTAAGCAAACTAAGAAAAACTTACGACTTGTGGAAAACAGTTTTGGAAATAATTTTTGGTGAAAACAGTGAACTGAAGAGTTTCTAAGCAAGATAACTTTATCAAGAGTCACATGTGTATCACATGCATGTGTTAATTGATGGAAGACAGGTTCTACTACAATGTTTAATGAATTAAAACAACAGCTTCATTTGTGAGGCAGACATATCCTTAGGCCAATCTGGAGTTTTAGGATGACAGACCCAATATTGACCTTTTCATACCTTCCAACATTTCGAAAATAGGGACGTCCCATTCCATAATGATAATTTTACTATTTATGCCCCACACATCTTACTGGGTTGCCCCAGCCACTCTGGGCAGCTTCCAACATATATAATAGCATGATTAAACATTTTAAAAACCCTTCCCTGTACAGAATTGCCTTCTGTTGGCTCGGGGGTTGGATAACTCCATACCCTCCAACATTTTTCCAATGAAAATAGGGACATCCTGAGGAAAACTGGGACATTCTGGGATCAAATCAGAAACCGGGACAACTTCTCTAAATTAGGGACGTCTCTGGAAAATAGGGACACTTGGAGGGTCTGTCTTTTTGCCAGATTCTATCACAAGATATATATTTAGCATAAACAACAGTGGTGTTGCAGAAAACAAAACATTATGTCATAGTAGCTGTGACTGATGCCTGAATCTTTTCACCAAAATGCACAGAATAAAAAGGTTAAGTTAGTCTCTCTTCTAGTTCATTTTGCACAGGGGTAAACTTAATGAAAAGCAGGGCCTATGGATCTGCTGAACAAGACTGTGGAGTGCCAGAGAGTGAGTAAAATATCATTACATCATCATGGTATTTTTGGCCAGCTCACATCCCCATGGAACCTGCTTGTTTGTATTGGGGGCCTTTACGTAAATGTCTGTGACAGGTTTTAATTAATGCATTTATTTTATTTTATTTTTTGCGTGACCCTGAGCATTATTCTCAGGGTGTACAAAATACGCTGCATCCTTTACACTGTGAAGAAAAGGGATTTGGGGTTTCCTTATCACTTCTGTTCTTATACTGACTCGCTTTTGTAAGACTGTGTGTTGCTTCTTCTCTTCACTGGAGGATGTGGGAAAGTGTAGGAGGGAAGGAAGAGAATATTCCTCGAAATTACCTTTGTAGGTGGAAAAAAGGACCACCCACTTCTTAAAATATCTCAGCGCCTCTGGACAAGCTGTTATGAAGTTTCAGAAATGCTGCTGTAATGGGTGGGGCGTGTAAGAAAATGTCGCTGCATTAGTACAAATCCTTGTGTGTACCTAAATAGGTTTTTTTAAGATCACGGCCTGGCTTAGCCCATCACAATCCCCTTATAACCGCTCGGACCATTTGCCCATCTAGGCTAGTGTTGTCTGCTCTGGCAGTGGTTTGCCATGATCTTAGGCAGTGCTTTTCCTCATCACCTGCTATTCGGTCCTTTTATCTGAAGATGCTTGGGGTTGAACCAATGCCTTTCTGCGTGCTCCACCACTGTGCTCTCTCTCCCCTGCCCTCAGATGCAAGCCAATGTCTCTGGCATAACTGATCCTTGCAGCAATGGCAACTGCCCCACCGAGTATGCTGGACTCCAGCCCCATCAGTCCCAGCCAGCACAGCCCATGATCAAAGATGATGGGAGTTGTAGTCCAACATTTGGAGGGCCATAGGTTGCCCCTGCCCTGGACACAATCTTATTTTTCTGCTATTGATGAAATCATCATAATCAAGTTTGATAAGCTGAGTTTGAGGTTTACATTTCATCAAAATTTTAATAAAAAGCATATGGCAAGATATGTAACAGCCATTGTATGATCTCAGAGGCATCTGAAACATAATGGCCAAAACTGAACTATGGTGAGATGGAAATTATGGGTTGTATCCAACTACGTTCTAATCGGACTAGACCCTCTGTAATGAATGGACCTAAGTTAGTCATGCCAATTAATTTCAATAGATCTACTCTGAGTAGGCTTAGCATTGGCTATAACCCAATGCATTATAAAAAAAACACAGTTCCTTACCATTTATCCTTGGACATAGTAGTAACAAATATTTTTTATACTTATATTCCCAGATCCAAAGAAGTTTCTGTGAAGCATTGTGCCAAGTTAAAATTGCTCTGAGATCAGATTTTGCACTATTGCCATTGCTGTTCAATCAGAATATCTGTGTACTCTCTGGAGTGCTCACATGGTGGTATAGAACAGTACTTCTGGGATGTATTTCAGAGATGTATATGTTTTCTTTTAAAGTATGATGTGCTTTCCCCCCTGGTTCTTCCATTGTTAAGCATGCCCAGAACACGCACAACATATGTTAACAACAGTGTTCCCACTCCAGACACAGTTTCGCACAATAATTCAAGCTTGAAACAATGCCTAGGGGTGGTTGTGCCATTTTCTTTGCAAACTCTAATGTGCTAAAGAGTTAAAGAGCGCTGCACTAGATGTGTTTGGTAATACATCCAGATGTACATTCATATACAGCTTGTGTCAGGCAAAGGAATTTGCAAACAAAACCAGTCTCTGCCTTTGTATCTCCCTTCCTCGGAATTATGGCAGAGAGATCCCTTCCTGGAAACAGTGAACATTTAAATATCTAGTTCAATAGACAGAGAGCAAGATAAGAGACCCAGGTTCAGTTTGTAGGGGTTATGAAGTCCGTTACTCAGAGTACTTTCCCAAATGAAAAGAATGCACAACTCAGTGGGAATTGCAACAAGGAGATACAGATAGGATTGGGTTCCAAAAGGCATATTTTGCATTTACTGTAGTGCATCTGCCAGGCAAATGAAAAGCCCAAAGTGGTTTTCAAAATATCTTTCTTTCATTTAGCATACCTCACAAGCATGGACACCAATAGCATAGGTCCTCTAATGAACTGGTAACTAGTTAAGGAACAGGAAGCTGGGAATAGGAATAAATGGAAAGTTTTCACAGTGGAGTAAGGTATGCACTGGGGTCCTTGAAAGATCTATATTTGGATTGGTACCCTGGAGTCTGGAGTGAGCAGTGAGGTAGTCAGGTTTGTGGATACTAATGTATTTATGATGGTAAAATCCAAAGCAAACTGCAAAGAACTCCAGGGGGGGTCTCTGCAAACTATGGAATTTGATCTTTGCCAATTCCAGTATAAATCAACCTGATCTGTATCTCCTAGTCCAGCAGGTTAGACTTCTGCTCTCCATCAATTTTCATACTTCCTGAATGCTCCAATGTATTTCTTGGCTTTAAAAAAATGAATCAAAATGTATATTTGGAGAGAAAGTAACACACACACACATGCAAAATTTAAATATGTAGATTTCCTTTATCACTTCTTAGTGATTGAGGCTGCAGTCCTATGTTCCCTGGAGAAGTATCCCAAAAACCATAGGATATTATCAGGGAATCTGAAGGAGATCTGAGTCTCCCATCCCCAAACCATTGGCCCAACTGACCAATGGCCAAAAGGGGGGGAGAGGTTCTGGAGGTGTGCTGGTGAGACTAGGCAGCCCATGCACTAGCCACTCAGCCAGATATATGTCAGCATCCTTCAGGGGCCGAGATTCCAGCTGGCTAGCCCCCAGCTGGATCATGCCCTTCCAGCCATGATGAACCCCCAACCTCTGGTGCGATGTAAATCTGCAACTCAGACTTCAAAAGACTGAGCACGCTATATAAGCAGAGCATACTGCACAAACAGAACAGGCATGAGGCTTGTGGAAACATACTAACAAGCTACGGATTTATTAAGCATAAATCAGGACAAAAGAAACATGTCGTCTCACTTTCTTCTCCTCAGAAAGACAGTCAAAAGCAAAGGCTATACACACAACGGAAGTTCCCAGCAAGCTGTGCTGGTATGTAAACAGACATGTGACATGCAACAGTTCCATGTCTGCAACTAAAGGTGGAATGGAATTTTCCAACAATATTTTGCTTTTGAAGCTTTATAGGGGATAATGGGGAGGAGGGACCAAGGCAGCATACAGCCCCCACACCACCTTGCAAAGGAATCTGCTGGACTGCAGATTCTGAAGTGGACAGTGATCCTCTTTAGCCTAGCTAAAGGAAACTGCTAGGCCTAAAAGGCTCCCTTTTAAAAAATAATAGCCCATCCCAAGACAGTGGGGCCTGCTTCCAAGTAAACATGGGACAGCATTGTGGGATAGCAACTCCAGCTGCTGGTGGTGTGGGTCTAAGGCCAAGGCTTGTAACAAAGGACTCAAATTCCAGGGAGTGGGGAGGGAAGCTGTTAGCCTGTTGTGGTTAAAAATGGCGAAGAATTTTGTGACACCCTAAAGACCAGCAAACGGATTTTACAAGTACTGCGGTTCTAAGTCAAATCTTCCTGTTGAATAGTTCACCACTGTCAACTATGTCCAGTCTTTAGACTGCCACACAACTGTTGTTTTTATTTAGAAACAGGGTTCTGGAAGTAGAGAAGTTGGCTTTTAAATAAATTATGCCTCGATTTTGTTCCTTATGAGGTTAGATATCAAGCAGACTCTGAAAAGCAAAACGTATTACAAAACCACCCAGGAGTTCATTCCCTAGGTACTCACATTATCCGTCTCCTGTACTGTCTCTTTTAAACCATCACATTCAGCTGAAGGCAGATTTTGAGTTATACCTTTAAAGTAATATATGGACTTGGCGGGGGGGAAATGGTGTCTTTTATGAAAGATAGCACCGTTTTATTCTGGAACTGGTCATGCAGGATTGAAGTTTCCTGCTTAAACGTTCCAAAATGAAAATTTTTATTTCATTATCTGTGAAATGCTCTGCTTTCATCCGCGGCCAATATCTTCCTCTTTCTTACAGTGCTGCAAGCCTTCTGGTTTCAGTAAATCTTGAGTTTGGCTTGGATTTTACCAAGGCGCTCTCTCTCCCTCACCCCTCCGCTTTTCAATTACCCTTCAACACAGACTTTTTTGAGCATGCTCTTAGATTACATGTTGATTGTGTTGACTGTAAATGTCAAGTTGTTTTTCAGCTCTTTCCTAGCACTATACAGCTTTCCCCAGCCCCTCCTCTTTCCTTTCCTTTTTTGTTTTGTTTTGTTGCAAGGATGCACAAACAATTCATTTAGAAAGGACATGGGGGAAATGTGTCTTGTGCTATTATAACTGCTACTACCCTGGGTGGCTATCCATTATCCCCAGGGCTATTACTTAAATGGTGACTTCATTTGATATGACCTTGCCACTGTTAAGCAAAATAACATTCTCTAGAGGTGAACTAACAGTGCAGGTCCTGTTAGCCAGTGCAGAGACAGCTGGCACTGAGTTAGCGATTGGAGTCAATGGACTTGACTCTCGTTTTGCTTCCAGGCAGAATGTCTGGAGCCAGTCACCATCCAAGAAAGTTAATCTTGAGGGCTTGTGTACATTCATTTTTAGCACTGCTGTTATTGTATCAAGCCTGGTTGGGTAGCATTAGTGAGACGACTGTTCAGACAAAATGGAGACAGAAGGCTGCCAAAGGGGCTTGCCTTGTTCTTCTCCAGGAAATGTCCGCTCACACTAGAGGTGGGCACAGCCCTGAAGGGGTGGAGGGCACCTCCTTAATTATTATTTTTTTAAAAGCAAGGAGAAGAAGCCACTTCATGCACTAGAACAGAGAGGCCTCTTGGGGAGAATGCATGCTTCCCCCTATTAACACTCATCTCTCATTGCATGTTAATGTATATTGTGTATCACGGTGTTATATAGGAGCCTAGGATGTTGCCTTTGGTCCATCTAGCTCAGTATTGTTTACCGTGACTGGAACATGTGCAGATGAGGGCGACCAAGATGACAAAGGGGTCTGGAAACCAAGCCCTATGAGGAACAGTTGAGGGAGCTGGGTGTGTTGAGGAAGAGGTGATTTGATAGACTTCTTCAAATATCTGAAGAGCCATCACATGGAAGATGGAACCAGCTTATTTTTTGCTTCTCCAGAGGTTAAGACTTGAACCAATGGATTCAAATGACAAAAAATGAGCTTCTAAATACAGTGGTACCTCGGGTTACATACGCTTCAGGTTACAGACTCCGCTAACCCAGAAATAGTACCTCGGGTTAAGAACTTTGATTCAGGATGAGAACAGAAATTGGGTGGCAGTGGCGTGGTAGCAGTGGGAGGCCCCATTAGCTAAAGTGGTGTCTCAGGTTAAGAACAATTTCAGGTTAAGAACGGACCTCCAGAACGAATTAAGTACGTAACCAGAGGTACCACTGTATTAGGGATAACTTTCTGGTGGTAAGAGCTGCTCAACAGTGGAACAGGCTGCCTCCAAAAGGTGGGTGACTCTTCTTCATTGGAGGTTTCTGAGCAGAGGTTGGATGGCCATCTGTCAGGGATTCTTTTGCTATGATTCCTGCAACGCAGAAAGTTGGACTAGATGACCCTTAGAATCCTTTCCAAGCCTACAATTCTACTATTCTATGAGCAGCAGTAGCTCCCCAGGGTTTCAGAAAGTGTTGCTGAATCCAAGGCTGCATACATGTTATACTTAAAGCACATTTAAAGTGCATCCACCAAACAACCCAAAGAACCATAGCTCAAATCCCCACAGAGCTACAGTTCCCTGTTACATAGGGATTAGTCTGTTTTTCCAAGCAGCCCTCCAGAATCTGCCTTGCAATTCATAAGTTCACTGGAGGCAAGGTTGCTTGGACTGGATATTCATACAAAATGTGGCTTGGATGTTCATACAGATGTTTGCAGAAGACTCAGCTCATGCCAGAATCAGCATGGTGGTGAAGTCCTCTTCTGTGAATTAAAATGACCCCATGTTGCAGAAAACATAGTGGATTAGTCACATTCCAAGGAACAGCAATTGTGCCCCGGGGATGCCTGTCTCATACTCATTTGCCCCTTCAGACCAAAAGCACTTCCTACCAGCATGATAAGGCAACCAGCTTTATCAATATCTAGCAAAGTGGGGATCTTTAAAGAACATTCCTATCTGAGCAGATAGGGATCCCTTCTTTCACTGACACACTTGACAATTGCTTCAAAAGTAAACGTAGCTGTGCTGGCCCATAAGGAAAATTCCAAAATCCATATCAGGGAAATACCAAATGTCGGTTTTGCAGTTAGTAATTAACAATATACCTGAAAGGGTTTGCTTCCAGCTACCTTCCTCCTTTGTTGTTGTTGTTTAGTCATTTAGTTGTGTCCAACTCTTCATGACCCCATGGACCAGAGCACGCCAGGCACTCCATTCTTCCACTGCCTCCCGCAGTTTGGTCAAAACCTTCCTCCTTAGCTGAGCCCAAATTCATGATATTTCACCTTGGCCCCCAGGCTCAGTTGACCCAGGTGATATGAAAGCTCTGTTTATAGTGGTTGCTGAGTGATCACTGTTTCAACACATGCAGATTATCACAATGGTTGCAGGTAGAATTTGTGAATGCATCCATAATTTACCTTATGTCAGCCTTCCCCAGTCTGGTGCCCTCAGAATGTTTTGGGGTTGTATTCAAAGTAGCACCATGGAGATTGTTTCATCTGGCAAGTATTTCTGTTTCCAGATAGGATGAGATCTCCCCTCTCCTCCCCACAACCCATGCTGTTCTGGGGGTTCTCCCGAACCCCTGGAACAGATTTGGGGAGGATGCAGAGGGTGTGTAGGGGGAGAAGAGGGGGTAATGTCCCATTACTGCAGCGTGACTCATTGTGCAGGCTTCTGCTAGTGCAGCAAGTTAATCAAATATGGCCCATTGACTACAACTCGCATGATCCTTGACAATTGGCCATGCTGGCTGGGACCAATGGGAGTTGTAGCCCAAGGCCTCTGAAGGACAGTAGGTAGGGGAAGGCTGCCCAGCCTTCCAGCTTTGGAGCCTTTGGGGTACATTTCATTTGTACAATTGTACAATTAATTGACTTCAGGCACACATCAGTAAAATACTGCATTGCATGAGCTCAGGAAAGCTGTAATTAGTTGAGCTGGTAAGAGATGAGCGAGTCTTGAATTTTAAAATATAGACTTTGATAAGCTGCGTCACGTATGTGCAGTAGGTGACCAGATGGAAAAGGAAAAATGTAAAAACTGAGCGTGTGCCAAGGTTTGAACATAGTCCAGAAATTTGCATTGACGTTACTCTTCCAACAATATATGGACATTTGAAACCACAAAATCTGTGAAGGGACTCAAAAAGAGGGAACCTCATAGGAGTTCTTGCTCTCCTGGTAGTTTAAGAAATAAAGCAGTTACAAACATAACATCTAATAAACTATGGCTCCAGGAATGGACCGATTTTGAGGACCAGTTTCTTTAAGAAGACATTCATACAGAACCATTATGTCAAAATGTGATTAGCACTGATTAGCGTGTTAACCTATTTCAATGTGTCCTAAGAAGGGCTGGAACTCTGCAGCAACTGAATGGCTGAGTTTTGAATTAAGAATTCTCTGGCTCATGTCTCACTTCTGCCATGACCTCAGTAAATGGCTTGAGACAAATCACTGTTTCTTATGCTATGTAAACATTCCCAACTTAAAAAGCAGTGAGGTTGTTCTTTTATCGCTGCGTTTCAAACCACATTTTCAGGTTGTTGTAAGGTGTTATGTATAGTGTTACAAAGGTTGTACACTACTCCCAACCTCTGCCAAGAGGTGTCAAAATTCAAGTGGGGTTCCAGTCGCTCACCCAGAATTGTTTTTCTGTTGGGAAATCAAGGCACAGCAGAGGCTAGTGTCTTTTAAGAAATATGGTATATTGTACACATATTTACACCTGGGTCTACTTTGGAGTTCAGAGCATGGCATCTCAAGAGGGGCTTGTTCCCCCAGCATTCTAGCCCTGGATTGTTCAGGCATCCTGACCGCCATATCTGACTCTGCCGCAGCCTGCCAAACTGGTTCCGGCCTCCACAGCAGCTCATGAAGTCCTGCCTGCTTCCTTTTATCTTCCCCAAAACCCTTGCTCCAAGCAACTCCTCCCCATCTGTCTTCTCGCCTCCTTTATCCAGACCTCTGTTTTTAAAAAGGACAGCATTTTTTTCTGTGCGACACCCTCTCCCATCACCCAGGCAACCTCTTCCTCTCACCTGCAGAGCCTCCTGCCTGGTTGACGGTTTCTATTGATGGCTTAATGAATTGTTTCCAGAACCTTTTCTTAAGGACTTCTGTCTCAGGTCGTCACCCTGGCTTGAAAGAGAAGCTTAGCCTGTATTTTTCACTGGCTTGGCATCTTCCCTTCAATACTCCAAATATTAACTAAGTTCTACCATTTATTATTTTCTAACATTCACTAACCCTAGCAGTTATGGGTGCCTTTGCACCCCCCAAACTCTGTTACCCCAGATCTGTAACAATAAGCTTAGTTTCATCCTCACATGTGCAGTATGCAGATAATACTGATGTGTTACCAGGTTTACTGAGGTATATGCTTGGAACTCTGCTATAGAAATGATAATTTAAGAAGTAATGTTATGCGATTGGAAATCTGGCTCTCGTTTAGCCATTTCAGTACGAGCTGTGTGCTGTCGAGAATTTGGCTCTAAAAGTGTTATTCCCACTTCCTGCTTTTTTATCTGTCATACAGAATGCTGATACATTTGTGGTTTGCTTGGGCGTGCTAATAGGGCATATGGTTTTGTAACAACACCATCCACTTTGTAGCAGGTTCCACTAATGCTTTTCATAATGTAGGAGTATAATTAGTTCTGATAAAACATTATTTTTTAAAACAAAACAAAAAAACAAGACCAAACCATATGCCAGGGAATGAAAGAAACATACCCTTGTTTATAAGATTGAAAACAAACTAGCATGCGTACATGGTGCCTGGATCATTGTGTTGTGTAATGTTTCTTCATTATTTTCATGCCTGGAAGCCAGTTTTGTTTTATCTTTGTTGGTAGCTGATTCATTTCTGAGTACCGTTCGAAGTGCTAGTTCTTATCTTCAAAGCTCCTCATGGTCTACACTAGACTATCTGATGAACTGCCTTCTCCAGTATATACTCTAGCCCACATGGTCTGATGAACATCAGAAGGCCTGTTCTGGGTCTGCCCATAGACTGAAGGGCATGCTTGGTGGTGGCACCTGTGCTGAGGAATGTCCCTTCCTAGGCTGACCCCTATGACTTTGTCAGGAGCAGGTCAGCAATAAACCACACGGAGTAAGTGAAGTTAACTCTTTATTAGACAAAACAAGGTATGCTCAGGAGTGCCTGGCCTAAAGAGCACAGGAGCTCTTCTTGGTAGGTCCTGCCCCTATGAAGCAATTGTGGAGACAGAAGGTCTCCACAGTTTTCCACCCCTGCCTAAGTCTCCTCCTCCCCCAGGTCCTTACCAAGCAATCTGAAACTATGCTGCCATGCCTGTCATTGCTCCTCTCTCTTCATACCTCTCCTAGTCCTGAGAGACCAAGGGGGAAGGAGAGTTTGTTGTAGCAAGAGGGCGAGACACCATGGCTTCTTCACCAGCCTGATTCATCTCTGCCTCTGGGCTTCCCTCCTCTCCTGCTTCTGTTTCTGGACTTCTCTCTGCCACAGACTCTCCCTGCTCACCAAGCCCTATTACTGCTTCAGCTTCTGATGCCCCCCCCCCAATTTGACCTCTGACTATTCATCATCATCCCACCAGCAATCTGCCCAGGCTCTGAGCCTTCTTACCTTGGGGGTTCCCCCATTGCTGCTCCCACCAATCACAGACTCACAGAATGGTCGAGTTGGAAAGGACCACAAGGATAATCTAGTCCAACCTCCTGCAGGGCAGAAATTTTTTACCAACCAGGACTCGAACCCACAACCCTGAAATTAAGAAGAGTCTCATGCTGTACTATTCTTTTGCATCCACCCAGCCCATGACAGACTTCTTCACTATAAGAGGCCAGATATATCATGAAGTCTAGCAATGTTCACTAAAGGCCGACTCAAAGACACGTGGCTTTGCCCTTGTGTTGGTTTGTACTACTACAGCTTTTCACATAAGGAATTATTTGTGGAAAGTGCCCTGCATGAATTCAGTCCTTCTCAGTAACCTGAACACTGACTGCAGTTGCTAGGAAATAAAAGTTTGTGTCCTGTACACTGAGACTTATCACAAGTTTTCTCTAGAAGGTAGGATGTTCTCGTTGTATGATTGGTATCTATTTGACAGTGTGGGCTCACCCACACTTCTGCTAGACACAGGTCCTAGCAGTTTTCCACTTGCCCTGCTGCTCCCCCCAGAAAACCTGCTTTTTAGTGCTAAATTGGAACAAATAGCAATCCGCATAAAACCCAATTACTGTTTGTTCCAATTCATCATTAAAGATTGGGTTCTGCTGGGGGAAGGTGGTGGGGCAAACAGGTATGGATAAGCCCTATGTCAGGCCTCAAATCCACTGTGGATCCTGAACCCAGAACCTGGCAGACTACTGGAAAGGATTTAGCCATGAGTTTGATCAAACTGTGGGAGGCAGTGGAAGACAGGAGTGCCTGGTGTGCCCTGATCCATGGGGTGACGAAGAGTCGGACATGACTAAACAACTAAACAACAATGCTATTACCAGGCTCTGACCTAAATAAAAACATGAGAAGAGCCTGCTGCATCAGGTCAACGTCCCATCTGGTCCAGCATCCTGATCTCATGTCTTTGCCTCTGTCTTACCCTTCTCAGCTTAAACAAGTGCTGGTGTAACACTCTATGTATCAGTTCTCACAGAGGAATACAGTTATTGTCTGTGGAAGAAGATGGGTCTCTGCAAGAGGTGTTGAACATTACCTTACTGGGGTTGGAGAATTAGAATTAAGTTTCTGCACAAAGTGTGGCAATGATATAATATTTTGACGGGGAAGTTGACAGGGCAGTGGAGCCAGAAATTAGAGCCAACAGCTGTGTATATTCCCAGCATGTTGTGCTGACCACATAAGGTGACATCAGCAAGTTCTTGCCATATTGAACCAAGACAAGACATTACTGTGGGAAGAGTAATGACCATTAAAAGCTGTTTGAGAGTACAGTGAACAAATGCATGGTACACTTGGATGACAGTACAGAGTCAGTTTCCTACTGACAATAGAAAAAATGGCAAAAGTTTCCTAATACTGAGGATTAGCCATTTCAAGAGCAAAGGAAGCCTTTTGTAGGCAAGCTAATCTATCTGGTAACTTGCCAGATACATTCCTGCTGAAGATGTCATCCTTCTTTGCTGACGATGAAGCAAATTTTGGAGCAAAATACAGTTTGTTCATATTAAGCTAAACTTCAGGAGCCGTGCTCACAGATGAATGTGATGACATAAAGGAGGAGAGAAAAAGTAAGAAACATCTTACATATACAGAGCTACCTTAAAATGGCTTTCCTGTTGTTCTGCTCCATGCCTCTTTAGTAGAGTGTGGAAACTTGAATTATCAGGATAGCCCTAACCATGTCTGTCATTCATTCCTGCGTCAGTGACCAAATGGTTGTCAGTTAAGCTGATTGCATGTGACTTGAACATTCCTTGCCAGGCAGGAATTGTGCTTTTCAGTGGGTACCATGCTGCCATGATACTGTAAGACCCAGCCTGGAAAATGTTGGACTAAGACCTGAGAGTCCAGGGTTCATTCCCTGGGTAACTTTGGACAAGTCACAGTCTCTCAGCCTAACCTACCTCACAGGGTTATTGTGAGGATAAAATGGGGAGGAGGAGAACCACAAGCTCTTGGTGGAAAGATGGGATATACAGTGGTACCTCGGGTTAAGAACTTAATTCATTCTGGAGGTCTGTTCTTAACCTGAAACTGTTCTTAACCTGAGGTACCACTTAGCTAATGGGGCCTTGCGCCACCACCGCACGATTTCTGTTCTCATCCTGAGGTAAGGTTCTTAACCCAAGGTACTATTTCTGGGTTAGTGGAGTCTGTAACCTGAAGTGTCTGTAACCCGAGGTACCACTGTAAATGTAACAATCAGTGCTATTTTTCTAGAGAAAGAGGTGCCGGGACTCATCATGAACACCTCCCTTGTTCCCTTATAATAGCAATGGTGCTCACTTGAGAGTTGCTGAATTTCAGAGAGCTTCAGCTGGGGAAAAAAGCCCTGGTAACAATAAAATTTAAAAAATAATACTTCAGCCTCTGTTGATCTGTAGGAAAAATGTGCTACCACTGGTGAATTGGTACAGATTTTTTGATCTGATCAATTTCATCTGAAATCAATTTCAGCTATGGACACTTCAACTTCTCTCATATGAACATATTTGCATTCTATTAAAGCAGTAGAATTGGTAGCTATTTCGATGTCAATGAAAACAGGAGATGGGAACAAGGGGTTATTACTTACACCACTGTTAGGTTAAGCCAATTCATAGAAATGAGGTGCTAGTCAAAGCCAGCTTGTCTAACTGACATGTGCCTCTCCGCTGGCTTCCTATCTATATGTAATTCCAACCAGCCTCTTTATCTGATTCTACAAGTATTACTGATGCCACAGCATTATCTGATTTGGCCTGTTTTCCCAAGAGCTCTGATGAGTATATATCTTACACTAGATGAAAGAAAACAAGATTAGGTTGATCCTCTTCTGACATCCTCTGTGTCAGCAAATTCCATGGAAATATTTCTTTCTGATCTCTGCAAAACCAATGTAGAAGCCATGTAATTAAAAGCACACATGTTGATAATTATTGAAAATTGAAGCACTGTTTCCCAGAACAACAAAGGTTTAAGTAAATAACCAGAACACTCATGTACCTACCACATAAAATGAGACAAAAATCCACTGCCTTGAAGAGTTACGCAATATTTTCTTCATACTGTTGAAAACAACGTAAACACTAACCTTTTAATTTTTAATTTTCCCCTTTACTTTTATCATCTTGGGTGTACGATATATATCCAATTTTACATATGAGAGTGGCTTTTGGTGGTTTGTGCATATTGTATGGAAAAGGATGCTGAGGTAGTGTAGTGTTGGTAAAATTATTATTGCCAGGCTCATTCAGTCATGAATTTGCAGCATTTACCAAATGAGATGCTTTAAAGCAATGTAGTTATTTGGCTGCTTAAAAAAAAGTGCGAACTGCTTACTGTTAATAATGCTGGTTGGGTATATGTTTTGTTCTGGAACAACTTTTATTAGCCACGTCAATGAAGAAACCAGGTTTTGTTTGTCCTGTTCTGTTTTCATGCTTGGAACACCATGAAATCAGTGTTCTTGTAATATTTCCCCTCGCCCCCTTTTTGCATCTAATCTCTCCTGGTTCCACTTTACTGGAATTCTGCACAGATTTCCTTGTGGGGGGATGAAGAATTTGAAGCAGTGCAAGTCAAAAATCCATTCTGTGTGCCAAACCAGCAAATTCCATTTGTTTATTTCTCATACTTCTTTCATTTCACTCGTATGCAAATATCTAAAATAGCAAGTTTGCTATGTTGATTTCCCTCTCATCTTTTGTTACCAAGTTAGCACAATCTACCATAATTTTTGAACTCTCAATTAAATAATGTGGAACAGAGATGGGAAGATTTCAGGCTTGTAGGATCTAATTTGCTTTTCTACTAGGAACCCTGTGGTACATGTATTTAGGAGAGTGTGTGTACTTAAGACATGACTCTAAAACATGATTATGAGAGGTGAAAACTTTCCCAGAGAAGCAGTCAAGCATCATACTATTGTGTGCCTAAACAGGTTGTTCATATCACACCGATGGTTTATTTGGGACAATCAATAGAGCATCCATTTATAACAAAACAAAACAAAAAGAATCATAAGTCATATGTTGGCTAATATGGTGCAGCATAAGCATAAAATCACAGGTGCATTTAAACTCACAACTTAACACATTTATACTCCCAGCCTAAAGAAATTAGAGATGCTAATCTCCAATATAAATAAAGCAGTGGAATTATGAAATTCCTAGAAAACAGAGAAAGATCGCAAAGTGCAATCTCCTGTGCTTGGAGAGGCTCTTGAAGCTTTTGATTATGATATGCATGTGAAACAGCATGCATGGAAGTGCAAAAGTATTTGCCTGAGTATGTGTGAACCAGAGAAAAGTCAGGTCAAGCGTTCTCCCATTACACCCCAGATACCACTGTTCAGAGCCAGGTGTACTCTAGTGGCTCTGGAGGGTCGACCTCCTCGTAGGATTAAGAGACAGGCTGCCTCTGAGCACATGCTCAGTTCAGGAATTGGGCCCAGTTACAAAGTGAAGCTCAGAGACATTCCTTACATAAACCCACTCCTGGTTTTATCCCCAAGCTTTTTTGTGTTAGAGCATTCATTCTGTTGTAGTCAACGGAATAGAGCTATTGGTCATGTTGGGAGCGTGTGGTGCCCATAACAATTTCTCCTGTTTGCAAATGTGCCATCAGGCCCAAGCAAGTTGGCAATCTTTGTACTAGAAGATCCTGCTCAGCCTTCCCCCAAGAACTGCTCACCACTAAAAATGTACTGCTCATCAATAAAAAGCATGTTCTACAATCATTAATTGGCTGACCCACCCTTAAACTATGTGAAATCTCCAAATAGGTTATTATGTGATGTTCATGTCACTTACTGATGGGGTGGAGTGAGATCCCACAAAACATCTGAGTCACCATGAGAGCCAAGTACTTTTTCCTGAAAAGGAAGTAGACTGAAATGCTCATGACCTATTACAGTTCAGTAGCAAATTGAATTGGCCTGAAAGGAAACATTGGCCAATGTTTATTTTTCCACCACAATCCTGAGACACCAAGTGTTTCCTAAACCCCACAGGTATTGTTCACATTCATAATAGATATTTATTTTTAGAGTGGGGGCACAGATCTTCTAAGAGATAAAAATGCCATTGGTTGAGTGAGGATATTCTGCTTAGGTATTCAAGAGCCTGGGAGCCAATGGGTTGGATTTCAGTGGGACCAACTTAGTCTGAACCCATAAACCTTCATATGATCATTTCCCTAATGGAAATAAGGCTACAAAGAAGAACTCTGTGCTTGATTTTTCTCCTTCAACTGGGGCAAATAAAATGGTGAAGCAGCTACAGAGCTTAAGGATGGCAATGGAGAAGGAACCAGGGTATTGGAAACTACAATAGTACATGGTAAGCTGCCTTATCGCAAGTTAGACCTTGGTCCATGCAGGCTATCTCAGTATTGTGTATAATAAATGGCCACAAACTAGTTTCAGGTGAGGTCTTTTTAGCTGTCTCTGGAGATGCAGGGTGGGGATTGATCCAGAACCTTCTGCATGCAAAGCATCTGTTCTGCCACTGAGTTAAAGCCCCTCCAGCAATAATGCTTCACAGTTGCATGGCACATACTGAGAGCTCAAAGTGCTACGCACATGCTTTATATTCGTAATCCTTATTCAAACAGCTCTGTTAGGAAAGACAACAGCATTAGCCTTGTATTGCAGATGTGAGGCTCAGGATGGAGAAAGAGTGGTTTTCTGTGGCTCACAGCTACTTCTACCGGGGAAAGCTTACTGAATTCATTGAAACTACAGCACTGTGATAATGATGGAAATTTGAGAAGTAATAAGACCTATGTTTAGGAGACAAGCATAGCACTGGCTAACTGCAAGCCCTTCTTTGCTCTGTTGTCGTTTAGTCGTGTCCAACTCTTCATGACCCCATGGACCAGAGCGCGCCAGGCACTCCTGTCTTCCACTGCCTCCCGCAGTTTGTTTGTTTTTTATAAAATATTTATTAAGGTTTTACCAAAAACAAAGGTTTACAGAATAAAAAGAAAGCATAAAAAAGAAGAAATAGAAAAAATACAAAAAATACAAAAATACATAGAAAAGAAAAAAGAAAAAAAATACAAGATAAAAAATTAAAAAACATATCTATTTTTTGGTTATCTTTAAGCTCATTTGCTTGTTTCCTTGACCTCCTCACACCTCCCCTTTTTGTATTCCCATTTACATAATCAATTCAGCAAATCCTTACCCTCTTTCATTTATCTTAACTCTATATCTTAACATATTATAGCTATATATTTTCATTCATTAGCAATCTATTTTTGCATATTCTTATTAACTTTGTTGCTAATGCCACTTATTTTCAATCCAGCATCATTTTAATATTCATTAATTTTACAATATTTCTGCAAATAGTCTTTAAATTTCTTCCAATCTTCTTCCACCAACTCTTCTCCCTGGTCTCGGATTCTGCCAGTCATTTCCGCCAATTCCATATAGTCCATCACCTTCATCTGCCACTCTTCCAGGGTGGGTAACTCTTGTGTCTTCCAATACTTTGCAATAAGTATTCTTGCTGCTGCTGTTGCATACATAAAGAAAGTTCTGTCCTTCTTTGGCACCAATTGGCCGACTATGCCCAGGAGAAAGGCCTCTGGTTTCTTCAGGAAGGTATATTTAAATACCTTTTTCATTTCATTATAGATCATCTCCCAGAAAGCCTTAATCTTTGGGCACGTCCACCAGAGGTGAAAGAATGTACCTTCATTTTCTTTACATTTCCAACATTTATTATCGGGCAAATGATATATTTTTGCAAGCTTGACTGGTGTCATGTACCACCTATATATCATTTTCATAATATTCTCTCTTAAGGCATTACATGCCGTAAATTTCATACCAGTGGTCCACAACTGTTCCCAGTCAGCAAACATAATGTTATGTCCAACATCCTGTGCCCATTTAATCATAGCAGATTTAACCGTTTCATCCTGCGTATTCCATTTTAACAGCAAGTTATACATTCTTGAAAGTATCTTAGTTTTGGGATCTAACAGTTCTGTTTCCAATTTTGATTTTTCCACCTGGAAGCCAATTTTTTTGTCCAAATTATAGGCCTCTCTTATTTGATAATAATGAAGACAGTCTCGCACGTTATCTTTTAATTTCTCAAAACTCTGCAATTTCAATTTGTCTCCTTCTTGTTCCAAAATTTCCCAATATTTCGGCCATTTGGCCTCCATATTGAGCTTTTTCTGAGCCTTTGCTTCCATCGGTGACAACGACCTTGGGGTTTTATTTTCAAGTAAGTCTTTATATCTTATCCAGACATTAAACAATGCTTTCCTGACAATATGGTTTTTAAATGCTTTATGTGCTTTAACCTTGTCGTACCACAAATATGCATGCCACCCAAAAACGTTATTAAAACCTTCTAAGTCCAAAATGTCTGTGTTCTCAAGAAGCAGCCAATCTTTCAGCCAGCAAAATGCTGCTGATTCATAGTAAAGTTTAAGGTCTGGCAGGGCAAATCCGCCTCTTTCCTTTGCGTCAGTTAATATTTTAAATTTTATTCTGGGCTTCTTGCCCTGCCAGACAAATCTAGAAATGTCTCTCTGCCACTTCTTGAAACAGTCCATTTTGTCCAAAATTTGCAATGATTGAAACAAAAATAATATTCTTGGCAATACATTCATCTTTATAGCTGCAATTCGACCCAACATGGAAAGCTTCAAATTTGACCATATTTCTAAGTCTTTTTTCACTTCTGTCCAACATTTTTCACAGTTATCTTTAAATAAGTTTAAGTTCTTAGCAGTCATATTAACCCCCAGGTATTTTACTTTCTTAACTAATGTTAAACCTGTCTCCTTCTGAAACCTCTCTTTCTCAATCAGTGTTAAATTTTTCTCAAGAACTTTGGTTTTTGACTTGTTCAACTTAAATCCTGCCACATGACCAAATTCTTGAATCAGTTCTAATACTCTTTTCGTACTAGATTCTGGCTCCTGTAACGTCAAAACTAAGTCATCTGCAAAAGCTTTCAGTTTGTATTGTTTGGCTCCGACCTGTATACCTTTAATCAGACGGTCCCTTCTGATCATATTTAGCAGAACCTCCAGGACCGAAATAAAAAGTAATGGGGAAATTGGGCAGCCTTGTCGTGTCCCTTTCTCTATCTTAAATTCCTCTGTCACCACATTGTTAACTATTAGTTTAGCCTTTTGTTCTGAGTAAATTGCACTTATACCATTTTCAAACCCTTGACCAACCCCCAGCCCCTGGAGATTTTTCTTCATAAAATTCCAAGAAATATTGTCAAAGGCTTTCTCAGCATCTACGAAAATTAAAACTGCTTTAGTATTGATGTTCACTTGCAACTTCTCCAAAATGTTAATTATATTCCTCGTGTTGTCAGACAAGTGTCTACCTGGGAGAAAGCCAGCTTGGTCCTTATGCATCTCTTCCACTAATACTTTTTTTAATCTATTAGCCAAAATATCAGCAAATATTTTGTAATCCACATTGAGCAGGGATATGGGGCGGTAATTCTTAAGTTGTGTCTTTTCAGACTCAGTTTTCGGTATAAGCGTAATATAGGCTTCCTTCCACGACTCTGGCGCTTTTCCCCCCTCCAAAATTTCATTACAGACCTCCTTTAGTGGTTGAATTAACCAATCTTTCAAAGATCTATAGTATTTTGAGGTTAGGCCATCCGGCCCTGGAGATTTGCCCAACTCCCGCAGTTTGGTCAGACTCATGTTTGTAGCTTCAAGAACACTGTCCAACCATCTTGTCCTCTGTCATCCCCTTCTCCTTGTGCTCTCAATCTTTCCCAACATCAGGGTCTTTTCCAGGGAGTCTTCTCTTCTCATGAGGTGGCCAAAGTATTGGAGCCTCAGCTTCACGATCTGTCCTTCCAGTGAGCACTCAGGGCTGATTTCCTTCAGAATGGATAAGTCTGATCTTCTTGCAGTCCATGGGATTCTCAAGAGTCTCCTCCAGCACCATAATTCAAAAGCATCAATTCTTCGGCGATCAGCCTTCTTTATGGTCCAGCTCTCATTTCCATACATCACATCTCTGCTCTGTAGTTTCCCCCAAACAGATTTGTTAAAGTGCCTTAGGATTTACAATGTCACTATTAATCTGGCCTTATTAAATTCCTCATGGAGACTAGATGGTCAGTTGCACCAAACCATGTTGTCCTGTGTATGGTTGACAAGTCAGATAAGATTGCAAGCATCAAACTGAACATTAAATGCAGAGGAAGAGGTTATTAAGAAAAGATCAAAATAATATTATTTTCACTATGCATTTGCATGTTTTTGGTCTTCATAATCACTGTAATTAGATTAAGTGCCTAATTAATATTACAGACAGAGGGTTTTTTTTTCCCTTGCGAAAAACATTGCAAGAACAGAGACAGAAGAGGATAACATGGTGAGATTTTAAGCCACAGAGGATAATGGTCTTTACTGATTAGTTCAAGAGAGGAGCTTCTACATCTTACAATAGTTTAGGAGAGGCTGAGAGGTGCAGTTGGAGAGAAACTGGTAATGATTAGGTGGATGAAAGCCTTTTCTGAGGGCAGGAAAGCTACATAGGAAAATGGAAATTATGAAGGGAGGGAAGGAGAGAAGTATGAAATTGTGACAAATGTTGCATGTGAGAATGAAAGCCAGAAATTGAAAATATTTGTATGGACAAAAACATTAAATATTCTGCAGTGGGAAACTTGGGGGGAAGCTATAGTTTTGTATGGTCTTGCCAAGTCCTTTTAGTGACTAAGGAACTTGTTGAAGAGCTAAGCATTTTAATTGTTGCCAAAACTGAATATGGCCCTGTTATTGGAGGCTGCAATCTGGTACCAACTTACCTGGGAGGAAGTTACACCAAACTTAATGGGGCTTACATCTGAGGAGACTTAGGACTGCAGCAATAGTTTTGCCATCTTCCTCCTTCACTTTTAAAATGGTTGCCTCTCATAAAGTTTGGCAAAGTTCTGTTTCATTGTGTATGGCTGACTGACAACTGCAGTGAACCTGCCTGGATGCTTAAATGAGATATCAAAGTACTTTCTGCAGAATTTCATCGAAAAAGGTGTTGTTTATAATTATTATGAAAGTATGTTACTTAAAAAAAAAAGAATAATACATTGTTACTGGTCTGGAAGTTCCTGTGCAGATGGCGTAAAAATAAACAAATATTTTCCCACATGTTTTCAAATTTTCAAATAAAACTAAAAGCCCTAGCATTCAATTTTATTT
This sequence comes from Podarcis filfolensis, assembly GCF_964270895.1. NCBI lineage: Eukaryota > Metazoa > Chordata > Lepidosauria > Squamata > Lacertidae > Podarcis > Podarcis filfolensis. Next base: position 39,807,629 of record NC_139606.1, on the reverse strand, counting down.
TATTTTTGGTTTTGTTTTATCCAGGTCAGGATGAGATCCCGAAATCAAGGTGGAGAAAGCTCATCCAACGGGCATTTCTCCAAGTCAAAGACCATTATAAGCAACACAGAAAACCAAAACCTTCCGGAAGATGCAAAGAAAAAGAACAAATCTAACCGGAAAGAAGATGAAGGCTCAGGCTCAAGCAACGTCAAGCAGCACAGCAGACTGCCAGGTCCTAGTGAGCGGAAAAGCAAGAAATCAATAGATCTTTCTAAAGAGGATCTGATTCGTCTCCTTAGTATAATGGAAGGAGAACTGCAGGTATATCAGAAATTCTCTGCCCCTCTATTTTTTTGAAATATTTTTTGCTTCTATGCTATAGAAAACATTTGTGCCTTGACATATATAACACAGAGTTCGTGTGTACATGTGACATATAACCCAACCATTTTGAAGACATATGTCTGGGCTCCTTTGGTAGGAAGGCCTTATAAAAAATTAATAATGATGAATTAATGATCTTAGGGAGAACACTTGGACTCTCCTTCAAAGGCATAAAGTCCCAGTTGACTTGGAAGAAAGGAGAAGCTGAGTCTCCTCTCTGAGGTCAAGAAAGATTGAAGGCCAAACTACATCCCTGTGATCTCTGTAAAGGAAATGAGAGCCCAGTTAGTCAGCATCTAAGTCTGTATGACTCCATCTGTCTCATAACAGCATCCAAAAATCACTAATTAGGAAAGAAAGAAAAAATCCCATTGTACAAGACAGCATCACACAAACAGAACAGGGAAGCCTTTTGCCAGAAAATACACAGAAACATATAATACTTCTCTGCCCAACAAAAGCAGTACTGAAACTCAGCACCTATTATACCAGCATTTGTTGATATTCTCAGGGGGAAGGAGCTATTGAAATGAATAGACTGAATGATCCACAGGGTGGTTGTGTGTCTGTTTTAAAGAAACTATTGCCCCCCAAACCTCCCCCCCCCATGATGACTCCATGATGTCAAATCAATGGATAGAGTGGCCCAGATGATAATAAGCAAAAGGTGAAGAGTCTGGCAGACTGCCCAGCTGTTGCAGTGACCTAATACAGTGGTACCTCGGGTTACAAACTTAATTCGTTCCGGAGGTCCGTTCTTAACCTGAAACCATTCTTAACCTGAGATACCAGTTTAGCTAATGGGGCCTCCTGCTGCCACTGCACCACCACCGTGTGATTTCTGTTCTCATCCTGAGGTAAAGTTCTTAACCGAGGTACTACTTCCAGGTTAGCAGAGTCTGTAACCCGAAGTGTTTATAACCCGAAGCGTTTGTAACCCAAGGTACCACTGTACATTGTAGCATGTTATATATGCTTTTCTTTTCCTTTGCTGTATGCAGTCAACTCTTTGCTCAGTGTTTTGAATTATGGAGCTTTAACCATAGTCTTTTCTCTCTGGGTCTTCCTATACGAAGAGCCAATGGCTGACTAGCCCTGCAGCTGTTTTTAGTGTTACACTAATGCCAGGCATCTGCAAACAAATCTTTATACATTTTGTGGCGATGAAACAGGGAGGGGCTATCTTTGCTATCAGGGTTTATCCTGTTGTGGAAGAAGGCAGCTGGATTTTTATAACGTGGTTGAAAAATTCACTGAAATGTTTGACAGACTGGGTGAGGGGAGGTAGGAGGCAGGAAGAAGCACCACCTGACCAAAATAGATAAGGAAAGGACCTTTCAAACACACGAGGCACGAGATAGGAGAGGAACCTCCTGCTAACAACACAAGCGCCACCCAGATACCTCTTCAGATATCATAGGGCTCCAATTCCCATCAGCCCCAGCCAGCACAACCAATAGCAGTCCAGCAGCATCTGGTTGAACTAGCTACCTCATTCCCCTTCCAAAATAAACGAATCCAGGCTAATCGACAGCAGGGATTTTTCTTTGCTAGCAGCTACAAATGGAAGGATAGTTTTGCATTAAACAGCCATCATGTCACAACAGAACTGATTTAGTCATAAGCAGGGGTGCCTGGTAAGGGGGGTAGGGGACAGCCCCCCAAATATTTTAAATGAAGTGGCCAGGCCTCTTCAAAGTTCTGTGGTGGTTTCTCGCAGCCCTACCTGGTAATGCCAGCGATTTAACGCTATTCCATTGGCCTATGGCCCTTTCCTACGGTATAATCGCTATGCCATAGTGGAGCACCTCTGCTTCCTTTGCTGTGTGAGGGAACGCGTGTCTGTGTGTGTGCTCAGAATAAAGGAAATCTGACACAATAATGCCATTCATCACATACCTCTGTGTTCTTGCATTGCCTATCAATAGATATCAATAGATTATCAATAGGCTGGGATCTCTTGGTCTTCTTTTCAGGTGCAGGCCACACGGCTTTCGCAAAATATATGCCTTCTTAATGAGAACAAATGCAAAACAGCCAACTTCAAAAGGATTTGCCTTTCTAGTTTTGTGTGTGTCTGGTTTAAAGGCTCCACCTGTTGGCCAGCTCAAATGGAACAAGTGCTGCACATCAAAGTACTGCTGTTCCTGTCTTTTGCTCAGTAGGCATTTAACTTGATTTTCTTTTTTAAAAAATAACAATTGACATCTTTAAAAATGCCATTAGATTCTTGCCAAACAAGTGTGTCGTTGGGCATATTCCCATCAGATATCAACACTTTGCAAGGAACTTTGCAAATTAAATATGTGGCAATAAAAAATGAGGGACAATTTGCATTCTTAGTTATGATACTGCCACCAAAATTATGTGGAAACTAAATTAAGTCCAAAACCCATTTTACTGACGCATCTGTTTACCACAAAATAGATACTTGTGCTGCTCTTCTTAAGTGATCAGTCAGGGCTTTACAATAGCTCAGGCGTAGGAAACCTGTAAGCCTCTGGATGTTCTTGAACTCCCAATTCCTGTCAGCCCCAACTAGCATGGGCAATAATCCGGAATAATGGGGCCTGTAAATTAACAACATCTGGAGGACCACAATTTGCCATTCCTGCTGTAGATGAAACTAGGCCTGGATGGTGTGGAGGGGAGAGATTTTACAAAGGGGAAGGCTCCCCCACTGAGAAGGCTCTCTCACATGACACCACAATGTGAGCAGCAAGCCTCAGCCAGAGGTTGTAGAGCCAAGAAAGCACAGCCAGTTTTATGGGGAGCTAGGCCTTGAAGTGGGCTTCACTACGCTATGACTTGTGAACGTTCCTTGCACATATAAACAGTGGAATAACTCAGTTGGTAGAGCATGAGACTCTTAATATCAGGGTCATGGGTTTGAGCCCCACGTTGGGCAAAAGAGTTCTGTGTTGCAGGGGGTCGGCCTAGATGACCCTCGTGGTCTCTTCCAACTCTACAATTCTATGTTTCAAAATACAACAGGCCCAATCCTTTCGTGGTTACTACTTTTTTGCAACTCAGTATGACCTCTTGGTACTTGTACACTATTTGTGTCTTCTGCTCTGGTATCTGTATCCAAGCAAGACATGGACCACCCAAAGCTTGCCTTTTTTCCTGTCTCCTGTGTGTGTTTATTCAGTGATTCATTTAGGTAACACTGGCTTGGATCCAAGGAAGCATTTGAGAGAGTGGATGGCGCTTTCACTTGCGCAAAGGGGTGGTGGTCTTGGATTTCTGCCGTTTCCTCCACACAGCTGCAGCCCTCAGGCCACATCAAATGCTATTCTGGAGTATGCCCCTGACTCTCAAGAGAAGCTTCTTTTTTGGGTGGCGGGGAGGGGATGAGGTTGCAGGAAAGCCTCTTTCCATGAGCAGAGCAGAACTCACAGTTCCCAGGCTCTACACCTCTCTGTGAGAAATTTGATTCTTAATCTAAGGGGAAAGCTAGACCTGACTATGCTAGATGTGATCAGTTTGACAAGGCACGTCTGTGATTTTTGGTTAGCAAAAATGTAAGCAGGGATGGTGAATCTGTCAATATCAGTTTCTCTCAGTTTCTCAGTCTGAAGTTCCGTTATCCACCTCTTTTTATTTTAATATCTTTCTGAAAATTCACCAGCATTTTAGTACAAATTTCTCCTTATAAACACATTTGCATTCAGTTTCCCCAATACACATTTTTTTGCAATGCATTTTTGTATCTTATTTTCAGTAATATGTGATTTTTAAAAAATGCATACTTTACCCCCCAGTACATGCTTTTTTGAGCATGCCTTGGCTGCAGAAATGTATTGCAAAATTCAGAGATGTGCAAATTTTGAAAGGAGGGTTGCATTATGGTTCCCATGTGGTTTTGGGAAGTATGAGCTAGGTAGATTCACCTTTCAGTGAGAGATGAATCGGTTTTTTCCACCATCCCAACACAAGGGGCCCTGAGGTGAAATGCGACCAGAGTGTGGAGGAGGGGGGGAGGTTAACCCTTTGCCCCTGCTGCAGTCCTGGTTGGAATCAACACACACACTTGCAGGTCACAAAGGGAGGAAAGCTTCTGGTGCCGATGGGAGCTTTTCTCCCACTGCAAATTTATTTTGTTTAAAGCATTTCCAAACCACTTAATATTTCAAAATTTCTAAATAGTAAGTTCTATGTACAATATAAAAACGATGCCTTTTAAAACCAAAGTACAGCTTAACACCAAGGAAACAGTGTAACAGCATATAGCAGCAACTAAAACAGAAATTCAGGGGATTCATACATGTAAATCAGTTGCTCAGAAGGGAAGGTGGCCCTCAAGCTGCGTAATCTTCCCCATCCTTGCTCTATCCACACCTCCTGAACTTCACAGCTGCAGTAGTTGTTTCCCCACCCAGTTTTCCATGTTCACCGTTGGAATTGTGTCCTCCCCCCAACCCACTGGGATGGCAAAGAAGCTGCACTGCTGCAGGACACTGGATCATCTGAAGGACAAAACAGGCAATATATTAAGCTTTCAATGTGTAGTGTTTTTCTTCTTTTAACAATGCCAGTTCCCTGGGATTGGAAACTCAGGATTAGAGGATTGCCGCAGAGCCTTGTTCTTCTTCTTTCTTTGGTCTTGGTCAAATGGCTGCAGGCTTTACTCAGCATCATAACACAGTTACTCGACTTGAGCACAACCAACAGATGCCCATGGGCGTCCTTTCGTTTTCCTGAGAGTCTCCAGCAATCGCTAGAGAAGAGAATAACACTGCTCTGGTTCCCCTCAGCAACTCCAGCCACTGATAAACCTGATGGACACAATATCTGCAGATGGCTAAATTTGGCCATGAGAGCATTTATAATAACCGGCGAGGGCAAACCGCGAGTCAGCTGGTTTGTCCATTGTGATGCCTTAATTCCTGAAGCATGTAAGACATATCGCAACACACTTTGATCTGTGTACATAATCTACATTGACCTTTCGATTTTGCTTCTTGTAATGCCAAGGATCACGGAACCGTAGGCTTGCGACTAACCTTCCCCTTTGGTGCGATAATAGAGAACAAGGCTCCTTTTCAGTGTCAACAAAACAAGAAATGATATCTTTCAGCCCTTAAAAAGTCTGACAACATCAAGCAGTGTATATAGTTAATTCCTGGTCATGGGAATTTGCTGTCCCCAGGCCAGACTACAGATAATGAATTATGTCAGTGAAAAGGCTCTGGTGGCCGGTTCTTTTCACAGAAAAAGTGACATCATCTGTGCAGCTCTCTGGCAATAAAGCCGAACCAAAAGCTATATGGCAGGAAATAACAGACAGATGTCTTCCAGGGTGCATTTGATCTGTTTCAAAGCCTGATGTAAGAAGTAACAAAGTGGGGCTCTGCTGCATCGCCGCAGTTCTCGCCTCCTCATTTTGTCTTCTAAACATTTGGAGGCAAAGCCCCCAGCCCCATTGGAAGTGCAGTTTATATATATAGCTGCATGCACATGCACACACACACACACACACACACACACACAGAGAGAGAGAGAATAATATAATAGGCTCACTGGTTTAGATCAGAGGTCTGTCTGGCCCAATATCCTGCCTTTGACATCAGACTTCATTAGTTGCTTGAGGGTGTGTGCAAGCCAGCACAGCATTATTATGTAACAGAGTTAGTCCATTCATTGAATTGGTATAACTGGTACTTCACTGGGCTATTCATTTGTCTCTCCTGAATAAGCAACAGGGATGTTGTTGTGTTGCTGATATATGGGAAAAAGTTTTAACTGTATATTTTATCTTTTAAAAAGACATCTAAGTAGTGGGGTGTGCCTGGTGCTGCCTGGGAATCTGTAGAAACTATTTTTTTTTTTAATGGATTGTGTAATTCGTGAGTTTGGATATGTCACACCAAAAACTGGGCAAAGTCACAACACAGTTAGGTCCTCCATCTTGATTAAAAATGGTGCCCAGCACCCAAACTTTGATGAAGACTATGACCCCTGCACCTCGTGAACCCTCATGCTGAGTTTGGTGACAATATCTTGAGAGGCGCCCAACAAATGGACAAAGTCACATTTTTGTCCACTATCTTGATTCAAAATGGCACCCAGAAACCAAACAGTGACAAAGCTTGCCACCCCCACCTCAGAAACCTTGATGCCAAATTTGGCATTGTCATCTCGAGAGGTGGGTGGACAGACAAGCAAACTTTCCAAATATATAGTACAGTACTTAACCCGAGGTACCACTGTAGATGCAAGTAGAGAACCTCGAGCCTAGGGGCTGAATGTGAGCCTCGAGACCTCTTCATCTGCCCCTTGAAACTCTCCCCAGGTCACATCCCTCACGGGCTTGCTCCATACCCAGAATTGGCTGTCCTTGAGGCCTTATAATGCCTCATGACTAGATGGAGGATGGAAAGTGGCCTTTGTGAGTGTGTGTGGAAACTCACATACTGTAGAAAAGAAACATTTGCATGTTTTTCTCTGCTTGCATTTGCTGCTGGCAGACCCCAGAAAGTTGCTCAGAAGCAAATACAGTCCTCAGGTTGAAAAAGGTTTCCTACCCCTGTATTGCATCAGGGCCGGTTCAAAATATGAGGCGTGCCTGGGCAAAGCATCATCTAGTTGGCCTTCTGTTGTGTTGATGGGCTCCTTGGATTTTCTTGGTGGCAGCAGCACTCCAAAGGTGGAAGCCGCCACTTAAATTTCCCACAAAGCCCTGGGATACCCAATATTCCCACAAAGCCCTGGAATACCCAATATTCCAGTGTATTGTGAGAAATTAAAATGGAGACTCATGGTCCCAGTTTCTCATTGTGAAGTGTCTAGGACAGGTTTTAGTGGTGGTGGTGAACAACCCTGTGGGGAGTCCAGAGGCCCTAGCAGCTGCCCCAGGATGCTGATGCTGGGCCTGTATTGCATGTAGATATGTTGTCAACATGGATGATGAACATCTGAAAGACACATGCCATACTAGCCTAAATTGCCAGAAACTGAAGAGAACTTTTCTTTTGGATGTGAGAGATAACGTTTGCAGCTGCCTGAGAACAGGCACCTGAAATCCTTTAGAGGGCTACCTTGTGAGTTTTTATTTACGTTCTTTGTCAGGCCCAGTGCACAGAGTCCTTTAAAATTTAGAAAATGTACCACTGGTATGACCACAACACTGCATTGGGGATCCATGACCTTATCTTATTTCTGATCCTAGTACGCAGCAGCTGTTGCACTATTAATAAACTGAATGAGGACTACAGAGTGCTCATGTCCAGAGTTTGACAGTTACGGGTGTAGCATAATCAGAAGAAAAAGTCTGGACTTAGTAAACTTTGATCCCCTGTTTCATGGTGCCTGTAGTCATGTACCCCAAGCTGTGCACCATAAGGGCTTGAAGAGCCATCTTGGGAAGTTAATAATATCCAATAAATCTTGAATGATTTCATGAAGAACTTTATTTATGAGTGGTGCTATTTGTCTTCAGCATTGCTAGGCTCCTTCCATGTGCAATGGTCATTATATAATTGAAGAAACAGATCTCTTAACAGCAGAGTTCAATTATTATCTTACACGGCTCATCAGTCAGCTAGGAAACAAAGTTGTTGGTGGCTAAAAGGCAATGATGCTTTTAAGCAAAGAAACAGTTGGGCTTCATGAGCATCTTATACTGAACCTAAAATTAACTAGCTAATGGGCTGTTGCTTCCACCCAGGGAATGCTCAGATTGCTGGTGGTTAAACAATTATGTATGTGTTGCAAATCAGTACTTTTAACCCAAATAATTACTACAACAGCATCCTATGCAAAGCAGGTATGCCAGAGCTTTGAAGACAACATGCTAGGGACTAGGAATGCCCCAGAAGTATTTGCTTTCCTGGATCAGACCAGAGGCCCATCTAATCCAACATTCTCTTTCTAACAACAATCAGTAAACCTTTTCTGGAAGCCCAGCATGCCCAGGTTCTTTCAGCTAGACTACTATCATGTGTTCAGTGTGGGGCTGCTCTTGAAAGCTGTTTGGAAGGCACAATTACCGTATTTTTCGCCCTATTGGATGCACTTTTCCCCCTCCAAAAATGAAGGGGAAATGTGTGTGCGTCCAATGGGGCGAATACAGGCTTTCGCTGAAGCCTGGAGAGCGAGGGGGGTCGGTGTGCACCGACCCCTCTCGCTCTCCAGGCTTCAGGAAGCTATCCGCAAGCCTTGCACGCCCGGCAGGAGTTCCCGTGGGCTCATAAGCTTGTGGGCAGCAGCCTGCAGCCCGAAGCACGGGGTGCGCTCCGGAGCTCGCCCCGTGCTTCAGGCAGATGTCCGCAAGCCTTGCGCGCCCGGCGGGAGTTCCCGTGGGGTCGCAAGGCTTGCGGACAGCAGCCTGCAGCCCAAAACCCGGGGAGCGCAGTGGAGTGCACCCCGGGGCGATCCGGAGGCAGCGGTAGGTGAAGCACAGGGCTTGCAGCACGCGGCGCGCGACTGGAGGAGGCGGCTCCCTTATCCACTGCCGCCGGGCTGAGCTCCGCGCTGGCTAGCTCTCAGGCTGGTGCTTTGCGCCCAAGCGGGAGAAGGCGCACCTCTTGAGGCTGGGAGAGTGGAGCGCGCTGAGGGAACGCGGGCCTGGCGCGCGTTGTGGGGGGGAAAGCGCACACTAATGATCCTATTGGAACTGGACATCCCTGCACCTTCACTGGAGGTCCCCACAGAAGCTGCCTTGGTTCCTAGAGGGCTATCAGATGCCTGGCTACCACCTACAGGGCCTCAGATGGGGAATTCAGAACTGCCCCCAAAGTGCCCAGCTTATGCATGGACACCATTGGATACAGCCCATAGTACGTCAGCAGTCGAAAATGCTGCTATTTCATTGTTTAAGTAATTAAATAATAGTAGTAGTAATATTAATAATATTGTCAATTTGCAGGCTCGAGAAGACGTGATCCATATGCTGAAAACAGAGAAAATAAAGCCTGAAATTCTGGAGGCGCACTATGGCTCTTCAGCTCCAGAGAATGTCCTCAGGATATTGCACAGGGATGCGACCCTTGCCCATGAGAAATCAACAGGGGAAGATGTCTATGAGAAGCCAATTTCAGAGGTAAGCAAATTACTTTAGGAACCTTGAGTCAGGGTGTCCTTTTCATTTTGACTTGCATTTGCGATTTGCTTTACAAAATACCATGACTGAAGGCATGGGCACATCCCCAACCTTGCATGTCTCTGTTTTCCTCTCTTGCACCACATGTTGCAGTGGCAACACTTGCGTACGTAGATACCTAATCTGATCCTCTACAGTGATAGTGTGTTAGCGCTCAACACGTTGCATGTTTGCAAAGTTTACGAGAATTAAAAATCTAAAAAGCAGACTTTGAGGCTGTGATTGGAGAAACACATGCCTTTGAGTAAGAGAACACTGTGAGAATTACCTCTGAGGAAACATGCATGTTCTGAATGTGGAACCAAGGGCAACAGTATGTTACCATTTGCAAATTCCACAGCAGCACAACACACCAGTGACCAAACCACTGTGATATCTGTATATAGTCCTGTGAAGTTGACAGTGTTTGCTCTCAAACAGGGATGGAGAACACTAAGCCCAGGAGCCAAATGTGGCCTGTTGGCCTTGAAAGCGTAAGCCCCAGGGATATTGTGGGGTTTGGGGTGTGTGAATCACCCTGTGTTCCAAATCCCATTTAGTTATTCCACAGAAACTTCTAGACTTCTGATTAACTTGCTGACTCTATATAATGGATGACTATTATTACAGAATGGGTCTCTGTGCTAGGCATAGATGCCAAAGGAAGACTTTTTCTCCATTTTTTTTTAAAGAGAGGGGTAACTGTTAGCTGTCATTGAGAACATTGCCATAGTGATCATGAAGTATAAAAGGGCAATCACAACTAATCTTCTTAAACTGCTCTGTACAGTTTAATTCTGAAGAGATTTAAGAGTGAGCCTTTAAACCTCACTGAGAATCTTCCCTTCCTTCACACTGAAATCTCTTTTCTCCTTCCAGTGAAATCTGAAATAGTGAGCCGAATAATCAGTCCCTTCCTTCAATCTAAGCTCTCATCAAAATCAAAATGTCAGTAGCTCATTGCTGAAGCAGCTTGGTATGGTTACAATTTTAACTTTTGCCCTCCTCTACATTTGATCTGTCGTGGGCAAAGCTAATGGGTATCAGTGGTGTTTATTACTAGTGACTGCTTATAGGCAATGAAAGAGGCCATGCCACGTTTACAGTAATGCAACATCCTTGTTCAGCAGATGTACCAATGTCAGCCAACAATGTATTTAACACAGTCCATTTTATATTTCAACCAACCAGCTGGACAGACTGGAAGAGAAGCAGAAGGAAACATACCGGCGCATGCTCGAGCAGCTCCTCCTGGCAGAGAAATGCCATCGGCGCACAGTTTACGAGCTGGAAAATGAGAAGCATAAACATACAGATTACATGAATAAGAGCGATGACTTTACCAATCTCTTGGAGCAGGAGCGTGAAAGGTGAGCATTAAGAGACAGCCTGTTGAATAAACTCTGCATTTCGGGGGTTATTCTGATGGGAAACAACGGGTTTTTCAAATACATTTTTCAGCAGAACTGCAGAATTCCAGATATCAGAGATATTGTAGAGAGGGAATTAACATTTTTAATATACTGTTTCTCACCACTTATTGAACTTTTTTGCCCAACCAAAACCTATTGTCAGTTCTCTGGTACTGTTGAATCCGTATTACCGATATGGGAATAATTCATTCAAGGCTGCAGAGCTAGTCTAAGGCTTAAAAAAATAAATAATAATTTGGGAACAAATATACAATCAATTACAGTTCCTCTCTGTTGCTGCCACACAAACCCTATGCCCAGCTGTATTAGTAGTAATAAAATAAAACATTAATTCAACCGCTGCCCATTTAAGATGTGTACCAGTTTCCTGTGGGTCTGGGGTGGTCTATATGCATGTTCTTTCTTTGTTTCAAATGAAATAAAAGTGGACCACATAGTCCAACACTTTTTCACATCTGAAGCAGAGTGGCAAATGGCACCCCCTACTTCTTCAATAGTTTCCACAGCCAGCGAAATTATTTTGGCACCCAAGAAAAGAAAATCCCACATATGCCTCTTCCCCACCCCTCTGACAATAAAACTACAGTAATAAATTAAAGAACTAACAACTTGGTGCCCTTTCATGATACCCAAAATCAGATGCCTGAAGCAGCTGCCTCACTTTGCCTAATATTAGGACCGGCCCTGCACACATTTTTATATAATGAATCCAATCCTCACTGATTCGCTCTGTGATTTCAGTGTGAATGTTTCAACATGCAAAGATACCCTTGGAGAAATAGTTTGGATTGGTATGTGCTAAATCATGATCTGGACGTATGTTTAGTCATTGAAAAAAATAGTTCAGGATGCACACTGGAAACATCAAGCAATGTCAATTTCAATATATAAAGAGCAGCAATCTGAATAATCTCTAGGATAACCAGTAAAAGAAACTGACTGGTTTATCCTAGTTTATCTGCTGTTTTGGTAGTGGTGATGGTACTCCATAGGGAATATATAACCCAATGGACTTATATCAGTTTTATAGCACAGTCAGTCATGGTTTCACCTAAAGAATGCTGAGAATTGTATTGCGATGAACTACTGAACATTTTATGGGGCATCTTCATGACATCATGAGAAAAACATCCTTCTCCTATGTTTTCCCTGTTCAGCCTCTATTCCCCATCCATAGCTCAGAAGATTTTACTTTTTTGAAGACAATAGGACAGCTGCACACTTTCCCCAGGCATAGATGACCAATCAGACAGCTGTCCACATGTTTGGGTTGGTTGTAGCCTGTATAAATTGTTCTAGAGATTCTCTCCTCTGAGATCTGTCTCTCCTCTCTAGGAATCGTCTCTATTGCTTTTATCTCTCCCAATTCCAAATAGCAGTGCTTTTATATCAGTTTCCATTAGAGTCTCCCCTGATGGGAGTCTACTTAGCTTGAACTACCACGGCTTTCTCTAATTGCTTTGCAGTGGCACCAAGATTATGGGTCGGGGACAAAGCAAAAACAGACACATAATTCCAAAGTACGTGCAGAGTTCAAGTGGAACTAAGCTAGCAAGTGTTTCTCTGTGTTCACATATTCAACGTTTGATTTTGATTTTTTCATAGTCTCTTACAGAGGGACTGTCCTGATTGGTTAAAGCAAATCACTGAAAATACAGGCAATTGATGAAATATATGACATCAGTTTTCCTGTGTAAACTACAGTTCCCATAATTCTTCAAGGGAAGTCATGTGCTTTAAATGTGCAGGGCCAGTGAGGATGTGATGGCTAGGGAGGAACAAATACACAATGCTCACTCTCCAGCCTCGCAGTTGTGAGAGAATGTCCCCAAAGGGCCTGAAAGTGGAAACACTGGCTTGCAGTTCTTGGAGCCGCTGTTTCGGAGGCCTTGGAAAACAAAACCAATGGAGCAACACTCTTCCTTATATTTCCCTGTATACAAACTGCTGGAGTTATTTAGCCTAGCGTAATCAGTTAGCTTTTACGTAAGGCTTCTTTGTAGGTTAAACCGCTGATAGTGATTGGATGTTTGAATTTTCTTAGCTCAGTATCCTCAAAGTTCTTTTCTCCAGTTGAAACAGTAGGGCCCAGGTATAGAGAAACGCTGATTAATTTATTCCAATACAGAGTACACACACACACACACACACACACACACACACACACACACACGTTATCCTGCTTCAGTGCTAGCGTCACAAATATGGTCTTTGTTAATGCTCCTGGTTCCACCCCCTCTGAAAATGCGTGGCTATAATTGTAGATATACGCAGGGGATCCTCGGACCCCCGGATCTTCCTCCTATGAAAACTTTCGCTCTTCTAATGACATTTTTTGCTCTCCATCCCAGCACCCCCAGCAAAGAAAGAACTGGCGAGTTTCTCAGTAGCCTGTGATAATACATTCCTCTCTGCTTCAGTCATCCTGGCACTGAGATGCTCCTTGGCTGCTCTTCTGGTGATGTAATGCTGGGACCGCATCACCTGCAAAGGAAACTGATCTGCATCTAATAAAGAGCGCAGGCCTCTTGAATCAGAAACGGGAGCACTGATGTTAGCGGATTTCAAACATCTCTCTCGTACCCCCCACCCACCCTTTGTGCTTTTGTTATTCAGGTTTCCTTCCCTTTCCCATGAGAAGCCAGCCCCAAGCCTTTCTTCCCAAAATGTTTTCATTTTGCTCCACTTTATTTCATATACATGAGATGCAGAGTGACTGTGGAGGTCTAAATTCAGAGAAAGGCCTTCTCCTATGATGGGCTTAAAATCTGCAGACTTCTCTCTCTGGGTTTGTGTGTTAAACAGAACGGTTGCTTTAAAAAAATTACAGCAACAGAGAATAAAAGGGCTATACTAGTGTCATTTTGCTGTCGGCTAGTTGAAGCTTTGTCAGAGCATGTAGGCCGAGATATAAACCACTGCTTAGACTCGCGCAAGTGTGTTAACCCAGGAATAGAGACAGATTGTGTGTTAGCCCAGATGGAGGGGGTGCCAACTCCCATCAGCCCCAGACAGCACGGCCAACAGTAGCTGACCCTGATCCCTGATCAAGCAGCTTTTGAAAGTTTGGTTCCACATAGGCATTGCCTAGCGGGGGGAAGGTAGCTCCTCATACAAACAGCTCCCCACACCCCATTGCCAGACTCATGTTGCTTCTTGACAGAAAGCCGTTTTTCATAGGATTGTTTCATACAGATAGAGAAATGCCGTCCTGTGTGGGCTGAAGGCTTCCTTCCAAGCCACTAGAGTTCCGCTCTCTCCTCCTTTTCTGGGGAGGGTTCTGTAGCAGTTCCTCCCTAACACTTGTCTTTGGCTCTCACCTTGTAGCCACTTTTGGGGGGCTTCCACCTTGGCCTACACCCAGTGGCGTAGCGTGGGGGGTGCAGGGGGGGCCGGCCGCACCGGCCGCAACATCTGGGGGTTAGGGTTAGGGGGCGCAAATCCACGGGTTAGGGGGCGCAAATCCACGGGTTAGGGGTGCAAATTACTTGCCTTGCCCCGGGTTCTGACAACCCACGCTACGCCACTGCCTACACCCCCTCCTCTGTTGCAGGAACCACACACCTGGCCTGTGAGTCAAACCAACTGGATTTACTTTAGAGAAACCTAAAGTGGGGCAAAATTCACCTTCACATAATACACTTGCCCCTTTCTGTTTCCCCCTTTTTTCTAGTGCCTCCACTGCTTTTTAAAAGCATTGCTGGGAGGCAATAGAGGCAGAAGGTGCTGTTCTTCAAGAAAAACAAGTATAGAGTCCCCTTGGGCCCAAAAAGCTAATTTTATGGTTCTTTGTAATCTGATCATAACTGGTAATTTCTAATAGCAATACACCTATAACAATATTTGAAGACCAAAAGCCAGAAGGTGGTTTCTTATATTAGGCCTACTCAGAGTAAACCCATTGGCTTTAATGGATGTGACTAACTTGGGTCCATTTATTTCAGTGGTCTACTCTGAGTACGGGACGTGGGTGGCGCTGTGGGTAAAACCTCAACGCCTAGGACTTGCCGATCGCATGGTCGGCAGTTCAAATCCCCGTGGCGGGGTGAGCTCCCGTCGTTCATTCCCAGCTCCTGCCCACCTAGCAGTTCGAAAGCACCCTTAAGTGCAAGTAGATAAATAGGTACCACTTTATAGCGGGAAGGTAAACGGCGTTTCCGTGTGTTGTTCTGGTGCCGGTTTGCCAGAGCAGCTTCGTCACGCTGGCCACGTGACCCGGAAGTGTCTGCGGACAGCGCTGGCTCCCGGCCTCTAGAGTGAGATGAGCGCACAACCCTAGAGTCTGTCAATACTGGCCCGTACGGGCAGGGGTACCTTTACCTTTACCTTACTCTGAGTACAACCTAGCAATTTGGATACAATCCAGAATTTTCATCTCATACAACATGATAGATTATATGTAAACATAAAATCTGTCACTTTAATTGTGCAAGGTGGTGTTTTTTTAATGTTCAGATACATTTTCTGCCCGTATCTTCTGAAGGTTTCATACGTTCTGTTCATTAGTTTTTCTCCCTTGATTCTAAAGCTATGATCCAGAGCAGCGGTGGGGGGTGAGGGTGAGCAGGACAGCACTATTGGGTGTTGTGGGAATTTATAGCATTGCAATTATTACTCCTCTCACTGTACAGTGATTAAAATCTGCAAGAACAAAAGAGCAGGAGAATCAGTGTAATATTCTGAGAGTTCTGGCATAACAAACCCTCTTTCATAACTGCTGCATATCACTGTTATATCTACAACACTGATATATATATTTCTACTTTTCTCAGGGATACCGTCAATATGTTGAATTTCTTGAATTCAAAGACAATAATTTAAATGAAAGGGATGATCTTGGAAAAGACACCCACTAATTTCATTCAAATGTTTTCTAATTTCCATAATGAATATTTAGAAACTGGTAAATGAAAGGAAAACAACAACAACTAATCCAGTTGTTCTTACTTCCAGCTGATCTTTAAGACAGCAGTTTATAGATGCTACTAAGACTGGATGGAAATGGTTTCGAGCTTCTGTATGGGTTGAACAGCTTTTAAGATTAAGGAGGGATAACTAGATAATTGTAGCCACATGATAACTAGACAGGGAGAAAGGAGGATGTCAGGACACTGCCTCAAAATAGTTTTGCAGGAGGGGACCACAACTCAGCAGGACAGCACATTCTTTGCATTAAGAATTCCCAGCTGCCAGGTTCAATGGCAGGCATCTCCAGATAAAAGGATAAAGTGATGGGAAATACTCTCATCTAAGAACTTGGAGAGCTGCTGCCAGTCAGAGAGTACAATATTAGTCTAGGTGGACAAATGTCTGATTTGGTATAAGTCAGCTTCTTGTGTAGTGAGAATTATGGCCTGCCTGATACTGTATTGAGCTTCCATTGGGTTATAAATTACAGCTGATTCATCTAATATTGTGAATGTTGTGAACATTTCTCTAGTGGAGAGTGAGTCGATGGCTTTAACAGGAGCTGAGAGTAGCCCAAGGATATTGCACTACAAGTTCCATTGACCTCAGTATGACTTACCGGTACTTCTGGGTAAACATGCCCAAGATTGCCTGGTAAGAGTGTGATGTATGATTCTGCAAAATAAGTATAAAAAGGAAATGGATTTAGGCAGTTTCAGAACACCACAATTATTTCTCTGTGTGTTTAGCATAAGGATTGATTTAGTGCCAAGTAGCATAAAAGCGCATGCAGCGTGGCTGACATTTGAAAAGGTAAAACAGCTTTGATTTTATCTGGAACCAGACAGATCATACAGCTTACAAAAATAAATAAATACATTGGTAGGGTTCTGTCATATTATGATTTGTAACTAACAGGGGCGGCTGTGGACATTGCAGGAGGCTAAACTAAATGACCCTCACTGGTGGAGGAACAGGGGTGCGGGGGGGAGTGCACCACCCCCGGTGGCATGATCCCGGTGAGGTGCCATCGCGGCTGCTCCCCCCGTGCTGGGTGCCACGCCCCTGCAGGCGGTGCACCATGCCCCAGGACGCGTGCCACACCCCTGCGGTGGCACGGCGCGTCCATGCGGGTGGCATGCCGCACACCCCGGGACACGTGCCACACACCCCGGGACGCACGTCTGCCATGCCCCCGCCTGCTCTCTGCCCCACCCCCCACTGGAGCTTGAAGCTCCGCCACTGGACCCTCAGGGTCCCTTTCAATCCTACAATTCTATGAAATGTCTGCCATAAGCTATAGTTTATGGTTTGCTCTTTTTGAAACTGAAATTTTTGGGTGAGGCATGTGACTGACAGTGCAGTTCTCTACACAGAAGTAAGCCCAACTGGGTTCATTGTGAGGTATTCTCAGGTAACTGTGTAGAGTTTGGTATTGCAACCTATGATTTCAAAGAGAACGGCACTGTATCATTCAATCAAATGGAAGGCTTGCATTGATGGAGGAAGAGGAATGGGACAGGATCAAAACCGCCCCCCAAGGGCTTTCCACACCACCATCTGGTCATATGCTTTGAGAAAAGCCTGAATTCTCCCCAGTCAAACAGAAATGCTTTTAAATAAAAAAGTGTCTAAGGTCATTACGTTTAGTTCATGAATCATACTCCATAAAAGGCAATAAATGCATAACAGGGAGATATAGAACAATTCACGGCGTGATTTAAAGAAGAAGAAAAAGCAGCGCCTCAGCCCATCAATTCAGAGGGAGAAAAAAGCCTCAAGAGAATAATATAATGTTTTATAACATCTGCCTGGAATGACCTGTTTTAAATAAAAGCACGGCTGGTGACTACGGCCAGTTGTTCAGCTTAAGTTTACTAAGTGAGGGGTTTTTAGGGAATATGATGTAAGTAATATAAAATGTATAGCCCAGAATCAGCACAGCTTGCAATCCTCTTCCCGCTTCCAGCATTCTTTTTTCAAGGATATGTTTTATTTCTCTTTATTGAATACTTTCCCAAGAGGCACAACATGAGTAATGCAATATATTTATATTAAAAACAGCCAGTTTTCCTTTTTCCCATGATTAAAAAAACCCACCCTTCCCTCCACCAAATGGGTTCTAGGAACTCATTAACATACATTAAGCACTGCACAGGTGGAAATCTGCAGGTTTGCATAGAAATATGATCATTATCTAGAAGCCTCACCTCTGAGCATACAGTAACCTGGAGCGTCACTAAAATACGGCTTCTTTAAGGATGGTGATTCCTTGTTTGCAGTGCACTTTTCATGGCAGCAAGTAAACGGGAATCCTGGGGAATAGTTGTTTGTTCTTTTGCAACAAGCATCTGGCTTTGTTTGTAGAGGATTTAAGTAATGTAGCCCAGGAATCTAGGAGTTCTGTGGGTGTTACCTTTACTACATTGCATGAGTTCCATTGCATGAGATAAGAAGCATGAAAAGAGAAGCCAAAGCAGGGTTTAATTGATGCAAAAGCACAGTCCTGAAATCTATGTTTAAAAGGGGGCTGAATCCTGGAATATAAGCAGCATGGTTGCAAGAAGAAGCTACTGCTTGTAAGTATGGAACCCAAAACTGGTGGCTGTCATCTCCTCAATTAATTAATGCAGACCATAAGGCACAATGCAGCATATGGCATATATGATAGCAAGGTAGTTTTATGGAGAGGGTGGATCTAAAACACCTGGCTTCAGTCAAACACAGTTGAAAAGATCTTATCAAGAGCACAGCCACACCATACATTTGAAGTACTTGGATGCTACTTCAACAGCCATGGTTTCCCTCAAAGAATGATGGGAACTGTAGTTGGTTAAGGGTGCTGAGAGTTAGCAGAACTGGGAATTACAAAACCACTTTTTAGCTCTCAGTCGGAGCAACCAGCAATCTTCCAGACTGACATTTGCTCTAATTTAGCATTGAAGAATGGGTTTTCCCTGGGAAAGGAGTGGGTCAAGAGGAAAACTGCTTGGACTCACTCCTTCTAGTCATGGGACAAGTGGGGACAAGCCCTAAGTGTTGCAGTAGTAAGTCCTTGGGGGTTGGCCAACCAAATCTGAGCTTTTGAGCAGCATGAAATACAGCTTAGGTGGATAAATAGGTGTTTGGTTGCTACTGATCTAGTTCCTAATTATTTAATTATTGTTTATACAGTAATTCGTGATTTATTTTTACTACTGCAATCTGCTTAGCGTTCTCACAGGAAGGTAGGGGGAAAATAAAGAATCAAATCTGTCAAGAAAAATACCTCTGGCGGAAATTAAACAGATGAAAACTGATAGCTCACTCAGTAGAGCACGGGACTCTTGATCTTGAGGTCGTGGGTTCGAGTCCCATGTTGGGCAAAATATTCCTGCATTGTAGGGAGTTGGACTAGATGACCCTTGTGGTCCCTTCCAACTCTACGATTCTATGATTCTGTGAAGTTTTTGCTAGCATGAAGATGCATTGATGGCGGGAAGCGCTGACCTGATTCGTCTTTTAAACTGCAGCTGTTATAAATAAGGGTGTGTGGAAAAGTTTGGTTTCAGATGATGCTACCAAACTTCCAGAAAGGTAGCACACCCACCTTCAGCCTAGCTTGGGGAAAATGCATATCAGCATGTCTTTCTTCACTGGTCATGTGAATGTACACCAAATGACATTTAATTCAATGACAGTGTAACCCAGATTTAGCTGCCATAGGATGACCCCCTGGAGACTCATAAAGTGGCTGATTCTATATAAATCAGGACTTGTTTGTAGAGTGATGCTGTTAGTCCAACAGCAATCTCATACCCTCAAGCATTATGTCACAGCTGTCTCTTAAATACACAACAATTGCAGACTGGATTTTCAGTGTTGTTTTTTAAAATTGCAACCCAGTTTTTTTTCTGAGTTACAAGCAGACTTTGGGCATGTAAATTCCTAAGATTGTTAACCTAGTGTCTATTTAGGAGATGTATAGCAACTATAATAAACAGTCTCTAGAAGACAGCATACCCTTCCTGTAATTTTTAGGTGGAGGGGGTCATTTCAGCTTCCATTGTCCTTTGTGCTGCATCTAGGATGGGAATCCATAATAGATAAATAATGGTTTTACTTTACTTTCATGCTGTGTGATTTCAGCTCCTTGGGCTGATTCTGAAAGGATTGCAATTGCAGCTTGAACACATGTTTGAATGGAACTGGCTGGAGTTCAATTAGTTTGGAAGAGGGGGGGATTTGGGGGGGGGGAGGATGAGAATACACTTCTATTGTACCTACCTTCCCCCCTACTTCCCCCCAAGCCTTTCTCTAGCCACTGTTTTCCTTTGCTTTCTGAAGTAGTGAGGCTCCACCCCCCCTCACTGCCCAAAGTTAAATCTGCACAATAATGAACCATATAAGGGAGGGATGACATCATCAGTGAGTGGTCCCAAGCTGTTTTGCACAACATTCACCTTTCATTGTTCTGATGACATGGCTGGAATGTGATGGCTAATTCCCTGTAGAGCAGGGGCTAAGCAGGGCCTGCAGACTAGCAAACTCTTGCAAAGAGAGGCAGGGAGGGGGAATCGAAAGTGCTCCTCATTAGGAGAAGGTAAGAAAACCGCACTCTGCTGTTTTGTTTGTTTCCAAAATGTTGCTTCTTGTGTATGCACATTTTTCAGTACTTGCGCTAATGGATTTGCTTGGCAAGAAGACTCTGCGAAGAGCCTGTTGCATGTAACAGGGAAGTACAGACATGTGCTTCGTTACAGCGGCAAATTAACTGCAGCTTTAAAAACTAGAACAGCTCGGATCTCCCTGTTGACTGACTTGGGGAGGGAAAGCTCTACCTTGCATCAAAACATAGCCTGCCTTTCAAGGTATGGCATGTTCTGACCTTGTAAATAGAGAGATGCTATGAAACTGAATCTTTCCTTGGAGTTACTTTGTGGTTCGGTTTTCATTTCATTGTGCAGAAGACAATTCACAAGTTCTTAAGGGAAGGATAACCTAGACCAAATACAGCCTTGGCAGAGCTTTAAATCTTTTGCTTCACATTGGCATAGATCTTTTTTTGCTGAACTCTGTACTGATAATTTCTTATTATGTAACCAAGACATTGAATTGTTTGGTCCTATAAGCATTCTGTGTTGTGAGTACTCTTTAGGTTGTAATCCTGTGCTTACTTACCTCGGAGTAGGACCCACTGAGCTCAGTGGGTCTTACTTCCGAGTAGGCTTGTGCTGTTAATGTGATTGCTACAAAACAGTGTGTTGGGAAAGCCTTCAGGGCATTTGAAACAAGTGAGATATCCCACTGCTCTAAAACAGGGGGAATTTGTCTTGCACTGTATTCAACAAAAGCAGTTGGTGTTCATGCTGGATTAATCTTTAACTACTTTGTAAAATGATTTTCTAGTTCCAGTGAACTGGAATTGTTTATTTCTTTGGCATAATTTTTAATAGGGCAAATCCCAAGGCATGTTCTGAAAGCACGTGGTAGCAGCCACCTTAAAAAGGTCAATAGCCTGGATCGGAGTCCACCTTGGAACCTCATTATTGCATCTTGAGTTTATTAATGGAAGAAAGGTGACATATAAGTAAAGGTAAAGGGTCCCCTGACCGTTAAGTCCAGTTGCGGAAGACTCTGGGGTTGCAGCGCTCATCTCGCCTTACCGGCTGAGGGAGCCGGTGTTTGTCCACAGACAGCTTCCGGGTCATGTGGCCAGCATGACTGGGCCACTTCTGGCGAATCAGAGCAGCACACGGAAATGGCGTTTACCTTCCCACCGGAGTGGTACCTATTTATCTGCTTGCACTTTGACGTGCTTTTGAACTCCTAGGTGGGCAGGAGCTAGGACCAAACAACAGGAGCTCATCCCATCACGGGGATTTGAAACGCGACCTTCCAATCAGCAAGCCCTAGGCTCTGTGGTTTAGACTTTAACAAACAAGGTTATTTTCAATGCTACCTTCTTTATCTGACCAGTCAAAAAACCTGAGTGGTGAATTGGGCAGATCATGCCTGCTTACCCAGCGTGCGCACGTGTGTGTGTGTGTGTGTATAGACACACACGCACACATGCACACACACACGTGATAGTGGTAGCATGTCCTGCGTCGCAGGATGTCACATAAGCCATCTTAATCTTTACAGCAACTACATAAGTTAGGGCAATACGATTATTTCCATGTTATAGATTACTGGGGGCTCAGGTTGAGGGCTAAACAGCATGCCTTAGCCTTGTTTTTGGGCTACAACTTCCATCAGCCCCAGCTAGAATAGCCAATGGCCAGAGAGGATGGCAGCTGAAGTTCATCGCTATCTGGAGGGCCACAGGTTTCCCACCATTGCCATTTCTCATACTTATGTGCATTTCATTTACTTGCAGTGCAGTCTCAAACATGTCTCCTCAAAGGTCTCATGCATGTTAGAATGTGCATTTGTCTTCGTATGGATAAAGTCTATCCACACCAGGCTGCTTTCAGTTGGATGCTCAGCTCTGTCCACATTATGGTACAGATAGTCATGCAAACATTATCTTATTTAAAGTGTGACGATGGCTGGATCGGAGCACTGGAGTTCCCCCCTACATATGGTGTCAGAAATAAACTTGTTCACATAGTCATGTGTGCAGGTCATGCAAGCCCTTGTTTTCTTGTGGAGCCCTCATCCCAGATTGTGGTTTTTCAGGGAATCCATACTATCCTTGCGTGGGGAGAATAAATGTACACCTTTGTAAAAACACAATGTGGGCCTGAACCTTTTCATAGATTATAAGCATATGAGCAAGGATTGTGAATTCCTATTTACGGTCAACTGCTTAAAAGCTCTTGAAGTAACAGATGATGCTGATGATGCACAGCTACTAAATATGATAGCTTTTGCACAGAAACAAGAGGCGACTAGGACACAACCAGAGTTTGTTGTGCATTTCACAATAAGCTGTTGAAATATATTTACATTCAGCAAGACAGCTCTTAAGAGCAAATGCTGGATAGCTCCCTGAGGAAGTTTACTGAGGCTGAGTTGAGGGCCATCATGTTTTTCTTAAATGGAGAGCTCTTCCATATGGGACAAGGTGAGGGCTGCATTATCACTCTGAAAGTTGTTGGAGGCTGTATCCAGTAGTGAGCGAGCTAGATCCACCACAACCCCTCACAACAGATTCCCAAGAGGGGTTAATCTTTCATTTTCTCTATTGACTTTTTGGGAAAAGAAAAGAGAGAGAGAAGTTTTTTAAATTAATTAATTAATTATTTGATAAGACTGCTCTTCAATAGAACTGCCTTGTCTGGGCAAAGAAAAAGCCAAAAAAAAACCCTCTGAAATCCCAACAGAAGAATGCAAATAATGCCAAACCACAGCTGTATTGCAAGCTATGCCACATTGCTATTCAGTGCCTCCATCTTCAAAATCCAACTGCAGCCCCCAAACTTGCAGGCATTCAGTTGCAAAAATGCATGGATGGCTTTTTGCATATCTGCAGGAAATCCAATCTCTCTTTGCACAGACACTTTCCCCTCTGCTTTCATCTCCTTGTAGCAGATAATTGCAGAGAAAGAGCTGCAATTGAACACTTTTCACAACATCAGAGCCCTTTCTCCTCTCAGCTGTTCATTGGGGAGCAGCTGTTGCTTAGGAGGGGACCCAGAGGGTGGGTGCTTGTGCAGCTAGGAGTTCCTTACTTCATTGTAAGAAAATACATACAGTCCAGAAGTAGATTATTTTGGGTTTTGCACACTTATCCTCCATGAAAGTGCTTTCCATGTCTGAAAATTCATAGTAACCTGAATTGTTTTGTGTAATCCCTAATAAGGGGACAGGCTGAACAGTTTCCTCAGTGATTCTTTAGGCAATAGTTTTACACATGCTTTAGATATGTGTCAATTATTATTATTATTTAATCCATGACTGCTTGGTTTGTAGGTTGTAAAAGCAGAGTTATAAAAACATCTTATTACTTTCTGGAAATTTCTTTAAATATTTCTGGTAAGAGGAAACATGAAAATATTATGTGAACTTGAACTTTAAATAGCTTTATAGAGAAGTATGTGCTTCTACTCTAAAGAGTAGTAAAGTTGGCTGTTTAAGGAGAAAACTTCATTGAATCTGGAATGTTCTAAAGTCTGCAATGACGTACCCACTGATGGCAGTTAATACAAGCGGAACAGTAATAATAGCACTGATACTGTTCTCTTCCTGCAATAATATAGGTTTATACTAGTGAAAATATTGCTCTACGTTTGGGTTCTCCTTTTCAGAACCCTTACTCTTAATCACCTCAAAAGAATGGTAAAAGGATCTCAGATATCTGGAGAAATATCAATCTATAGTTCATTTCAGAGAAGCAATAAACTCTGGGCTAATCTGGAAATTTCTGAATATTCCAAATTAAGTGTGACTGTTTTCATTTTTTATATATCTTCTAATTAAATGACAAGGTCTGGCTAGTTGAGACTTTGAGCTTGAGATAACCTCAGAGCGTTAGAATTCCAGAAGCAAGGAACACTTTGTTCAAGCCAGGCTTACAAATAATTTAGTCTGAACCAGTAGTTGCTAGTAGGGTGGTGTTTGTCACTGGCCTTCTGAACACTGAGCATTCCTGGTGGTTCTTGAGAAAGGTTGCGTTCAGTGTGAGGCAGGTGTGATGGCAGGAGGGCCAGATTTGCTTCACCACCGAGTTGCACCATACTCTCTCTGTCTCAGGAACTAGCAGTGATGCTCAGTGTTTGGAAGGCAAGTGAGCAACGCTACACTCCCTGCCTCACTCCACTAACTGGTGCTGATCTCAGCTTAATACCTTCAGTGAAGGAGAGCATTCTACCTCCCTAGACAGTCTTTGCCACTGTCACAAGGTCACAATATGACCATGGCACAAATAACTGACCTATGTGGATTTGATACACTGACTTCTACTTTAAGCTATGCTCTCAGCCATTGAACAGCATTAGCAAGCCAGTGCAACATTATCCTGGGCCAGAGATACCTGATGTGCCAATGCTGCATGTGAAATTGAAGACATCCTTCATGAATTTGCCTAACCCTCTTAAAACCCCATTTAAGGTTGTTACTAATGGCACTTATTCTGCTTCTTCAAAATAATGATGTGCTTCCTGAACCTACTGCCAATCACCCCCATAGCATGTCTTTTGAGTCTTGGGTAGGAGAACAAATTGTGACAAACTACCTCAGGGAAGATGGGAGCAGGGCAAGGTGACAGAGTCCGTTTTTTAACCTCGGTCACTCCATGTCTATTAACAACTGAGAATTCAGAAATTCTCAATATGTGGTAGCATATAATATAAATATGCAGCAAGATCTATCAATATTGGGGTTCCCGTGACAGTTTATTGGGCATAAATTAAAGCTGGGGCACAATGGAAACGAAAACTATATTTTTATGAACAAACACTCAATGGAAGATAAAGCTTGATAGTTTCACTATTAAAGGCACAGTACTTGTTTTCTGTCAGAAACACTGTTTCAGGTTTAACAAGATTTTTTTTTAAAAAAAAATCCTAGCAAGAGAGCTGCTTCTATGAAATCTATTTCATCCCAGAATGGCTATCTGCTTTTACTCTGCCTGTAAAACACCTCTAGCCCCTTTGTAAGGCCCTCCCTTCCCCTGAGGAAATTAATCAGGTTTATCCTTCCTGATAAACCCCTATGCACCACAAGCTGCTTCCGTTGCCATGCCCTTTTCTGCTGGTTAAACCGTCAAATTATCCCTTTACCATTCTCACTCTCTCCTGATTGGCCATTTCTCCTCCCTGCCATGACTGGCTAAGGGTCACCAGGAGGAATAACCCAATGGTTTGTCAGCTGCACAAACATCTCTAAATGTGCTCTTCCTAGTTCAGGGATGGGGAACGTCCATGAGATGGCCCTTCAGATGATGTTGGACTCGGGCTCCCATCAGCCCCAGCCTACATGACCAGTAGTAGTGACAGATAATGTGAGTTGTAGTCCAGCAACCCCTGGGAGCCACAGGTTCCCATTCCTGTTCTAATCATGCATACTTTTATAAATCTCTGTGATGTTCCCTCTTAGCACACACTCTCTGAAGCTCCATGTTCTTGAGCCTTTCCAAGGAAACTGTTCCAAGCTTTTGACCATTGTAGTTGCTTTTCTGTGCCTTTTCCAGCTCTACGGCATTCTGTTTGGGTAACCAGAATTGCACACAGTATTCTAAATCTGGGCACAGATTTGTATAATGGGATTATACTTTCTCTGTTTCTTACAGCTGGGGGGCAGGGGGCGGGATGAGCTAAGCCTCTGTCCACTGTTCCTACTATGCTCATCAATGTGGAAAGAACATTTGGGGACTGAATTTCATTCTGTTGTAGTGAGCAAATACGACTTATGGTTCTAGATGAAGTTTCGGCAAACGGCATATTAGAATTTTTTTATTTTAAAAAATTATTTAGTAAAGTATCTTTGAATCGATACACTGCAATACTAAGAGTGAGATAATAATTTGTATTATTTGGGTTTGAAGTTACTGATCCACGTTAGTGTCTGAACTGGAACTAAGCCAGAGTTTTCATTTATATATACTCCCTGCTAATGAACATGAACTCTAACCAAACCCAGTTTTTTTGTAGTTTAAGCCTTGGCTTTCAATACATAGAAGACCAGGCATCAGATGTGTAGTCATGTAATCATTGGTACAAGATGTCTCTAAAGAGGCAGAGAGGCATAAAAAATGTTTCAACTTTACAGTGATGGAAAAGGGTAAATGTAAACCTTTGGTGTGATCCATAAGAGATTTTATTTTCTAATGTTACCCAAGCATTGGATAACATTAGAACAGAAGAGGATCCTGGTTGGACTAGACCAACGACTTACATATATACTGATAAATACCATCTATAGGGAAGGTCCCTGGGACCTGGGTGGTGCTGTGGGTTAAACCACAGAGCCTAGGACTTGCTGATTGGAAGGTTGGCGGTTCAAATCCCCACAATGGGGTGAGCTCCCGTTGCTCAGTTCCTGCTCCTGCCCACCTAGCAGTTCGAAAGCACGTCAAAGTGCAAGTAGATAAATAGGTACCGCTCCGGCGGGAAGGTGAACGGCGTTTCCGTGCGCTGCTCTGGTTCGCCAGAAGTGGCTTAGTCATGCTGGCCACATCACCCGGAAGCTGTACACCGGCTCCCTCGGCCAATAAAGCGAGATGAGCGCCACAACCCCAGAGTCGGCCACTACTGGACCGAATGGTCAGGGGTCCCTTTACCTTTACCTTATAGGGAAGGTAGTACATGTTTCAATGACAGTATGTACATTAGCTGAGAAATTTTCTGGTGAAAAAAATCTGGTGGCTGGGGAAAGAGAGGATCAAAAGGAGAATTTCCTTCCTGCCCTTTCTTGTTAAAAGTTGTGCAACATTATGCACAACAGCTCCCAAGGAATGTACTTTTAAAAGAACCCTTAATGTACTCACCCCTTAAAGGAATAGCATGCTGCACATTTTGGCAATTTTGGGTGTACTCATATGTACAAGCACCTAGAGAAGGGATGTGGAACTTGTAGGGATGGGGAACCTGTAGCCATTCAGTTGTTGCTTGACTTCAACTCCCATCATGCCTGGCCATTGATCATGCTGCCTGATGCTAATGGAAGTTGGAATCCAGCAACATCTGAAGCCCTACATGTACCCCCCCCTTGCTTAGAGATATGCATAGTTTAGGTAGTAGGAATTATTATTGTGTTCTTTTTAAAAGAAGCTTATAACACTGTTTGTTTTCTCCTTCCTCAGATTAAAGAAGCTTCTTGAACAGGAAAAGATCTACCAAGCCCGAAAGGAAAAAGAGCATGCAAAAAGGCTCAACAAGCTAAGAGAAGAATTGGTCAAACTCAAGTCATTTGCACTCATGCTTGTGGATGAAAGACAGATGCACATTGAGCAACTGGATCAGCAAACCCAGAAAATACAAGATCTAACTCAAAAACTAAGGGAAGAAGAAGAGAAACTTAAGATTCTGGGTACCAAAGGAAAAGAGGATGGGCAGAAGCTAATGAAGCTAGAGGCAGAACTTGAACACAAGACATCCTCCTTTTCCCAAGAGCATGAGGAGATGACTGCCAAACTGGCTAGCCAAGAGTCGCACAATAAACAGCTCAGGCTGAAACTGGCTGGTTTAACCCGGAGAATTGAGGAGCTGGAAGAAACCAACAAAAACCTTCAGAAGACTGAAGACGAGCTTCGGGAACTGAGAGACAAAATAGCCAAAGGGGAATGCGGCAACTCCAGCTTGATGGCTGAGGTGGAAAACCTCCGCAAGCGGGTGCTTGAGATGGAAGGCAAAGACGAGGAGATCACAAAGACTGAATCTCAGTGTAAGGAGCTTAAAAAGAAACTACAAGAAGAGGAGCATCACAGCAAAGAACTGAGGCTTGAGGTGGAGAAACTGCAGAAGAGAATGTCTGAACTGGAAAGGTTGGAGGAGGCTTTCAACAAAAGCAAATCTGAATGCACTCACCTGCGTTTGAACCTGGAGAAAGAAAAGAACTTAACCAAAGACTTGATCAATGAGTTGGAAGTGGTGAAGACGCGAGTGAAGGATCTTGAGTCTTCAGAGAGTAAGTTGGAGAAAGCTGAATTAAACTTGAAAGATGACCTAACAAAGCTGAAGTCTTTTACTGTCATGCTGGTTGATGAGAGAAAGAACATGGTGGATAAGATAAAGCAGGAAGAGAGAAAAATTGAAAGCTTGAATAAGAACTTCAAGGTGGAGCAAGGCAAAGTTATGGAAGTGACTGAGAAACTAATAGATGAGAGCAAAAAACTGTTGAAGTTGAAATCTGAAATGGAGGAGAAAGTGTCCAGCTTGACAAAGGAAAGGGATGAGTTAATTGGCAAGCTGAAGAGCGAGGAAGAAAAGTCCGCTGAGCTGAACTGCAAAGTGGATCTGCTGAAGAAAAGGATTGATGGCATAGAGGAGGTAGAAAGGGAAATAGCCAGAGGCCGCGTTAAAAAAGGGACTGGGCTTTCTGGACAAGAGGACAACAAAATTAAAGAGCTAACAGTTGAAATTGAAAGACTGAAGAAGCGTCTCAAGCAACTGGAAGTTGTTGAAGGAGACTTGATGAAGACGGAGGATGAATATGATCAGCTGGAGCAAAAATTTAGGACTGAGCAGGATAAAGCTAACTGTCTTTCTCAGCAGCTGGAAGAAATGAAGCTCCAGATTGCAAAAAACAAAGCAATAGAGAAGGGAGAGGCAGTGACTCAGGAGGCAGAGCTGAGGCAAAGGTTTCGACTGGAAGAGGCGAAAAGCAGAGACTTGAAAGCCGAAGTGCAGGCTCTCAAAGAGAAAATTCATGAGCTGATGAACAAAGAAGACCAGCTTTCTCAGCTCCAAGTGGATTACTCAGTCCTTCAGCAAAGGTTTCTGGAAGAAGAAAACAAGAACAAATCCATGGGCCAGGAGGTGCTGAATCTGACGAAAGAGCTTGAGCTGTCTAAACGCTACAGCCGTGCCCTGAGACCCAGTATGAATGGGAGAAGGATGGTAGATGTGCCTGTCACATCCACCGGAGTACAAACTGATGCAGTAAACAGCGAGACAGCAGAAGAGGAGACACCAGCTGTGTTCATAAGGAAATCCTTCCAGGAGGAGAACCACATTATGAGCAATCTTCGACAGGTTGGGCTCAAAAAGCCCAGCGAGAGGTCATCTGTGCTTGACAGATATCCTCCTGCGGCAAATGACCTTACCATGAGAAAATCCTGGATCCCATGGATGAAAAAAAGAGAAAATGGCTCTCAGGTGACTCCAGAAAAAGGAGCCAGAATACAAACCAGTCCAGAGCGTCCTGGGGAGGTTGTCCTTTCTCCAAAGCAAGGGCAGCCTCTCCACATTCGGGTAACTCCAGATCATGAGAACAGCACAGCTACT
Organism: Podarcis filfolensis; assembly: GCF_964270895.1. NCBI lineage: Eukaryota > Metazoa > Chordata > Lepidosauria > Squamata > Lacertidae > Podarcis > Podarcis filfolensis. Next base: position 39,777,969 of record NC_139606.1, on the reverse strand, counting down.
CTGGAGATTACTAGTCCAACAGCTGAAGATTTCTTCTCCAGCACCACCGTTATCCCAACCTTGGGGAATCAGAAACCACGGATTACCATCATTCCCTCTCCTAACGTCATGTCCCAGAAAGGAAAAGGGAGTGAGAGCCCAGCGGGCCCAGAGCGAGCCATGTCTCCAGTAACTATAACTACTTTCTCCAGAGAGAAATCTTCAGAGAGCCCAAAGTCTCCATTCATGGAAAGACCCGTATCACCAATTCAGATAATGACAGTGTCTACCTCGGCAGCACCTGCAGACATTACCATGTCTCCAGAATCGCAGGACATGACCATGGGGAGGGCTGTGTTTAGAGTGACGCCGGAAAAACAAACTGTCCCAACTCCCGTCCGAAAGTACAATGCCAACACAAACATTATAACGACCGAGGACAACAAAATTCACATCCACTTAGGGTCTCAGTTTAAACGCTCGCCTGGCACTTCTCAAGAAGGAGCAAGCCCTGTGATAACTGTCAGGCCTATGAATGTAGCAGCAGAGAAGGAGGTGATGACTGGGACTGTCCTCCGTTCCCCCAGGAATAACATATCCTCAAGGCCTGGAGCAAGCAAAGTGACAAGTACCATCACTATAACTCCAGTTACTACGTCATCCACACGAGGAACACAATCCATGGTAAGCAATAGGGAATCTTATGGAATATGTTTGCATGCAATATGGTAGGGGGAAATATGATTTTTGAGAGTTGGGCTTGGATCTGAGAGATCTGGGCTCATCCTCAACTTGGCTTAGGAATTTGGTGGCCTGAGTCAAGATGAAATGGAAAACCGCTGTTGCTTTTTTTAATGAATGGCTGCAGCAAATCTTGACGTCACTCTCCTCCTTCACCTCTTCTTTTTCATGCCAGAGGAGAGATTAGAAGTACCTTTGTTGAGTGTTTTGGGCAGGGTTGGAGAATCTTTCTCCTCCCTAAGGGCCAAATTCCCTTTGGGAAAAGTCATGGGAGCACAAGCTCCCAAAGAATGGGGTGAGGTAAGGGATGTCTTAGGGCAGGCATCCCCAAACTCGGCCCGCCAGCTGTTTTGGGACTACAGTTCCCATCATCCCTGACCACTGGTCCTGTTAGCTAGGGATGATGGGAGTTGTAGTCCCAAAACAGCTGAAGGGCTGAGTTTGGGGATACCTGTCTTAGGGGAAGCACTGTGGGCTATATAAAAAGAACTGATGGGCCAGAGATTTCCTATGCTTGCTTTTTAGGGCATAGCACTTAGCATATATCGCTTTAAAACTCTAATCTTCACACACCCACACACACCCTGTTGCCTATTCTGAGACTCCTTGGGAAACATCTGGGAGAGGAGGAGCCATAGAAAGGGTGGGCGGCAGGGACCTTCAGTCCTGGCAACTGCTCTGTAGGGGCAAGGGTTGCTGAGTTTCCTTGAATAAAGAGTTAACACTCTGGCAACTTACTCTGCTTCTTCATGCTGACTGCATCTGACTCCAGCCCTGACAGTGGGTGGTGAGTCCACGTGTTTCTTCCTGTCCTTCGAGCACTGAAATACTAGGAGGAGTGTAAAAAGACTGGGGCAAATTTTTACTTTATATGAAAGAAAACTGTAAACAGTTGAAAACGCTTGTAGGTTTGAGTTGAAATGTTTGGTAATGAGAAATTAAGGAGCTTATTTACATATAAGAAGGTGATTGCTAAAAGATTGATATAGGGTAAAAAAGTGGATATAGGTATGCGAATAAATTGGTAATGGTGTGTGGAAGTCTGTCAGAGGGAGGGAAGGAAGTTGATGCTTTATTTAAGCAATGCTTTAAGTTATGGATTTTTTATTATTATTTGTAATGAAATATAGAAAACTTAATAAAACTTATATAAATAAATAATAAAAATAAACTTAATAAAAATTATATATATATATTTTAAAAAGAGATACTAGGAGGATTACTGTTCTCTCCTTTTCCTCACAGAAGGCATCTCAGATGACACCCGGGGCACAAACAGGAAACTTGACCAAAATCTGTTTTTATTCCACTGCTATTTTTTTCTTCCTTGTCTTGCAGACGGGACAGGATGGGTTATCCCAGAGACCTACACCCACCCGAATCCCTGTATCTAAAGGTATGAAAGCCGGGAAGCCAGTAGTGACAGCCCCAGGATCAGGAAATCAGACCAAATTCGAGCCTCGAGCCGAGACTCAGTCTATGAAAATAGAACTGAAGAAGTCTTCAGCCAGTAGCTCTGCCTCCCTTGGTGGGGGGAAGGGCTGAGGGCAGTGGCTAAGGGGGTATGTTCTGCAGGTTTTACTGCTACCATGGAAATAAGCCCCCTGTCCTGTTTAGTTGTTAGTGTTTGCACATACTAATTAAGTCTGCTGAAGCTGTCACTTCTACTAATGCATGCATGTCTTACCTATTGAATGTAATAATCCCCTCTTCCTTTCCTCTCTGCTGAGTAAAAAAAGAAACCCCCCTTTCTTTTTAAAAAATGGTCTAGTTCAGCAAGTTCTAAAATGGGGCTGCTGTTGCGATTTACCTCTTTCAAGCAGCTGACCTTGTCCCCCTTATTTTGCTGCGCATGATCATTTTAGTCAGTAGTTTGCCAGTAAAGTTGAGCACTTTACTGCTGCTCCTTTTCAAAGCCACATCTGTCTAGTTCGAACTGTTCTGAGATAGCAACAGGCAACATACAAATGCCTCATTTAAATACAACAGGTATCATTCCTGAGGTGCAGGAGGGGTTAGGAGTGTATTCTAGGTGTAGATCATTAGGGTTTTTGATCTTGCAGATCTTTTTATTCCCAAACTCAGGTTGGACCTAACTGAAGGCTCAACAAAATCAATTAAATCATTTTTGTTCATGCCAATGACCAATGGTTAAAATCTGCAGCAAGTGAACAACCTTATATTTATGCCTTCTACCTTTTGATCTGGGATGGTCCTAATGTCAGCATGTTGGCAGGGGCGAGAGAGAGGTCCTGCTGGCAGACTTTACTTAGAGAGAGAGGTGATATCTAAAACAATGAATAGGTTTGAGCCTCAAGATCACACCTGTATTTCTCTTGTCAACACCTGGACTTAGGGACATCTGGCCAAACTGTGTGTCTTCTGCCTGCATTGGAGTGCTTTGCTTTTATTTCTGAAACCATGCTTTGAGAGTGGAATTTTGTGTGAATATGACTGGCTGCCATTATAACTGTGTCTGTCTATTAGAACCCCAACTGTTTATGAGCATTTGTGTTGAAGGAAGTAAACAGCTACAACCAAAACCTTTAACCTCTGGCAGAGGTGACTTGACATGCAAAATCCTCTGCCAAGCTGCACTTTTCCCTTTCTTTTCTTCCTTTTTTGTTTTGTAATGATCTAGTTGAATGACCTGCGGAAATTCAGCAACAAATTCCTCAATGGCTCCATTCTGGAGGAAAGGGGGAAAGTATGCACAGTACCAAAAAGGACCTCTGTGCAACCAGTGACAATAAAAAGGGTAAAGTGCTTAAAGCAGAGTGAATGGATTTGTCCATTAGGAGATGAAACTGAACTGCAGAGAGATTGTGTAGTTTAAAAGTAGTCTGAGGTAGAAGTCTATAAAAGGAAGACTGCCATCAATGGCTGTAAGTAAAATATGAATGCAGGAATGAATTGTAGGTCAAATCGTGTCATTAACTATACCTTGAGCTGCTAAGGGCCACAAGTATTGATTTTTTAAAACAACAACAACAACAACTCTAGTGCAAGGACAGTGCAAGGCTCTCCTCTCCAGATGTTGGTGAACTCCCCATTCCCCAACCAGCATGGGGAATAGGCCAAGGTTATGGCAGTTGTAGTCTGACAACATCTGGAAGGCTACAGGTCCCTCATCCCTACCTAGTGGAGCAGAATTTTCTCCTTCTTCACTAGTGTGTTTATGGGCTGCAGTGTTTTGCTGGCATTTCAGATTCCAGGTGAGCAGCTGGATTAGTTTGTTGCAGCCCCGAGGCACCTTTATCCATGGTGGACGCTTTCATGGGCCAGGCAGACACTACTTCATCAAATTGTGCTCTGGCCTACAAAAAGCTTATGCCACAATAAATGTTTGGGGTTTTTTTTGTCTTTGAGGTGCCACAGATCTTCGCTGACATTTCGGTTTACTCGTCCAGCCTTTACCTACATCAATAGCAAATGCCCGTTATGAGAAGGAGTGAGGGATGTGAGGCTTGTATATTACAATGACACAACCTGTCCTAGCCAGCGCCAACCAAGTGCCAAGCTTGGAGGGGGTTTTCTCTCTCTTTTCCCTGCCTTCCCTCCTCACAGGTGCACACAATAGCTGACTTAACAATGCTTTCCACTTTTCCTTCTGTGGTAAGGCTGTGGCAGAGCCAGCTGCTTTTCTGTCTCTCCAGCCAGGAGCAGAGAGAATGCTGCTTTATGCCAGAATTTTCTTAATGCAATGAATGGAAGGAATGACAAAGTGTGTACAAATGATTAATGCAATCCTTCCTCCTCCTCCTCCAAAAAAAAGGGGGGGGGAAATAACTCACTTCTACCTCCATCTTCCCCTCTCCTACCACCTTCATGTTTGTTTCTGGTTCAGAAAATAAAGTGTGACAGAGTGAAAGAATCCAGGAACAGGCTTTTACCTACATCAGCAGCAAAATGCCCCTTATTAGAATGAGTCAGGTATATGTGGCTTGTATATTACAGTGACACATCCTGTCCCAGCCAGTGTCAAGCTCAAGCAAAGCTTTTCTTTATCCATAGGAGTGAATGGCAGCCATTCACTTACATGGGAAATAGGAAAGAAGTGCATTCAGGTGGTGACTAAACCCTGCTTCCTACACCCAGTCATTTGAAAAGTTTCTATCCATGTTGCCGCTCCTAGGATCTGTTTCTGGCTTGCACGTTGACACAGTGTGGGAGCTGACTTCTCATGAAGCAAGAGCAGAGACCTTGTGGCCCACCAGATGTTGTTGGACTCCCCATCAGCCCCAACTAGCATGGCCAGCAGTCGAGGTGATGGGAGTTGTAGTCCAATAATATCTGGCAGTCTGCAGGTTCCCCATCCCTGTTAGAGAAAGAGTGATGCTGATTATAAAGGACCAGATCGTGCCAGGCTGAGAAGCCTGAACACTATTCTTCCATGACTTTGCTTCTTAACCACCTATATTCACTGCTCCTGCACAGCCTATGGTGGTGCTGTGCAAATAGGAGAAAGCTATTCTCCTGCTTTGAGGAGGGAAGATTGCATGATTTCATGTACAGAAAAGCCTTCCCGCATAAGGAGGAGGAAACTGAGCATGCAATCACTAAATATTTCACTGGGTGCCAAAACAATGCATATTATTTCTGCTTTCAGGATTACATAAACTGGTACGCGTGTGCAAGAGCCATCTGAGTAAAATCAGACTTCTTTAAATGGAAATTTGGTCACCGGACATTGTCCATTGATGCAATTAAACTTCTTGCTGCTGCTGCAGTAGCCTAGATAATTTTTGCACATATTGCTGTTACTTCAGTACTCTCAGTGCCTTCTATTAACTTGAGGCTTGATGGACTAAATACATCGCTCCTCCGCTGAGGTACTCTTTTGAGATTATCAGAGTTTGGGGTCATTTTGATTACAATGTAAGGACATCACACTTGCATTGTAAACTAACACGCTCCTGTGTTTTAACTGGCTTGTAGCACAGGCTACTACAGTAAGGGTTATTTTTAAAAAAACCTCTTACATGCTTTTTATTGCTTATCTGCTGCTGGTGTTCCTGGGTTTGATTGGAGCTGTCATTTGCTGGCAGCTGGATCTTCTTTTGGGGCTTATTTTCATTGGGAATAATGTCCTTTCTTTCCCAGATCAGTGTGAGTCCCTTAATCTTGACTGATCTTTAAGAAGAGCTTGAGCGAATAGTTTGCACTTGTAAAAGTTGACTTCATTTTAAAATCATCTTACTATTTTATCTATGTTCAGTTTTGGGGATACATAAAATTTCCAAATGAGTAGTAGTCAACAATTTACAAAGCCAAATAGCAGTTCATTTGGATTTAATTTCACCTGTTTACTGGAAGGGTGGAGGGAGATATGCTCTACAAAGGTTCTAGTCAGATAAGGATTTTAGTTAAACAAACTGAGTGGCAGCCAAAATATTATGCATTTTGTCACAGGGCCCTACAAAGATATCGCCTTTTGCACACAATAATCTCAGTTGTAAAGAGAACTAATTTAAAATTATAATTTAATCACTAGGATTTAATGATACTTAAGCCTTATGCAAATTGTTCAGTATGAGCCTTATTGTGTGTGATCTCAAGGCTATTACTTATTATATTTGTATACTGAACGATTGTGTGCTATTGTATCTGTTATAAAAGAGCAAATACGGGTATAAATTGTAGGTTCCTTTTTTCAAAACACTCAGTAATGGCAACCTGGTAAATAACCTTCATGATTTTTTATGGCTATTTCCAAGCATGCTAGGGACCAATTGCTGTTTAAGTTAAATTAGAGTAGTGCCATCTAGTGATAGTATTCTAGAATAGCTCATTCTTTTAAAGACCATGATTGGTTTATTTATTTGTTTGTTTATTTATTTCTGTTGTTGCTGTGATTTAACTAATACACGTTTTGGCTTGTGCACATAGGTAGCTTATTTTTTTAAAAAAATAAGTAAATAAGAAGAAGCATAGCCAGGGTAGGATTGGGGATTATATGCAAGCCAAAAATGGCTGCAAATTTATACATTTGCAAATCAGTTTAATAAGTTCTCAAAATTATACTAGGGGAAACAATGAACAGAATGGGAACTATCAATGCATCCCTGTAATTTGATTCCTTGAGTATTTCAGGTTATAGAGCCTTTGTTCCGTGGAATATTTAGCATCAAATGTAGCTACCTGAAAAGGAGAAATATTCAGATACATGTGTCTGGTTTTATTAAGCTTCTTGACTTTGATCTAAAGAACCAAAACTCTGCATGTTTATTCAGAAGTCTCCTCTGTTTAACGGGGCTTACTTTCCTAGTACTTAAGGATCAGAATCTGTCGTGCCTGTTCAAATATCCGTACCCTGTGGCTATATTTGGTACTAAATAGTTTTTTCTGTAGAAGGCTCGTAGAACTTGAAATTAGTTTTTGGCTTATTCACTGTTTTGAAGCAGTCAATTTCTATCATCCCTTTTATAGTCTTCTTTGCATCCAATAAAATATCTCCCTTCTTATGGAGAGAGACCTACACTTGAATGCACAGATGACTTAATATATTTGAATTAGCTTTTTAAAAAGTTATATAGAAGAAAATATACCATATAGAGGACTAAACTCCCTCCAATCAAAACTGTATATAGCGTCATGATAAAGCTAATTATCTTGTAGAAAGACACAAGTTGGAAAACCTTAAATTTGCTATTACCAACTGCAGTTTGGAACTGCAGAAAGGACCAAACTCTCAGTCCCTGCTCAGTTTTTAAAAAGAAAACTATATGGGTTGGAACCAGACGGACAATGCAGTTTTCATTACTCAGAAGTAAGTACCATTGAATTTAAGGGAGCTTACACCCAGGTAAGTGGATACAAGATTGCATCCAATATTAGTTCTCATTTATTTCAATGGGACTACATGTTGGTCACAGCTAATCTTTCATGTTAAATATCAGTAGGACCTAAGTGTAATTAAAAGAAATGTTATGATATAGGGATAGTACACTTCCAACTAAAGATATGTAAGTAGTGCTGGAAGTATTTGAAGCAGAGGTTTGTTTTCTTTTTAAAATGATAAGTGAGAAGGTCTCAAAGTGGAAGCATACTGGGAAAAGAGAATGCATTAAGATAATTTTTTTTAAATAACTACTTTTAGATACAGGTGTGTTTCTTTTAACCAAACTATAGTTAGTTCCTAAGGAAAAGGAAGTGTTTCCTTTTTATGTAACTCCCACTACAAGTAATATTAGCCTGCTGGTGGCAAAAGATGATTTCTGAAGCTCAAGAGTGGATGGCAATTATTGGCATTTTTGAGCATCACAATAAATAATTTCGAAGAAAATCGATGTGTTAATGGATTGGACTCTGCTTTCAAGATGTCCACAACAGAAAGTGTTTTCACTTTAATGTGAGAAAGGGGGCTTTATATCTGTGATGTAAATAAGATCTGAAATTGTATGAATTTCTGAATTAAAAATTATTTTAAAAGCTAAAGACATGATCCCATCCTCTCTAGGTGTGGTGCCTAAATATGGAGTATCCCAGTTAAGTCTCAGTAGAGCTGTTTCCTACTCCCATTTCCTATGTGATTATAACTGGTACAAGGGACCATTGGAAGAATGGGAGGTTTGTCCTTTGCCCAATACAATTTACACGTGACCATGAGGAACTTATGCTGAGTAAAGAGAACAGATGGCAGGGGATATGGGAACCTTCAGTTCATATTAATTGGCTCCCTCACTGGTTGAGTGCACAGATGGTGGAGAGAGGAGGGAGAGCTGTACAGTGCTCTGCAGAAATACTCTTGAGAATGAGTGGACTGGATTATGCTCCTTCCATTTACATATGACAAGCAGCTTCGTACCCAGCAGTGCTCAGGAATTCTAAGAAACCAATGAAATCAGTGTGGCTTTGAAATTAGTGGTTGAAATCCATGCAGTTTTGAAAGGTTCAGTCCCATCGTCTTGATTCAAAATGGCATCCAGTTGAATCCAAACGTAGGCAAAAACCTGTTCCTTGATCTCAAGGAACATTATGCAAAATTTGTTTGCGATATCTTAAGAGGCATCCAACAGCATGGCAGGCAAACAGCTTTCCAAAATGTTTTGTAGATGGGGATAGAGTGCCCTCAATTATACTGCTAATTCTAATCTCTTCTTTGGCCATCTTGATATGAGTAGTTCTGTTCTGTCTTTCTTGTTTGAAGTGGCACTTTGAAGTTTCTGTAATGTAGCTAAGCTGTTGATGGGATTAAAGATTTAACAGTGTGGGTCCTCATAGACCTTTCATGTATTCTCATGGTAACAGCCTATGCTTTGCTATGTTTCTTTTCCCCTTTAGAGAGCATCATCATCCATCAGTTACGCATGAACTCAAGATGAGATGCCATGCAAGCTCCATCCTATGTACTTGCACTTCTCCTCCACACCACTTGGTTGGATCACTGCTGAAGCGCCACCTCATTCCCTGTGATCTTACCTGCTACTGATTGCTTGTGGAAGTATTTTATTCCTTCCATCAGAATCTGGCTTTTTGTGTGTGCAGATCCATTAAAAAAAAGTTTGATCTTTGGAAATTAGGTGGAAAGAGAACGTCTTCTGTGCCAATTTTACTCTTTAATTTTGCAAAGCCTTTGAATCATGTGTGCTTTTTGTTTGGCGTTTCCTACGTAATTTATTTTTATAATACAATTTGTAATGAAAGACATTTTGTGGTTGTTGTTGGTTTTTTTTGCCAAATCTGACTTTGGTGGTCTGCGGCACATTTGGTAGTAGAATACACTGTCAAAGATTTCAGAGTGCCGGTTTGTATATTTTTTATTGGAGTTTATAAAGATGTTGACTTGACCTCAATAATGGCACCTTTTAGAAAACTTTGCCACGTTTCCTAGCCATAATGTGACTGTGAGATTAATTGCCCTAAAGACTGCTCTGTGGGATAGTATTATAGTATGTTTTTTTTGTTTTTGCACTGTGCTGTGGTTTTAATACAAAACTGAACACCAACAAACCAAAGCCTTGAAACAGTATTAGACTGAATAATTGTTTTAAAATGTTGTACGCTGATTTCTATTATGCCATGCTCATATGCTGTGTGTTTTTACATATGTCTGTACCAAAAAGGTTCGTTTTTAATTACACTGTAACAAATTTTCACAAGTGTGCAACAGTAATATGGTGTTCCAATTGTAACCCTAGTGTTAGAAAAGGGTGCTAATGCTGAAACTTACTGAACATTCACATTGGTTTTTATGCTTGTTTCCTTGTGAACCAAACACTGATCCAGTTAATCCTGTGCACCCAAAGCCTTTTAATTTTACTGCGCTCAAGCACACCTAACTCTGCATTGTATCAGGCTGCAGATCATTTACCAACTGCTTCACCAGTTGAATCACAAGTTTGCAGCACACAATTTGGGAGCATAAAACCTAGCCTTATTTGACTGTGCTCCTCTATACCTCAATACTATATTCTAGATGGAACATAAAATTAGTACAGTTTCTCTGAGTCAACAACACTGGTGAAACATTGTGGGAATTGCATGGAGATCCTGTGGTATCTGCATTTTTTTTTTAAATGATCTATTTTTAAACATGCCTTTCCACCGAGATATAAACCCTACATTATTAAACTACTTCTAAAAATAGTTCTGGTTTCAAATTGTTCCCATATTTGCAGACTTTCTATGATGCTGTATAATGAATGTGAAATTGTATATAGCTGCAATAAGGAATGTGTTGATAGAAAGAATATGAAAGGGTATCAATACTATTTTGCACCCGTACTGTGCAGAACACAGAAGACATGTGATTTAGGGGCTTCTAGACAGAACAGCTTGGGTAGTGTAAGGCACATTGAATTGGTGCATGTGGTACTCACAAACAGCTGGGGGGGGTATTCCTCCATTATCTGCTAATCAATGCTACTCCAGATGCACTAGCAAGGTGAGGGCAGTTGGTATAATTCATATTTAGCAACCATCAACCCCTCTCATGGTACCAGCCAGCATGGAGAGCTAGACACTGTGTTAACAAGGGAGAGAGGGTGTAAGCAAAAGGGGATGGAAAGAGTTTGATAAAAGCAGTAGCGAATGAGGGTAAAGAAAGGTTATCTGTTGACATCAAGGAATAGAAGCTGTGACAACATGAGGAGAAAAAGGAAGTAGGAAGTTCATTTATAAAATGCAGGGAAAGGAGCTCACCACGATGAACAAAAAGTTTCAGACATGGAGAAATGGTATGAGGGCAGACACTGAGGTGTACTGTATGTTAGATCATACAAAGAGATGGAACTGAATTGCAGTACAAGTACGTTGCCAGGATATTTCTGCAACAGGTAATATTTAAGCAGCAGGAAACCCTGGTTTGCCAGCAAGTGTACATTTGAAAAGGAGCTGCAGCCAATCATGATTGGCTGCTTGAGTGTAGCTGTGTGACACTATGATTCACACTTCACATTCTTAGGTGTACACCTAAATTTTTTTTAGATATATAATATGTGAAGTCAGTGGCCCTGTAGTTAACGTCTGTGAAAGTAAATGCCAATGAAATGAGGAAGACTTAGTTCCCCCTAAAGAAAAAGGACAAGCCAGGAGGAGGACAACAGACAAGTTTGTTGTAGAATTCAACTTCCTAGTGAGATAAATAATCCAACCTACCTGCTTTGAAATTCCTACTTCAGGTTCCAGGTAGACTTCAGAAGTGTTTGGATTTGTACATAACGAGTTGTTTGTAATTTTCTGTTCCTTTGAAAATCATAAACATTAAAAACAATTGCTTTGCGTGCACACTTTGTTTTTCAGTAATCTTTTGATGCTGAGGCAACAACTGCTATTCTCGTCCACACATTCATAGTCCCTCCATCCCTGTGATTCAGTTGCTTTGGATTTTTATTAATGATGTCTTCTTCTTCTTGTCCCACAATATTTTCCTGAAAAGACAACAAAGCACGAATATTCTTACAGCAGTGGGTTTACATCTGGAGCCAATGAGCTAGTGCCATTCCCTGAACTATAATGCTGAGGGAGGATGTGGACTGAGCTGTATATCCCAACTTAGCCCATGGACAGCGACTATACTGTGCTGGTCTTTCTCCCCATAGTGTGCCTTAAGGCACCTGTGCCCTAAGATGCTGATAAGGGTCACTTTAACAAGGACACGTGCATGCCTATTTCATCACCAAGATGAGCGTTTTTTCTTCAGGCTATGCGAGTTGCTAGTGAAACAGATTCCTATCTAGTTATTATTTGGTGACATCGACCAGCATCATACAGCGAGCGAGGCTTGGAGTTATCTATCATGTCTTGCGTTGGAAACAGCCCTAATTTTATACGGTATGACGCAAGATAGTTGAAGACTCTAATCAGATGTAGAAGGCCAGTGTAACTTTCCATCCTTTCAAAAAGCTGGTGTTATGGCTTTACTGATTTCCAATAAAGTGCCTCTGAATCCACTTTAGAAATAAGACACAAAGGAAATTGAGGAGGAATGCTTTCCTTGTCCTGCATCAGTTAAACTGCATGTGCTTCACCTGTAGTGGGGGAGATGAAAATTGACAAAGCAGACTTGGGGTGGGAAGCACCTTTGTTCTTTCTCTCTGCAAAATTCAGCATGATAGAAAAGCAAACTCACTGTAACACAGTAAATTAAGAAAAGGAAGAGGACAGAAATTAGAATGAGAGAGGGGTTGGGGTGTGGGTGGGGTTGGCCTATGGGACTCTAGCTCCCCTCAGCCCCAGCCAGGAAGGCCAATGGTCAGGGGTAATGGAAGTTGTAGTCCAACAATATCTGAATGCCACAGGTTTCCCACCCCTGAATTAGAGGAGTTGAGAGGAGTTAGAGGGAATGGACGAGGTTGAAAAAGAAAGACTGGTGGTCAAGACAGAGGAAGTAGATAGGTATGTTGAGTCACTAGTTTGAGTAGAAACATTTCCTGTTCTTTATTGAATGGCTGCATGTTAACAAATTGATTCATTTGGAGTTGTGTCTAAATGGTTGTTTTACGTACCAGATATATTCTGGTGTGAGAGAATCCTAGAGTAATATATTTCAATCTACAAACATAGTCAAGCATAAAGGGAGGTTTCTCAAATGTTGAGTGGTTTGCTGGGAAAGGCTGCTCTTCATCACATTATTTTCTCTGTCATTAAGATGTATCGGGAGCATTGATTAAAAAAGAACTGTATTACAGTATGTTCTGCACCAATTCATGCTTCATAACCAAGATTAATCCAGCCTTCCATAGGCGCCATAAATCTGCCCTGATAAATTTTGCCTAACTTCAGTTCATTCCAAAGTGATAAGCATAGGATCACAGAACTGCGGTGTTGGAAGGGACCCTGAGATGATAGAATATGCAGCCGCCCAGAGTGGCTAGGGAAACCCAACCAGATGAGCGGAGTATAAATAATATGGGGATCGAAGCTACAACCTTGGCGTTATCAGCACCACACTCTAACCAACTGAGCTATCCAGGCTAAAACACCAGGTTCTTCATACATTTCTACATCTGTGGAGTGTATACCGTCTGATAGCTTGTTTTGCATCATCAGCTCTATGTTTCCAAGATCTTAAAGTCAAGTGTTTCTACAATCAGGTCCTTCTCTATGACCGCCCCAACGCTATGTTTGGAAGGGCCATTCACTCCCCTCTTTTATGGGGTTTTGCCATGCCTTTCTGTTTAAGCAGCTGTATTCTTTTATCCCGTGGCTTTTTGAAATCTGCTGCACTGATCTCCGTTGGCCAAAAGTTAGTGGAATTTAAAAGGTGACAGACACCGGCTAGCGACAAGATGACTGACAAGATGGCTTCTCCGCACTCACTATTCCCTCCTAACCCCCGAAGGCTTCATTTTATATTTCCAATATGTTATTATTAATATATGCTTCCTACATAGATCACTTACACGACACAGTAATCATACTTGTATTCAATTTGAAAAACAGTAGATAAAATAATGCAAAACTATCCAAAAGAGTTAAAAGCAAACTGCAAACAACACTATTGATGCAAACAGGGCGTTTCTGCTTGCGCACTATGATCCTCAAGCACAATTACGCTCCATGCGGGTCTGCTACTTTTTTCCACCTAGTCGATGCTTACTACGCAGGCGTGTCTCCGCCATCGCTCCCGGCCGTCCGACTTGTTAAGCCGCTCCCACTGGTTCTTTAACCCTATCAAGACCCGGGCGGAGGAGGAGCTGGAACCAGACTCCGTTCCGGAGTCGAGAGTTACGCGGCAAGTTCGCGCATGCGCAGGTAGCCTTCGTGCGGGCGATGCGGGAGAGGGCATGCCCAGAAGGAGTCGCTGGCGGCGGCGGCGGCGTTCGGAATTCCACCCCTCCCCACTTTGTTTTGACGTCGTCGGCGTGCTTGCGCAAGCGCAGTGCGAGCTGCTCTTATACCGAGCGAGTGGTGGTTCCGTAGTGCCAGTTCCTGCCGCCGCCTCCTCCTCCTCGCCTCCCTTTAGCGCTCGACCCAGAAGCCCGGACTCTCCATGGCGATGAACTTCAACGCGAAGGAGGAGGTGGACGGGCAGGTTCCCGGGAGCAGCGGCGTGGGGGGAGCCGGGGTCGGGGTCAGCGTGGCCGGTGGGGCCGGAGTCAAGAGCCGAAAGCCCGACAACACCGCCTTCAAGCAGCAGCGCTTGCCGGCCTGGCAGCCCATCCTCACGGCCGGCACCGTCCTGCCCGCCTTCTTCGTCATCGGCCTCATCTTCATCCCCATCGGCATCGGCATCTTCGTCACCTCCAACAACATCCGCGAGTACGAGGTAGGCGGGGGCGGGGGGGGCAGGCAATGAGGGGGGGTTACCCCACTTTTGGGGGGCACGCCCCCCCTTGTCAGAGGGGGAAGGGGGCAGCCCCCCACTTCTTGGGAGCAAGCGCCGTGGGTGGAACATTATAAGCCAGTGAGTGGCATGGCAACAAGGAAACGAATACACTTTGATTTTGGCTTATATAGAAGCCTTAAAAAGAAAAAAAAATCCTTTAAATGTCTTCCAACTTTATCCCTTTCGACATGGAAGAAATATGTCGCCCAACTGGATAGGGCAGTTTTTTTCAACATCACAGGTCTGGCACCGTCAAGCACCTTGAAAGAAATAATAAGCACTTGTGGTGATGATGTGGAGAACTTGAGGATGGCGAGGGCACCAGGTAGCGCATCTGTCTCCAACCTGGTGGTCTCTGGGTGGTGTTGGGATACAGCTTCTGTCAGCGCCCAAATATTGTAGACAAGAACCTCTGGGTGGTGCCTGATTTGTGGCTGCAGTGTCTGTGGGAACTTGGGGCCGATTCACGTTTTCTGTCATTTTGGGCTGACTTGTCCAGGGTGTAGGTAAAGCCGTCACCTGGGCAGGCATATCATGTGTGCTGTTCCACACCTGTGATGTGTTAGTGCACTAGCAGTGCAAGCACCTTGGGCATTGATGAGTTTTATATTACATGGGCATGGGTCAGTGCACGTATACACTAAACTCAAAGAGGTGTGTGGGGAACACTTACACAAATAAAGCCTTTACTAACAACCTAAGGCCTGTATAATTCGTGGCTCCTAGTTGTTTTATTGGTTTGAGAAGTGTGTGAGGTGTATAGGAACTGTCAACTATAGCAACTTCCTGTGGAACAGGGAATCTCCATAAAATTCCATAAAAACTGTTATGGTTGTACTGCCCCCGCCCCCGGCTGTTACTTTGAAGAAGAGTTTCAAAGGAAAATGGGTCTTTGAGGGTTAAGTTGGATAGTTTGTAACCATTGTTTGCAGTTCTGGTTTAAGGAAACATATTGGTGGCGTTTCAGAGACTACCGTATTTTTCGCTCTATAAGATACACCAGATCACAAGACGCACCTAGTTTTTGGAGGAGGAAAACAAGAAAAAAAGTATTCTGAATCTCAGAAGCCAGAACAGCAAGAGGGATTGCTGCTTTCACTGCGCAGCGATCCTTCTTGCTGTTCTGGCTTCTGGGATAGCTGCGCAGCCTGCATTTGCTCCATAAGACGCACACACATTTCCCCTTTCTTTTTAGGAGGGAAAAAGTGAGTCTTATAGAGCATTTTGGTATTTCCAAAATGTAATTGATCCAAGGGATGCAAAAGAACAGAAGTGTTTCCATAAAGCGCGTATTGAAGATGGACAAAATGCATACAAATAGAAATGAGCAACAATGTACATAACTGGTGTATTAAATAGAATGAAAAACAAGAGAAAATAAAAACTGCTTCAGCAATTGGATCTTAACTTTTTATAAAGGAGCAGTTGTTCTCCCCCCCCCCGCCTTTTCCCCAGACAGGGGAATCTTTGATCTTGCAGAAGTTGCTGAACTACAGCTATGATCAGCCCCAACAAGCATGACCAGTGGCCAGGGATGATGGGCATTATAGTTCAGCAACATCTGGAGGCCCAAAGATTCCCTACACCTCCTACAGTTTGTTGCCAGTTGTTGTCTGAAAGACTAGTAAGCACTGTACTTGATTCTCGGTTTATCACAGAGGTAGGGAACCTGTGACTCACCAGATGTTGATGTACTACAGCTCCCAGCATCTCTCACCATTGGCTATGTTGGCTAGGGCTGGTGAGAGCTGGAGTCTGACAACAGGTGCCACAGGTTCGCCAAGCCCTGGGTTATCAACTTAGGAGTTTTCCCTACTTTATTTTTCCTACACCAGCTGCTATTAAGTTATGAGTCGTCATTATTTTTGGAGTCTACATGTACACTTAAAGTGTATTTTGGTGGAAACTGTTGTGTCTTGAGTAAAGTTCACTGAGTATTTTTCCTACTTTTTAATGTTTAAATGCATTGTGTTGTTCATTCTATGTCATTTCATTTTGGTTAAGCTCTGGCTTTGCCGTTTACTGCCAAGTTCCTGGTGTTTTGAAATGCTGATTTGGCAAGCTCTGTTGTAGATAAAGCTTGGCTGATGCAGGAGGGAGATGATGCAGGTTAAGTGAGAAGGAAGTACTGAAGATGTGTGTGGGAGATGGAGGGAGAAGAGAAGCAAGAAGTAGCCAGGGACTGGAAAAAAACATTGGGAAATGCAGGAGTGAATAGGGAGAAATAAGGCCTGGCTGTGAGAGGACAAAGGGGTGAGTGGGTAAAACCAACAGTGCAAAAGAACTGATGTCAGGAGAGTGCACTCTTTGAAATAAGGGGGGGATACAATTAAGAGGAATTAAAGCCCCTCTTAAGGGCCATTTAATACAAATCCTCTTTGTATTTTGATGCAAGTTGAGAAGGAAGGTTTGCCCCCCACAAATAGACACCCAAGAGTGCAAAGTTAAACTATGGAATTTGCTCCCACAAGATATGGGATGTAGTGCTCCCACAAGATGTAGTGATGGCTTGAAGAGAAGATTCAACAAAATCATGGAGGATAGTTGCTACTAGCAACTTTTAATAATAATAATAATAATAATAATAATAATAATAATAATAATAATAATTTATTATTTGTACCCCGCCCATCTGGCTGGGTTTCCCCAGCCACTCTGGGCGGCTTCCATAGAAAACCAAAAATACACTAAAATATCACAGATTAAAAACTTCCCTGAACAGGGCTGCCTTAAGATGTCTTCTGAATGTCAGGTAGTTATTTATCGCTTTGACATCCGATGGGAGGGTGTTCCACAGGGCAGGCGCCACTACCGAGAAGGCCCTCTGCCTGGTTCCCTGTAGCTTTGCTTCTCGCAATGAGGGAACTGCCAGAAGGCCCTCGGCGCTGGACCTCAGCATCCGGGCAGAACGATGGGGGTGGAGACGCTCCTTCAGGTATACTGGGCCGAGGCCGTTTAGGGCTTTAAAGGTCAACACCAGCACTTTGAATTGTGCTCGGAAACGTACTGGGAGCCAATGTAGGTCTTTCAAGACCGGTGTTATGTGGTCTCGGCGGCCGCCCCCAGTCACCAGTCTAGCTGCCGCATTCTGGATTAGTTGTAGTTTCCGAGTCACCTTCAAAGGTAGCCCCATGTAGAGCGCATTGCAGTAGTCCAAGCGGGAGATAACCAGAGCATGCACCACTCTGGCGAGACAGTCCGCGGGCAGGTAGGGTCTCAGCCTGCGTACCAGATGGAGTTGGTAGACAGCTGCCCTGGACACAGAATTGACCTGCGCCTCCATGGACAGCTGTGAGTCCAAAATGACTCCCAGGCTGCGCACCTGGTCCTTCAGGGGCACAGTTACCCTATTCAGGACCAGGGAGTCCTCCACAGCAGCCCGCCCCCTGTCCCCCCAAAACAGTACTTCTGTCTTGTCAGGATTCAACCTCAATCCATTAGCCGCCTCCAACTGCCTCCAGGCACTCACACAGGACCTTCACCGCCTTCACCTTTGGCTATGTTCTCCCTCCACTGTCGGAGGTAGTATACTGTTGTGGTCACGTCCTGCTTTTGGACTTCTTGTAGGCATCTAGTTGGCCATTATGAAAAGAGGATGTTGGACTAGATGGGCCTTTGGCCTGATCCAGCAGGACTATTCATATGTTCCTGTCCAAACCACAAAGCCACACCTTTGGCCCCAATAAAGCTGAAATATTGTGGGCCAGATGCAGACAGCTGACCAGAACTGTGTACTAGACCCGCATAAAACCTTTTACGTATTACGATAATGGTGCAGGGCTTTCCCACCTTTTTATTTGGGGTATGTGTGTAGGTATAATTGAGGGAGAAATGCACAGTGAATGTCTTGGCAAATACCTCCTGATTCTATTCCACAGGCATAGAAACCTATAGGAGGCTTATTTTGTCTTGGATGTAGCTGATCAATGTATAGTAACGACAACTGCATCATTCTGTTTGATCATCTCAAGAACTCACAAACAGTTGCAGTTCTTTCTACTTCTTCCAGCCCTAGTTTTCTGTGTGTGTTACTATTTCAGTGGGTACAGCAATTAGGCAGGTAGCCCCTATGCACCCAGCATTATTTCTGCACACTGACATAATTGCAGCCTGAGAAAGGCATTGACAGGTACATACTTTTCTGGCTGCACACAGTAATGTGAATTAGTTCTCTGATATTCTGATTTGAGAGTCTTGTTGTGGGCCTCAAATGGACAGCAGTGTCTTGAGAAATTAGCCCTTGGGCAAACTCCACTCCGCCCAGTGGCTTGCTTTGTATCTTGCAGTGGCTCTTGATTTGGATGCATTTCATCCCATCTCCAGTATTTCCTGCCTGTAGCAATTCATGGGGAAATGTAGAGCTTAGGGGAAGTGGCCTTGCCGCAAAATGGGCACCAACGCTTCTACTTTTAGAATTGCAAAGGTGACTTGAAATGCAAGAAATGTTCAGGAAAGGGAAGCAAGACTCTTAAGACCAAACTTGGCATATTGCTTGAAAAAATGGATGATGGAGAATGCCTCATGAGCTAAAAATACATGGTCCGGAGGAGGGTGGGGTGAAGGTACTATTGGTTCTGTTTTCCATTGGATTGTTTAAAAAAAAAAGGTTGGTTTCCTTTCAAGTGACTCCCCCAAAAAAGAATCCTTTATCATAAGATGAGGAAGTGGATTTAAACAAAATTCCTTTGGTGTGAGGGGAAGTTCAGGTATGATTCTAGACATGCTTCCTTGTATAATGGCATTCTTCCCTGCAACCTCCCAACCCCACCCCACTCCAAGTATCCTCAAAATCTGCTTCTGAAGGCCGAGAGACCTTCTGGAGCAGATCTGAGCTGTGCACAGGGATAGGAAAGGGTAGTTGACATGTGCAGTGCACGATACAGCCCATAATGAATATGCCAGAGTTGAAGAAAAAGATATACAGATGTAGTGGTAGTTTTCTATCAGTGCAGACTTCAAGTACTGTAATTAATCCAGTCTTTATAGCTTGGGCCAAAACCTGGATACATTGCTAAATGTGCTTTTTTTTGTTGCTGCAGCAAGCATACATTATTGCTGTGGCAAACAAACATTTAAAGGGGGAGCATTGCTATGGTATATATTGATGGTTTGTGTGTTAAGAGAGACTATGCAACAACAGTCTCAAATTTCTTTTTTGTAAATTTACCATTCTTTAGGACTAAATACACAGTTGTTTTGCTTCAAACTGAATACATATATAGAAAACAAATAGGGGACAGATCTCATGTGATGTAACTTCATAATGGTAATACTGAACAAATACTCTGTTCTGGTCTCTAATTAAGGGAGATATTCGTCTTTAAACTCTGAACTTCTTTAAAACCAAAGACAAGGTTGACATGTACTTAATGTCCTCCCTTACTCACTGTGCGCTGTTAATAGCTTTCTAAAAATAAGCACCTTTGTTTCCATGTTTAAGGATACAAAGCAAATCTGTCAATATTGAGATGTTGCTAGCTCCAGTATGGTTACTAAAATGAGACCTTGTTTTAGATTTGCTTTAGGACAAAAATATAATGGACCATAATCTTGTGTCCAGTACAGCACAGGTTTTCTCCCCTCTCTTAGTATCATCATTTAAGCAGAATATCTGTCAATGTTTCTGAAAATATTAAAAACCCACTTCAAATATTTTAAGAGATTAAGGTGTTAAGGACAAAACTAGGAAGTACCATTGACTTGGTGTTTTATATTGTCCTCTTTTGGTAAAACTTGTTTGTTTAGTTCCTTATTTTCCACTAATAATGTAGCCCTGATATTCTCCACACCAGAAAACAAAAGTGAAGCTTTCATTTTAAGTAAATTATGAAATGCTGAGATTTTGTCAGTACTTCCAAGACTGCATGTGTGTCGGCTTCCCAGAGAGAAGCATCTTGGGATAAGCGTGAAAATGAGACTTCTTTAAGCCAGGAGTGGGCAACTTGTTCCGCATCTTTTCCCTCATGCTCAGATGCTCCTGTAAAGTCATGAGGTCTGGGAGTTATTCCACTTAAAATGTGGAACTGTTTTGAAGATTTAGACAAGAGGCAGTGAACTGCACCAAAGATCATCCCATTGTGAAGTGCCAGCTAAGCTGTCTTCCCCAAACTGGGCAGCTATTGAAGTTCCTGCCAATAACTTTGTAGCATTCCCAGGACCAGATAGATAGATAGATAGATAGATAGACAGATATAAAACACCTACATTTTCTTATTTATTTTACAGCATATAAACCTTGCTTTCTCATAGAAATCTAAAGAGTGGGGTTGGCTCAAAGCAGGCATCTCTCTGGACTTCTACAGTTTGGTCATGTAGAAACTTAGATAGTTTCTTGTAGTGCCTTCAAGTGTGCTATGGCCTAGATGCCACCACCATAAAATGTCTGCATAGCCAGCCCTCAAAACATGATCCACATTTGATGCATTATCTACTGATTACCGTGGTCAACAACTTTGGCTTCAGCAGTGAATCAGCTTTCTTTATGTTTGTGGTTTGGTGCTCTTGTATTTTATAGTAAACTTTGTTTCTTCTCTTTGTTTTTATGTGTCCTTTCTCTGCAGATTGATTATACAGGAACAGAACCAGGTAGTCCCTGCAACAAGTGTTTAAATGTGTCCTGGAACAATACACCTTCTTGCACGTGCACCATACACTTTACACTGGATCAGCCATTTGAGGTATGTTACCTTATATCTGTGTATATATGGCAAAATAACTGTTTGACTGTCTGTGCTCATGTACAACTCTTAATTGGAATTCTTTCATACCAGCCTCTTTCCCCATTGCAGACTGTCTGCAATTATATATATATGAGACAGCCTAAAGGTTTTGGGTGGTATTCAGCTAAGTTTTACTCATGGTAGTCCCATTGAATTTGAGGACCATGATTAAGTTAGGTTCCTTAATTTCACTTTCCGCTCTCAGTAAAACTTAGTTAAATACTATTCATGGTAAATGAGAATGGTTGGGAAAAATCTCAACAGCTGGTTTAGTAGTAAGAAGAAATTCAAAATCAAATAAACCAGTGGACATACTACATTGGTACTGGAATGTACAGGATATAACATTATTAACAAAACTTGCTGTAAGACAGTGGTTTTCAGCCAGTGTGCCGTGGCACCCTGGAGTGCCTTGAATAATGGTCAGGCAACACTGGCCTCTGCCCCTCTTTCTTTCTTTCTTTCTTTCTTTCTTTCTTTCTTTCTTTCTTTCTTTCTTTCTCTTTCTTTCTTTCTTTCTTTCTTTCTTTCCCTTCCTCCTCTGATGCCCTCTCCCGTCTCTGCTTCCCAAAGGCTTGCACAGCTGTTTAGTGCAGCAGCCCTGGGTATAAGCTCTGCAGGCAAATGGTGCCTCTTGGAAGCACCACTTTTTGGGTGGGGGCATCTGAGAGACCAGGGATAGCAGCAGCTGCTGCCCAGAGGACTCCCAAGAAGAGAAGAGAGGAGAGGAGGCTGAGGGAACACTCCACAAGCGAAGGTGTTTGAAAAAAGTGTGAGAAGCTGCCAGCTCTGCAGGCAAGGGGTGACATAACTGGGCTCCTGAGCCCCACAGGGGGTGCCGCAGAAAGCAAGTAGTTGGTTAAGGGAGCTGTGGACTCAAAAAGGTTGAAAACCTCTGCTCTAAG
Source organism: Podarcis filfolensis (assembly GCF_964270895.1). NCBI lineage: Eukaryota > Metazoa > Chordata > Lepidosauria > Squamata > Lacertidae > Podarcis > Podarcis filfolensis. The sequence goes on along the minus strand of NC_139606.1, from coordinate 39,755,854 downwards.
AGATTGAAGGTGTAATCCTGTCCCACAATCTCCTCCCGCAACCAGATACTCGTTGTAGCATTTGAAAAAGGCTTTTTGTTTCATTTGAAGCCACCATTAACTGTGCACATTGGTGAAGCATCTTAATTTGTGTATTGCAGAGCAACGTGTTTATGTACTATGGACTGTCCAACTTTTATCAAAACCATCGTCGCTATGTGAAGTCTCGGGATGACAGCCAGCTAAATGGAGATAACAATTCTTTACATGTAAGTGAAACCCTTTGCATATAATGACATCGTTCCTGGCTTCTGATACATAAAACACAATAGCTTTTTAAATGTTAAAGGGAAAATGCACAGATTGTCATTTGGTGTCTTTTTTATGTAGTCATAATTGAACGCTACATAGGCTTCACTATTTGACTCCTGTCCACCATCCATTCCCTCTCTCTATGTGTGTTAAATAAGCCTGCACAAGGTCCCACTTATATCACTGAGAAAGCTTAAGAGCTGCAGATGGAAAAAATGCTGATGGAAGGCAATGTTGTCATTCACTCCTGTGCTCTCCAGTGAAATCTTGGACTGTGGGGGGGGGGGAAGAGCCCCCTTCCGCTGAGAATCCATATAATGGGAATCATCCCTGTGTGTTCAATTGATCCCTTAAGTTTTTTTAAAAATCATTTTCAGTTGACCTTAAATAACAAGTTAGGCTGTTTTGGGGCGCTGTATCTGTCTGTTGCCTAGTATACTATACCTGATGTGTAGAAACTACTTCAGAACACTTACTTTCACATTAATTACAGCAATCCAGACTCCCCCTATCTTAAGGCATACCCTGTTAGCTTCTTATTGGGCAAACCTTTCCTTATTGGTCTTTGAAAGTATTTCCATGCACTCTTTCTTGGAGTGTGCTTGAGAGAACCTCTTACCGCTGGGTGCTAAGGTTGGCTGCTACTGTAACTCCTTGTTTCCTTTGGCATCTGATGAAAAGGAAACGGGAGCATTCTAAACCTCGCTGACTGTCCAAGCTGTTTTTTTATTCAATAAGCTGATGATAGATTTATAGAAGCAGTTGGCTATAAGAATTTTATATCTACTTTAAAGATTTGCAGAGTGGATAGTTTGTTTTACTACTGTTTGAATGTTAGTTTTTAAAGTTTTATTTATATATTGTCTTGTGATTGATGTTTATCATAGCTAGGCAAGATACAAATGTCCAAATAAAGAAAATTTTGCTTGCTGGGTGTGGGCAGGAAATAGTGCTATTTTCTAATGAGTGTCCAGATACTATTCTTCCTTCTTGGTAGTGAGTAGCGCTCGCTCTCTCTCTCTCTCTCTCTAACTGTGATGAGATTGTAGGCTATTCAATGTGTCCTTCACAGAGCAAGAATTACGTGTGATTAGATAGCTATAAAAAGATTAGGCAAAGGGGGGAACAATGCACTTGCATAACCTCATTCTGCCATGCAGACTGAAGCCTATGTGGGCTGTGTGTGCTTTGGGTGTGTTTAGAAGTGGAGCACCCTCTTTTAAGATGTCATGTTGCAGCCACAATTCAGAGAGATTATATTCTCAGATTAGAAGATAAATGTCTTTCTCTTATTTACTAGAAGCAAATAGCTTGAATTAAAATTGGTCATTATCTCTGTAATCATTATTTTGGTTACTTGTAGTCAAGCAGCAAGATGTGAATTCACTGAAAATGTAAACATTGTTCAGCTTTTACAGTGCTTGATATACTAGTAGTGTGTCCAACTGCTTTCTCTGTAACGTGTGGTTACATTAATTTCTTTCCACCTTGCATCCAAGGATCACAGGGCAGTTTACAATATAGAAACAAAAAAAAAGCTTGCCTTCTGAATTATAATGCCCTTCCTAATCTTCCTTCCAGATCTATCCTTAAATCACCAACGATGAAACCCTAGTGCAGCATATTGGCTTTCTCTTTTGTAACTTTATTTATCTTGCAGAACTGGGACTTGTAGCGTTAATTGCAGGCGACTGCTGACTGAATGCTTTATAGTTGCTGGCGTGTTTGCCAAAGCATTTCGTCCTGTAACTTGAAACCGTATTTTTTATTTTATTTTATTTGCAGAGGAAAGGAGGAGGAAGGGTTGTTGTGGTATCGGTTAGGCAGTCTGATGTGTTGATTATATTTCTGACTAGTGTGTAATCAAGACTGACTTTTCTTTTCTTTTTTACCAATCAGCACCCCAGTAAGGAATGTGAGCCTTACCGCACCAGCGGGGACAAGCCTATTGCTCCTTGTGGCGCTATTGCCAACAGCATGTTTAATGGTATGATTTTGTAAATATGATATAAATATTGTGTTGGATTTTGAATAAAGGCAAGGAGATATCTATTAAGCTCTCACACTTCCCATCAACAGCGCATGCACATAGATTCAGGCACCTGAAGGGAGCACTGCACGTTCCCCCACCCCAGTAGTGCTGATAGAAGCCTTGGCCACAGCAGATTTCTTAAGCGTTTACACATCTTACGGCAGGAGCGGTCATAGCTCCATGCATCTTATCCCAGGTCCAGTCCCTGACACCTCCAGGTTGGGTTGGGTAAGGCTCCTGACCGAAGCCCTAGAGTGCTGCTGCCAATCACCGCAGACAATGCTGAGCTAGCTGGACCAACGCTCTGGCTTGGTATAAGGCAGCTTCCTAAAAAATGGCTGCCATGCTAATTTCAGTAAACTGGTTGGCTCTGTTATGTGTCACACTGAGGCTACTGGGACATGTCAGCAGCCCATGATGAGGGAGGACTTTTAGACTGGTCTGACAGTCTATATTACCTTTCAAGTTATGAGTGTGTGCATATGTGTAAATATAGACATGCCATTGCTTGGTTTTTGTTTTTTTACAAAGTTGTATATTCTGTGCTTATGCACCATGAAATAGCATCTACATGCAGAATTTGATGACTTATCTGAACACTTAGGTCTTGTATATGATGCATTGAAGCTTTTGGATACAGCAGGCATGGAATGTGAAAATGAACCTTGAAAGTGATGCATGTCTATTTGTGTTTCTTTCTAGATACGTTGACACTGTTTCGTATTGACCGTAATGAAACCAAATATATACGTATTCCTTTGACTAAACAAGGCATTGCTTGGTGGACAGACAAAAATGTGAAATTCAGGAATCCTACTGGACCTACAAAGGATTTGGCAATACTTTTCCAAGGTAAAATGATAACACAATGAATTGACCCATGTATGAGAGAACATAAAGACTCCAGTCTGGATCAAGACCTTCCTGGGAAGGTATTGTGGAGGCTGAAGTAGAAATGGAATTATTTTTCCAGAAAAATAATAAAAGAGCCAATTCTCAGTTTATGTGGGGGTTACAATCCAAGAATAGAGCATAAAGCCAAAATTGCATATAGTCAAAACACATTAGGTTCAGTTGTAGGTGGGATTGCCAAAGTCTTTTTTCCTCCAGGTGATGGTCCCCTTTCTGCCCCCTTCTTAATTTTTAAAATAAAATTTCCTGAGCTCGTAAAGCTGAAGGCATGCAAATTAAATGCATCTAAGTTGTGAGTTATCTGTAATGTTTTGAATGGGATACACTGTATTGATTAGTACAAGTTCTTGGGGAAACTGTAAACAAAAGTTAGATGTACATTCTTGTGTGCCAGCTCATGTATGGGTTTGCTTTGCTTGATTCTCTCTCCTTCCAAATGTCCAAAATTTCTATTCAAACAGTTTGTTACTAGCTTTCTTCTTGTTCTGCTAATATATTCATGCCTCTTGTCTCTCTCAACCCCACTCCCAAATTATTTCATAGCAACTATGCTTGCGTTTGATTGCTTGGCTGTGTTCCCCAAGATGCATGTTTTCTAAGAAAAATCATAATCTCATATTAGTGCTTTGCATTTTTGTTTTTAAGGCACAGCAAAACCTGTCAATTGGCCCAAACCAGTGTATGAGCTAGACAAGGATGCAGACAACAATGGATTCATCAATGAAGACTTCATTGTGTGGATGCGTACTGCAGCGCTGCCTACATTTCGGAAGCTATATCGCCTTATAGAGAGACCAGATAACTTACGGCCTACTCTACCAGCTGGGAATTATTCCTTGGAAATAGAATATAGTATCCTTTTATTAAAAGGTCTAAGAAATTGCAGTCAGTAAACCTTGTACAGTCATACCTCGGGTTGAAGTTGCTTCAGGCTGAGTGCTTTCGGGTTGCGCTCCGCAGCGACCCGGAAGTAACGGAACGCGTTACTTCCGGGCTTCGCCGCTCGTGCAGATGCTCAACATGACGTCACGCGCGGAAGCGGCAAACCACGACCCGCGCAGATGCGCAGTGAGATACCACTGTAATCGTCTTTTATTGAATTTTCTTGTAAACCTTGAAGTCATTGAATAGGTAACTGTTGGTAGCATAGCAGGCTGATAAGAACCATTTTAGGGCTGAATGAAAAATCTACAAAGGTCACAATAGGAGCATGCACAAAATTGTCTCAGTCAGCTTTTTTTTTTTAAAAAAAAGGTTGCATTAACTGTTGGGTTGGCTTATCTGTGGCCCTTGCCTTCATGTCAGACATCTCCTGCAAGTAATCAGTTCAGACCTCTGGCCAGAAGTACCTGTCCCACCCTCAGCATCCCGTGTGGAGAGGGGAGAGAAGGATGTACCCCCTGCACTCACTTTTTGTACTTCTGGTCCAAACCCTCCCCCCAAAAAGGGAATGTAGTTTTCTACACACCCCAAATAGAATTCAATCCCTGTGTATAATTCTCACCCCTTGCAATCTTTTCCAAGAATTAGGTCAAACATAAGGTCCTTTTGGGGGGATCTCCATGGCAGACTTCTGCTTCTCAACACCCTCTCCTGGAGTAGAAAACTGTGTTTTTGGTAGGGCAGAGGGGCCAACTTACTGAGGCCTGCTATTCTTTGTCAGCTTCATTCACTCTTTGCCACTGTTACTTAAATCTGCAGTGTTGGTGTTCCGCATTTTTGAGTAGTTAAATTTGCTCTTTCCTCAGCATTTGCAGCTCATGCAAAGGTGGAATAGGAGGTGGTGACTTTTTTGGTTAGTAGGAAAAGGAACACCTTGATATTTAGGCTGACTGGATGAGGAGGGGCATTTGAGAGGTATTTGGAAGGGACAGCATGACCTTGTGAGGAGGAGAGAGCTCTAAGGCTTTGCTCAGCCCAGTGGTGGTGCTGATGCAGTTTTAGCAGGTAAGCTATGGCTGAATGGTACAAGGCTATTGGATGCAGAAGGGTGGGTGTATTGAGTAACTAATTACTGGTTCTTGTACTGCTTTCCTACCAGGTCAAAGCCCATGGGGGTTTTCTTTGATAAATTCTGCATGTGGCTTTTGGAATAGGAGGTCTGGCCATCCATTTTTCTGCAAAAAACAACAGCAACAAAAAGCCTTCAAAAGTAAAGAGAAACATAGCTTCATGGCTGCTTTAACAATAGTCATGGTTCGGATATTATCTACATCTTTGGTAGCCCCCTCTGCCCGTTGGTTTCCTTGGCTTGAAACTTCTTCAGCCAGTAGACTTGTCTCTGAGTAATTTGCTTCCCAGGTGTTTTGTTTTTTTGTTGGCTCATATTTCGAGTAATAAAGTGTCCCCTGGCTATCAAGCCTTGACTACGATACAGCATGTTCTTCAGAACACTTGCTGTTTGTTTGTTTTTAAGTAACCCAATCTCCTTCCTTTGTGCCGATATGAAGCTTTCTTGTTAGCACTGTGACGCCAGCCAGTCACTGTTGGCGAATGTTTTTCCTATACCCGAATCAGATTATCCTGTGCATAGCTTCGACGGGCGGAAACGGATGATCTTGAGCACCATTTCGTGGATGGGGGGCAAGAATCCGTTTCTGGGAATCGCCTACATCACCGTCGGCTCCATTTGCTTTTTCCTCGGAGTAGTGCTGCTAATCATTCATCACAAGTACGGGAACCGGAACAACAGCGCAGACATTCCCAATTAATCCCGCCTCTCCAAACCACATGTACTGCATGTGCATCAAGGCCAGTCCAGAGCGGACACAGCTTTGGAAAGCTCTATCCCTGGTATATATATATAAAAAGTTGCTTCTGACACAGAATGCATAAGTATATATGAAGCCTTTTGTTTTCCCTTACGGTGGATTAACTTGAAGATAATGGCTATAAAAAAGTTACCTATGTAAAACAGTGCTGCCTAGAGGACTTTTTGAGGCTTGGCCTCTGGCTGGACAGGTGCCATGATGCGCATTTAGTCTTTCCTCACCTAATGCATCTGCTGCTTGTGTGCTTTGTAACATGTCCATACTGTGTATAGACTGCCTGGCGAGAACGTGTTTAGGATAGAGTAGCTTCACGTTTCAAGGATGTCAGGTGTGCTGGTGCTTTTGGAAGGAGAAGAGGCCTGCCTGGTTTGTTGTTTGGTTTTTTTGGTCACGCATGGTGCGCATGGGCTTTTGTGTTCACGGCTGAAATGTTTGCTGTATTAAACCTGTGCAATTTGTTCTCTGAGCCCAGCTTCACGTTCAAGCTTCGCCGTATGTTCCAACAGGTGTGCTTGCCATGTGAACGTGTGCAGCAGCAAAAGGCTTCCTCATTACATTAAAGCCACTTTTTCCCCACACGGAAACAACTGCTGCCTATGCAAGTCTTGCTTTAAATTCTTCCGCGTGCAGCTCTGTTCTGTGCCCAGCACCTTGTGTGGTCCAAAACTCTTAGCGTGGCTCCTACAGAAATGAAGAGCTTCTGTCTCAAAGGCAGGAACAGCTGTCTGTATTGGTACAGAAATGTCCATCTCTGGTTAAAAGCAAGGGTTCGACCCCGTTTAACATTCCTAATTGGGGAGGAAGCATTAAATTTAATTCAGAAGGTGCTTGAGCTCCTGAATTCAAGTACTTGAGGGTCAGCGAAAGAAACTTGAAGTGTCATGCAAGTCTGTTACAGCTTGCTTGCGGTGGGGTGTGGGGGACGTCCCCTTCTTGCAAATTTTCCCTGAAGTCTTTCCGGAATGTAAGAACCCAGCCCGTTGATCTTAAATTATTAAATTGCTATGTATATGGAAGTTGTTTTACGTGAAACTGATTTGTCAATCTGAATATTTGCTATTGAATAAATGCTGTCATTTGTTTTATGAAACAATCTTTTAGCAGAAGTGTCTCAGTTTTGGGTGGCAGTCATGAAAACTTTCAAGAGGACTTGAAAAGGGATAATGCAAAAAACCTCATGCCTTTGATCCTTTTGGGAACCAGAAAAATACAGGAACGTTAAATGCGGAAATAATTCTGTAGAAGGATTTTGAAAGCTGAGATCACTCAGTTGGAGGCACAGTAGAATTCATTTCCTAGAAAACCAAGTGACTCAGTCAGTTGTGTTAGTTTACACTACTTCTTTCCTTCAATACACACACTTCCTTGCCAAATTGAATCTTACATACACCTAACTTGTATGTTTGCTATAATGTGCAAATTGAATGCCAGATTTGCTGTAAATACTTGGCAGTGGCTGCCTATAAACTTAACTGTCTAGAACATGCATTCCAGTTACAGTAGGGATTTAATATGAATTGGTTTAATTTGAACCAGTAGAACTAAAACACCCTTGAATTCTGTTGATTTAGATCACATTATGAAAAGCTATCTGAGACTTTGGAACAGGGTTTTCCCTGTTCCAAACTCAACACTCCTTAATGAGATACCTATTTTATTTATTTAAGCATTTGCTACTTGTCCATCAACCATCTCCTCAACATTTACCCTCTGCCCATTAAAAACATTTAACAATCCAAAGTTAGAACAGTGAGATCAATACAAATTACCACTTAAAAATCAATGCAAGCAGCATAATTCCTTCTAAAAATGAGTTTTAAAAACAGCTGACAATTGGTTTATTTTAGCCCTTGGAACAAACATAGTCCTAAAAAGCTTGGGAAAATAAAAAGGTCATCTGGCACTGCAAATAATTTGGTGTAGGCATTAGACAAACCTTGCTAGTGAGAGCATTCCATAACTGGGGCTGCCACCACCAAAAAGGGTATCATCTTGGTAGATACCTGCCTCACCTCATTTGATGGGAGGTGCTGGAGAAGGGCCTCTGGTAAACATCTGAAGGTCCAGAGAGGTATGTATGAAAGACAATCCTTCAGAAAACCTGACTCTAAGCTGTATCTCAGGTCTGTTCTCCTTGAAAACAGTGATGTAGACAGAGCGTGTCTACCCAGTTTGCACCAGTTTACCCCAGTGCCTTAAAACTTGCTGTCATGTTAATATAATCTCAGCTTCAGTGTTGGATCATGCCTAACTCCAGTGATCCTTTTCTGTACCTGTCAAAATCTGCAGCTGTCTCAAACATCCCTACGGAAAAGCTACTGGCTGGCTTAACCCAGTAATAATAGCAATGGCAAAGCTCACCTGGGGTAGCTCAGTTGGTAGTGCAGGAGATGCTTAATCGCAGGGTTGTGGGTTTAGTCCCACGTTGGGCAAAAAGATTCCTGTGTTGGGGGTGGACTAGATGATCCTTATGGTCCCTTCCAACTCTACAGTTCCAGGAAGGCAAATTCTGAGACATATTATACATAAAGTGGTTTGGAATATAGATCAAGAGCTTTTTAGCTCTAGAACAAGGCTGTAAGATGAACTGCTAAATTTGGCAAAGAAAAACCTCATTGGAACGAATTTGCTAGCAGCTGACTTTCCTATTTCATGTTGACTACATCTGACTACATCCACCTCCTGAGTTATTCCTAGACAAACCTGGGAAGGGTTAGGGTTCTTCTGCTGTCACCTGTCCAACAAGAACAGGGCTTGGTTAAACAGGTACGGTGATTTGGCATCTGTTTTTCCATGACTGGTGTACTTTGTCACCTGCTTCCTGTTTAACCACATGCCACTGTTAAAGCAGATTTAACCTGGGTTATCCAGTTAGTCTTTTACAGAGCAGAATTACTGTGTGTTGCACAAGCAGGATATTGTTCTTGTCACAGAAATATTGCTCAGCAGTTAGTCAAATGATTTCTTTCCAAATTTCCTGCTATCCAGCATTTAATCTTGCTCCAACACAAAGCACTGCTGTTCATGGCAAGTAACTGCAGTATAATACTGACTTGTTTCCGAGTCTTGTGTTTGCTTCACATATGGGGAAGAAAAAACTTAGAAGGCAATCCAGAAACCCAACTTCCAGTAACTCTGTTGCAGACTATGGGCTTAATTAACATTTAAGCTCGAAAGTCTGTTACTGTTGTGGCACTGGTGTCTTTAAAGCAGCAAATTACGTAAGAGCTGTCATTCTAATTTGTTGTACCTTCTGTAGAAAAGATGAATAACAAGTTCCCTGCTCTAGTTTTAATAGAGACTGAGGTTAATTTAGGATTACCTTTGTTCATTTGAAACAGACGCAGCTGCTTGAATTGGTAAGTTCCTCATACTTTCATCTGAAAGGTTTTGGGATTTTAGTGGATGGAAATCAAGACAAAAGGCTTGAATGAAGCAATGTGAGATATGATTATTTTAGAGACCAAGGTACTAGTTGATTTTGTTCTTTGTAATTTGAGTCAACTGTTAAGTAAAGATTTTTAAGAGTTCTAATTGGCTGCTGATCTAATTGGCTCCATTGTTTGGCTGTTTTTAAGCAAGTACCTTAGAAGGAAAAATACAATTAAGAGTTGCCTATCTTCAACTGCATGTGGCTGCCCCCCTCCCCCTGAGGTGTACAATGTTCTTGCTAACAAATGATTAGCCCTGGTTTCTTCTTCCTATTTCTATGCTGTGAATTTTTCACCATGTCTGCAGTTGGTACTAACCACAACTCCAGGTGTTCTTAGCTACCGTTGTGCATAAATGTGTTACTCATGAGAACTGTACAGTCAGCACATGGGTCCTAAAGGCACTGCTTATGCCCTAATGAAAGGCAGGCTGTTGTCTTCAAATCATGAAGATAATCATTATAGCAAGTGTTCCTGGATTCTCTTCAGAGAATCAGTTTCCTTTCCATTTCATTCTAAATTAACATCCATTGAAACCCTAAAATGTTCTGTGAAGTCAAAATAAAACTACCAGACCTACAAAAGTAATTTTCATTTTTATATCAGAAATAATTTAATGGTCAGAGCAAAAAAATAAAAGTACAAAGATGAATTTATTATGTTGAATAGCACATCAGACAGCATGTGAGTGATAACTAGAAGCAATTTGCATTTGCTGGGAGAAGTCAGTTTTTAAAAGTCTACTAATTTCTTCATACCAAGCATTACTTAGGAAAATAGTAATATGAAAAAAGATTCATAACAGTAACTAGCATATTCATATAACAGGATATGGGAAAATAAACCCACCAATGAGGTTATATATTTTTATTGGCGGGAGTTTAACCCCAGTAAAAGGATCATATCACCTGTTTTGTTTACACTAATGGTAGTGTAATGTCACAACATTCAAAATGTATTTCAAGTTGTGTTAGTAATGATGCTTGTTAACAGTCATTAGGGACAATTTGTCATGCAATTAACTAGTAGTAAGTTCCAGGAAACTATGCCATTGTAAGGCCTCTTCTTTGAGCATTGCTGAACTAAAATTAAACAGCAACAAACCTTGTCAAACTTGCATGATGACAAAGATATAACAAATAACAGCCCTGATTATATGGGTCCAACATGATGGTGGCTGCCTCTTTTCTTCATCCCACTACAGCCTCCCCACTTTCTCCCCCTCAGGCTCGGGAGAGACAATTCTAAATAAGCGAGTAAGTAAGTAAGTAAAGCAAGAAAGCAAGAAAGATGGATGGATTTGGACATTCTTCCAAGGAGTAAGTTGAAGTGAGAGTTGCACCTGCTCACACAAATATGGCTCTAAGCCCTCATGTTCCAAGTCTACCTAATAATGCATCTCCAGCTTGCCTAGGAATTATGGGCCCCAATACGTAACTCTTCTAACGTGACTACACTTACCTTTTGACATGACAGCAGTGGCAACTTGCTGCCCTCTTTTGTAGGCTCTTTAGTGATAGGTGCACATCAGTGTTGCTTTTGAATAGGAGCCAAGTATGTATCTCATCTGTGGTGGCTGCCCACTGTTTTAATTTAATATATATATGAAATGGGGCATTGCATTTTGGATCATTTAAAATGGCAGCCAGCCACTGCCATTGCTGCCAAGCTTGGGGCTCTCAGGCAGCGCCAAACCACTGGCACCAGGTCAGGTGCAAAAGTAGACTCTTCTGAAGACTGAGAGCTGGTCAGATGTTGCATCTGCTAGTAGGTCATTTGGGAATGTAAACCCCAGAGGAAAGAAGCTAGAACAAGGAAACACTTTTATCTAAAGTTCCATACAAGAAATTGCTCAAACTAAGTCAAACAATGTCATTCTTCTAGGCTTTTAAAGGAGACTGTGGTTCTCCAGATGTTGAATTTCAACTCCCATCTGTCCCAGCTAGCATGGCCAGGGATGATAGGTGCTGTAGTCTTTAGCGTGCTAATGTTTTCTTTGTTAAAGCCAGCTGCAGCAAAATCTCAATTATTGGTTTTTATACTTTGGTTATTTTACACTTTCATTTTAGTGCCATTGTTTATTGTTTTTTTATTTATCCTTTACAGTGTTACCTCGGGTTACATACGCTTCAGGTTACAGACTCCGCTAACCCAGAAACAGTACCTCAGGTTAAGAACTTTGCTTCAGGATGAGAACAGAAATCGCGCGGCGGCAGCACGGGAGGCCCCATTAGCTAAAGTGGTGCTTCAGGTTAAGAACAGTTGCAGGTTAAGAACGGACCTCCGGAACGAATTAAGTTCTTAACCCGAGGTACCACTGTATTGTTAACTGCCCAGGCCCCATTGTAAGGTGGGTGGTGTACAGATCATAAATAGGAAACAACAGTTTCCCAATTGCTGGAAGGTTGCTAGTTCCCCTTCACCGTCTTAGGCTGTAGGATTCCACAAACCAAATAAAGATGGAAAGTTATGTGACTCTGGTGTGGGCAATGGCAAAAGTAGAATAAGGGGTTGCTAACAATTACTGAGATAATGTGAAGTGCCTCAAACAATTGCCCTCTCTAGTTGCTTATTGAAAAACACTCTGGGCTTAGAAATTTTCCAGTGAGGGTGCACTGGAACTATCCAGTAGTCTGAAGTGGAAGTTCTGTGTGTTCAATGTCCTCTTCTTGGGAGCAATCGCGTGCATCTGAGCCAGCCAGTTAGCTGCTTGGTTTGCCTGGAGCAATCTCCCTGTAGCTGAACCTGTGGCAGGCCAGAAGAATTTCACAATTTGTCCCCAAACTGCAAATTATCCAGCTGAATTCTGCCCATCCACCTCCTTCTCGGGGCTCTTCTTGCACCCTTAAAAGTTGCCCGCCAGTCAGCAAATCAGCAGAGGAACCAGCAGCGGCAGCTACAAAGCAAGACCTTCGCCTCGTCAGTTTCCAGCAGTCAAGCGGCGCTTGCGGGTGGGGATGCTGCGGAAGGTTTAAGGAGCGGTGGCCGTTTTCTTGCATTTATGGGAATTATAATAACCGCCCTTGAAAGGTTGCAACTTCTGTGCAGTGTTTTTAAAAGGAAAGCAAAACCTCTCTTTAACAAACGTGCTAGGGAAGAACGCTATACCCACCCTATCCCTATAAAACAGCTACTCAAGAGGGGAAAGGGGGGCATAGCCATTTTCTGGCCAAGTCCTGAAGAAGAAGGGACCGGGAGGGGAGGAGAGTTGGGCCGGCATCTTTTTGCAGTTGAACCTGACCCTTCTCTTCAAAAGCGCCTCCCTCCCGGCTTCGGGAGAACTTGGCTGCCCTGCCCAGGGATGCGCTTAGGAGCCGGGTAAATCAAGCAAGGCGGCGGGACACTGCAGTTCACCCGCCAGCCCGCTTGTGGCGCTCTAGGTTTCCCTCTGGCTCACGACTCCGCAGCCTAAGAGGAAGTCCCGCTCTCTCTGTCTCTCAATGACCAGGGGGTTCATAGACTTTACAAATAAAGACGGCACCCGTCCTGGTTATATATGATACTTCCGATCTCAAACTGATCTGCCTTTCGCCGCTATGGAGATTTTTTTTTTTAAAAAAAGAATATTTAACCATAGAGGTGCCAACGGCTAGAAAGACTGGAAAGACGGCTTGTTGATTAATACCGGAAGCTCTCGCTTTGGATGCGCGCGCCGGTCGCCATGGTCGCCTAGGGATTGTGACGTCAGGCGGCGTCGAGCGGCGTCTCGCTTCCTGTTTCCGGTGCCCTTGTTCCTGCTTTGAAGGCGACGGCGTAGACGAGGAGGAAGGTGAAGAGGAAGAGCTGCCAAGATGCTTCGGAACCTTTTGGTATGGCCGGAGGAGGAGGAGGAGGAGGGTCTGGCCTGTGACTTGGGTGGCTTTTGCTGTTGGGAAAGTAGCCGCGGAAGCAGCGAGATAGACGAGTGAAGGGAGGCCCCTTTTATTGCATTTCCTGCGGTTGTGAACTGCCTTTTTCAAGGTTGCAAATTCCACGCAGTCTTAAAAGCGAAAAATGAAAACACAGCGTAGCAAATATGCAGCAAAAGTGAACCCCGCACCCTCAGCAATTCCCACAAAAACAGCTATAATAAAATAGTATTTTTGTTTGTCGAAATGGCTGCTTAAAACTAAACTACGCCTATTTAAAAAGGAACCATACTTGAGTTAAGGTATCGGGGTTTGGGGGGGGGGGCGGGGTGGTCATATTGTGACTGGTTTGGGCCTTGTAAATGGTCAGGGGGCGGGATCTGGAAAACCTCTTTTAAGAAGGCTGGGGAGGGTGCCATGGAGGATGGGTTGAAGGGGAAATTTGCCAATATCAGGTTTCAGAAGTCTGCCCAATTTGGGGCAATTATTTCCTCCACGGTGGCTGTCACACATTAATGGAGGAGAGGGCATCTGGGGAGGCGTTGGTGGGCTAAGGTGGCTTCCAGGAGGAGATGAGGCATTTTATTTCCATGGGTCTTAAGTTCACATATTGGGATCCAAGCCAATGTATTTTACTTTATATTTTCATTGGTTGGTAATGTTTGCCATGTCAAAGTCCTTTGATTTTCAAAGATAGGTGTTGGTCTTTGGTCTCCCAGTTTGGTGGTTTGGGTATTGTTCACTTGGTGCACCAACTTCCTTTTTTACATGGTGCAGATTAAGAAGGGGAAATTGGGTTGGGAAAAGCAGGATTTCAACAAAGTAGCTGTTAGCTTTTGGCAGAAGCAACAGGTTTTTTGTTGGTATCTTAAAGAGGCATGTGACACAAGCTTGTGTGCCTTTCATCAGATTTATGTAGATTTACTGTATTTTCAGTTTGTAGAAATGTGGGGTGAAACAGTGGGGCCTAATGGCCATGCAATGAAAGAGGCAGCAATGGTCAGCACAGGTTAAATATATACAAGAATAGCTGTTTTTACATATAATAGCAAAACATGATTAAGCTTTATGTAAGCAAGCCCTTGAACAATACACTCCCCACACCCAGCACTGACATATAAGATCAAACACTTCCTTTCATTCTTAACTAACTACAGTTTGGTAGGTTCAGAACAAAAATTATAGTGTTAAGTATGGCTTATTAAAACTAGCTAGGGTTGTTAGCCATAGTCTGAAGTAGGCTTGCCTCATTAAGCTATATCTAACATTTTCGTTTCAGAGAAAACTGTGATTATCATTCTGTGTACACTAGTGTGGTCACTAACTACATTTGGTCTAAACCACTAGTGTTTAGTTTACTTGCTTCCCAAGTAATTGTGCATATGAGTGTACCCTTAACAAAAGAAGCACTACTTCTAATAATAATTTAAAAAGAAATATTGTTTGTTTGTTTTGCAGACTCTTCGGCAAATGTCTCAGAAATCCATAAGCACTGCCTCCCGCAGGCAGGTTACAAACAAGGTTCCGGAATTACAGAAACATTTCCAGGTATGGTTGCATGCATACTTTGAGAACAAATGACAATGTAATGGAACCTCTTAATATTGTTTTTATCTATCTATCTATATAAATATATATGATTTTTTTTACGATGAATATACTTTACGTAGCACCACTAATGGCATTTAGCGTCCAAGCCATCTTTCTTTTTTTGATCTTTTAAGACCACACAGTCTGATTGCTGTGTGATAGCTGCTTATTTTCTCAGTAGTGCTAAATTATCTGAAATCCAATAGCATGCTTGTATGAATGAATTTATGCTTACGAATGCAATTAAGTTACATGTGAAAGATACAGCAATAGCTGTTGAAGACAAATCAGAATTTTAGCTTCTGGGAGTATCTTAAAAAATATAGGCAATGTCCTACCTGGCTAGCAAATTGTGACTAGTTAATAAATAATCTTTGTGGTGCTGGGTATCATAAGTTAGAACTCAAACCTTTTTGTGTGTTCTATAGACAGCTGTACTAACAGTCTTTGCTCATTCTCGGTTGTCATGCTGAACAGTACAGGGTAGAGGTGGGGAACCTGCAGCCCTCCAGATGGCATGACTGATGGTCAGGGTGGGCAGGAATCTGGATGGCTACAGATTTCTATCCCTAATGTAAGAAGACACTATTCTGCTTGCTATGAGTAAAAAATGTGCTGTAATATTTTTACTTGATAGTTTGTTTTATCATCTAGGTAGTCTGATTCATGACTTGGTTTTTCCAAAGTTGGGATTTCAGCTGTGTTGTCCTTAATGTTAATAATCAAATACTTTTCATAAAATAGTTTTTCTTGGCCCCCTCCCCCCTGCATCCCAAGCCATGCCCACTAAAGCATCAGCCCATCTAAGTTGAGTAGTTCAAAATGGGACATCTTTTCAAAAGTGGTGGGTACATTGTGTTGGCATTTGACTAGTCAAAAATTGTTCAAGAATTTTAAAGGAATAAGTTATTTGATCAACCCCCAACCAGTAAAACCCTAGCAAAGCATGCTAAATTACAAAAAAGTATTTTCCTTCATTATTTTATTCTAGAAGACTTAAGAGTCTAGTCCCTCTCTCAGTCTTTGCAAAATAACAGCAAATTTCACACTGAATGTCATCTCCCTTGGCATGTGAAATGTGGCTAAACTTTTGCAGAAGGATTAAGCAAAGATTTTATCATGCCTTGATAAAACGGGTTCTTCCTTTCCTTGTGGCCATTGTGGAATCTGCTGGCTGATTTCTTTACTTGCTCCCTGAGGGTGGCAGTGGCCCCACAGACTTTGCACTGCCTGAAAAGTAGCCTTGGGCAGTGACAGGTGGTCATTTAACTGAGAGGGAGAAAGTTGGTCTCTAATCTTGCTGGCTGATCTGTGTGTTAACTGGAAAATCAGAACCACAAGTAAGTAGTGTCACCATTGTCTATGAAATGATGTCTTCCATGACCCTTTAAGGCAGTATATTGCAGTGTGCATACATGCCTTCGTCCACAGTGCTGACGTTCACTGCACCGCTGCTGTCCTGTGCTACAGTGCTCACATTCCCTGCACTATTTAGGCTGCTGACTCAATCCTTATTGACTCTAGCTAATTTGCTGACCCTAATTTATGATTATGTATGCACATGCTTTGTGTTTCCTCTTTACCGTTGTGCTCCCATTTAGAGATGCCAGCAGTTTAGCAAATGGCCAGAGAACCAGGACATGTTGCTTAACTGGAAAGGATGAGGACAAAAATTCTTTAGAGAGAGAATGCAGGTGATACCTGCTCCTAAAATTTATTCAGTAGATTTATAACCTGTTTTCTGATTTGAGTTCTTACAACAGTTAATAGCATTTATGAAACACAGTAGGTGCACCTAAACTTGCATGCTCAGAAAACAACCAACTCCACTGAGCAGGAGCCAGCACAAAACATTTTCCACAGAGTAGATGGGGTTGGGACAGTTTGACTGGCGCATACCCTCATAGTGGCTGAATGAGAGATCTGTGAGTGACACAAGCTCTGATACGGGTTGAGGAGGGAACAGTTCCTTGCTTTCACGGTTGCTGGTTGATTAACCAGTTCTGCACTCAATGTATTGCCACTTACATAAGGGCATTCTTGACCCTTTAGAAAGTTTGATCATATTTGACTATGGTCAATAAAAAGAATATTGTAACTAATCAGTTGAACGGTGTCCCAATACACTAAATTTAGGCTGCAGTCCTGTGTATATATACTTGGGACTTGAGTTTTATTGAACTTGGTGGGATGTTTAAGTAAACAAGCATAGGAATGGGCTGCAAGTAGGCTGCTCGTTAGAGCTGGTTGATTTATTCTTCTACATCTTGTCTTTCCTCTCTGGTTGCTTCCTTGCAGCTTATCTTAGCCTGCCTGTCCTGAGTATTGTATCTCTCCCCACCCCCAGAAATATTTAGGGTATAAGGCTTATCCTTAAGAGAATATGGATGTGGGGGTTCCCCTCTTCTGCTTTCCACCTCCACTCCACCCCATCCAAGAATCAACACAAGGTTTGGCTGCTTCTTCCTCCCCACCTTTCTCTGTCTAGGTAGCAGTTCCCAGGACCTTAGCCCATTTGCTTCACATGGTTCTATCCTTATTTCAGACATCATTATATATTGGTTTATTGTGATGTTGAGCTGGTGATATACTGTGATGCTGAAAACCAGTTATCGCCCAGCCCTACTGCTCATATGACATATATAGTTGAACAGTAGAGTCTCTTTTTACAGTATATGGTAGCATGCTTTCAACAGAAAGTATTGGTGAACTTTCAATATCAGGTAGATGTTCCAAATTACAGTATTTAGCCTTGAATAACTGGCAACGATGCAGGAAATAACTCTTTGTACTTTTTGCCTGGACTTGAGTAAACAGAGCAGGAGTTAGCTTTCTAACATTGTAACTCTAGCAGAATAGGTTTCAATTTTTAAAAAATAAAGCCTAAAAGAGATGAGTCTTAACACATGAATTCTGCATCTTTGTCGTTGTTATTAGGAAGATAATGGCATTCCAGTGTACCTAAAAGGTGGAACAATGGATGCAATGCTGTATCGAACCACCATGATCCTTTCCGTTTTTGGTAAGACTTTAACAGAGAAGCAGCAGAGCTGTCATAGATGTCTCTGGTTATGTGTTCATATTTCTGAGAGAGAAAGTACCCCTCCTCTGCATAAATCTTAAACAGGAACTTGGAAATTCTCTGCTGTATGTTACCGTGTTATTAAAAACATGCTTAGGAAAACCAATATAAAAGCACACGAGAGACCAGACTGCTGTTTGTGAATATTCTCCACATTATTTTCTCTTTCTGTTGTGGACATCACTTGAGTCTATAAGAGCTCTGTCTTAAAGGAACCCAGATTCCCACTCTGCTCAGTGGGCAAATTTGGATGAGAGTTTACATTCAAGCTTGCAGGTTTTCCTATGCCACTTTCCCATAATGCCTACTTTACTTAGCTATTTGGCTGAGTGGGTTTCTGACACCTTTGAGAATGCAGTCTTTACAATAATTTGTTGGGAACCTTTTTAAAGCCCAAAAACATGAGGCAGAAACTTCTGAATGGAAGCTCAGGTTAAAATGCAGCTGCCAGGAAAATGATGGGGGACCTGTGCCCCTCCATATGTTGTTGGACTACAGCTTCAGTAATCATTGACCTTGGCCAGAACTGCTGGGGCCTAGAGTACAGTGATATATGGAGAGCTGCAGGTTCCTGATCCCTGTATTGAAAACATCATGCTGGAAGCACTTTAATTTACCAAAATTTCTGAAAGCTCAAGAGTTTAAGATGGCAATTTTTATCATAAAACTTACGGCATTTTTAGAGTTTTGCCTAATAATAATAATTTATTTGTACCTCACCCATCTGACTGGGTTGCCCAAGCCATTTGGGCGGTTTCCAACATATATGACAACATAATAAAGCATTAAACCTTAAGAGACTTCCCTGTACAGGGCTGCCTTCAGATGTCTTATGAAGGTTATACATAAAGTTATTCATCTCTTTGACATCTGATGGGAGTGTGTTCTACAGGATGGGTGCTACTACAGAGAAGACCCTCTGCCTGGTTCTCTGTAGCTTCACTTCTCTAAGTGAAGGAACCCTCAGTGCTGGATCTCAGTGTCCGGGCTGAACGCTGGGGTTGAAGACGCTCCTTCAGGTATACAGGGCCAAGGTCATTTAGGGCTTTAAAGGTCATCAGCAACACTTTGAATTGTGCTCAGAAATGTCATCATCCTCCCTTTATGTACTTAATTGGTCTGGCGATATAAAAGGAATGGGAAAACTGGCTCCTTTTAGCCTGAAGAAACTTAACATATATTGTGTCATTTTCTGTCAGTCTAATAAGATTAGAGCAAAAGAGTGGCATGAATACTTTAAAAAAAAGAGAGCTTATGCTAATAAATTGCCATCATCTAAAGCATTTGTGCTTGATCTGACCTAATGTTGTGTGTCTTCTCTTCAGGAACAGGCTATCTCCTTTATGTGCTCTTCAATGCAGCAATGCCCAAGAAAAACAATTGACCCCAGTTTACAGGATGCATCTTGGAGTAACACCTCTCCACACCATTCCAAAACACTCTTCAGGGACCTACTTTGTCCTTGTCATAAATGATGTCTGTGTTGGGGATCAATATTTATTGAGTTGAAATGTTCTATGCTGTGACCAATAAAGTAGTTTTACATTCCTGTGTGCTCGAATCTGTTGAAAGTTTATTTGCTGAATTTAATGTGTTTTTTGTGAAGCCTGCAGTTTAATCTCAAGCAGAAATAATAGGCTCAAGTTTGAATTTGTAGGGCTTGCTAATTTGCCATCCTTTTTGTCTTCAGGATCAAAAATAGCTAAACATGGATTAGGTAAATGTCATACTATAAACACAGTCTTAATATCATGGAACAAAATTCATCTCCTATAGCTCTTCACAGTTTAGCCAATTGAAGTTTATTTTACCAATAAGGACTCACTTATTTCCCTGAGTACTCGCACTATGATGTGATTTGCATAAAGCAATGTCTAAGCTAAGCACTTGGATTCTTCCTACAGACCATTACTTTTGCAATGAAAGGTGGTCTATATAAATGATTTCTAATCACGCTGTGAGCCAATTTTGAGGCAAAATGCAACCTAGCCATATGTGCCTTTAATCAGAAGTCTTGCTATGTTCAGTGAGCCTTACTCTCGAGTAAGGGTTCTGCAGGAACTTGGCAATGCTTATTAACTGCCTTTAGAAGAGCATGGAAGCTACAGTTAGTAGGAGGAAGATACCTTCCCTGTGTCACAATCAACTGAAGTATCACCACATGATGTCACTGTTGAATTTCTGTTTAAATACCGTTCCTCTAAATACATTTTCTTAAACCATTTAAAGTTATTAAATGATACAGTCATGTTTAAAGGTCCTGTTTTCTCACCTGCAATGGGACCATGCCAAATGTTGTTTTCTAATAAACTATAAAATTAGGTAATTGTTGTGAAGCCTAATTGAGAAAATGTTTTCTGTATTTGTCTGTTTTTCCAGCTGCTTTAATAGTGCTGTTATTATTTTCTTTCATGTGTGACATATATGAGAGAATGGATTTCGCCTGCATAACTCCTACTGAGTCAGATACCTGAAATTATGCTCAGACACATCACTGGCCGTGAAATCAGACAGTACATAAATAATTGTTGTGGTGAGACTCCTTTATGACTCAGTCAAAAGTCTCTCTCCTGTGTTACACATCATTTCGTGTGTATGCTTGTACACCGTTTTCTAGAAAGTCTCTTGCTTTTGTTAAGCTAGTCTGATTTTTTTTCTTTTGCAGAGGAGAGAGTCTAATGCATGAGCACTTCAAATTGTAGATCGAGGGCCATGGGGAGAAGAATGACTTTAATCTAGGCTTAGAACTCAGTCCTGTTCATATCTGTTCAGAAGGAGGTCCTGTGGAATTCAATGGGGCTTGCTCCCAGCTAAGAAGTTTGCAGCCTTAGTCATACAATACAGCAGAGCCACTGAAACCAATGTGATTTAAATCATTGTCTAAGGCAGCACCGCTTACCTGAGAGCATAGGAGCCAACTCCTAGGGGGCCGAGATCTTTTCAGCCCCCACTAATAAAATATTTGAGGGGGCTGTCCCCCCCCAAGTTGATGAGCATTGTCATTCAAATGATGTCCATGCACCACGTCGTGTGAGCAATTATGCAGGGTGGAGCTTACTTCCCCCCCCCCGCCCCATGCAAGTTAGTACCCCTGCCTGAGAGTAAGTTCCCTTGCATGCAATAGAACTTATATCTCACTATAAAACTTATTTATCACTATAAAAGCTATAGGTGGTTATGTTTTAAAAAATACATTTTAAAGATGCCCTGTCCCAAGCCGAATGAAGCCAAACCAAAAACAACCCTGGACCTAATTGCCCATAATATATCCATTTCTGTCAAAGGCGGGGAAAGCTATAGCTATTTTTAGATTTCCTAATATGGAATGGGGGGAAATGAAGCCCTGAATTAGGGCCTAAAGCAATAAATTGAGCAAATCTTGTTGGTGCACGCCCCTTGTACATATCAACTGAAGGAGCAGTTATGCAGCTTAGAAGCCATCTTTGTCCATGGTGGTCTCTATAGCAAAGACCACCAGCTTTTTAAATGGTAGCCCAATGCTGATAGGTGTTTTTCTGCCCCTCTCGTAATACTAGAATTCAGGACCAGCCAAAACTGGCTGGCAGCAGATTCTGGTCTGATAACAGGAAAGTACTTCTATCTGTCTGTCTGCTTGTGACATTAGTATGCCTTTGCATATAACAAAAATAACAAGTGAAATTCAAAGTCACCAATTTTTCAAGAAGCCTCTTGGGTTCCACCCACTTTTTTCTTTAAGTCCGCATCTCCTCACTTTGTTTTCAGTTTGGTCTGAGACCGGGTGATTTTTGCCTCGGGTTTTACTCTGGGAAAGACCCCTGAAACTCCATGTTTTCCAAGTCATTCTTCTTGTAAGTAATAGTCTGCTTTTGGTGTTGTCCCTACCTTCAGCTCCACCCACCCATGGCAGAGAGTCAGCAAATTGTGAAGATAGGCAGGTGTGTTTTGTGCATATATCCTACGATCAATAATTTTATGTGAGCACTAAACTAAAGGGGATGTAGAAGAAAAGATGGAACCTGCAAGAATGCGGGTCAGGTCAGCCATGCTGAGAACTGGAAGTGCAATGCTCAGAAACTGGAAATGATCCTTGAGGGGTAGGCGGCAAATAAAGGAGGTGAGATCAGATGGCCTCCAAACACAGTTCCAGGGAAAGTATGAGGAATCGTATTTTCACAGCAGTTTAGGAAGCGGGGATCTCGTCAAACCCAATTCAGTGGTAAACATCAGGTTTTAACTGGAGCAAGAAGTGTGAGGGGAAAAGCTCTCAGACCTGGCATAAGAGATTGACACAGAATATGATGATGGCATGGGTCAAACGAAAGTGTGGGTGGGCCCTTTGTTTTTTCACTAAATTCCCCCAATACATTTATCCTTTCCTCATGTGAGTAAGTTAGGGTTAAGGTGGCATTCTTCTGCACTTACCTAGAGGTAAACTCCACTGGGCACAGCGGGATTTAATTCTGTAGAAATATTCATAGGATTACACTGCCCAGTTCATTGAATGCAGTGGATCAGACTAAACCATAAAAAGTGCACCTTTTAAAATTGAGATGTTGAAGCAACACTAGAATGGCATTGCAGGCAAATATGTTGCAGCACAAATGACTATTATTGCTTGTTAGGGTACCACCTGCTTAAATCAAATTAGGAAACTAGATGGAAAAAAAGTTTGAGCTGACCTGAGTTTTCCCTTTCTTCAAGTTCCATGGTCTGTCTGATTCTTCAGAAAAGTGTTATCTTTTGACTGTCTCGTCACAAGATGCTGTGCTGTCTTGTCTCTACGATGCATGGAATTTTGTTTTTGGTTCAAAAATAGTTGTTTAGCAATATGGTTTTGAATATTCACAGCTTCGGAATTCCACTGGTGGATTTTTTTATTTTATTTATTTATTTTTGCTGATGGAGCAAATCTGCCAGCACATCAAGTCAGGTCAGATCTCCTTGTGTGTTAAAACCTCAACATGTTTGGAGGACACAAAAACCAGATGACAAGGAAGAAACAGGTAAGAACGTGTTCTTTATGTGAAATAAGATCAAGGTTGTTCAGAGATTATGTGTAAGGTGATCAGAGAGAGAAAATTTTTACAAGGAGCATGGGTGTTTGAAGTTGGAAATAGAGGAGTAAAGAATTATGGGTGGAACATCCATGGGTATAGCTAACTCACTCAAACAAAAGTCATGGTCATTTAAACTTTACGGATGCCAAGTGGTTGTGAGTTAAGGTATGTACATTCAGTTTTACTTGTATAACAGACTGCATTCTTACACGAATACATAAGAATTCATGTGCTGTGAAAGCTACAGAAATACAGCTTTAGTTTAAGTGTGATGGGAAAAGAGAGAAAACTGTATTTAGCATATTAAGTGAAGTGGAAAATGCCCCTCCCATTACAAAAAATATACATCTCAGGATGGAATAAGTAGAGGTTGCACAAAAGCGTAAATGGTGTCACTAGCACTTTTCTATGCTATTTAGATGTGTGGCCTGTCCCACCCCAAAGACTCAGTGGATCACAAATCCTAGAATGTAAAGTTGAAGGGACCCAGAGAGTCGTCTAATCCAATTGTCTGCAAAGCAGGAATCTGAACTAAAGCATCCATGACAAATGGCCATGCAACCTTTGCTTAAAAACCTCCAAGGAAGAAGACTCCATAATCTCCCGCGGGAGCCCATTTCACTGTTGAACAGCTCTAACTGTCAGAAAGTTCTTCCTTTCAAAATCTCCTTTCTTGTAACTTGAAGCCATTGGATCGAATCCTATCCTCCGGAGCAGGAGAAAACAAGCTTGCTCCATGTGACAGCCCTTGAGATGTTTGAAGATGGCTATCATATCTTGGTCTCCTCTTTTCCAGGCTAAAAATATCCAACTCCCTCAACCATTCCTCATAAAACTTGGTTTCCAGACTCTTGGTTATCCTCCTCTGCACATGCTCCAGCTTGGCAAAATCCTTAAATTGTGGCACCCAAATAGGACACGGTATTCCAGGTGTGGTCTGACCAAGGCAGAGTAGAGCAGTACTGCTGCTTCCCTTGATCAGGACACTATACTTTTGTTGATGCAGCCTAGAATAGCATTAGCTTTTTTTTGCTGCTGCATCACACTTTTGACTCATGTTAAGCTTGTGGTCTACTAAGACCCCTCAGTCCTAACGGTTACCTCATCCAGACCACATTTCACCAGCTTCTCCGCAAGCATCTCATGGGGGACAAAGACCAGCATCAGCAAAATGGTAAGATTTCATCTAATTCGAAGACTTTCCGCCAAAGGCCATCTTAAGCAGGCACTTAAAATTCTTCTGAAAAGTGCTGTAGCTAGAAGGATTTGCAATGCATGTCTGTGACATATTCTCTTTTCCTTCTGGGCTTTCTTTCAGCCGTTGAGCTTTAGGATGGAGAACCTGTAAGATTACAGCCAGATCCTGTTGGATTACAACTTCCATCACCCCTGACCATCAGCCATGCTGGCTAGGGCTGAGGAGAGTTGCAGTCCAACAGCACCTGCAGTTCCCCACTCCTGCTTCTGCACAGACTACAGACTGGCGTGTTGTTAGCAGTTGTCACTCTCCGTGCAATGAGCTAAGAAACTCTTTTAAAAAAGCATAATAATTAGGAGCACATTAGAAAATGGAGCATACACTGCATAGCCACAACTAATCCAGGTAGGTGCGACTCAAAAGGCAGATGTTACAAAAGCTATATATAGTTTTGGAATGTTGTGGACGGTATCCAAAGAACTACTTAGGTTCATACAAAGGCCCAGTAAAATGTTTTCCTTTTTTGTGCCTCCCCATATGTCACATTATTGTCTGTTTTTGAAACTCACGTCAGTTTCAGAAGTCCATTTGCCGTGTGGCAGGGGGAGGGGGTTAAGGTTTTGAGAAAAGCAAATTTAAAGTCAATTTGGACTCATCATACTAGCTTCATAGTTCTTTGGATCCTAGCCCGTAAATCCAGTTTGATACTGAAATCCATAGGGTGAAAAATTGGGCGACTTCTTCTTCTGTCACAGCAACGGCAGTGTTTAATTCCCATGTCCTGCCTCAGAAAATCCAAACTTTTTCTAGTGTATGAAACTGAGAAAGAGCAGCAGTGAAGGCATGTGACTTTTTAAAAAAACAACATCCAAAAACAAAATGGTGGTTCCAGTGTGGTATAGTGCTTGGAGCAGGACATGAGAGATGGAGTACGCATGTGCATTCAGCTGCCTAACTGCACCTGCGTGACCCAGGAGATCACAGCTGCGGAGATAGTTGATCCGTTGTTTGGAGAGGTCACTTCCTGGTTTGCATGGAGAAACTGTTTTCAACGGATCCCAGCAACAGAAGCGCACAGCTGTATTGAGGCAGCACTGGGTGTTGAATTTTTTTGCCCCTAACAATTTTGCACCAGGGCAACCACCCTGTAGACTCCCTCACCCTACGCTATTGCTTAGATACAGAGTTTCTATAATGGAACTTTATTTATGAGATGCTCCCACTGGAGGAAGATGGGGAATGAGCTTCTCCAGCAGGTCAGTGTGCATCCCCAAAAGCGGCTCCAGGGGGTTGCAAGACTCTCCAGATCAGTGTAGGAGGTAATGTGAAGGCTGATTAGGAACAGCTAATTGTCTACCCCTCGCCATTGTCCAGCAGGAGCTTACACATATTAAAGGAGTCCCTCTGTTCATGAAACAGACACTCTGGATCCAATCCAATTTAAGTTCATTTTCAAAACTGTTTAAAACTCCCTAATGCTTCCCTGTCAAGTTGACTCATGTTGTGATTTCTGCCCCTCCTGTTATAATTTAAGCATTGGAAATGTTGCTCTTTTTTAAATGGAAAGATTGACCTTGTATTTCATCTTATCTATAGCTGTTTTATTTATAAATGGAAATGCATGACTAAAATATTTTACTGATCTTTGCTCAATGGAAAAAATGAGTATTGGAGGAGCCTGGCTGGCGGCTGTCATTTTTCTCAGTGCTCTCTCTCATTTAATGTCATGAATTGGACACACTGCAAAATATTGTTTGAAGTCATCTCATCTCCATAGTACGGATGTTCTTATCTTTATAAAAGATACAATCTAGCTCAACGGGAAGTTAATGCTTTTGATGAAGGAACTGCTGCACAACTCTCCATGGCTCCTGCATAGCTCATCCCCTTGGCCAATTTGAAAGGTCCCTTGTGGCTTCAAAAATGTGACATCATGAACCTAAATTTACACGGTGCTATAATCACATAGCAAAGCTAGGGTTGCAGCAGCGAGCATGTAAGCTTAGAAGCTTTCATGCCATATTTGGGTGTATAAATTAATAAAAAGCTCTCCCCTATTGTGTGCTGAGTTCACACTCTTCCATTCACCGGGCAGCAGGCTTTCACAAAACCATCCTTAGAATGCCATCCTGTGCTCCAAATGTGCTGGTTGGGGAGCTTTTGGATTTTGAAGCCACCAGCAGCCGTATATCTTGAGATACTCCCCAGTGTTGATGTCAGGGAAACAGGGGCTTTATGCTGGTGTAACTGGCCTGTCAGCAGGGTGGGAGAACCGGGTGGCTTGGCCTGAGTTCTTGACATAAAATGCCAAGGTACTTAAATGATATACAGTGGTACCTCTGGTTACAAACTTAATTCGTTCCGGAGGTCTGTTCTTAACCTGAAACTGTTCTTAACCTGAGGTACCACGTTAGCTAATGGGGCCTCCCGCACCGCCGCCGCATGATTTCTGTTCTCATCCTGAGGTAAAGTTCTTAACCCAATGTACTACTTCCGGGTTAGCGGAGTCTGTAATCCAAAGTGTTTGTAACCTGAGGTGTTTGTAACCCGAGGTACCACTGTATCTTGTCCCCAATCCCCCCCCAAAAGCAGCAGCAGCTGCTGCAGTTCTCAAATTACAGGAAAGGGGAGGTGAGCCCCTTTGGCCTCTTCCCTTTTGCGTTGACCCGCTTAGCTACTTTGGGGTGATATGATTTGTCCCCCAGACCTCTGTTCAAGATTCCCCCCAGCCTGGATCTCTCCACCATCTCTTTCCTTGGCTAGAGACCACAACCCATCCAGACGCACCACAGATTACATTTCATGGTGGTGAAGGCAGAGGTAGCAGCATTGCACTATTGACAGGAACCCTTTTGGAAAACCAAGGACACGTTAGCTAGAGCATGTGCGTGAATGTTGGCACTGTGATAACGGAGGTTCTCTAGGCAGCATGCCGTGTTGACGAACCCATTCTCCAGGAGGTTCCAAACTTAAACGTAATTTAATGCAGAGCAAGTTGCTGGTCTTACTTAACTGGGAGGTGGCGGGGGGTGGGGTGGGGGAGAAGGAGAGCAAACCAGGATCTGCATCCATGGTGTTCTGTTCAGCTTCAGTGGAAAAATAGCATGGGTTGCATTCAGTGAAATTGTGTGAGGGAAATAACTTCTGCTTGGGCAATGGAACTCCACCCTCCGCCCATGGTGCTCTCACATTTTAACAGTGCCCAGCACAATGCTAAAATTATATGCCCCCTGCCTCTCTTGCTTTGTTCTACAGCATTTTTGTGGCACCCCCTGCAGCGCAGCACCCAATGCGGCCGAACCGGATGCACTACCCTAAAACCGTCTCTGCACAATCACCCATAGCAGCTCCAGAGGGCTGGAATAATAATAATAATAATAATAATAATAATAATAATAATAATAGCTTGCTTATTTGTACCCCACCCAATGATGGATCTTCTCAATTTTGTGCCCCCTTCACTCAGTGCCCTGTTTGGGGAAACCACTTGCATGGCCCTAATTACAGCTCAGGTCCAGTGTGTTTATCCAAAATGACTTTCCAACTATAGGTAGCTAAATGATGGAGAACAAATTCCTAAGGTAATTGCACTGAATAAGTAAGGAAGCACCACTGAGTTGAATCGGACTTGGTTCTAGGTAAGTGAGTAAAGGATTGAAGCCAAAGTCTGAAGTAACTGGCAAACCTTCTAGGCAGACTGATTTTGTAAAAGGGCTTTATATAGATTTTCATACATTTTTCATTCTGGGCATGCTGCGAAGTTAATTAAGTGTTAACTGCGTGTTTCATTGACACATACATCCAACTTTAAAATTTAAGCCTATTTTCTTAAACCATTGTGTTCATTTTAGAAAATTCAGAAAGGTAAGTCAGAGCCAATGCAAGTTATTTAATTACATGAAAACAAATGTTCACCTACAGACAAGTAAGTATTCATGAACATTGTCTTTTCTATTAGTGGAACCGTTTTGCCATGTTTTGTTTCCCAGGCTTTTGATTTATTAGTACGTTGGCGTATTCCTTTCAGAGCATTATGTAAAGGAAAGATCAGATTAAAAAGCCAGAATGGTATAATAAATTGTCACTAAGGGAAATAATTTTCCACTTTAAAAGAAAAAGAAGAGAGAACATCTACCACCCCCATGACTGTTAGCCTGTTAGTGTTCCAGCATCCTGTTTAAAAGATTAGGCTAATGCTGGAAGTTTGAACTTCATTATTCAGCATGTATATCTGAAGGAGCGTCTCCACCCCCATCGTTCAGCCCGGGCACTGAGATCCAGCGCTGAGGGCCTTCTGGCAGTTCCCTCACTGTGAGAAACAAAGCTACAGGGAACCAGGCAGAGGGCCTTTTCGGCAGTGGCACCCTCCCTGTGGAACACTCTCCCATCAGATGTCAAAGAGACAAACAGCTATATGACATTCAGGAGACCAGAAGGCAGCCCTCTATCTGGAAGTTTTTTATGTCTGATGTTTCATTATGTTTTTGTATTCCATTGGAAGTCGCCCAGAGTGGTTAGGGCAACTCAATCAGATGGGTGGGACATAAGTAATACATCATCATCATCATCAATTCACATTGGTTATTTTATGCAAATAGGGTAAAGAGGGCTGACACCTTATAGCAGGCACGTCCAACAGGTAGATCGTGATCTACCGGTAGATCACTGGACGTCTGTGGTAGATCACTGGCTCCCTCCAAAGAAGCCCAATAACTTTGGCTCCCCTAAAAAAAGCTAAACATTTTAGCCTTGCAGCCCATAAAAAGAAGCTCAACAACTTTGACCTGAACCCACAAAAAGGGGGTAAATCACTGTCAGTTTTTAACTCTGCAAGTAGATCACAGTCTCTTGGGAGTTGGCTACCCCTGCCTTATAGGAATAAAATGTAAATATCTAAATGGCCCATGATGCAGTTGTCCTGCTTGCTTTTTTAAGCTGCTAAAAAAAAAAGCACCAAAAAGCATAGTTTGTTTCATTCCTTTTTTGTATTGCAAGAAAGTGTCTGGAAAGTGTCAATTAAAAAGACCTGAACATGGCAGCCATGGAAAAGGTGGGCTTCTCTCCTTGCCTGGGATACGTAGAGTGATAAAAAGTTTGTGATCACATAACATGCTACACCTTTCCAGGACATCACCTACAAAATCATAGTAAACTTAGATCAGGGGGGAGGAAAAACCACGATCAGGAGGACACTTCCCACCAGACTGGGACTGGCAGGGTGGAAGACAAGGAAAGCAGTAGTAAGGTTAAAAACAAAGACAATGGCAGGTAGATTCAGCTAATTTTACTTTTGTCCCCATCTTCCTCATTGTTGAGTTCTATAAAGACAATGAGGAGGAGGAAGGAGCTGACAGTCTGGGCATCTTGCAAGAAGGCAGGCTAGTGGGAGCTGGCTGTGGGGAAACTGAGGTGCAGCAGTGCTCTGTTTGCTCTCTAGGAGACCAGCCTCCCCTGGTATTCCACTATGAGAAGGCACAGAATTTGTGTCGGTGTGAATATTCCTAATCGGCATGCCTATATGTTGGCCTGCCAAGCCAAACACTCCACTCATCATGGACGGTGGCCTGCCAGGAACAATCCTCCCCCCCCCCACCCCTGTTTTTGTCGTTCCAGGCAGGAATCACAAACAGAAGGCTTATCGAGCTCCTGATCAGCTGCTGGACACTGCCTCCGGCAACATTCCGCTCCATAGGGGAGATCACACATTGCTCAGGCCTGACAGATGAGAAAATACCCGTGGTTCCAAGCTACACGGCCAACTTGCACATGTCACCCTGAAAAAAAGTTTTTAAGAAACATTGGGAAAGATGCTGTGAGAATAACTATCTTTCGCTGGATTCAATTCCAGAGGCTTTTTCCTCCGTGAAGAAAAACATTCTTTTAAGTTTATCAAAATAGAAAATTAAGCATGTGGGTATGTTAGATGTTACATCTAGATAAAAGTTCTCCGCCTGTCTTGTTTACTGAATAAGAAGAAAAATGTTGGAGCCACATGTTCCTTCCTAGAGAATCTTACAATACTTTATAAATGCATTTATTTGGAAGTAAGACACATAGAGTTTAAGCAAATGACTTCTGCATAGGTGGATTAAGATTGCAAACTAACATCATTATCCAAAATTCAGGCAGACCAGAATATGCTGGTAAATGTTTGTGCATTTCAGGAATGCCTTCTGAATAGCACATTGTGTACTCAGCACGTAGGCACACAATAAACAGAACAAAATAGTTTTCAGTAACGTCAAATATGTTTCATTAGACTAGAATTTCAGCATATTAAATGCAAAAAATCAACGTTTTGCTACATATTGCCTTCGTTGCACATTTGATTGTGCTAAAATAGCTACAGGTGGGTTTACCTGGTCAAGTGGCTAAAGGATGTGGGAAATGAAAAGAATGGGACCCAGGATAATGATGGGCTCCTAGAACATACATAGAAAGGCCGAGTTTGGGATTAACAGCAAACACACAGTAACAGCCTGGTAAAATACACAGCACATTCAGAAGTTTCTGTTCCTTGCTTTTACTCATGCAACAAGGCAGCTATACTCAGGTGAGGGCTTTGCTGGCTGATGGGTTTAGTTGACGCTACCTACTTGGGACAGACCCAATTGCCTCTGAAATAATTTTTTGTATTAGGTACATATCAGTGTTTACTTAGCACTGCCAATGTATGCAGTGTTTTACAGAGAAACATAAGCAGCTAAAAAGTTGTGATTTTT
Source organism: Podarcis filfolensis (assembly GCF_964270895.1). NCBI lineage: Eukaryota > Metazoa > Chordata > Lepidosauria > Squamata > Lacertidae > Podarcis > Podarcis filfolensis. Next base: position 39,724,938 of record NC_139606.1, on the reverse strand, counting down.
CCTTATCATGAAAGTGAAAAAATTGGAAGTTTGAAGTGCTTGTGAGTCATTTATAAATCATATTAACTTTCACCCTGAACATGCCTCTTGTGAAACAGTGTGGTGTAGATCTTAGGCAAGCATGACAATATGGTTCATTCATTTGTTCTTTTAATAGCCAGGGGAAATCCATTCAAATGCTGCATATCAGAAACACATGTTTGAGAAGGTACCTAGATCCCTGTGCTTTAAGACTTCTGAAATGTAGTCAGACCATCACAGTCTTTTCTTTCTTTCTGGAGCTCTTTCCTCACTTAAGAGTGCTGCTTCCTTCTCCCAACTAATAATGTCCAAAGCAACCATCAATGCTTTGGGATTAACATGCTGGTTTATTTCAGGCTAAAGGCCTGTGCGTGGTTGTGCAATGCAGATCTACGTGTGTCCACCCATGGTTATCAATGTATCTTCAGATTGTGACACATTGCACAGTGGTCTAGACAAGGTATTTTAAGCATTCTGAAGACTGGTTCAGCACACAGAAATGCACTGAAGTAATTTTCCTGGGTTGACTTGGGTGGGTGGGGAGAATAGTTGTGCGAACCACCCATAAAGCATGGTGTTGGTAAATCATAGCAATGGCAAGTATAGGAATGACTACAGAGCAGCCAGGTAGTCTGCAGAGTGCTTTGCAAAGGGCTTTGCAACAATTGACAATCAGGTGATGGTCAAGTCTTGTGAAGTCATTTCCCACAGGGCTTTGCAGGTACCACCAATCAGTTGACAGCCAAACAGGGAGGCTTGGTGGGTCCATGGGCTAATTCATGGGTAGACAAACTAAGGCCCAGGGGCCAGATCCGGCCCAATCACCTTCTAAATCCGGCCCACGGATGGTCCAGGAATCAGCGCGTTTTTACATGAGTAGAATGTGCTCTTTTATTTAAAATGCATCTCTGGGTTATTTGTGGGGCATAGGAATTTGTTCATCCCCCCAAAAAAAAATATAATCTGCCCCCCCAAGGTGTGAGGGACATTGGACCGGCTCCCTGCTGAAAAAGTTTGCTGACCCCTAATTAGTACAAGGTCTTTGGGCAAGCTCAAAATTGTTGGAGCAAGCTCAGAAGGTTCCGACGTTGGGACAGTCTAAGTCCCCATGATGGATATATGATCTGATAGATTCCAGGTCAACGAAATAATTCAGGTTGCCTTGCAAATAGATATCTAGGCTGTTGGGAATAATGAGGTAGGCAAGATTTTTTTGGGGGGGCGTCCCCTGGAGCACAGGCTCTTGAATCAGTAGCTTGTTGGCATCCATCTGTCTCAAGAGACAATGGAGTGCACTTCTGGAGGTGAAGTCAAAGCAGACAATGAGACCCATCCCACCCCCTTGGCCTTGCCAATGTGGTCCAAAGGAAAGCAGAATTATTCGTTTGGCACCAGCTTGGCTGCAGGAGTTGCCGGAAAGAGGCACACAAGACACCAACTGCCTTAGGGGCTCCAATCTGTTCCAAACAAAAACATCATTCTACTAAGTCGATGCCCTCAGTAATCTAGTTAGGAATATAGTGTGACAACCTATATGGTGTTTTTTTACCCACCCCCAAGCTGTAAAAGCTGCCAATGTAGGTGTACTGCATTGTACTGCAACCATCCTGATGAGATTTGGCATGATAGTTCATGCCCTCACAGGAGTCTATGGTATGTGTCAATGTCATCCAATTCTACCCCCACTAACTTGGAGACTTTTCTTTAAGTTCTTGCCGTGTAGTGAGGGGGGTGGTGGAAGGAAATGCGGCTTTGATGCTGTTGCGCCAGGCAACAGCACCCCAAACCTAGCTGTTAGGTAAAGGTAAAGGGACCCCTGACCATTAGGTCCAGTCGTGGCCGACTCTGGGGTTGCAGCGCTCATCTCACTTTATTGGCCAAGGGAGCTGGTGTACAGCTTCCAGGTCATGTGGCCAGCATGACTAAGCCACTTCTGGCAAACCAGAGCAGCGCACAGAAACGCCATTTACCTTCCCACCGAAGAGGTACCTATTTATCTACTTGCACTTTGACGTGCTTTCGAACTGCTAGGTTGGCAGGAACAGGGACTGAGCAACGGGAGCTCACCCCGTTGCGGGGATTCGAACCGCCGACCTTCTGATCGGCAAGTCCTAGGCTCTGTGGTTTAGACCACAGCGACACCCGCGTCCCAACCTAGCTGTTAAAGGTAAAGGTACCCCTGCCCGTACGGGCCAGTCGTGACCGACTCTGGGGTTGCGCGCCCATCTCGCTTAAGAGGCCGGGGGCCAGCGCTGTCCGAAGACACTTCCGGGTCACGTGGCCAGTGTGACAAAGCTGCTCTGGCGAGCCAGCACCAGTGCAGCACACGAAAACGCCATTTACCTTCCCGCTATAAAGCGGTACCTATTTATCTACTTGCACTTAAGGGTGCTTTCGAACTGCTAGGTGGGCTGGAGCTGGGACCAAATGACGGGAGCTCACCCCGCCGCGGGGATTCGAACCGCCGACCATGCGATCGGCAAGTCCTAGGCGCTGAGGTTTTACCCACAGCGACACCCGCGTCCCAACCTAGCTGTTAGCAACCCGTTATTGCCAGATGGAAAGGTGAATGGATATGGCAAGATTTCCTGTTGATTGTAATAACAACAGTGGCCACTAGGGAGGGCTATTGGACAACAAATGGACCTTGCTCCGCTTTTCCCCTCCTACGTACAATTCCGCGCGGAGGAGGGTTAAAGGGAAGCCCTTCTAAACGGTCCCTGGCAAAAAGGAAGCCCATTTCTGGTGCCTGAGTGGGAGCTCTCTGGATGTAGCAGTTCTGGGCAGCTGGGACCTCTCGATCTCGGAAGGGCGGCTTAGCTTTCCCTCGGCCAGCAGAGCGCGGTGGGCGCAGCAGATGCAGCAGCAGAAATACTGGAGATAATCTTGAGCCTTAACCCGCGCGGAGCAAAGGACCGACGGCGGCGAGCAGCGCGTACGTGGTTGCTTTGAATGTCCAGGCGGGAGTCGGAAGGATCGGGGAGTCTGCGCCAGGAGACGAGGCTTGCTGGGCCCGGGCTCTCCTCTTTTTGCCTTTCTTCCCCTCTTTCCCCCTCCCGGGTCTCGCCCTGCCCGCTGCACCCCTGTCTCTCGGGTCCGCCCGACTCCTGAATGCCGCGGGGGGCGCGAAGAAAGGCGTCTTTTTTGATGCTGCGCCTCCTCGCCTTGGCGCCGCCTGTAGTGCTGCAACGCGGCCCGGCGCTTGGGTGAGGGGCTGGGAATCAGAATAAGGCACACCTGCGCGGGGGCGGAGGCAGGCGCGCAGCGGAGCCTCCGGGGCCACTTTTTCCTGCTCGCCCCGCGCTTCCAGTCTTCTTTCCAAACCCAGGTAAGGGGGGGGGGGCACTGGCTTGGGAGAAGGAGCCTCGCCTGATGCATCGTTGGGACCGAGAGAAAGCACGGGCAGGGTAGCGGGAAACGGGCCTCGTTTCTCCCAGGTGCAAGGGAGGCGTATCTACACCACCCTGCGCGACTGGCTTTTGTAGTCGTTTAGTCATGTCTGACTCTTCGTGACCCCATGGACCAGAGCACGCCAGGGACTTCTGTCTTCCACTGTCTCCCGCAGTTTGGTCAAACTCATGCTGGTAGCTTCAAGAACACTGTCCAACCATCTCGTCCTCTGTCGTCCCCTTCTCCTTGGGCCTTCAATCTTTCCCAACATCAGGGTCTTTTCCAGGGAGTCTTCTCTTCTCACGAGGCGGCCAAAGTATTGGAGCCTCAGCTTCACGATCTGTCCTTCCAGTGAGCACTCAGGGTTGACTTCCTTAAGAATGGAGAGGTTTGATCTTCTTGCAGTCCATGGGACTCTCAAGAGTCTCCTCCAGCACCATAATTCAAAAGCGACTGGCTATAGGTAGGCAAAGGGCAGCAGCACCGCGAGGTGAGATGCTGCTGTGCGTCAGAGCCTTTGAGGGACAGCTTCGGAGTGCCTGGCTGTCCACCTATCCTTTTTCTTCCAGGATCTCTTTCCCTTTCTCGCCCACTTTCCCTTTTCTGTAGCTGGATGCACGTTGCGGTTCAGGACTCAGCCCGCGCGCCCGCGCATCAAGGTGGACTCATTCTGAGGTGTGCGCTGCGCCACCAGAGACATACAGAATTCTTTCGCTTCCCGGGTAGATTCTGGACACGAGCTTGGCCAAGATGAGTTGCGCCTGTGTCTCACGGAAGGGGATTATTTCAATTTTTGGGGTAGTGTTGCGAGGATTATAAACACCCCGCCTCCTATGGGATTTAGTGCAAATGCACGCCATACATTGAAAGCGCTTCCATGATTGTTTTGGGGGCGAGGCCATGCGCCTCACACGTGCATCGAATGTGCTTTAACTATATGGTGTGGAATGGATCTGCCGCTGTGCGGAGCGACACCCTTTGCTGGGCTCTTGCGCTTCTCTGTTTTTAGCCTAAGGAGCGTGAGGAAGATAAACGCGTGCATTTCCCATCTTTCCAGGGCTGAGGCGGTAGACCCGTGTCTGGGCTGCACCAGGTGGAGGCCTAACTGATGGAATGCTTGTCCATCATCAAGTCAATGGATGGATCCCCGCACACAGAAGGCTAGAGGCCGGGAGAAGTGGTCTAGTGTTCCTCGCTCCCTTGCGCCCTCGTTTTCTACGAGCAGGGAGCAGGTCTCAGTCAGGCTGAGCCCTCAGCTCGCAGTCTGAAAAAAGCCAGGAGAGCTAGACCTTCAGAGAAGGCACGGGCCCGTAGACGAGCTTGTAGGTGACTGTTCTGCAGCGTTCTCAAAAAGCATAGCTGTTCACTTTGGTTTTTTCACGGGCCGACGAGGCAGTTGCTGGCGCTCCCTCTTCCCGTGCGGTCCTAATCATGGCTTTTCTACCCCGAAAGCGAAGAGCGGCTGCGTTAAAGGTTCTTCAGCGGAGCAGCCTAACCGCAGGCCGCTGGGTCCTGCCTAGGCGTCCTGTTGGTGGAAATAGGAGGTGGTGGATACAGTCCACTTTCCCCGTTGCCTCTACGGGGATAAAGCCTAGGGCACAAGCGGGCGGAAGCCAGGGAGTTCCCAAAGCGCCGCTCGACTCTTTCTCACCACTTTCCCCTCGCAGGGAGACAGCTGCGTTGTTCTAGCAGGGAGACGCAGTGGCAACCTTTCTTCTCTCTTCCACCTTTCCTTTCAGTGGCACATTGTATATGTCTAGGGATACTTTGGGCAGGGGCCAAACTAGGCTTTCTTTCACCCGGGTCAAAGACCCAGTTTCGGCAGCGCTCTCTCGCGCGCACAGGCCGCCCCTCTGGAGGCTTCACAATGCGGAAGGGTCGTAGCGCAGCGGCAGAGCATCTGTTCTGCAGGACCCAGATTCAACCCCCAGCATTTCCAGGTCGGCCTGGGAAATGTCCCCTGTCGGAACCCACAGAGAGCAGCTGCCAGTTAGTGGACGCAATACTGAACCAGACGGACTGATTCGGTGTGAGGCACCTTTTTTTTGAGGACGAGACTTTTTTTGGTTTTTCTAATGCTTTGCTGTGGAAGGAAAGACCCCCTCCCCGAATGGGCTGTAAAAATCGCACGAAGGGCTGTCAAGTAGTAGTAGTAGTGTTTTTATTATTTGTACCCCGCCCATCTGACTGGGTTGCCCAGTGTGCTTTGCTGAGCTGATGACGAGAAGCGCTCTCGGAAGGCTTCCCCCCCAAACTTCCACGAAGGTCGGGCTTCGCGCAGCTCCTCTCGTCAGGCTCTGTCCCGCCTTTCCCGCCCAAAATCCCGGGCTGCCCGGCCGGCCCACGTGCCGGCGAGCAGAAGCGCGCTCTCCCTCCGAGGAAAGGCGCGGGAGGCGAGGCGCCACATTCCGGGGTCTGAGGAAATGATGGCTGGTCAAACTTGGACCTTGCATTCCTGCTACTCCTTCCGCCTCAAACTAAACTAAATGAAGATTTAAGTCGGGTGGAAGCCCCGCTCCCTCCCCAGTGGGACTTGCGAGCCGACAGGAATCCAAATACTTCAGCTGCAGCGCGCCAGTTTCAGCCAAAGAAATGCACTAGGCAGCCGCTGCCTGAGTTGTGTTTGTTTATTTTTTATAGGTGATGACTTCAAGGGTGGGTGAGTGCAGGGCGACCTTGCAGTAGAAGGATTAGTATACACTGGTTAGAAATGGGTGAGCAACGTGTGAAAGAGGGCGGCGTCAAAACCGGAGATGAGAAAACCCCGTGCGTTTTGGTCTCTCCTCAGGGCGTCCCTCAACGTTTAATTTCCCCGCATGAGAACAGCATTCTCCGGGTTCCCAGCAAATTTCACACTCGAGGGAGGGTTTTCCCCCCCTCTCTCCCCGATACCAGGGAATGCAATCCTGTGCGCTTGGGACGGCCCGCTCACCAAGTACAGATGACTGCTTTTCACTCAATTTCGCACCCGCGAGTTTGCAGAACTTTTGAATGCCCAAGGAGACTTTGGACTTTCTAGAAAGGCGCGTGTCTCACACCCCTTGACTCCCGAATGCGCGAGCTCCCCACACGAAATAATCCCCTCGCGCAAAATAATAATAATAATAATAATAATAATAATAATAATAATAAATGCTCCCAAGAAATTCAGGGTCACTTCAATTTCCCGCAAGTATTTCCACTTCAAACTTCTCTCAGTGAAGACCACATCTTTCCTCTTGTGGATTCAGGGACATCCCCTCCCCCCCCCCGCCAGCCTCCCGGGGGCGAGCTAAGCGCCGGAGGTCCCCAGCGGCTGGCTGCGTTCTCTGTCCTGGGCTCCCATCCGGCCCCCGCCTCAGCCAGAAGCCACGGCCTCGCGGCTGCTGCTGCTGCTTGGCTGGGGCGCGGAGGAGCCCAGAGAGCAGCAGCTACGTGTGTTCTTGGCTGGGCGGCCGCTGCCCCCTCCCCGCCCCCGCCCCCCGCGCCTGCCTGCCTGCCTCCCCCCTCCTGCCTGCCTCCCCCCTCCCCGCGAGCCCTTCCGCGGTGGGGGCTGCGGCTGCGCTCGCGCGGGACTCCTCATGCCTCAGGAATGCGGCGAGGTATGCGCCCCTTTCCAAGCAGGCGAGCGGGCGCTGCTCGCTCTTCCCCTACTAGCGCGGAGAGGGGAGAGGAGAGGAGCGCCTAGCTCATCCCGTGGCAGCCGTCCACCTTTTCCCGCCGCCGTTTCGTAACCGCTTACGAGAGGGGAGCGCGGAGTTGGGAGCAGCCCTCTCTTAAGGAGCGCGCTTGGCGAGAGGCTCTTCCCACTCGGAGAAGGCGAGGCTTGCCGGACGGAGCGACCCCTCGCGCCTCAGCAGCCGCCGCTCCTCTCGACGCCGCCACCGCTCCTGCCTCTGGCCGCGCCCTGCCTCAAGGTGCCCAAGACCTTTTCCCTCCGCTGCTGCCGCTGCCTCCTTCCTGAAGCCGGCTCCGTCGCCGCCGCCGCCGCCCTCCCCGCCAGCCCAGGTCTGTGCGCGCGCGGCGGAGAGGGAGCCCTTTCTCGCCTCGTGCCGGCCGAGCCCTTGCAGCAGCAGCAGCAGCAGCAGCCCGCGCGCGAAGGCGCCCCAGGCGAGAGGCGCTGCTGGTGCGCCGGGGCTGGCGGCGCGGGCGAGCCGGAGCGCGCGGGCTCCCTGCGGTGGAAGCGTGGATTTTATAGGGCGCGCGCGCGGGGGGCGATGTCCTCGGATTTGATGGCAGGAGGTCGTCGAGGGTCTCCGGTCAGCTTTCCCCCTAAAGGGCAGATGATTCAGGAGGGAGGGAATCAAAGACGAGCGTGGCACCCGACGGCTTCTCATCAGCTCTTGCTTCTGCAGTTCTGGGCTCTGAAAAGGCTGCACACGCAAATAGTTTCTGGTTTGCTGCCTTTTTCTCTCCGTTGGCGATTGCTTAGAATAGCGGCGTTTAAAAAGAAAGGCGCGCATCGTTTGTCCCTGGGGATCTTTAGTTCCTGCGCCCCATTTTTATCAAGCTGAGTGGGAGTTGGGGGTGGGCAAGGAATCCCCCTCGACGTGGGCAAGGGAAATCCCTGGTCGCAACTGCTTCACACTGGCTGGGCGTCGGAAGCTTTCTCTGCCTCTCTGTCTCTCTCTCGCCCTCATACCGCGCCTTCTCTGGCTGTGTAACAGCTCCTTATATGTAAGTTTCTCCTTTCCAGTTGGTAGTTTTGTTGTGGGGGCAATCGCTCACGTTTGCAGGTTTGGACTCGAGTTTTTGTGTGTGCAAGATTGCGTTTTGTTTTCATTGTGTGCGAAATGATTCTCTGGCCGGGGATCGACGCGTCTGAAAGAGATCTGCTTCTGCTGCTTCTTTTTTCTCAAGGTCCGGGTGACTGCAAATAAACTGAAATAAATTCAGAGCGGCGGCGTTCCTTGGCTGCTGCCAACTCAAGAAAGGCAGCTCATAAATTGTGCAGTGGAAAGCAGAAAAGTCAGCGAAACTGTTGCTAAGCGATCGGATCAGCGTTTTGGCCAAACTAAAAAGAGAAACGTTTTCGAAGGGTGTTGGTGGTGGGAACTCCAGTCTGGAAGGAGCGGCCGGGGCGGGTTGGGGGCGCTGGGAATATATCTCCTTATAATGCTTTGGCTCCGCTCGGGTTCTTTCGGGGGCGAGTAGCTGCGTTGCTGCTTCTGCCCGGCAGGTGGCGCTGGAAGCTCAGAAAACACACCCCGGATAGAAGCCGCGTCCTCCTTCGAGCTCGCTGCTTTAAATGCCTCCTGGGTGCGCACCGGCCGAGGAGCAGACGCGCTCACGAGTGGAGCGCTGGAGAGGAGAGCGTGCGCGTGCATGTATGCAGGTAGGCAATGAGAAGAGCAACGAACAAGATCGCTCACGTTGGCTGGCTGCTACAGAAGCGAGAGATTCTCGGTTGCATTAGCACCGCGTGTGTGTATATTGGGGTGGGGGTATATTTATATATATTTAAAAGCATCCGTTGAGCAGGCGCTTCTGCTGCCTGTGCGCTTCTGTTGAGCGTCAGGTCTCGGGCAGGAACTGGGAAGGTATTGTCGAGTCTTGTCAGTTTCGCAGAGCGATTAAACGTACCTTCTGGCTGTGTGTGTTTAAGAGAACAAAACAAAACATCTCTTTCCATAGCCCAGAAACTATTTCTTCCTCCTGTTAATCGCCTAATGATTTACGCCAGCTGTTTTGCTTTGTGGTTTGGTCTTGGCAGCGCTATCAGTGATTCAAGTCTATTGCTTAATTACTCGCGCCTTTCCTTCTCGCGGGAATGGGTAAACGAAAAGCTGAAGCTAAAAGTTGCTGTTGGGTATTTCCTCTTTTTTAAAAAATACACCAGATCTCGGATGCTTCGTTTATACGGGTTACAAACGTCTCCGCTTCTCATTTTGGGCTATGTAAGAGCCTTTTAGTCTAGACTTGTGTGCGAAAGTTTCAGGGGTTTATATCACTCAACACCCCACCCCCCTTATTGGCTCCCTTGTATTGCTTCAGAGTGAAGACAAGGATGCTCTGAAAACTCTGCAAGACCATTAAACTTGACTAGATTTGCCTATCAGGACAATGAACTTTGGCTCAAGGCCCAGTAGGAAGGGTACAGTTAAATGCAGAATTAGGCACACTGCCAACCTGATCCTATGGATGGGACTTACTCCCAAGTAAGTGTGCACTGGACTGCAGCATTGATCACTGTGGATTTAGAGTCTGTGCTGGATCTTCCAATCTCCCAGGTCTTAAGCAAGTAGATTTTTAAAAACCACCCATATAGCTTTTTTTCCAGAGAGGAAATACAAAAATCTCCTTGATGCTAAAATATATATTTTACTGCTGCTTTTAAACGTTTATAATGTGGTAAATGTGTTGCGGGTGCCACCCAGCCTGCAATAGATCGATAAATCAAGTATTGACAAGGAAAAGCATCACTTAACTCCCCCATACCCCCCCAAAAAAACCCTTCTTAGTATACAGTATGTTCTGCCTCAGTGCAAAATTCTGAGTTCTGCAACCGGTATAAATTACACAAATGTAATATTTGCATAGATTTTCTTACTTTGAAAATATGTTTTGCTGGATGCAGGGAAGAACAATGCAGTGTACCTTGGCTACTAGACATCCTCTTAAGGCTTTCTCTCCCTTCTCCTCAGGAGATTTTATCAGACCACGGGACCCACAGTTTTGCGTCTGTGTTTTCAGCCAAAACAACACCCCGCCAACCACTTTTTTCTTTTGGTTAAAAGTGAAATCTGAGATTTGTAAAGCTTCTGAATTCCACGCCCTTTGCTGAATTCCGCACATTTCTCTTGCTTGCTTGGAATACACACAGAATGCTCCGTTAACAATAAGTAGGGCTAGTTAATGAGTTCTTTCAGAACTGTTCAAAGGAATAAGTAGAGTTAAGTGGTTTGTAGATTTGCAGCCAACTGCATATTTCTAGACCAAATACATCTTCTGTTGCTCACCTCCATACTGTGTTTTTAGAGTTCTCTTCCTTTCTCTGCATCTGTGTGAACAAAAAACCCCCGATCAAGCTGCTGCGTCAGAGGGGTGCTAGACCTAGGCGTTGGGTTTCATTGGTATGTTACATCCCCTTGTGTATAATTTGTTTCAGACCTTACTGCAGGCAGGCGAGGGGGACGGGATCAAGGAGCTGCATATTTGTAGGCAGAGTGTTTTTATTGCAGTTTCCAAATTACCCTAGACTTCTAAAGTCATCCTTAAGTGCTTCAACAGTTACGAAAAAGGAGCCAAATAAAATTCCCAGCTGAATTGGAGCCAGTGAAAGGGAAGGCTGGGAGAGAGATGAAACTTCTGAATTAGCAGTTGCTGGAACTCATGGCTGGCCTCTACATTTGCTCTGGGTCAGGGGTAGGAAGGAGGATACAGATGGAATCCCCCACCACTTCCAAGGCCTCAGATTTCATGCATGCCAGTTGAAGTGCTTTCGGTTATCTCTCCTATTGTTGGTGTGCATGTGTGAAGGGCAAAAAATGCTTCTTGCTCGTGTCTGTTTTTTAGAAAATCTATAGATGACCATGCCAGAAAGTTGCATGCCAGTTTTTCTGGGATATTGGTGTCAGTTGCAAAGCACTTCTTTAAAAAAGCAGAAGTTGTGTATGCTTGGGAGGATGTGTCTTCCATTTAATAGCCTCTTTGGCCACTTTCTTTTAACAGGCGTTGCATTTTATAAGCTAGACATTTTTGCCTACACACTTCTGCCTCCCTAAGAATGAATTACCCTCCAGCCATTCTAGTGGGCAAAGTTTTTGAAAGAGAAGGGAAGTGGAAGGGAAAAGGAAAAACAAACAAGCACCAAATCCTGCTTTCAGACCCCCTTGCCTCCTAAGGATATGCTCCAGCTATACCGCTCCCTAAAGGATGCCTGTCTTTCTCAACACTGAGGGCTACAGAACCTCTACATTTCTCTGGAGATAATTTGTCAGGAGGCTTGGGGTTGTGGTGGGAAAAACCAGAAGTGGGCATGGCCAGAGCCAAAACTGGGTGTTGCCTACCTTTCTCTCCTTTTTGTCTCATTCTTTCTCTTTCTTTCTGATACTTCCTTCTCTCTCTGTCTCTCCATCTTCCTACCACCTACAAGGCTGCCAAAGAGGGACAGGTTGCTCTTGCCAAAAAGCCTAAACTTACTACTTAAAGAAGACTTTCTTTCCTCACTCAGTCTGTTTCAGCTTCACTCCCTATTTCCCTCCTCCTCTCCTTCCTGGCTCTCCCCACCTGCATGAAATCTGGCCCTTGAGCCATACATTGCTGGTCTCTGATCTGTCCAGGAGTTTATCTATTAATCATTCATCATGTAGCTCAGTGGCACACTTTGGGGACTCAAATTTCAGCGGCGCCCTGTGTGACACCAGAATTCGGTGTCCTTTCTCTTCTCACGCTCCATTCTAAATAATCGTTCTGGGGTCTTCTGCAGCATCCACTGCAGTGCTACTGAGCTTCCCCTGATGCTCCCCAAACTGGTTGTGCTCCCCTAAATCCACCACTGCACAGCTGGAAACCAATTCATGTAACTTTCAGCAGATCTTCTCCCTTCTGCCACTTTCTGGTCACTTCAAATACTTATTTTTACAAAAGACTGCGTGAAATTGACATGGATGATGGTTTTGCACTGCCAGTAGTAGATCAGATGGGATGAACAGGCAAGTTGGAAGGACTGGAATTTTCCCCACCCCACCCCACTGCCAATGCAAATTGAAGATATGGCATCCTAATCTAGATGGGAACTGAAGCCTGGGGATACCTACTCCCTCCAGAGCCCTGCTACAGCATGCCAAAGGCCCTTCTAGTCCAATGTCTTGTTTTCACAGTGGCCAACCAGATGTCTATAGGAAGATGGAGGACCCGAGGGCAACAGCACTCTCCTTAATAGTGATTCCCAGAGCTGGTATTCAAAGCCATACATAGCCATCTTGGATTGTTTCCCCTGCCCCCAGTTCTAGTGAAAATTCCCTGCACTTATGGGCATCGATACATAGCTAATATATCTTCTAGTTTGGCTCTAGCTGGCAAGACATTATGGATATTTAAAGGGAACATAGTATGTATGGTGGCAGTGTGCATGAAGCAGGGGAAAACCCCAGCTGATCATTAAAGCACTTTCAAATAGAGATGTGATCCATATCTTATGTATAAAGGTAAAGGGACCCCTGACCATTAGGTCCAGTCGTGGCCAACTCTGGGGTTGCGGCACTCATCTTGCTTTCTTGGCCGAGGGAGCCGGCGTACAGCTTCTGGGTCATGTGGCCAGCATGACTAAGCCGCTTCTGGCAAACCAGAGCAGCGCACGGAAATGCCGTTTACCTTCCCGCCGGAGTAGTACCTATTTATCTACTTGCACTTTGAGGTGCTTTTGAACTGCTAGGTTGGCAGGAGCTGGGACTGAGCAATGGGAGCTCACCCCATCGTGGGGATTCAAACCGCCAACCTTCTGATCGGCAAGTCCTAGGCTCTGTGGTTTAACCCACAGCGCCACCCGCATCCCATCTTATGTATAACACTGGGTTTAAAAAAAAGAGCTAAGAGGGAACAGAGGTGTATAGTAGCTGCTCAGTGCTCAGCAGCTTCCCTTCTGGTGCTATGTGATTTCTTCTCTTCATCCATTTAAACTACTGAAAGAAATGTATGCTGATTCTCTTCCTTCTTTTTCTTCCAATAGATTCATTCATGTGGTTGTGATCCAAATCGACAGCAATGAAGACGAGGCTTCCTGCAGCAGTTGCTGCCCTGTGTGCTCTTCTCCTCTGTGTGACAGAGGCTGAAGGTAAGTCATCCCTTCCTTTATTCCTTGGAAAAAAAGTGATGGTGCAGAATTAAAGAAGGAAACTATTTCTCTCTACGTGTGAGTGCTTCACCAAACCCCCTTTCCTCTCTCTCCCTTCCTCCCTCCGTCCCTTTCCTTCCTTTCTGTGGTTTGTTTACTTCCAGAGAGCAACTCCAGCTGAGTAGCTCCACTCTCCTTCCTCTTCTCTGTTGTCTTCCCAGTGTGCTGTCCACACTGGATGTCTCCTTGCAACCAGAAGCTGGCCTCTGCCCTCCCGTGGCCTCCTTTCCTCTTTCCCTCCCTCCGGGGAGAAGGAGGACACCTGTACAAACTTGAACCTTCTCCTTAATAAGCCAGAGAAACCCTGGAGCGTTCGCACACGCCCTCCTGATGCTTAATTGCTTTGCTTTGTACTGTGAATACATAATAGACACATGCACAGTTCCCCCCCTTTCTCTTCTTAAAAAACAAACCCTTTATAAAATAAAGTACTCCAACAGAATCTGGCTACCTGTGCATCTTTGTCTGAATGGTGGTGGGGCTAAATGGGTGAGGAAGGTGGGAAGTCTTTCCTAATGAGTCAAACATGTGGGGCATTGCACTTGCTCCTGTGTAGGGAGCAATAACCAGATCCTTAGAATTAACATGACATTCCTGCCATTCTTTCTCACACAGAGGAGACTGGCTTTCAGCAAGGCACCTCAAAACTGTTTTGCTGCCTGGGATAAAGCTATTACAGGTTTTTCCAAACTTGTAGTCCAGCAACAGCTGGTGACCCAATTCCTGTCATCCCTAGCCAGCAGGACCAGTGGTTAGGGATGATGGGAATTGTAATCCAAAAACAGCTGGAGATCCAAGTTTGGGAAACTCTGGGCTATTGTTCCCCAGTGCCGGTAATGGCTGTTTACTGCAGGTGCTGCAGAGAATCGTTCCCAAGTCTCTTGAGGTCATGCCAAAGTGCCTGGCCAGGCAGCTGCTGGCGCCAGGAACTCAGAAAGCATGCAAATAGTTACACTCATTCTGGTGGTCCAGGAGGGCCTTGGGCATATGAGGGAGGGTGTGTGCATGTCACTCTGATGTCTCTCTCACACTGCCACCTGAGGCAAGTGGCTCCTTGAGGCTAAGGACAGTGCTGGTTGTGGTCCTCACAGTAAGTTTTGTCAGATTAGTAACTTGGAATCTTCATGCCAGAGCCTCAGAGGTCTTAGTCCTGGTTTAGAACGTGTGCTCATAAAGGAGAAAGAAAATCTCTAACCTGGGATTTCCCTTTCTCATCTCAGGCAGTGCTGAATGACCCCTGGCATATCCACTGTCCCAGGGGTGGGACTAACCTCTGGCTCTCCATATGGTGGAAGTCCAGCAACATCTGGAGTGCCATAGGTTCCTCATCCCCATGCTGCCATCACACACAACATCACACATAACATACTTTAAATAGGTGAAGGGTTTTCCCTTCTCTCCTTTCAACCTCTCAGATTATTAGTATTATTATTATTCCTTTTCAGTGGCAACACCAGTGGTGAACAGTCTACCTAAAGCTGGGATAGGGAACTTAGAGCTCTTCAGATTTTGCTGGATTCCCAACTCCCAACAGCCCAAGGTACATGGCCAATGGTCAAAGATGATGGGAGTTGTAATCCAACAACAAATCCATGCTTTGCTGCTGTGAAGGAGGGGATATTCAGATCAAACATGTGCACAGCAAACCATTGCTGACTGGGGAAATAGAAACAGAGCAAAGAAAACCTCTCCTTAATTTATCCATGAACTCATCCATTACATTCTTCTACTCAAAACTCTTCATTGAGATTTGTTAACCACACAGTTAGCATTGTACTGGGCAGCACTGAATGCTCATAAATTTTCATACAAGAGTAAAAATGTAGTCTGGTAACTTGATTCTTACACATATATGAGAATTTTTGCATATCTGTTCTTAATCTGCATAGCTGACAAAAAAAACCTATGTACTGTTGCTGCTGCATCCAGAGGGAGGTAGTAGCTAATATTGCCAGCACTGTGGATTTGTGCTGATGGGACTTTTCCAGTATCTTATTCTGTATAGATTGTAATTTGCTGCATCCAATTTTGGAAGCTTCAAGTCTGTTTAAACTTTGGTCATCTCTGTTGTTGACAACTGCACCCTTCTCTCTAGCCTTGCCTTGTCACATCTCGGTGCCATCACCACTATCCAAAACTCTGCTGCTTCTGTTTTCTTCCTACTATTAGATTCCACCCCCTGCATACACCCTGGGGCCTGGACCTTTCCTTTTCTTCTGTGTTCTTATGCTATGAAGTGCCATGTTCATTGATGATGCTCAAAAAATGACACGAATGAAATTTCCAGGATGCAGCCTCTAGCAATCTATGTGCAGCATATTTATCCTGGCAGTGCCCATAAATAGTGTTTAAAGAAAAAAATACTTTAGGTTAAGAAGAGACTTACGGTAAACTGCATTTAGGCAATATGTTTACAAATCCTGGTGAGGGGCACATGTGGCCTCTCATTGTGGATGTGTTTCAAGACAAGCCTTTGATACACTGGAGCAGATTTCAGACCTTTTGCATGCTCCATTCTTTCTTAATATTCCATGGAGGAGGGTGGTGGTTGTGCTGTGCCACTTCCCCATTTGATCTGTTGCGGGAGGTCCTGCTGGAGACTCTATAACATTATCCTGGCTACAGCCGAAGACACAAAGTAAAGGACTACTTGTGGACATAGCACCACGATGCTGTCATGGCATGCAAGAGTACAAACTGAATGCATGCAACTTGGGAGTAGCGTGTGCCGCTCTGATGGGATATGCATCAAGTATGTATTTATCTATCTCGTTCAAGTTGCTTGGGAGCCTTTGGAAATCTGTGTTGAAGGATAAGATGTGGTTTAACTGAATGTATCGAAATCCAAACCAACATTCCAATCCATACATGACCTCAAATGTCTGACTTGTACTTATGGTTGGTTCTAACCTAAGGCCACAATTCCCAATCACTGACCACAGAAGTCATTGAGACTAGTCCAGTATAGGTGGTTTGACCTTTTTTTTTTTTTTGCATGCAGATCTGAAATGATTACTGCTTTTCAGCTTCTAGCTGGCTCCTGATTTTATTATAGGTTGCAACAAAACCAAAATATTGGTATCTCATAAAACAACACAGACATTGGGTTTTTTGCCCTGCTACAGACTGGTTTTAAAACAGTTCTTTCCCTCAAAGGAAACCTAGAAACTGTAATTCTTGGTGGGGAGGGACCGTGTCTGTTAAATGGGTATAAAACTGAAAGAAGCTTGCTGTTTTAGATGTATCTCCTAGCAGCCCAAAGCACTGTAATTTGATAAAAACGTGTAAACCCTCCCAGCTAAATTCAGACTGGTTTACTTGTTTCTACAAGGCAGTAATTAATTTTGAAATGTTTTCAGCACCCTCCCCCCCCCCCGTTCTAGAATTACAGTTCTTTCTACCCCCAATGCAGAACCAACGTCTGGGTTATTCAGGCGAGCATGACAATATCCTTCTATGCAGTTCTGTGCCTTTTGGTGCACACTAGGACCTGCAGATGGGGATACTCATCTAGCATTAGAACATCAGCTAATAATACCACTCTCTCCCTCTGAAAGCCACACACAGCGGGGAGGTGAAACATAAGACGTAAGAAGCAGCTTTTTCTGAGCTCTCTTCTTCCCAATTTGGGACAGTGGGGCAACAATAGGTGCTGTTATCCCCCTCAAACCTGATGATTATCAGTGGGGTGCCTCTGCCAGGGTTTGGTTTCTGTATATTGGAATATTCTTTTTTCCTCCATGAGGGGAGTATTCCACCATGTGAGTTTTCACCTGAAATAATGACTTGGCACTGAACAGACTTTCAGAGAGGTGATAAATTTAAGGTAAGCCTCCATGAGTGGGTCTCTGACTGCTGGCCCTCCCCCCCACCTCCCCAGATGTCTATGCTTTAGGGGAGCATGTCTAAAGCTGTGCTCTTCATGTGTAGGTTGTTTCCTCTTTGATTTAGAGCTCTGATCATATGGAGTATAGAACCAGAAGGTGGAGGCACTTACCTGACTTCCCAGCAGGTGAGTTGTTGCTGCTGCCTACCTGCGGGGGGGAGGGGCAAGATGGTGGTGAGGTTGGGGAATGGCAGATGTGCTGGCTGAACCACCAAGGTAGTACATTACCTTTCTTGATGCCTTCCCCTCTTCCTCCTGGTAAGTAGCAGCAACTCACCTGCTGGGGGAATCATAGAATTGCAGTGTTGGAAGGGACCCCCCCCCCAATGTTCATTTAGTCCCACCCCCTACAGTGCAGGAATACTGCCTATAGGTGTCCCTGGGTGGTCTCGAACCACCAACTTTCTGATTAACAGCCAGAGGCAAGGACCCATTGCGTTACTGGGGGCATGTTAAGAAGTAAGCCAGTATACAACTACTTAGCAGCTATATAGCAAATTACCTCTTCCTTATTCCTTAAATATTAAATAAAAAAACACACATACACACACGACATGGGCATAGTCCACTATACATTTCTGTCATGGCTTGGTAGCTTGAGTCTAGCCTTCCTTTAAATATTGCTTTCCTATCTCGTTAGATATTCACAAGGAGTAGCCAGATAGTGTCACCTGTAAAAATGCTGTCTTTTGATTAATTTTTATTGCATTTGATACCCAAACCAATGTGAGAAATAGACAACCTCATGAAGGGCTTGTGTTCCTCATCTTAACTAGTCAGCGTATGTTTACAATGCTAACAGTTGTGTGAACTTGATCAATATAAAGACAACCTATTGCTTATGTTTATTTTTGTGAGAGAAATATGCGGAAAACAATATAAATCATACCCCTGTTCTTGGCTTTACCACAATACTTTCAGTGGTATAGAATAATTTGTGAGAGAACCTGGGAACAAGTTTCCTTGATTTCTGTGGGACTTGTTTCAGAGTAGACACGTGCAGGATTGCATTGTGGGCTCCCTTTTTCAGTGTATTTTATACACTGGTACAGCTATTTGACTAGAAACAATCACACAGTCAGGAAGGACTCAGAAGACTCTTCACAACGTAATAAAAAAGTAATTAAATTGGCTCATAGAATACTACATTTTATTAGTATATTACTTACTTTTGCTATTTTGAAGTCTGATTTCCTCAGTCATCCATAGTAGTGAAGTTAAAAGACAGGTTTGGATCCAATCAATCACTTTATGCATGATGAAGGGCTTGTGCATGTCTAGTGGGCTTCTGAGAAACAGAAGCAGACTACCTATGCTGCATCAGAAACTGCTTTAGAAACACCACTCTGTTTCAAAAGTGGCTAGGTATGATGCATAGGGGAATGCTGTTTGAGAAATAGAAGATCTTTTAGTTGCACAGAAATAGTTGCATGGTACTTTGGATCCTAGCCAGAGGCTGCAAGCCTGCCTTTTTGTAAGAAACCAATAGGTTCTAGATTCATTGACAAGAAGTATTTTTATTTATTTTTTAAAAAATGTGCCCTTTGTCCAAATCTAGCAGAAGTATAGATTGCAATCCCATCACACTTCACTTTCAAGTAAGCCCTATTGAGCTTGGTTATTGAACTTTGAATTTTGTTGGAATAAACTCATGTATGATCAAGTTTGGAATAAACTCATGTATGATCCATACTCCTATGGAAGTAAATAATAATTGCGCCGTTGAATTTGCTACAAACAAACAGATGATCTCATATGAGAGTTAAAAGTGATGTTCACACTCTATATATATATATGCCAAGTGCCACATCTGAGTTTTCACGAAGCAAATTACAGTCTTTTGAAATGTTAAAGACTTTTCCCCACAGTTAGTTTTTTCAGTTTATCTGGAATCCGGTCATTTGGATATCATCAAGGTGGGCTGCTGCTGTCCCTCAGCAGTTACAGCCTAAGACCTCTGCTGCTTCAGGTCAATTTACCTTCAAGGTTGGTGGTGCTATTTTTTTCCCATGTACTGATTATTTAAAAAAGAGCATGCTCAGGTCAGTTGTCTCTGCCTTTGCATTAAATTTGTCCTGAGCCATTGCTATGGAAACAATATTTTATAATGGTATTCTTTAAATTGTTGTGCATCCTACTATTAACATCTATTGCATGACTTTGGTACAGTATATAAATGTATGCTTTAAGTTTTGACTGCAGAAGTGTGACTGGCTTAAACAGAATGAAGAGTCAATTGTACATGCAGATTAATATTCTAATCTCACTGCCTGTGTATGGACAATAGGAAAAATAACATGTATTCTAGTTACTACTATATCTACTACAGCAACAGCACAAAGCCATATTATCCCATTTTCATTGGAAATGACCATACATTAAAATACATTCAATATTTATTCAAGACCTCAAGCTCCCCCACATTTAATTGTATGAAATTTTATTATGCATTTTTAAAACTGTGAATCACTTGCAATGCACACTGATGATGTGCTTCTGTGGTCAATGTAACTGCCGTGTCATAGGTGATGAGTGAATTATCTCCCTGGAAGTAGTTAACATTTTGTCACTGATTGCTCAGAGGCCCACTTTTCAGTAAGTTGGGTTTTTTTAAAAATTTAAATAGGCCAAATTAAGTAAAAATGGACATCTTCCAAGAAAACCACAAGATATGGCTCATTCACAATGCTTGCCAAACAATCTGAGGTATTAAAGGAAAGTACAGCTGAATTTCATCTGCCTTTGTTAGACTTGTTTAAATAGTTATTTATAGAACGCCTACCATGCACTGACAGTGAATCAGTAAAATCCTGCATGACTCAGCATGAACAGTTTAACCATGAGAATATCATTATAAAATATTACTATGAAACGTCTTTGCGTAATGATCCTTGTACATGGAAGCTTCCGTCCATTGTGGGAAGCTAAACCAAAATAAAAAAAATTGACTTTTCATATACATACATGCATGATGCTGCAAGATAGCATATGTAAACTATTCCTTTCTGTACTGTTCCGTTCATCGTCTCATTAGCTCCCACAAATTTATTTGCAGTCATTCGTTTGGACCACTGATGACCTTTTCCTTGTTTCCTCCCCCCCCCATACATTCTGTAAATAAATGTCTATAAATATACCTTGATGTTGTCTTTCCATAATTAACCATTGTTGTGTAAACGCCATACTGGCATTTTGTGTTAAAATGCCATTCTTTAGTATGGATACACCTGCTGCAAAGGGGACATGATAAAAGATAAACAAAAAGTTTACACCTCAGGAATAGTATAGCAAAGGTGGTGTAAACAGAAAATGTGTTTTTTTTAAAAAAGTTATACATAATAGTTTAAATGTGATAGGTAATAATTTCTAATTTGTTAACCCCTTCATTCCCAATTTTATGTATAAGCAGATTCAAGATAAGCCACTCGGGCAGCTTTTTGGAACTGAGGGGTTAAACTCCAAGAACAAATATATGCATATATGGTATAAATTGAGCTCTGAACTGCTCAAATCTTTACCACATTCCAAAATACATATTTCTCTTTTTCTCTGCCAAGCTTTTATTTTATAAAAAAAAGTTTCAAATGTGCAGAGACCATTTTTAAAAAGACCGATAAATTCTTTGATGTCTTATTGAAAGGGATTATTGTGTTAATGTCAAGTGATCTCATGGTGTTGTAAGCAGGTTGTGATTTGGCATGCTTCTACGAATTGCACCCAGCATGTTAAAAACATTCTTTTAATTGTTATGTGAAATGTTTGCATATGTGGTTATTATCTGTGAACTCATTGTACATGTATCCAAATGTGTTTTCTATTGTGCTTGATTTTGCTGGCCATTCTTGAATGACTTGGCAATTCAAGAAACAAATGTTCTGTGCTGTCCTCTGTAATGTGTATTCTCTTTGATGTGTTTTGTCATATTCCATCAGCTTGTATCCTTCCTTTGCCAACAGCATATCCTTATATGTGTTGGAAACAAATTTATGCAAAGACATATCTTAGCAAGCTTTGCTTAACATACATTTTTTAAAAATTTAACAAAATGTTCATTTGTTCAACATTTAAACACACTCTTGCTTGGTGTAAATCTTTTGCAGTTAATCCGCCGTCAGACTTGAATTTTAAAATTATAGATGAACATAGTGTTCAAATGTCATGGACAAGACCATCTGATGCAATAGAAGGTTACAGGATAACAGTGACACCTGAAGCTGGTAAGTTTTGGCCTTCTAATAAGCTGAAACCTCAAATAATGCAGTCTTGCTCTATTTCATTCATTTTTCCTAGCTGATTTTTTTTTTGGGGGGGGGGTATGTCCAAATACAATATGAAAATGCATACCAGGGACAGCTTTAATTTGTCCTAAATGATTCCTGGTAATCATGTTCAGCATGGTTTCCTGGCAGGTGCACTAATTCTAGAGGGTGGAGGCATCATTAAAGGTAAAGGGATCCCTGACCATTAGGTCCAGTCGTGACCAACTCTGGGGTTGCAGCGCTCATCTCGCTTTATTGGCCGAGGGAGCCGGCGTACAGCTTCTGGGTCATGTGGCCAGCATGACTAAGCCGCTTCTGGCGAACCAGAGCAGCACACGGAGATGCCGTTTACCTTCCCGCTGGAGCGGTACCTATTTATCTACTTGCACTTTGACGTGCTTTCAAACTGCTAGGTTGGCAGGAGCAGGGAGCGAACAATGGGAGCTCACCCCTTCAGGGGGATTCGAACTGCCGACCTTCTGATTGGCAAGTCCTAGGCTCTGTGGTTTAACCCACAGCCCCACCCCCGTTCCTTAGCACAAGCCTAAGCCCCCACTAGCGAAATCACCTAGCCAAGTGCAGCATCAAACGCAGGCTCCTCCTAAGCATGAGAAAAGGGGAGCAGCAGCTATTGAAGCTGTGAGGCCCTGGGCAAGGCCTCCTCCTGATCATGTTCCCACCGTGGCAGCGCCAGTCCCCAGTTTGGGAAACCCTGCTGAATGCGATAGAACGTGGCAGGGGTAACTGCCATTAGAGTAGCTGGGTAGTAGGCAGAAGGGCCATGACAGCTTTACCTCTGTGGCCACACTCTGATATCAGTGCAATTCAGCCACTTTCTGCTGGGCCACTGTACTATGGACATGCTACTATACCTATTTCAGGAAAAGAAGTGACCGTGTAGTTTCTAAATTTCTTTCATTGTTAAATAGGTAAAAGCTCTCTTTTATTGTTTTGAATGAAACTTTGCAACTATGACGTGTTTATTGTTCTACATATATTGTGTTGCAGATGGACCTACTAGAGAATTTACCCTAGCACATAGCGCTACCCAAACTTTATTAACAGACCTTACACCTGATACTGAATACATTGTAACGATAAGTTCATATGATGACAGAGAAGAGAGCATATCTGTCTCTGGACAACTTACAAGTAAGTTCGCATTATTGATTTAGATGTATCCAGAGAGTCACAAAGGTCTCCCTCGGGAGGTAGTGGACTCTCCTTCCTTGGAGCTTTTTAAGCAGAGGTTGGATGGCCATCTGTCATGGATGCTTTAGCTGAGATTCTGAATTGCAAGGAGCTAGACTTGATGACCCTTGAGTCCTTCCAGCTCTACAGTTCTGTGGTTCTATGACCCTGGTATTATTTGGGCACAGTTTCCTGTCCCCATATGCTTCTGTCGTGTAATGAGCAACATTCACCTGAAGCATCCATCATTCCCCCCGCCTCCATAATAATATTTCAAAAACCTGAAGGCATGCAAGAAAACTGTCACTTGCAATGAGGTTATCAGATAAATGGGGTTATCAGTATGTTGGCTGAACCTACCCTTGCTCTGACTTTGCTAGGCTTTCTCCACATGTTGACTTTTGTAGTAAATGTGCCCCCATCTGTTCTGAATTTGAAGGAGAATAATGGGATGTGAATCACTGGAGAAGCCCAAATGTTTTTTTGGCCCTATTTACATACTCTCCCAGCACATCCTTAGATTCTGACAGTTTATCAGTGATATGGGATACTTCTTAATCCTATGTTATTTTGTTGTTCCAGTTCAAACAGGTGGTTTAGTAACAACAGAAAAGAAAATCGAAGAAGTTCAGTTACAGAGTAAGTGACTTTGCCCATTTAAAATCACTTAAAATGACATTAGGAACGTGAGACAGTTCTTTCTAAGTCAGCACCACCAGTTGCCCATTGAGCTGTGCAAATTCTTCCTTTCCCTTTTCTCAATAGGTATGTCTACTGGACAGGGAAAAGAGTGTTTAGTTGCACCCTGTCCCAATCACTGTATTACAGACACTAGTCTGTATCACTCCTTGTGCTGACTGCTAGGTCTGGTAGCTAAGGAGGAAAACATTTATTTATTTATTTGTTGGTTTGCTTGCTTGCTTACTTATTTTTGCAAGCTTTTGTTTCCTTAAACTCTTAAACTCTCCATTTTCCTTTTCTCTTTTGATCTTCCTTTCTCCATTTATGGACAAAAGTGAATTTAGCCTGGTGAGCTATCAGCCTTTGTTTTATTCCTCAAGCTTTCCAACCATTTAAATTATGGTTCAGAATGTGGGAATTGGACTCTAGTTCCCATTTGCAGAGTATGCGGAAGACAGTCCTGGGTCGTTTGAACCTTTAAATTAATTCTCTTTTCCCCCTCCTATAAAAACTACACAAGACACTCTCTTTAAATAAAAAGAGTATTTACGTTTAAATAACATGTAACTTTTACTTAGTGTAGTTGCAGCTGCAGATTAAAATACACAATGCAGATGGGTGATACTTAAGTTGCTAAAACATTTTATGTAGATTAAACCAGTGATGGCCAAACTTGGCCCTACAGCTGTTTTGGGACTACAACTCCCATCATCCCTAGCTAACAAGAGCAGTGGTCAGGGATGATGGGAATTGTAGTCCCAAAACAGCTGGAGGGCCAAATTTGGCCATCACTGGATTAAACTGTTACAGACTAACTAACTCTGAGCCAGACAGCAGCAGAACAGTTCATACCTGCTGCTCTGACTGTTAAGATTGCTCCTACTAACTGCCATAACTGTACCAACTGTCATAACTGCCACAGAGTGTATGATCAGTGGCGTAGCGTGGGGGGTGCAGGGGGGGCCGGCCGCACCGGGCGCAACATCTGGGGTTAGGGCAAATCCATGGGTTAGGGGGCGCAAATCCACGGGTTAGGGGGCGCAAATTACTTGCCTTGCCCCGGGTGCTGACAACCCACGCTACGCCACTGTGTATGATGTCATAGAGTTCTACTGCTCTTGCCATTAACTCTTTACATATGCATTTTGGATACTAACATTCCACACAGAGGACTTCATTACAGTTGCTGTAAATCAGGCATCCCCAAACTCGGCCCTCCAGCTGTTTTGGGACTACAGTTCTCATCATCCCTGACCACTGGTCCTGTTAGCTAGGGATGATGGGAGTTGTAGTCCTAAAACAGCTGGAGGGCTGAGTTTGGGGATGCCTGCTGTAAATGAACAAGAATCTGATTCTAACTGTGAAGTGCCAACAAACAATTTTATTTTTAGTCATATATTGCCTGTATAGTAAGGGGCTTTATACATATTATAGGTTGGATCCAGAGATCCTGTGGGTGGAGTTTCACTTATGGAATCTCCTGCTTGTGGAAGGAGAGGAAATATGTGGATTCTTCCTCTGAAAAACTATCCCTTCTAGTCAGTGTGGGAGGTGGTGCAGGAGTCAATGAAAATTGTCTCATATTTCTTTGTAGTGCATTACTTATGCTACATTACTTGTGTGGGTGTATGGCAATGGTCATTAATTTTGATAAAATTATATTTCAGGATGTTCCCTCAGTGCTGTTACAGATCTAGTTTTTCTTGTGGATGGCTCTTGGAGTGTAGGCAGAAATAACTTTAAATACATCTTGGATTTCATCGTTACCCTTGTGTCGGCCTTTGATATTGGAGAAGATAAGACAAGAGTTGGAATAGTTCAGTACAGCTCTGATACAAGGACTGAGTTCAACTTAAATCAGTATTTCAAAAAGAGAGATCTCATTGAGGCAATAAAAGGAATACCATACAAAGGAGGCAATACAATGACAGGTATGGACTTTTAAATATTATAGTAATCAGGGATGTGCACCATTCTCAAAATTCACCTTGTATCAGTAATGTTGGAAAGCAACCTGATCTGTTTTGGATGCTCTCATTGTTTTTCTGATTTGACTTGTTATTTGGGTCCAAATTAGTTCTGTTAAATCTGAAGCTCACATTCCCTCCAATTGACTATAAGAGGAATCTAGAAACTGATGGATGAAAATTGCAGGCAATAGATCTGCCAAGCGATAGGCAGACCCAACCAGGTTTTTTTGTATGCAGGGAACCCTTAAAATATATTGTGCTATTTTAAAAACTACATTTTTTCTTTTTTTCTGCCAGAATTAGAGACAGTTGGTAGGCATAGTTTCCCCTTCTGAGGGGATGAAGCCTGAGAATTATCATAATGATAGCTGCAGTGGTTCTCCCATTATCATTTGGTAGGTGGGTAAAATAGAAATCACTTGTGTGAGTGTAGAAAAACAGAAGAATGAAAACAATTTTATTGTAGTGTTTATTTTAAATTTTGTTAGAAAACAGAAAGGATGCTAACACTCCTCCCCCAAATTATTGTGGTTTGAGTGCCCTGGAGAAATAATCACTTTGATTAAAACCAGGACTTGCCCCTCAACATGAAAATATCCCGTGACCTCTCTACCCATGCACTGCACTCTACACTTCCTCCACATTCAGGGTGTTTCCCTAGTCAGTTTTTTAAAACAAATGCAGTGATTGCTTTAATTTTACAGCAAAATGCAGTGTCACAGAGCTTTAGGGAGTCTGATCCAGCTCAAGATGCATCATTAATTGGTGCAATCCAATGTGGACGTATGAAAACCTCATCAGAATCAACTCAGTTTGCCTTGTCATTTTGGGCTGGACACAGAGCTGAAAACATGGATGAGTTTCAAGAGCTTATAATTTTTCTTCATTGATTGTGCTGCCTTCTTGATTTTACAAATTTTGAATTTCATCTAAACTTGGAACATCTGTGGATTTTAAAATTACAACCCATTTTTCCAAATTTCAGGAGAAGCAATAGACTATCTGATTAAGAATACATTCATTGAATCTGCTGGAGCAAGAAAAGGCTTTCCTAAAGTGGCAATCGTCATAACCGACGGAAAATCTCAAGATGAAGTAGAAATCCCTGCAAGAGAACTTCAGGGCATAGGAGTTGAAGTGTTTTCTTTGGGTATGTCAGATTTCTGCAACAATTAAAGTATTAGTACAAATATTATGGAATTATATTAAAATTGTGTTAAAAGACCTGGGGAATAGTTTGGAAAAATGTATGCCTGCCAATTAAAGGATATAAAAGAAGTCACTATGTGAAGCTCTCTAGGGAGGTTGTCCCACAACCAGGAGTGGGGTTCTCTGCTGAAAAGGCCCTCTGAATCTCATATTGTGGGGGACACTCAACATTAGCTGGTGATGTTGGGGCCTGGGTAGGTAAAATGCTATCTGGAGCATTGGTGTATCACTGGCAAACATATTCACATATTGTTACTTTTTTCTTTTGAAGGAATCAAAGCTGCGGTCGCCAAAGAGCTGAAGTTAATTGCCTCTCAGCCCTCACTGACTCATGTTTTTAATGTGGCCAACTTTGATGGCATTGTGAATATACAGAATGAAATAATCTCGCAGGTGTGCTCAGGTGTTGATGAACAGTTGGGTGAACTGGTCAGTGGAGAAGAAGGTAAGGGACATTTTAAAGTTTCACAAGAACTAGATACTTGTGTACATAATCAAGCATTTAATCTCCTTGTTCTTGAGATCCAACTGGATCTTTGTTTTTATTTTTTTCAGCTATAGAGCCTGCCTCAAACCTGGTAGCTACCCAAGTCTCATCAAGATCCATTAGAATCACTTGGCATCCATCTCCTAGTGAAATAACTGGCTACAAGGTGGACCTCATTCCAATGATAGCTGGTGCCAAGCAACATTCATTGAGCGTAGGACCTCAGACTACTGCTTTTAATGTAAAAGACCTTTCACCAGACACAGAATACCAAATCAATGTGTATGCAATGAAAGGACTGACTCCCAGTGAGGCAGTGACTATTATGGAAAAAACTCAGGCAGTAAAAGTTCAAGTGGGTAAGTTATTGGCTACTAAGATTGCAGAATCGTGTTTGAATTGCATAAAAACAAAGCATTATTGGGAAAAGATAGTTGATGTAAAAGACATAAAATATAATTTCATATTTTTCTTTTTAACTGTATTTTAGAAAAGCTTTGGGGACTGCTGTTGCAAGGCAAAAAAATGGGCTTCTATTAATTTATCTAAAATGCACAGAGATAAATAAATGGAGGACAAAGATTCATATCCTATACATACTTACCTAAGCATAAGTTCCACTCAACAATAGGACTTACTGCTGCGTACATATTTTACATGATATCAGAGAGAGAGAGAGAGAGAGAGTTTCATATCCCGCTTTATCACTACCCTAAGGAGTCTCAAAGCGGCTAACATTCTCCTTTCCCCTCCTCCCCCACAACACACACTCTGTGAGGTGAGTGGGGCTGAGAGACTTCAAAGAAGTGTGACTGGCCCAAGTTCACCCAGCAGCTGCATGTGGAGGAGCGGAGACGCGAACCCAGTTCCCCAGATTGCGAGTCTATCGCTCTTAACCACAACACCACACTGGCTCTTAATGCCTAATAAGATATGGTTGGGCCTGATGCTGTCAACTGATGGCAGTGGTGCTGGCTTGGGATTTAGCAGATCCTGGACCAGTTCAGCCTCTCGGCTTCCCCACCATGGAATATTAGAAATCTAACTTCTGTTTGCCATCATCTAACTTGTTGCAGAAATGGCATGGGAAATAAAGCCTATGTACTAGACTATTATTCATACCAGGAATCTCTACCCCAAAGTGTACACCCCCCAAAGCTGTATGACTACCTATTTAGTAGGTGATATCGGAGCTCATGTAGTTAGCATAGTAGCTAAGAGAATGTGAATCTCTCTTCAAATCTTGCCACCCCTGTGAACACAAGAGGCAAGCTGCTGTCTCTCTGCCTCATCACCACCCCTGAAATATAGGAATAATTCATGATGGTGATATGTAATGCTTTGAACACTCTGAAGTGCTAAATATATATAAAAATACTAAGTGTTCTCCCCCCTCCCCCTTTCCTTTACACAGAATGCTCAGAAGGCGTGGATATAAAAGCTGATATTGTGCTTCTGGTTGATGGCTCCTACAGTATTGGCATTGCCAATTTTGTTAAAGTAAGAGCATTTTTGGAAGTGCTGGTTAAAAGCTTTGATGTTTCGCCAGCCAAAGTCCAAATCAGCCTTGTTCAGTACAGCAGGGATCCTCATACAGAATTCACTTTGAACAGATACACTAGAATTGAAGATGTACTTCATGCAATTAACACCTTCCCCTACAGAGGTGGATCTACAAACACAGGCAAAGCAATGACCTTTGTAAGGGAGAAAGTCTTTGTTCAAAGCAGAGGTGCAAGACCAAATGTCCCAAGGGTCATGATTCTTATTACTGATGGGAAATCGTCAGATGCCTTTAAAGATCCTGCTGACAGACTAAGAAATTCAGATGTAGAAATATTTGCAGTTGGTGTTAAAGATGCAGTACGATCAGAGTTGGAAGCAATTGCTTCAGAGCCTACAGAAACCCATGTGTACACAGTGGAAGATTTTGACGCTTTTCAAAGGATATCGTTTGAGCTTACACGGGCTATCTGCTTACGAATTGAACAGGAACTTGAGGCAATTAGGAAGAAAGGTGAGTCGCTCTTGCTGTGCAGAATTTTTAATTTAGTATTGGTTGATGAAATATGAAATGGTATGCAAGTTTAAACAGAAAACTCTAAAACTGAATATAGAAAACACAGTACTAATTCTGAACTAGACACTGATACTACTAATTTAGTGAAACATAATTATGCAATGATAAGTATCTCAAAACAATGCTAGTAAGTAAAATAAGAACCATTAAAGGAAATCATGCAAAAAAGTAAAAATACAGCATCAAAATATCATTAGAGAATCCCATGTATATTGCAGAAGTGCCCGCTATAATGCAATCGTGATAATTAACAATGTACACAAAACCACACACACCCAACTCAACAATCACACTCCCCTTATGCATAGTACATCACTCCATACTCTCAATTCCACTTATTCAGAAGCATTATAGCCTCCAGCTGTGGATGCAAAGCATAGCCCTCATGGCTAGCCAATGATAGCTTTATCCTCTCCCCAGCTCTGCCCCCTCCCCCAGTAGGCTTTTAGACTAGGAGTGGGGAACCTGTGGGTTTCTGAGTGTTTGGCTGTAGTTTCCATCAGCCACACCTGTCATGGCCAATTAAGAGGAATAATGGGAGTGATTATCCAGAAACATATGGAGGCCACAGGTTCCTCTGTAACAGCCTGTTAAATCAAGATGTTTCTGTATATATAGCAACCAATTGTGTTTATACACCTTACTGGAAATTGAAAAGAGATTTTCTAAAGCCTTCATTTGTTCACCATGTGCTTTTTTTCAGCAATTCACTTGGGAGCAAGGGATCTGAAGTTTTCAGAAGTGACATCTAACAGCTTCAAAACGAGCTGGTCTCCAGCAGGACCTGGTGTTTTATCTTACCTTGTCAAGTACAAGGTGGCTATTGGCGAAGACGAATACTTTGTTTCTGTACCAGCTCCGCTTACTAGTACAGTTCTTACCAATTTACTACCACAAACCACATACACCGTCAGTGTGATTGCAGAATATGAAGATGGCGATGGACCTCCTTTGAATGGGGAAGAAACAACTTTAGAAGGTATTGTTCCTATTGTCCTGCATCAATTCTCCTTCCTGAAAACCAAGATAGGGGCCCTATGTATGTGTTACCATAGAGATGTGTTTGCTGCCCCTGCCCCACCAAAATTAGCTCTTGGCTTTGGCACACACCAAGTAGCCATGGTTGAATATGAATCAGTATGTATTGTGTTCAGATAACAGCTGTCTAATGCAGAACTGTATATGAGGAACATACCAAGAGATTTACCATTGGTAAATGAGAAAAGGTACAAGGCTACAAGGTGTATTTACTAATCTAACAGATACATTAAAACCCTTTGGTTATTTGAGTTTCTTGGGTCCACTTCCCTGTGTTTTCTAGAGAGAGGCTATACATTGTATCTTTCTTATTTGGAAAGTCCTGTATCACAAACCAATTTGGCGTTCCTGAGGTGGTAGAACAAAGACGGATAACTCCATATTGAAGCTGATTTTTCAGCACTTCAAATGGATTAAATTTCATATTTATGGGAACTCCCACTTTCCTGCCAATGCCCTTTCTTTCTCATTCCTCCTACATATTGATAATACTATTTGATAATACTATTGATGTAGAAAGTAGTGGTTTTATTGTGCTATTTTTTGGGTGGAATCTCAAATGATGTCGAGGAACAGTATGTGCAGAATCCTCTGTATCCCAGTTCTGGTTGAAAGGCATAACTTAATATAGTACTATCCCCCCTCACCCAATGAGATAATCTGATTTAAAATTAAATTTATTGGTAAAATTTGGACCCTACCTTTCCACTGGTGTTCAAAGCAGCTAATATAAAAAATGTTGTGTGTTACATTTTTGTTGCTTTGTATTGTGTAATCTGCTTTGAGCATTATTTTAATAGGAAAGCAGGGTATAAATATTAAATCTAACCAGATGCAATTCAACAAAGCAGCAATAAAATATAAGTAAAAAATCATAAAAACCAAGACAGATAAAATTTTATGAAAAACAATAACAACCAGTTAAAACCATTTCATTTGTGCTTTTATATTTCTTTTATAGTCAGGGGATCACCACGAAACTTAAGAGTAACAGATGAGACAACGGATAGTTTCAAGGTTGGGTGGTCACCTGCTCCAGGCAGTGTTCTCAGATACAGGCTTGCTTACAGGCCAGTTGCTGGTGGTGAGAGAAGACAAGTGACAGTCCCAGCAAATGAAAGAGCAACGACACTACAGAATCTGAAACCAGATACAAGATATGAAGTCTCTGTTACTGCTGAGTACCAGTCTGGGGCTGGAAAGCCACTGAATGGACATGGAAAAACTGAGGAAGGTAAGCCATCAATGTAATAATAGACCCAGCTGGCTCCCTTGTGCATGTATCTCTGTGATTCAGGGTGTTTTGGCACTTGGTATATATTAGACCATTGTATTTAAAACTTCAGTGTGTGAAGTGGGCTGAAGCTGACCCCCCTGCATTGAAAAAGAGTGTGTCTAGCAATTCTTACCATGGCAGCAAAGCCTCAACCGACTATGTTCTTTGTCTAGGGCAGGGGTGGGGAACCTGTAGTCCTCCAGGTTTGTTTGGACTCCCAACTCCCATGATCTCTGACGTGGACCATGCTTTCTGGGGCTGATGGGAGTTGTGAACATCTGGAGCGCCACAGGTTCCCCATCCCTGTCTAGCTGTTTGAGGCACATTTTTCTCCATATCTCAGATTTCATTCAATTTCATTTGCATTTCACTCCTGTCAAAAATGCACACGTTGCTCTGCTTTCACTCAGCTAAAAAGTGACCCCCTTCTTTATCAGGCTGCTTCAGGAGGTGGTTGTCCTGACTTGGCTGCCATATTTAAACGCTACCCTGTGTCGATTGATTGCTTTCCTAAAAGTTAATTGTGATTAATATTTTACATCATGGATATTTCACAGGAAGCCTTAAAGATGGCTAATTATTATTGCAAGGAAGTTCTTTGTCTGTTTCTAATGTTCTTCTTTTTTAAAACATGTGCAGTTTTGGGAAGACCAAGAGACTTGAAGGTTTCTGATGCTACGACATCCTCGTTGAGATTATCTTGGAGTCCAGCACCTGGCAAAGTACAGCGATACTTTGTGACGTATACTCCAGCAACAGGAGGTGAAACTAAGGAAGTGACCGTAAGCGGAACTACCACCAGTACAGTTCTCAGAGACCTGGAGCCAGGAACAAGATACGATTTGTCTGTGGCTGCGTTGTATGCATCTGGAGCAGGCGATGCTCTACCTGGACAAGGAGTCACTCTTGAAGGTAAAAACAGCTGAATCACATACCTTGCTGCTGATGCTGATAGTTGGTACTGAAGATATACTTGTGAACAGATATCCCTCTTGGATTATAACATGTGGAGACCTAGGATTTTATTTTTATTTTTTTGCCATAGTCATTTCCAGTTGTTTCTCTGCAACCTTTCTTTGTATAACCATTAATGTAGACATATGACTGAAAGACACCTTGGATCCCGAACCCCTTGGTACTCAGACGTTTTGGCTCCTGAACTCCGCAAACCTGGAAGTGAGTGTTTCGGTTTGCGAACGTTTGTTGGAACCTGAATGTCTGATGGGGCTTCCGTGGCTTCCGATTGGCTGCAGGAGCTTCCTGTAGCCAATCAAAAGCTGTGCTTTGGTTTCCGAACATTTTGGAAGTCGAATGGACTTATAGAACAGATTTCATTTGACTTCCAAGGTATGACTGTACTGATATTGGACACATTCTTAGCATTTCACTGTTTGGATATATGATTCTTCCACTGATTGTGAATTGGTCCTAGGTCTTTTTCCAAGGCAAGGCTATGTTTCTGGGGAAAAGGAGGGGTACAGTTGTGGGGAAGGGGCCATAGCTAAGTAACAGAGTGTGTTTTAGATGTATAAGGGTCCCTTTCATCTCCCCCTGGCTGTTGTAAGCATAAGTCCTCTAAAAGGCCTGGAGGAGAAATGGATAAACCTGGCTGGGGGCTGCCAGGCAAAGTGTACAAGGTTGGGCTAGATGAAACCATGGTAAGACATAAAGGCAGTTTCCTATGTTTATATTGCCATGCTTACCCCACAGTGGGGTGTGTGTGTGTGGAGCAGGGTATGTGGCTCTGCTTGTCATTGTGCAACATTATGAACCATTTTATTTCTCTTTGCTTCTACTGTTTGCCAACACAGCTTTGCA
This sequence comes from Podarcis filfolensis, assembly GCF_964270895.1. NCBI lineage: Eukaryota > Metazoa > Chordata > Lepidosauria > Squamata > Lacertidae > Podarcis > Podarcis filfolensis. Next base: position 39,691,818 of record NC_139606.1, on the reverse strand, counting down.
GTGGTACTCTAAATCTGTGTAGGTTTTTGGTTTTGTTAGTAAGGTGTCAGAAATAAAATGATAATGAATCATTATACTGCGGGATGCAGGTTACCACACAGGATGTGAGCTCTCAGTGATAATATTTTCATTGCTAATGATATGCGCAATGTCAAGGTAGTGCATGGGCACATTAATCATGTCAGAATTTTAAAAACAAAACAAAACATATGGAGCTTTTCAAATCAGAAGTGTGCCATAGATTGGTTAAGCGAGTTAGAACCTTATCCTCCGTGATCCTAGCCAGCAAGAGGGAGGCTTTGTTTGCAGCTCCCTTTCAGAATGCAATGTTTCTGCTTGTGAAGGATATGGCCTGGTGTGCAAAGAGAAGCGGTTTATTACAGTGCTATCCCATAGTGATCCCAGACATTTTCCAGGCTACAGGGGTACCTTGGGTTAAGAACTTAATTTGTTCTGGAGGTCTGTTCTTAACCTGAAACTGTTCTTAACCTGAGGTACCACTTTAGCTAATGGGGCCTCCCGCTGCCGCCGCACCACCGTGGCGTGATTTCTGTTCTCATCCTGAAGCAAATTTCTTAACCCGAGATACTATTTTTGGATTAGCGGAGTCTGTAACCTGAAGTGTCTGTAACCTGAGGTACCACTGTATTTATACAATTATTATTATTTTATTCCATCAGAAATCATGAGCAATATCCTATCTCTCTTTGTATCCCCACTAGGGATGGGGGAGAAATTTAATTCAGTTTGCATTTAGAGATAAATCTATCAAATTCACACGTTCTGAAACAACAGGAAAACCAAAACACATCCATCCTTCGAAATTCACTCTTGTCCAAATTTTGTGATGCACTTCTCCAACCAAATAATGCTTACAAAAATGCACACGTGCTTGCAAAATGGTGTTTCCACCCCTCCTCCCACTATGCATGCCCTACGCCTTTCCCAAATATGCTCTGGAGGGTTGAGAGATTTTTTATTTTTTATTTGTTACTGCTCACAATGCCGCAGAGTAGGTCTTCGAAGAGGCTCTAGCTTGTCTTCGTTGTATCCCGTGCTATTTTTCTAGAAAAAGAGGGCCTGGAGCTCACCATGCATGCTTCCCTTATTCTCATAGAATGGCAATGGTGCCCACCTGAGAGGGGCCAGAATTGAGTTCCAGTGAGTTCCGGCTTTAAAAAAGCCCTGGTCGTACCCACCCTGAGTTTTCCGCCAACTTCGCTGTAGTCACTGCCTCACATGTTTCATTGTTACCAGCTCCCTAGAGAACCAGGGGGCTGGTTTGACTCCACCCTGCGAGAGGGGGTGCTAAGGAGCGATTGTGTCCACCGCCCTGGTCGTTTCTCCATTATACAGATCCGCCAACGCTTCAGCAGAGTTGCCTGCCAAGGAAACAGGAAACTTCCCTTTGTGGTTCCCCCTGCTGATTTCACCCCTGCCAGTGGTGTGCCAGCCCCCACTGCAGCCTGGCTTTTATGTCTTCAACCCAGCTAGATGACCCAGTTCAGCTGGGGGTGGAGCAGGAGGGACTTTTCAGCAAGGGCTCCAATCCTGCAAGGAGAGAAGAATAGTTCAGGCATCCCGCTGGGAAGCAGACAACGGCAGACAGCTGGCTCCTCTTCTGAAGTTCTTGGGTTCTCACTATCTTGCACAGGGGTACGGCCATTTACACAGTAAAGATTATGCAATTATTTACATACAGCGTTACATGCTGGATCAAGCCAAAGGCCCATGTAACCCAGCATCCTCCTTTAATAATGGCCAACCATATGTATACAGGAAGCCCACAAGCAGGACCTGAGTGCAACAGCTCTCTCCCTACTTGTGTTTCCTAGCAAGTAGTGCTTCCTTCTACAATGGAGGTAGAACATACCCATCATAGCTAGCAGCTGCTCATAGCCTTATCCTCCAAGAATTTGCCTAATCCTCCTTTAAAAGCATCCCAGTTGGTGGCTATCACTACTTCTGGGAGCGAATTCCATAATTCATCTATGCACTGCTTATCAATGGCTGTTTCTTGCAATCCCATTTTATGGGGCGAAGTGCTATGCAGACACTCCCCTACAGATGCTTCCACATGCCCCCCACCCCCCAACCCGGGAGAGGAATGCAGAGAAACAAGAACTGCAGCAGTATTGAGAAATAAGGATATACTTTGTATTATAGGGGGATTAAGAGTGCCAATAAAAATCTGACATAACATGTCAAAAGATCCAAGCACAATAGAATGAAACAAGGAAGCACATCCCAGGCCATATAAAACTGAGTTTTATTTCCAGACTCCTCCCCCCACCCCCATATCAAAGAAGGTAGTGAACAAACTTATTTACTCCTAATATATTCATAAGTTGGAATCTTAAGAGGCCTTTGCACATGCCCAATGCCATGTCTAGGGTGCATAATTTCCGATTTTCTTTTCTGGGAGTAGCTCTTTTAAAACACACAATAAAATAATCCCACTAAAATATCAAACAAAGAAATCCAATTAAAACAACACACTGATTTAAACAGAAAAATCAGGCCAAGAACTCAAGGGAATGCTTAAAAAACATCCTCGATGCCCTAATCATTTATTCCCTAAATACTGAATAAAATAAACACCCAGCTGCTACATGTTAACTTTTTAATATAAACATTAATATGACCCTAATCAAAACCCTCCCTTCTCCCTCCAATCCTCCAATCTTTTTTTATCTCGGTTTATACGCATGTTTAACATAACTATTCAGCTTTATTGATAAGGCATAATGAAGTATACATCCTACATATATTTGGGTCTGTAGATGGCCTGGCTTCCATCTTCCAAACTTAAATCTCACGTGTTGTGTGAACTTATCCATTATCGAAATATAACTTGGAAATCCCGCTTGCCTCTTTCGGTGGCGGATCATGATGACTTCTATAATTTATATGAATAGTTTTTAGAATGTTCATCCTCTGGAATGTGTTTATTCTTCAGCTGGATAAGAAAGCTATGCAAACATGTTGTAGCTGAATTTTTGGAGCTCTTGAGAAGTTTTTGCTTCTGGATTGTTTTATGATGAAAAGTGAACAGAGCTCTGGCTGAGCACATAAAAAACAAAATGTCAAAAAATATATATGATTAAATTGGAGTGCCAGAGGAGACACGGCGACGTTTTGAACTGGGCATGATGATTACAATTAACAGCACAGAAACAGAGCTAGTTTTCTCCCCAGCCCATCCTGTATACTCTTAGAGCAAGCTGCCTTCAAGGGGTGGGATGAAAGAATTGTAGGCTTATTGTGTTTGAGAGAAGCAAGTTATAAGGATGTTCTTGAAAGAACAAGGGGTGGAAAGCAGAAAGTACTAGAATAGGATGGATTTTCACAAAGGGCTAATTAAAAAACCCTTAGTGATAAGAAATAACATAAGAAAAAACAAGTTACTCCTAGCTTGATAATTTAATGGAAACTTGTAAGTGGGATTGAGACATGTCCTACTTTTCAGAAGACAGTCTTCTGTTTAAAGGACTGTCCATCCCAGTTCTGGTTTAGAGAGAAAGAGCCATAAGAAGGGAGATAAAGTACCATAAAGCTGCCCATCAGCTGGACTGGACTGTGGACTGAACAGGTACCCAAGTCGTCAAGGCACAATCTTCCCTACCATGGTGAGATGTATTGTGTTTGCAATTATTTCTAGGTTTATTTCTATACTCAATAGTATGTGCAAATTTATGCAAGTTTGTCCTCTTGTTCTCTCTCTTTTTTTTTTTTTTTTGACAATGCAGTTCCTTTTTTGAAATGGTGATCTGGAAATGTCCAGCCCATGAATAAGAGATGCAGAGTCTTATCACCTTCCTTTATATCTCCACTTCATTTGCTTAATTATTTATTATTAATAAATATTAACCTTTTGCTTTTTAATTTTCCTTCAATACCTGCTGTGGCCTTCTTTCCTCCTCCCATCAGACTTAACTGTCTCTCAGTCATCTTTTCTTAGCAAGCAAGGAGTTATTGGCACTGGCATTGGTCCAGCTGGAAAGCTATGACATGGCTAGAGGGCAGGTGAGGCCTATGAGGAGACACTTTGCGGGCTGTGCCACTGAGGCCCATCTGAAAGTGGCTCATGCCCAACTGGTGGAAAACACTGGGAGGTATCCAGTGAACCAGTTCTGTTAGTGCAAGGATTTCTGTTTGCGCAACACAACTTTCCCTCCCTCTGTTTAGGGAATGTGGGAAGGAAAGGATGATCCAGTGTGCAGTCAGAAGTCTGTGTGCTAATGGAATTGGTTGGTTGGACACCTCCCACTGCCATAATTCATTTAACATAAAGTTTAGTTTAATGGAAGGTGACTGCTTGGAATGCCGTAACTGCCCAGAGGCCATTGTTGCACAACGTCACATTTCTAGCTATCTAGTTGCTTATGTTCCTAACTGGCTATGCATCTTGTCTTTCCCAACACTGAAAACTCTTCACTATTGAAACCTGAAATGGTGTCCCTGGTAGTCTGGCTTCATGGACAAACGATGCATAACTTTGTAAGAGTGATCCGTGTTACAGCAGATGAACTTTTAGATCTCTGTACTGACCCCACAGAGTCACACACAAACTTACTTTATAGCGCTTCTAAATTCACCGCATAGTATGGGACTTGGTGTGTATGTCTGCATTCTTTGTCTACCCACCTAGGCCCTAATATAACTTTGTTCCCCACCACAAGAATATTCTGTTTCCTGAAAGCTGCTCACTGTCTGGGAGTTAGAAGCTGCTAAAAGTAATGTGTTTAAAATGTATAAAGAGTGTGTTCTCAGGGTCTTGTTAATAGTTAAGGCATAACTATGTTAAGTGATCCTGAGTGTACGTTCTTGCTTAATAACGTAAGGCAGAGGTTTTCTAACTTTTTGAGTCTGTGGCTCCCTTGACCAACTACATTCTTTTTGCGGCACCCCTGTGGTGCTCAGGAGCCCAGTTATGTCACCCCTTGCCTGAAGAGCTGGCAGCCTCTCACCCTTTTTTGAACACTCTCCCTTGTGGAGTGTTCCCTCAGCCAGCTCTCCTCTCCCCTTGGGAGTCCTCTGGACAGCTGCTGCTGCTGCCCCTGGTCTCTGAGCTGCCTCCTCACCCTGCCGCACAGTGCCCCACAGGTGGCTGGGAAGCACCACCTACTCAGCCCCAGAGGCACCATTCACCTGGGGAGCTTGTAGCCTGGCCTCCTGCAACCAACAGCTGTGTAAGCCTTTAAGAGGCAGAGACGCAAGAGGGCATCAGAGGAGAGGGAGGGAAGGAAGGAAGGAAGGAAGGAAAGAAAGAGGGACAGAGGCCAGTTTTGCCTGCTGCACCGCTGACCATCATTAAAGGCACCCCAGGGTGCCATGGCATACTGGATGAAAACCACTAACATAAGGGATGCCTCATGCTGGAAATCAGATTAAAGTTCATAGAGTTCAACACTCTGCAGAAATCCCAGTAACCAGCAGGTGCTAGTTAGAAGCTCTACCACAGGGTTTCCCAAAGTCGAGTCTCCAGCTGTTTTTGGACTACAATTCCCATCATCCCTAACCTCTGGTCCTGCTAGCTAGGAATGATGGGAGTTGTAGTCCAAAAACAGCTGGAGACCCAAATTTGGGAAAGCCTGGTCTACCAGAAATCGGCCAATGGTCCACCAGAGGACTACATTGTACCTGGCACACATCCTTCATGTACCCAGTACTAAGATTTCATCCTGAAATGGAACATAGTATTGTTGTTATTATATGGCAGATGCACTGCCATATAATACCATATTGGTTTTCTACAAAGCTACTTACTGCTTTTCCTTGCAATTGTTGGTGCTGGATCAATTTCACATTTTGGCATAGTTAGCTTAAAAAATGAATTGGAATATTTCACCTCATCATTCTCCTTCCTATGCCCCAACCCCCCTTGGAGTTTTCCATTTCCCCCTTTTTTTTCATAGCCTGAGCCAAAACCATGGGTCATACACTAGAAATAAAACATAATGATAAACACAGCAATTGTAATGAATGGAAACCCAGTAGATGGCTAACAATCAACTTTTTCTGAGAGCTACTGTTTTTCTAATCTGTTTTTCCCATGGAGAGGAGGTGGTAAGAGCAGTTCTGGCAAGAGCTAACTTGTTTGCCTTGAGGTATTAATGTCAAATGACAAGAACATGCTGTATACTACATCTGTTAAATAGATTAATTTAAACAGAATATAGGATTAGTATTATTATTACTGCAATTTTGGGGGGGAAACTTCTGACAGAAACTATACTATTAACTGTAATTTGCATAACCATTCTTTGAAAAATTGACAAATGACCTATGTCTGAACATAATATTCCAGCATTGTCTTAAATATATTACAAATATTGGATATCAGGGCCTCAGAATAACTGATCAAAGCAGAGGAACTAATTTACCATTTAAAGTACTCCATGTCATTAAAAGCAAGTCAGCAGAACAAGCACTCAAACATTTTATACTTGTTTTGTGAACAACCGCATTATGTTTTGAATTTAAATAATGCACAGTGTAGTTTTTGTAGGTAAACGTTGATGTGTTTTGGGCCAGTTTATTCCAGGAGATGATGTAGCCTACCTTTTGCAAGTGCATTTAGCCTTCTGAGGTTACAAAACTTAGTTTAACAAAGTTATAAGAGTCCAATGCATCTCTCTGTAAATATTGGATATTTTTTCCTTTTCCCCCATAAAACTGAATAATGATTTATTCCTCCAATGCTGAAGGAAATAGCACCCTTCTTTTCAAACTCTGAGAACTGCAACACTCAAAGAGCTCATCATATTTTATGTTTTAGTTACAGATTTTTTTTTGCAGCATGCCTTTTTAATTGTAGAGAGTTATCAATCTCTAGATATTCTCTATTCTTCTGATATTCTAACAGTTAATTAAAAATGTTCTAGAGATTGTGGACCTCCTACAGATTGAATTGGTACCAGCACAAGTGACATTTCTTTACAATGAAGTTTTTAGCATAACATAGGAACGTTACGTACATGTTTTGAGTCGCAAAGGGCTTGCACCACACAAAGAGACTCTGTTTCTTCTTAGGAGATTTAGTGCTGTCTCATGCATTATTTAAATTTTGCGTACTTAGTTTTTTGGATTCTGACATTTTCAAGAGACTTTTGCCAATTGTCAAACAATCACGTCACTTGTCCTTTCTGTGGGAATGCCATATTTCTAGGAAAAAACAAATCGGCCTAGAGGAAGTGATCCATTCTGCAATAAAAGTGTTACTGGCTTCTTACAAGTGCCTCTAGAATAGAAAGGCACGTTGCATAACTGCTGGAATTTTATGTGGTAAGGAAATGGAGGCATTTCCATGTAACCTAAATGATCCCAGCCAGCAGAATGATAATGAATAAATTGAGGTTTCTGGGCCAGACTTCTCTTCTGTCTTAATTCCACAAATTATATATTATAGGCAGCCTCTACTCACCATGAAAGGTACACATTGTTTCCAGAGGATGCAGAACATCCTCCCTGGCACCTTTCCAGCAAGCAGTTTGCTTGGACCAGAAGGCATAGTGCCTCCTATCCATTTGCCAGTGCTAGGAATCAATGTTGTAATACTCCTTCCTTTTCCCCATAGCTTCTTGTGGATACTCCACATCCCTTTCTATTTTAACTTCCTTGTTCCTAGATTGAGGGCATCAGCCAGAGGTGCCAGGTATACAGTTCCTCCTTGTCTTGTTATAGTCCTGCTAACGTTGATCATTGCATTTGTGGTTGAAGCAGGTTCACCAAGACAAAGCATTGCATTTGCCGAACTGAAATTAATGGACTTAAGTTAGTCATCTCCATTGGTTTCTCTGGTTAGCCAGTTACAGGCTGCAGTGTCAGGGAAGCTAATATATAAACAAGGATTTGCAGTAAATTAATTTGCCCAATTCATTCCAATGACCCTATTTTGGGCTGTTGCCAGAAATGATGATCATATGGAGAGTAACAGTCCAATTCCTAGGCATGTCTACTCAGACATAAATCCCACTATATTTAATGTGGCTTACTCTCAAGGATTGTGCCTTGAACAAAAGGGAAGTTTGAGCCAGGTGGGGCTGGAAGGGATACTGGCTGCATACTACAAACCATACATTAAAAGCACTCACATCCTGGGAACTGGTTTGGTAAGGGTGCTGAGAATTGCAGCTCTGTGAGGGGTAAACTACTGTTTCAAGGATTCTTTGGGGGGGGTGTACTTTAAATGTATGGAATGTACATAGTAAGAGAACGATCTCTGGGAGAAGAGGCATGGAGTTGTGCAGGGAGAACAGAGGAAGCCCTGTTAGAAGATTCACATGTAACTTTCTGTGCTTTCTGAGGCTTGTATAGATACAGATACTGCCCATCTAGTGACAGGAAGATGGGAGCCTAGAATAGGGAAACTACTTAAAGAAAGTTATTGTTTGTGGCTAGGTAAGGTGGAAACAGTGGATATGGAATTTTGGAAACATTTGCATCTAGCTGCAGCCAGGCCTTTATGAAGTGCTTCAAATATTTTCCATATTTTAATGTACCCATGCTGTGACACAGATGAAATGTTAATGATTTCTAGTGCATGAATGATGGAGACTTTGACTGCTCCTGGAGTGATTTGACACATTGACTCAATGCTAATAGTAGTTCTTGGCCTTTTTGCCTGCATTACAATGGAATAGCTTGTCATGTTGATAATGCTTGTAAATTCTATCACTTATCTATTTTTCAAAAGTATATGCTAATGTTTCAGCCAAGATAGACCCCTCCCCATGGCAATTTTGCCTCAGTGGACCTCCAGAGAAGACTGGGGTGGTGGTGGTGGTGAGGAAGGAGGTCATTGTACTAGTGAATTCTATTCTGCAGTGAACTGACACCATTGTGTCTAAGCCTGAAAATCAACAATATAATGGGAGAAAACCAGTCAGTTGGATCAAAAGTCCCCTGAAACAGAAAGGTTTTTGTGATCTTTGTAAAACAAAACAAAAACAACGAAAGAGCGAGCTTGATAAAACATTGTAAGTTGTGCATTCAAAACAATATGTTGTGAAACTTAAACACCCCTGCTCTTCATATTTGGTAACTTCACTTCTGAAGGTTGTGGTAGTAAGAGCAGACACTTATTGATGATCTTCACATATGGGAATCTAACTGGGATCCACTGGAACTGCTTCAGAATCAATGTAATATGCTCTTAGTGGTTGATACCTGCCTATAACTGGACTATCTCACTCTGGAGCAAATTCTGATATGTCTTTGCCTCAGTCTCACAGTGCATCTCAGATTTCTTTGGGACACTAATGACAAGATGGAAACATCTGGCATGTTTCTAAGGAATAAGAACCCTTCAGAAGAAAAGAATACTGGTGAATACATTAGTGTGTGCTGACCACAAGACTTGGTTCAGACCTCAAGCTGGTGTTTCATAAAGCTGCTAGATTCAGTTTAGCTGATGATCTGCAACTGAATCCCAGTTTGGAAAATCAAAACTTCATGCTGCTACCATTCACTCCTATGGGGAATTGAAAGAAAGGCTACAGGCTTTTTTTTCATTTTGACAGAACTGGGTGAAATTTACAGGCATACTAGTCCTGCCTGATTGGAGAAAGTTAGCTAAAGTAGAGACAAATAGGTTCAGGGAATTTTATGCTGGACCTTTGCTTTTGTTTAAAGAACATTTTTAAAAACTTTTTAATTTTTTGGCAGAATTGAATAAAATTTGCAGGCACCGTGGCCTCTTTTGAAGTGCTGAATCCTGTCACATTTCAGAATGATGGTTTTATTGCAAGGATCAACCCTTACAATTTTGAGATAGTTGAAAAAGGATTCATTTACCCTCCCCATTCTTGTTTTACGGGCATTTTGTATGTGTAAATAACCCACACCACAGCAGTACCCCTTGGTCAGAAACTTGCCAAGTTACAGAGAAATAGATCTAGGATTTTGTATTATTTTTTGATAGGTACCTTTGAAGTTGTTCTTTTTCTGGTGGAAGATTAAAAGAGATTTACTTCCCTTCCTGTGGTTTTATGGATAGCAATGTTAATATGAAAATGATGTACTTCAGGGTGCGGAATATGTGACCTGCCTTATGTTGTTGGACTCCAGTTTCCATCAGTCCTAGCCAATATGCACCATAGAAGTGCCCCTAGAAAAGTAACCTGCAAAATGTCAGAAGCATAGGTGAAGCGGCTAGGGAGTTATGATGAATAGGGAAAAAAAGATGGGCCAGGCTCTGGGGCCCAGAGACCCCCAGTGGTAGGCAGGGTGGGGATCCCTGTGTGGAGGCGCCTGGGACTATGCCCCCTGACCCTCCCCACACTATGTCCCTGCCCCCAGGAGCAAATTTGGGACTGTGTTCAGGGGAGGAGATGGGGGAAGTCCTGTTGCACAATGCCACAGGTTTTATTTAGTTGTAATTTAGGGGGATATTTATTTCCATGTAAAATGTGTTTAGCATCAGGCTGCTATTCAATATGTTTTTCATAAATGTATCATTTGACTTGCAAAGCTAGTCAACTTTCTTAGGAAAGGTGTCTGGTCAGCAGTTCCCAGTTATCTGAGGCCAGCATTTTCCACTTAGCCCTTGTGGCTTGATTGGAAACTCACAGTAATAGTTCATTCAACAAATACATGGTATTTTTAAAACCACAGAACATCTTAGGACTCCTGAATTATTATTATTATTATTATTATTATTATTATTAATTGACATATATTATACTTCATTGGAAATAAATCACTTCTTCTATCTAATGGTACATATCCTAGTTCAGTTGACAATTGTTTCAAACATACAGTTATTTTTGCAGTATGTCCAGTGTATAGATGTAGTCATCCAGATTTCCATAGTTAATTGCTGAAATATTATAACTGCAGATAGTTTAATACTGAAGGAACACTATAGCAGAGGCTTGTAGCCAATGTAAAGTGGCTTGTGTATTCATATTACTTTAAAATATGGAAAGAAAAGCCATTTATTTTGAGACATCTGTACTTTATATCAACACAATTTTTCCATATTTTTCCATTTGGATTTAAGTCATTTTTTTTAATGAATGAAAAAGCCATATTTTGAGAGCTGAAGCTTTACAGAAGAAAGTAAATTTTTTTTAAAAAAGTGTGTGTTTCTTTTGAAATCCAGCACCTTTCACTCTTCCAGGAAGGTTGTTCTCCTGGGGTTGTAGTCAAGCAAAGCTGGAAAAGCACTAACTAGGCTTTGTGAAGGAGGTGGGAGGACTCTAGGACCCTGTCAGTGCCTCACTCCTCTTTCTCAAAGCCCAGCACCTTGCTTACTGGGCTTTGAGAAGATGTCCCCGATGTCCCCTCAACGCAGTGCCCAGTGCGTGCACATCACTCATACACAGCCCTAAATCTGCCCTTGTTGGAAGTGAAACATAGGAAATGGCCAATGGTAATAAGTAGCTATCCCCATAACTAACAGCAGGTTCGCACAGTCAGGTTAAGTAAAAATTTAAATAAAATGGATTGTATCCAATGCTGGCCTTACATCAGTGGATTGGATTTCTGTTAGTGTAACAGGACTTCCCCATATGCTCTTCCCCACTGCAGACCACCTGGAGCAGATTTTGAGGATGTATTGGGATCTGCAGGGGAGACGTCCACTCACAAAACATATACACAACTTTTAATAGACATCTGAAGTCAGCCTTGTATCAGGAAGTTTTTAATGTTTGACGTCTTACTTTGTTTTTGCATGTGCTGGAGGCCTCCCAGAGCAGCTGGGGAAACCCAGCCAGGTTGGCGGGCTATAAATAATAGAATTGTTGTTGTTGTTGTTTATTTGATACAACCTAATGTGAACTGAACTATCTGCTATTTTTGAAAATGGCAATGGCGTTTCAAAGTCTATGATCTTCATAATAGAGATGTGCCAAATTATTTGTACTGAGTAATTCAGACAGTTTGTATGTTTTATTTCAGAACAACAATTTATTGCAATATCTGTGAGAGTCACTAGATTTACACCCCCATTTTGAAGCAAAACTGCAAAAAAGTAGTTAAAATGGACTTCGGCCCAATGTATAGCTAAATTACATTATGTATATTCATTTAGTGTGTGCAAAAGTTTTCTCTTGACTTCAGACACCTGGAATTTGACTTCTAAATGAATGAATTTAATATGCATTAGTTTTGCTGTGTTTTATTTTATTTCATGGCCTGTACTGTTCTTGGTTTATTGCAGCATTTCTTTCCTGCATTTTAATTTACATTTCTTGCATTTCTCCCTTGCAGAACGTGGCTCCCCTCGTGACTTAGTTACCAGAGACATAACTGATACTACTATTGGAGTGTCATGGACAGCAGCTCCAGGATCAGTTAATCAGTACAGAATTATATGGAAATCACTTTATGATGATCAGTCTGGAGAGAAAACCGTTCCTGGAAATGTAATAAACACTGTACTGGAAAACCTTCAGCCTGAGACCAGATATAAAATTTCAGTCTTGGCTTCATACAGAAGTGGAGAAGGAGCTCCTTTAGAGGGAGAAGCTACAACTGAAGGTAGATAGAATATAGAATCACTGGTAACAAAGATTCAAAACTTCTCATTTTATTATAATTTATAATTTAACGTTAATGGGAAATATCTAGTGTAGGGCCAGAAGACACGCAAGGAGATGTCCTCCTTGCACTCTGCATCTCCCAATCTGTGCTGTTGGGTTCCCCCAAACCCACAGAGCAGATTTTGGGGAAAGCATGGGGGCTTGCAGGGGGAAGAGAAGTAGAGCATGTGCATTGTACAGGTAAGTTTGCAATAGTGATGTTACCCAACGCACCTAATATTGGTAGGGACCATACTAGGATTAAAAAAGGCAGGACCTGCTGGAATTGCGCACTATCTATTTAGTTCTTAAATACCTAATTATTAGTTATACTATAATTCTGAATCCTGAAGAATTTGCACCCAAGTTTGGAATATGAAGCAATCCATGTTGCCTAGTTGAGTTCCAATTCAAGGATTTGTCGAAAAGGACATTAGCGTCTCAGAAGTGTATCCATAGATTTTTGTCTTGAAACTTGAACTGAGGTTTGGTTGTGGGCGTAGTTCAATGAGATTAGCAGATGGAGTGTAGGTGGGCTACCCCCTTCTTTTATCAGACAGTCCTTGCATTCATGACAGCAGAGAATTGTTCCTTTTGCTTGCTTCCATTCATCCCATGCCAGAAGCTATGGGTTGGAAAGTTCAAGCTTGTGCCAACTTTGCTGCTGCACCATCAAATATTAAAGTCATCCAGGAGGAGTTGACTTCCCCAGCAGTGCTGTAGTAATTAACAGAGCCACCTGCTATGGCTTCTTTTATTGTGCTGAATGAACCAACAGGAAATGGGAAACAGTGTTTAGTATGGCATAAAAGCAGAAATTCCAAAGTTACAGGGAAACAGTATACCCCGTGTGAACCTGGAACTGTTTGTTCAAAGCACTGAGAGCCATTGCTGCATCATTTTAATTATATATGGGTGAAGATTTCTGGAGCAGTTGGATTTTCTAAATATTGAGAGCACATTTCCCAAATTTGAGAAATTTTTGCTCTTAAAAGGGATATTTACCAACTTTCACATGGAGAGATAGTATAGAAGCATGGCATAGAATCGTAGCATTGTAGAGTTGGAAGGGACAGCAAGGGTCATTTAGTCCAATCCCCTGCAATTTAGGAATCTTTTGTCCAATGTAGGGCTTGAACCCACAACCCTAAGGTTAAGAGTCTCATGCTCTACTGACTGAGCTACCGAGGCAGTATAAACCAGTGCTAATCTGGAAGGAAGTTTGCAGTTTTCCAAAAGTTCAGAATCCCAAACTTTGTGGGAGAGAAGCTGGACGTGTGCATACCTGCAATATTACAGAGGGTTGTAGCTGCAGTTTATATGTCAAGTTAAGTTTCACCAAAAACAGAAACAACCCACCCCAATATGTTTGCTTTCATTTTATTTTACACTGAAAAGTGTCTCCTAGCTCTAGGACCGTGAGAGTGGATGACGAGAAAGAGACCACCATGAGAGTTACCTGGCAGCCTGCACCTGGAAAAGTTGTCAGCTACCGTGTAGTTTACCGGCCCCGTAGAGGAGGAAGACAAATGGTCGCAAAAGTGCCGCCTTCCTCCACCACCACCGTCCTGAAACGGCTCCAGCCACTGACTACTTACGACATCTCTGTCATTCCAATGTATAAAACTGGTGAAGGAAAACACAGACAAGGCGAAGGAACAACAGGTACATTGATTTCTACGCTGCATGAATGTAGAGAGGGGTGTGTGTGTGTAAATTCATTCCTGCAACATGTACAGGTGAGTTTTTTAAAAGAGGCCCCATGCAGCATGTGTACTCTGTATCCACAGAGCTTCTTTTAAAGGACTCACCCTGTATGAGCATTAGCAAGGCTGCCAAAGACTGTAAATGTTAGTTTAAGATGTCATATTTTGTCATCTCTGTGTGTGTTTACAATATTATTCTAGCTATTTTTAAACATGCTCCCTATCTGCTCCCAAGGTAACATGGGAGGGCCAACCTCGTCAGATGTGGTATAAGCCGCTTGTCTCCTGCAAACCACACAAGGATTCTGCTGATCTCTGTGTTAATTCTTGGTTAAGCCCAGCGACAGAAAGGGAGATTAGCAAAGTGGCGCAAAGAGCAAACAGGGAATTTATATGGGCTTCTTTTGGCACACATTTTCAACCTCTTTTTAAAGTACTGCTTCCTGCATGCCTTGTTTAGCAGTATGGGAAGCTGCTTGACTGTGTGGCAATTAGAAATTACCTACTTGGATTTCTAACTGTTTTGTATGGAGTTTTAGTGGTGCTCAAAGCTTTCAACCTGAGCCAGAATTATTCGGTAACATTTAATCTTAGGAACATTTTCAATTCCAGGGCTCCACAATGGAATATGTATAAATTATGAATAAAGGACAGATAACTTGAGCAGATTCTCCTGGTAACCAGCCTTTAACACACACCTGGAGAAAGTATTTTATAGAGCAACTTCCACAGGGTCTTGAACCCTCACACCTCTGATCTTAGAAATTAAGCGGTGTTTATGTTAAACTTCTATTGAGGCTGCTTCAGCCAAAGAAGCATAAATATTTTTAAATGGCTTTCCACTAGAGAGCTAGGTTTGATGCTCTTCTTTCAGAGGCTCTGATTATGAATCATCATAGGAGCTATTAAAAGAGCACCCTTTTGCAGTAACAGTGGTTTGAAAGGATGTTATAATTATGTCTTGCTATCAGTGATCGAGGAAGTGGGCTCACATTATCTTCTCCCCTAAGACTCTTGAGTTTAGCGAGTTTAAAAAGCAAGAAGGTGCCTGTTTCATTCCCTACTAGAATCCATGGCTTTTGCTCTTTGAGATTAGATTGCTGCCCTTTTAGCTAAAAAACAAGCAAACAAACAAACAAACAAACAAACAAACAAACAAACAAACTGCAAATGAGAGAGCATTCAACCCACTAGGATAAATTGGCTCAGGAAGGAATCTATTGCTTGTTAAACCAGTAGTATATTATTCCAGTGTTCTTTAATCTGCATTGGCTGCACTGCTTGCCAGTTTCCAGATACAGTGCAAAATTGATGATGAGTGTTAACTAGCTTTAAGGTGCTCTAAATGGTTTGGAGCTTTAGAGACTAGTTCTCTGCTCCTGTTCCT
Source organism: Podarcis filfolensis (assembly GCF_964270895.1). Taxonomy (NCBI): domain Eukaryota; kingdom Metazoa; phylum Chordata; class Lepidosauria; order Squamata; family Lacertidae; genus Podarcis; species Podarcis filfolensis. The sequence continues at coordinate 39,676,195 of NC_139606.1, read as the reverse complement.
CTTGGCATGGCAATGATTAGGTCATCTGAATTGCTTCAAAAATGAGAATGGTTGAGAGTTTTGTGGCACCTTACAGGTGAATAGAAAACATAAGAGTTTACAGATTAGAGCCCCCTTCATCTGAAGCATAGAATGTAAGAGTTACAGTGTGTGACATTTCAATGAAAACCTAAAATGTATACAACTTTTTAAGTAATCACTTATAGCAGCTATAATGAGTGATAGCACCATCTCCATAGCTTTGCTCATTTAACAATCATAATGTGTGGGGGGCGGAAACCTATGGTGGAATCCATTTGGTAATATTGTGCATATGCAAGGGCTTTTGATCCAGTAGAGGGATCTGGTAATAGAAGAGGAAGGGAGGGGTGTGTTTTTTTACCATATCTCCTTCCTCCTATGCCACATTCTACCGTGTTCTGAAGGATCCCTCAACTCCTTGGAACCAGTTTTCTTGGGCTGTTAAGGCAAAGCATACAGGTGCTATAATGCATTCACTTTTTAAAAACTGAAATGAGGGTTTTATGGTTGAATATAGCAAACACTTAATTTATTGGGTGTTGTTTGACTATTGCAGCTTCCCCATTTAAACCTCCCAGAAATCTGCACACTTCTGATTCTACGATGTCAAGTTTCCGTGTAACCTGGGAGCCAGCCCCCGGTGAAGTGACGGGTTATAAAGTAACTTTCCATCCAACTGGAGAAAGCAGGCGCCTTGGAGAATTAATAGTTGGGCCATATGACAACACTGTTGTATTGGAGGAGCTCAGGTATTGCCACTCATAATTTCCTTCCTTATCAGTATTTCTGCCCCCCCAATAGGTATTTTTCAGTCAACTGCATCTCTTTCAGCATATAATACCAATTCTATCATCCTATGTTTATTTTTTAAAGTCTATTTCATTAGCTGCCTTAGATGCCAAAGGCAGAAAGGCATGGTAGATATACTATTCAAATAAATGAATTAAAATATGACCCTCAAGAAAGCTTGTAAAACCCTTCTGCTGGGTCTGTAGTTGTCAGGGAACTGCCATCAGGGCAGGAGGGAGAGAGCAAAAGCCAGATGGATTATAGAGAGCCTTCAGGGATCGTGGGAAGTAGCTCCTCTTCAACGGAAGAGAATAAATGCAGCTCCAGTGGAGAGGAGGTGCAGGAGTCGGAAGTGGCGAGGCGGTCCCAGGACTCCTTGCCTGGGAGAAGCGGGGAGGGAAGGGGTCCTCCGCTGCCCACACCCTCTTTGCGCAGAAAGCATTCGCACAGAGAGGGGAGGTGCAGACTGGGCGTCAAGGAACTGCTTTGCTGGAGAAAGTTTAAGAACCGCCCACTCACGGATTCTGCCAGAGATTGAGTCAGCCACGGGAGAGTGGCGCTCCGGACTGATAAAGTTTATTTTGGCAGCCAAGCCATGTCTTCACAGCCAAGTAGGGAGATATTTGCCTGCTTGCTCCCGAGCAACCCCTTGGAAACATAACAGTAGTAGTTGTTAGCTGTCTTGATGGTCAAGCTTGGCTCAAAGCTAGGAGATACAGCTATAGATATTCAGTTGTAAGGACCAATCTCTTGCTTCAGTAATAGTTTTTTGCTCAGTGCCATTTTTCTAGAAAAAGAGGTGCCGGAACTCACAATGAACACCTCCCTTGTTCTCTTAGAATGGCAATGGCGCTCACCTGAGAGGTGCCGGAAAGGAGTTCCTGTGAGTTCCCTGTGAAAAAGAAAGCTTTAGATTTCAGCTCCTAAAGACTTACCCTGCCTTAAAAATCCATGACAGGGAGAATCATCGTACTTTAGTGGTTAGTGTTTATGAACTCTGATCAAGAAGACCCAGGTTCCAATCTACACTTGGCCACAAAGCTTTTTTGAAGATCTTGTTGGGCCAGCCTAACCGACCTCATATCCTTCTTAGGATAAAATCAGTGGGGAGAGAGCCATGTATTCTGCCCTGAGCTCCTTTGAGAAATGGCAGGATTAAAAACAGAGTGAATTAATCTATAAAGATGTCAAAGTGACCCATCCATTCCCAGTCTAATTTGCTTCATATATACATTTAAATCACGCAGGGCAGGCACTTCCTACAAAGTCAATGTTTTTGGAATGTTTGAAGGAGGTGAAAGTGCACCACTGATTGGAGAAGAAATGACTACCCTTTCAGATACTGCTGAGGTGCCCTTTTTACCTGAAGGTAAATATGGTTTTAATGAGAAGCCGTTTCTTATTTGGATATTCTAGCTGTAGATCTTTACTTTTATAAAACTGGTAAAGCGAACATAATTAACTGATACAGTTATTTACTTGCAGGAGTAATTGCAAAAAGAAAAGGCTGCTTTTCATGAAGACCACTCCTTGGTCTTTAGTGACCATTTTTAAAGATAACTTCCCTCTCCGTTAGTTTCCATCTTTATGAAAAGGCTCTCTCTTGTTTGTGAAGACTTAAATGATTATTGCCCCATTTCACATTATAGCTATGCAGACTTATACAGTTACTCATGCATTGTCAAATACATGATATACACACACCATACAGCACTATATGAAGTCAATAAACAGCCCATATGGTGCCACCACTGTCCTTTTTCTGGAAATTAGAAAATGCTGTAGGAAGGATTTTGAAACCTTTCAAAGAATTTAGGGCAGGCATAGGCAAACTCGGCCCTCCAGATGTTTTGGGACTACAACTCCCATCATCCCTAGCTAACAGGGCCAGTGGTCAGGGATTGATGGGAGTTGTAGTCCCAAAACATATGGAGGGCCGAGTTTGCCCTATGCCTGATTTAGGGTGAATAAAATTTGGCCAGGATCTGAACAGCTATTTTATATGTGTCCAATGACTTCACCCATTGTATTTTTAAAAACATTTTTCTTTGATCCCTGTGGTGAATAACATACCATGTTTGAACATTCCCCAAATTTTCAAGAGCTTTACTCTATGGCAAGTGTTTGAAAAACTCCAAGCAAACATGGACATCTGGAATAACTTTCTTCAGTTCTTTGGATCTAGGACTGTTTCTGCACTGTTTCTGCTTGATAGTGCAATCTTAAATACATTTACTATGGAGTAAGCCCCAGTGCACACAGTGCAGCTTCTGAGTAAGCGTGCATATAATTCACTGTGCAATAGTTCACTGGCCAAAACTGAAACACTGTTGGGAGGTATATAATGCTGCAAGTGAAATGGGAAATACAGTGGTACCTCGGGTTAAGTACTTAATTCGTTCTGGAGGTCCATTCTTAACCTGAAACTGTTCTTAACCTGAAGCACCACTTTAACTAATGGGGCCTCCTGCTGCTGCTGCACTGCTGGAGTATAATTTCTCATCATGAAGTAAAGTTCTTAACCCGAAGTACAGTCATACCTTGGGTTGAATACGCTTCGAGTTGAGCGCGTTCAAGTTGCGCTCCTCGGCAACCCGGAAGTAACGGAGCACGTTAATTCCAGGTTTTGCCACTTGCGCATGTGCAGACGCTCAAAATGATGTCACGTGCATGCGCAGAAGTGACGAAAAGCGACGCGTGTGTGTGCAGACGTGCCGTCGCTACTTACGTTTACTTCTAGATGCAAACGGGGCTCCGGAACAGATCCTGTTCGTTTCTAGAGGTACCACTGTACTATTTCTGGGTTAGCAGAGTCTGTAACCTGAAGCGTATGTAACTTGAAGCGTATGTAACCCGAGGTACCACTGTAGTAGTTAACTCCTCCATATAGAAAATGAGCAGTGTTCTGAAACTTCACAACAGATAACACCCATTGGCCACTTGACTGACATGATAAGCTAAATGCAGTCCTCACCTCCATCCTATGATTTATTTTATTTTTTTGCAAAGTTCTCTTGCTCCCTGCAAAAGAGGCAGAAAAATGAATTCCTCCTTTGAAGGGAGTGAAAGAAATGCAAGGTTCAGTGCAGCACTATAAAATAATTCCACTGAAGTCACTTATACTGAGTTATACTGTGTTCCATTCTTATGGAGGAAAGAACTTTTGAGGATGGAAAAGTCCATCCTTCACAGCAGGGAACCCTTGGATCCAACTCAGAAAGTACAGTCTGGCTAAAATTAGGTATTTTTCAGTCTCATTTATTCTTAGGGGACAGTTAAGCACATGGGCTTCTATTTGACTAAGTTTTACTTAGAGTAGGCTAATTAGAATGAATGAACATGACTTACGTCAATCTCAGTGGATCCGCTTTGAGTAAAACGTAATTGAGCACTACCCTTACTTAACTCTCTCCCATTGAAATAAGTGCACCTTAAAAAGTTCCTAATGTTGGCAGGATAATACCCCGTTTATATCATTGCAATTTCCCTTTATTCCTGCAGTTATTCCCTACAACCTAAAATGCTTTTCTTTCTTTCTTTTTTAAATAAATGAGGTGAAGTGGCAGCCTTTATGGAAAATTGTGCTCATAAAAATCCATATGCTGCATTAAAACATATAGACTTTCTGCCATGGCTTTCTGGCTGGAGACTAAATTTACAAAAGATTTGATGGCATTGATATTTCCAATGTTTAAAATTAAGGCCAGACTCCAGACAACTGTGTGTGTTGCTTTGCATTCACAATTATCAGGGCTTTTCTGGTCCCCTCCTCTCACACAAGGCTCTTAGAATCCTGAACAGTGTTAGCAAGTGCATGAACTTTAATATATACCCTATTTCATGATTTATGATTGTGTTGATTAAAGACTAGTGTTGTATTTTCTATGCAGAAGAGGATCATGCTTTTAAATCCTCAGGTACCTGGAATAGTTCTATTCATGAATCTACAGTTTTGGATCAATTATGTGGAACATAGATGAAATCACTCTGATGAGTGTGCCTGATTTTACTCAATGGGATTTCTTCCATGTAAAGACCAGAAGCTATGATGGCATGAAGCCAGAAGGTTTTGCTGCTGGTAACATGATCTCCAGAGGAAAAAAGGAGGAAGAGCACACATACACCCATTCAAACGGCTAATGACAGGATCATATTTTAAACCCTTGTGTCTTTCTGCTTTGTATAAACACACTGTGATTTTCAGCATGTAGAAAGCAGTTCTTATTTTTATCCTACAAGTGGACAGTCCCCAATATTTTATTTACTTTCTCTCTGAAGCATTTAAAACTTTGTATAAATGTTTGTTTTTGTCACTTCTGATTCTTTTGTGTTTATGTGTGTTTCTGTATCTTATATGTGTTGTGTTCTTTCTCTTGTTGTGTTAAATGTGTAAAAGTCTGCACCATCTTCATTAACAGACCACAAAACAGTATAAAATTAATTTTATCATTTATCTTCACATATTAAGTATATGGACTAATTTCTGAAGATTCTTGTTTAACACTCCTCAGATTTTATCAATGCTCACACATATTTAACTGGAGAAGATGTGCAATTTTGAAGTAGTCATTGTCATTGGCTACCTAACTTAAGTTTATTTAGTTGTTCAATAATTTAGCTGTGTTGATTCTCACTGCACTTGGGCCCAGGCTAAGTAATATTCTAATAGATCATGTCAGTGTTACGGGCAGTGCTCACCAGAATATGCTTCACAGCACATCTTTTAAAGCAAATATTAATAATACATAATCTCGGAAGTGTTACTGGTAGCGCTATGGAATGCTCCTAACGACTTTAAGTTCCAATTTATATAGAAGAACACTAGTCAGTTACTTAAGCCATGCATGCTGGACAATGTAAAAGAGGATAGGATAGAAAACAGCTGTTCATTTGCTGCAACTAACACACTTGTATTTTGATTGCTGTGACAGGCCTGGAATGCAAAACCAAAGTAGAAGCAGATATTGTGTTGCTGGTGGATGGCTCGTGGAGCATTGGTCGGCAAAATTTTAAAACAATCAGAAGCTTCATTGGTCGCATTGTTGAAGTTTTTGACATTGGTCCCGACAAAGTGCAGATTGGTAAGCCTCTGATGGTGTTTCCTGCTTGGCAGGGGGTTGGACGCGATGGCCCTTGTGGTCTCTTCCAACTCTATGATTCTATGAATGTCCTGAAATAATTTGGGGGTGTTGCTGTTTCGGGACCTTTTGCAACTAAGTTATATTTCTCTCCCAGCTCTTGCACAGTATAGTGGATCTCCTAGAACAGAATGGAACCTCAATGCACACAAAACCAAACAGAGTTTGATGGATGCTGTTGCCAACTTGCCTTATAAAGGAGGGAACACCCTCACAGGTAACATTCTGTTGCTGAATTCATCATAAGGTACACTGGGGAAATTAATACAATGTTATATGGTCTGAAAAGATTTTTTGTTTTGAATATATTATACTGACTTTATAGAGTGGACAAAGAAGTGGTTCTTTAATCTCCTCTGTTTATCTGCTGCCACTCAGTCTCTTCAAACAACACTCCACAGAATCTCTTCAGAACGCTTCCCCAATTTCCTCAGCCAAGACCTTCAGTCCCTTATAGTAGCCCTTAAGGAACAACAACAACAACAAAGTCTGTGCTACAGATATCTCACAGGGAGCATCACTGCACAATCTTACTCTGTATAAGTGATCTCCAAACTAGGAGGGTAGTCTATGGTTACCAGGCAGAAAGTTGTCTTGCCAGTGCAAGTAGATAAATAGGTACCACTGCTGCAGGAAAGTAAACAACGTTTCTGTGTGCTCCGACACTCGTCACAGTGTCTCATTACACCAGAAGTGCAATGTCATGCTGGCCACATGACTCGGAAAGCTGTGGACAAACGCTGGCTCCCTCAGCCTGAAGCGAGATGAGCACCACACCCTATACTCAAGTTTAACTGGACTTAACCGTCCAGGGGTCATTTACCTATGAGTGGTAACCGTAACAGCTGGAATGAAGTAAGTACTTAGGGCAAAGCTTATGTTTCTCTTAATGAAAGTACCTATCCTACTTTAGGGACGTCTACCCTCTATGCTGGAATCTATGGCTAATGAATAATGGGTACCTGTGTGTGCTGTGATTTCAGGAGATGCTTTGAAATTCATCTTAAACAACAACTTTAAGATTGAAGCTGGCATGAGGCCTGGAGCTCGCAAAATTGGTGTCCTCATCACAGACGGCAAATCACAAGATGATATAGTTGTGCCATCTCAGTCACTGAGAGATTTGGGAGTGGAGCTGTATGCTGTTGGTGAGTATTATGTGGAGAGGTGGGAAATATAGAAGTTGGTTGGAAAACTAAATCACTCATTCTCCTTTATATGAATTGGGAAACCGTCTAATGAAAATGCCTAGGTTATTTTAAAATGTTTTATTTTTGTGACCTTTTTAAGGTATCAAAAATGCTGATGAAAATGAACTGAAGCAGATCGCAACAGACCCTGATAACATTCATGTTTACAATGTTGGAGATTTCGGCCTCCTTGTTACGATTATTGATGACCTCACTAATAATTTATGCAATAGTGTAAAAGGTCCAGGTATGTTTCTCTTTCTAGTTTCGTTTTCAACTTCTTTTTACCTTTTATATGATGCCTGCTGAATTTTTCCTAAATTACTTACTTGGAACTTTGTTTTTGCATTACCCCCATGATGTGCTAGCTGTTAAAGCCCATCTGCTTTCTGAGCTCTCAGGTAGCATCTGAAGCTCTGGATCATGTGAGAAGCAGCGGTGTGGCAGCCCTTCACACATGCCAGCATTACCACATTTTCTGTGAATGGGGAAATGCTGAGTGAGAACAAGTCATAGGATGGACTTCTCCCACATGACCCAAGTCACCAATGTTTAGTTTCACAGTCCAGGAAGGAGTTGTACTACACTGGTGACTCCATCACAGAGTAATAAGAGAAAAGTTCCTTGGGATGAAAATATATTCTATAGCCGTTTTAAGACAGAGATACACATGAGCATCTGTTGACATATTATTTAACAAGATAAAAGGGCAAATCCAAATGTTACAACAAGTCCTGCACAGAAACAAATATATGAAATAACATGCCCTCAGCATGTCATTTGTGATTTTTGCACATCAATTGGGTTTTTTGCTCTGAAGTTTTTACTGGCTGCAGCTTCTCAGTGCTCTTAGGTTTGCCATAACATCTCAAGTGTGATTACCACAGATTAAAGAATGCATCAGATTTTACTATAAATTATTTTATGCATATGAATCATATACATTTCAGTTCAGTAAGTAAATAGATCCAATACTTAAGTAAAAACAAGTTGAGTTGACGTATGCGGATGATACCCAGCTCTACCTCTTTTAAATTGGAACTAGTGAAGGCAGTGAATGTTTTGCATTTCCTTCTTTGGTAACCCTCCTAATGAAGATTTTATAGTATTGTTCCTTTTTTTTGCATCACAGCTGATTTGGCACTACCACCAACCAATCTAAGAACCTCTGAGGAGACACCTTATTCCTTCAGAGTATCATGGACACCACCTACTGAGAGTGTTGATAGATACAGGGTTGAATATTATCCTGCAGATGGAGGCCCACGAAAGGAGGTCAGCACTGGACACCCAATTTTATTATTTTTATTTATGTTTGTGTATACCACTGATTTTGCAGTGGCTCCGCTCCTTCCTCCTGGACCATGTCCAGAAAGTAGTGCTGGGGGATGAATGTTCAGACCCCTGGGCTCTCACTTGTGGGGTGCCTCAGGGCTCTGTCTTCTCCCCCATGCTTTTCAATATCTATATGAAGCCACTGGGAGAGATCATCGGGGGGGGGGCATTTGGACTGGGTGTTCACCAGTATGCGGATGATACCCAGCTCTACCTCTTTTAAATTGGAACTAGTGAAGGCAGTGAATGTCCTGTGTGAGTGTCTTTACTAGAAGTTGCTTTTGTTCTATCAGGGCCAAGAGCAGAAATAGCCGTAGATAGATTTATGCACAATTATGTCTCCCGTTTCTTGTTTTCATGCAGGTCTTTGTAAGTCGTTCAGAGACGACTACGGTTCTGACTGGCCTCAAGCCCGAAACAAAGTATATTGTGAATGTATATTCTGTGGTAGAAGGTACCAGTAGCGTACCTCTAGAGGGCGTTGATACGACTTGTAAGTGTCAATTCAAATTCAATTAAGATATGTGATAATTCATAAAACTTCCAAACTGTTTTTAAAACAAAGTTCTGCATAGAATGTTTGTGGGAATATGGAGTGGAGATGAGAGCTCCAAGCATATAAAAAACCTCTATGGATATTTTTAAAAATTGCAACCTCCTTGTAGATAGACATTACCTTACTGAACAACAAAATGATTCACTCTGGGAACTGTAGCTCTGTGAGGGGAATAGGGGGTCTCCTAACAAGTCTCAGCACCCTTAACAAAGTACTGTCCCCAGGATTCTTTGGGGGGGGGGAGCCATGACTGATTAAAGTGGTATGACACTACTTTAAACGTATATTGAAGAATGAACCTAAGATGAGAAAGAGAACATTGGGTATTTAATATTCTATGATATTATAAGCAATATGACAGGAGACTTTTGGTTCTTCAGTCCAAAGGGTAGAGTTATGAAAAGGATGAGTGCCAATCAAGCTGGGTGACCCTTAGAGTGTGATTCAGCTTTGTCAATATACATTTCAGATTTACCAATTTGGGATTGTGTCTGTGTAGATTAAGTCCAGAACAGATGAGATAAACTATCCCGGACAGTTATGTGTATTATGCTCTCATAGGATTAAAACACTGTTCACCGAAAGTCTTGTACAGTTTGTGACCCACTAACCTAAGTTCAGACTATTAGCTATGCATCAGAACCTGCCAAGTACCTAACATCTCCCCTGTTCTTACAAACCCTGGGAGACTGCAAAAACAAAAGGTTTCTTAAGCCCTGTTTGGGTCAGTATGTACAGCTGGTGGGCTATGTTCAAACTAGTTGGTTATAAGTTGTGTGGGCCTGGTTTACTGCAAAAAGAATACAATAACTAAAAGCTACTCCCCATCTGAAAGCTGAAAGTTCAAACATGTTTTCAAAAATGAAGACATAAAATATGTTTATGGACACAAATAACTGATGTGAATCACATGTATGTTTCTGCAGTGCCAATCCCTTCAGTCAGAAACTTGAATGCGTATGACATCACCTCAACAACAATGCGCGTGCGATGGGAACCTGTCAGTGGAGCTACTGGCTATGTGCTGCTGTATGAACCTGTCAATGCCACAATACCAGCAACAGAGAAACAGGTAACAACAAATTGAAGAAAGAGAGGCAGACAGACAGAGAGAACCTGAATTGGCTTCTATATGCCAAAGCAGTGAGACATTTATTTTGTGTGTGCATAGATTATAAAATAAAGCAGCTTGATTGGAAAGTTATATACAAAATGATATATGAATCAGGAAGTTGTAAATACATTATTAAACATGGAAGCTGATTTTTTAAAAAAACAATGTAAAGGCCCAAGCATTTTGTTTTTCTTTCTAGTGGCTTCTTCTAAACTTCCTTGTTTCTTTTTCTCTTTTTCCAGATGCGTGTTGGAGCATCAGTGAATGATGTACAGCTGCTTGACCTGATTCCCAACACTGAATACACTTTAACAATTCATTCAACTTTTGGTGACCTCATCAGTGATCCACTCACCACTCAGGAAGTCACCTGTAGGAATAATATCTTGCTTGTTTTACATTTACCTCCTCTTGGTTTAGTAATGCCATGCTTCAGTATATTAAATTTATAATGTGATTTGTGTACAGGCAACTTCTCACTTGCCACTTGTGCACGACCTTGCACATGCACAGCTCTCATCAACTGGATGTGCTGCGTGACTTTGTTGAGGCTGCTGAGTCTCCCTGCCTAATAGCTGACTTGTGGGATAGCGCAGCAGGAACAGCAACAGCCACTTTCCTGTGCACTACCTCCCTGGAGCCCAATGAGGATGTCCTCTGGACTCTGGGAAGAGTCTGCTCATGAGCTGGAGGAGCAGCAGCGCTTTGTTGAGGCTCCCCACCTAAAAACTGACACGCAGGAGAGAGCTGCTTTGCTGCACCTCAGTTGTTAGGCAGGGAGGGTCAGCACTCTCAACAAAGCCCCGCTGTTCCTCTGACTCATAAGGAGACTCCCAACAGAGCCCAAAGAGGATGTCCTTGTTGGGCTCTGGGGAGGGTCTCCTCATGAGCCATGAGGACTCTACAGGGTTCTCCCCACTTATGCACATTTCATTTATGGATGTGGAGGGCCAGAACATTACCCCTGGGTAAGTGAGGTGTTGCCTGTACATAGTTACACTGGCAGAGGAACAGGAGTGCGGGGGGAGCGCATTCCCCCAGCAGCGCGATCCCGGTGGGGTGCCATTGCGGCTGCTCCCCCGCCTGCACTGGGCACCACACCCCCGCAGGCGACATGCCATGCCCCCAGGACGCTTGTCACGCCCCCAGGATGCATGTCAGCCCCACCCTCTCCTGCTCTCTGCCCCCCCCGGTGCCGGAGCATGAAGCTCCACCACTGCACAGTTATACCATTACTCAGTTATGTAGACACATTCTAGGGGCTTAGATTATTGTAACTAAACCCTTCCACTAGTACATAAAATGTGATAGTGCTACTGTACCCATACAGTGCTTGAAACTTGGCTGCTAAAAAACAATCACTCTCCAAAGATGTTCTGAAAAAGGCACATACCATGTTATTCTCCATGGGAAGCCTTTTGATATGGCTGTTCATATAGCACAGGCATAAGGCGTATTAGGAATAGATGATAGTTTTTTCCCCCTCTGGAGAATTGAAGGATTTTATTAGAATAACCATTTCTTACTGTGTATATATACTTGCCCATTTTTACCTCCCATAAGCATGTTTTTCTGGTTTACATATTGTTTCAATAACTTGTAAAATCTGTTTGAAAGGTGGCATTCTCACTTCAATTCATTTTTTAATATGAATGTAAAAGTTACATGGACTAGGAGATTTAAAGATAAATATTTGCTAAAATATAAACCTGTTTGGGGGATGGCATTTAATATTATTGCCGATATGTCTGATTATTTGACAGTACCTTTAAGTGGAGCAAAAAGCCTAATGATAAGAGATATTACTCACAGCAGCATGAGAGTCATTTGGGAACGTGCTCCAGGGAAAGTTCGGAAATACATATTGAGATACAAAGCAGCTGGGGAAGATGACGTGAAAGAGGTAGGTGAATTTTAGCTAATGTGTGAAGATAGCTTAAGTGGAGTATTACAGCATGACCACCTGCAGCAGTGTTATTAAGGAGCAATCAGAGATGCCTGAGTTCCTGATACGTAAAATTATTTCCCCTCTTAAACAAATTTAGATCCTTTGGTTTCAGTGGTACTGAACCAACATATATGGATTGTTCTTCTCTTAGAAGTTAGCATTGCTAAGCCACAGGATTCTTATGTTATAGATACAAGTGGTAAAAGAGTAACAATGGTTAGCATGTGTACTTTGCTTGCAAAAGGAATATTTTTTAAAAAAAATTAAAAGTGACCAAGGAATATAGAAAAAAGCTATGTGAAACAAGCCAGTATGAGGATACAGTGGTACCTTGGGTTACATATGCTTCAGGTTACAGACTCCGCTAACCCAGAAGTAGTACCTCGGGTTAAGAACTTTGCTTCAGGATGAGAACAGAAATCATGGGGCGGCATTGCAGCAGCAGTGGGAGGCCCCATTGGCTAAAGTGGTGCTTCAGGTTAAGAACAGTTTCAGGTTAAGAACAGACTTCCAGAACGAATTAAGTACGTAACCAGAGGTACCACTGTACAGGGCTGAACGGCTGTGAATATTGTACCACAGCAAGACTGGTGAAACAGCTTGGCAAAAAGCACCATCACGAGCACTCATTAAATTGAAGGCTGGGAAAAGTTCAGGGCTTTGTCCTTATAGCAGCCTTCCCCAGCTTGGTCCCTCCATATGTTTTCGGACAATAACTCCTGTTAGCTTCAGCCACTAGGGATGATGGTCCTAGATCATGGAGAAGGATAAAAGAAAATATATTCAGGTTAACACACTTTGATGCTGTTCATTTGTAAATACTGAAAACAGATTAGTACCAAGTTCACCACAAGTCGTCAGTGATATCTATCCACCAGGAATAGCTTTGTAAGGATAGTCCTGAACTGTCAACCACATAGAAAACAAAAGTATGAAAGTGATGTTGTAAGGAGAAAAGCAGCGTTTTAATAAATCTCTTTTATTTATGTCTAGTTGGAAGTGGATCCCTCTCAGACCAGCACAGTTCTCCCTGATCTTTTTTCAAAAACACTCTATAATGTTGAGCTCGTTGCAGTATATGATGAAGGACCGTCTATGCCAGTAGCTGCAGAAGGCACCACTTGTAAGTCAGCTCTATTGCTTAATAGGTTTTCTTAGATCAGGTGCAGAAAACCTTTGGCCCACCAAATGTCACTAAACTAGAACTCCCACCAGCCCCAGCAAGCATGGCCAAGGATGATAGGAATTGTAGTTTGGCAACATCTGGAGTACCAAAAATTCTCCATAGTTGTGTCAGTTTCTTAAAGAAATGTAGGGTTTAAAATGTTGAGTTTTTGGCCTAGACCGGAATGACTCTAGATGAGGAGACTTAGGTTGTTCTCCCAATCATCATCCTAGGTGCGAGGTGCCAGCAGGAAAACATGAAAAGATGAAGCAGCAGCTCCCACCTCTACAGTATATGTAGCAACCACGAATTGGGCAGTAAGAAGCATGCTGCCATTAACATAGGAACTGTATTCACCCATGAGATCATGGATTCAAATCCAAACAGTATCCCAGGCAATAGCTCCTATCAGGCATGCTGCCAGAAATTGCATTGCAGAAGCGATTAATTAGCTCTCTGGCACAGCATCAGGATTGGCATAACGCCCACTGCGGTGACTAAACAGTGTCTTTGGTACAGTTTTCCTCAGGTATATTGTTGTGAATAGTGCCTTTGGTTCTCAAGGAGAAAGCTGCAAAGGATCACCTTTTTCATTTGCCAGTTCATGCCACTGCCCACAGGCATGGCAAACTCACATAACAGAGGGAGGACACTTTGTAGGGCACACCTGGCATGAACTTCTGCACCCCAGATCACTCGGAGGTCTGGTATTTAGGACTCATGAGGAACACAGGGAAAGAAAACACAAAGTTGGATGTGCAGTATGGGAAAAGCAGCAACATAAATAATGACAATAACATAGGCGAGGACCAGAAACCTGAAGAGGTTTCATAAAGGCAGAGAAAAGGGCCAAAGGGGACAACATAGAATTGGCCATATCCCAGCTAGAACACTGTGGACACTGTCAGTCCATGTACACCGAGCCCCTGCACACCCACCTTAACAGAGTTCACTGGGGTAGGATTGTTCCAGTACTCATCTGCAGCGCACCACTCAGTTTATAAAGGAAGCATGTTCTTGAGACAGCTTATATCCACATACAGTCTCTATAGATAAAAATCACTATGATGCCGTTTCTGTGACTACCCCTGACTGGAAGCAGTTAAGATGTGACTAGAGACTTCATAACTGGCACAAACATGGGGTGGGTGGGGGAAGGGTGTTGAACAGATAGAGAAGTGCACTATGGAAGATAAAGAAGAGGTTTTAAAACTCCTGTTTCCATGTACAGTATTGTAGTTTGAGTGAAAATGGGCTTGTTGAGCTCCTCAACTACTCATAGGCCCCAGGCGGATATCCAGTCTTGCCATATTCTGATTCTGGGCATGGCAGATGCAGTAGCATTCTGCAATGTGCAGACTGTGGAGCCAAAAGACTGAGCCTGACAATCCTACTGTAGGAAAAAAATCTCTGCTGTTCTAGAGAAATTAAGGATTTCACCCTATGAGTATATGGTATGTAACTGTTCTGTACATTCCCCATGTGGTTTGTGTCCAAACTCCAAACGTCTTATGTGGTGGATTAGTCTCTGCATATAACCTTGCATTTCCAGTGATGTTTAGTTTGCAGGGTTTTTCCTCTTGTGAGGTAATTTCTCACTTCCTTTCCCCTTCCTGGCAGTACCGGTACCAGCACCACAAAATCTAAGAACTGATCAAGTAACCAAGACAAGTTTCAGAGGTACTTGGGACCATGGAGCACCTGATGTAGCTCTCTACAGAGTAGAATGGGGACCACCAGGTGAAGAGAAACTACAGGTAAGAATTTTTCAATAACCCCAAAATCAATCACTTTAAACCCTTTTTGTGTGTTTAATGCTGTTTGCTGGAAATGTTAAACTGGTCACTGTGTTTTCTAAACCTTTGATACCTAGGGAACCGGTTTCTTCATTAAGTCTGGAGACACACTGAATCCTTTTGTATACAAAAGTGACTGTATGTGTTCTCCTCCTTGCAACTATAGATTAGCTCAGTTAATATTGCCTCCTGGCACCCCGTCTTCCTCTCTATCCAGTTAGGGAGTTCTCAGGGATAGTATTGCACTTTTTGTGCAATGGTCCATTTGGCGATCAATTTTAGTGGATAGTATGGTGGCGCTGTAGGGACGCGGGTGGTGCTGTGGGTTAAACCACAGAGCCTAGGACTTGCCGATAAGAAGGTCGGTGGTTTGAATCCCCACGACGGGATGAGCTCCTGTTGCTCGGTCCCTGCTCCTGCCAACCTAGCAGTTCAAAAGCACATCAAAGTGCAAGTAGATAAATAGGTACCGCTCCGTTGGGAAGGTAAATGGCATTTCCGTGCGCTGCTCTGGATCGCCAGAAGCGGCTTAGTCATGCTGGCCTCATGACCCGGAAGCTGTACGCCAGCTTCCTCGGCCAATAAAGTGAGATGAGCGCCGAAACCCCAGAGTCGTCCGTGACTGGACCTAACGCTTAGGCGCCCCTTTACCTTTTTTATGGTGGGGTTGCACTGCTCACTTAACCACCCTCTGCCTGAGTTGCTGCTGTGTGCTGATCTTACTGCCATCTCTTCCCTCACCTTCTCCATTTCAGTGTGCAGAAGGAACTCACTTGGAGGGAGGTAAAGTGAATGATCCCCAACAGAGATTTAAAATCACAGAACATGCAGTAAAGTAAAGCATGGAAGTATAGGCTGTTAGATCTTTAAAATATCCCCTTCTAAATGGCTTCCAAAGTTACTTACTTCCTTTAGTATAGAAAGAGACCACAAGTTTGGTAAGTTAAAAATGGTTTACTTAAAAACTCTTCAGAGTTCAGATTCATGCGCTTTTCATGCAGTAGCAAGAAAAGACAGGCAATACAACTTATTTTCAAAAAGTAGTAAAATGTTTATAAATTATTTGTATAGAAACATAAAGATGGCTTGCTAAAGCCATGTGGTCTAAGCTTGGAGCATCTAGCTTTGACATCCTTACTAGAGTTCACATGGTGGAAGAAAAAAAGAGCAAAGAGTTTGGTAAATGTTCCTCCAAGGGTGAAGAGGTGTGACTTAGCTAAGCCTGGCAGAGCAGCTTACTCTTCTTAACTCCTTCATGCATTACTTAGAGTTAAGCATGTTGGTTATATGAGGCTGGTTTATCCGTCACTGCCCATATAAAATGGTTCATTATCACATAAAGCTGACCATAAAATCATGGTTGGATAAATTAGCCTGTGGACACGCTGTGTGCTGGTGCATGCAGCTCAAACAGTCCCCATCTTACTCACTGTCTTTCTATAATGGGGAAACAAATGACAGAGTGGCTGGCCTAGTGTTATGTGTGAATCAGAGCTTGTGGTTTCTTTGCGTGGACAGGCGGAGTCCCCAGATCCCGTGCGGTCCCCCCGTCATGTGGAATAACGACTCAAGACAACGTGCTATGGGATTAAATTGGCCACAACTTTATTAAATTTCAAATGTGGGTAGACCTTGGCTCAGGCATTGGGCGTTCTCCCTCCCCAGTCCCCAGCCGGGGACCTAGGGAGCATCAGGGTTATCCAGTGTTTGTGTGGGGGATGGGCCGGCTCTGGAGAACATATGTTCAAGCAGAGATAGCTGCCCCCGTAACGCCGCTGCCGCAGGGGAGAGCAATGACGACCTTTCGGCGTACGGTCAAAGTCTCCCTTCAGAAAACCCCTTTAACGGGGAACCCTGGTATTGCCGCCGCAAAGAGGAAGATGGACAAAAGGATTCCGCCCAAGGCCTGATACCGCCAAAGTTGTGACATTTTGCTATGGGAAAGGTGAAACCTGCCAATGCAGGGAAATTCCTTTCTGGCCCTTTAACAGCGACCTTAACGTAGCAGCGCCCGCATACCTGTGAAGAAAAGTTAACCTGCAAAACCTGTGAAGAAAAGTTAACCTGCAAAATAAGCCATTAACTGAGGGTGGGTAGGGTGGGAGAAGCTCTGGAGCCAAGTGAGGATTCCCAGGTAAGATCCTCCCTCTATTGTGTGGGCAGGTAATCCCTCCCCTACCTGGCCTGGTCTCCTTGGCAACGCTTCCCCCAGGTGGGATTGGACAACTGACTGAGGTAGGCGGAGACCTCCAGGTATCCCACCTGAGGGAAGGCAAAGCCAAGCCTATGCTGATGGAGCCGCTCCAGATCTAGGGGCTGCACGCGTCCACGCAAAGGGCGCCCCCCGTTTTAAGCGGGGAGCAGTCATTATGAATAAACTGGAAGCAGAAGCTGGGGTATGTTCATACACTTCCTAATTTCCCTCAGTGTAGTTTATGAAAAGTTTTCTGTCATAAAGTGGCCATTGGCAGAGGTGGGGGAGACTAATACTTCATAGGATGATGGTCTCCTTGCTCTGAAAGACATAGGGTTGTAGATTTATCCAACATGTTGGCTTAATTTTTCAAGGACATAACAGCCTCTTCCTGTAGTGCACAACTGTGTATAAATCACTGTTGATCAATTGTCTGTAGATGGATTTCTGTATTTAAAGAACTTAAAAGATCTATTCTAGTCCATGAAAAATGTTAATTGTTAAATATATTGCCTCAATGAGTAACTTTCTTTCTCCTCCCCCCCATCCCCTGTCACTTTCGAAGACAATTCTTAACGGTGATGAAAATACTCTAGTTTTTGAAAATTTGAACCCAGACACACTCTATGAGATTGGAGTTACTGCAATCTATCCCGATGAATCAGAGAGTGATGAACTGATTGGCAGTGAGACCACATGTAAGAAATTCTGAAATGCATTCATTCATGGATTACAATTTGTAACAATAGTATTCAAATGAAAGACATGTTTTTAATGCAAACTTGCCCTGTTTGTGCTTCTCCCCCTCCTATAGTGCCCGAGGTGCCTCTGACAACAGCAGGTAAGAGCCTGAATTCATTAATAACATTTTATATATGAGGATTATACAGATACCAAAAGACAGAGCTAGTCCAAACCAAGCCAGGATGCAGAGAAGCCAATGTTTCTGTACAGTATACTTAGTGGTGACTCATAAAAGGGGAGAGAGGCAGAGGCAATGGTGTCATTCTGGCAGTGGCAGCACTTACTAGTCAGGGTGAGGTGGAGATGAGGTCAAGTGACCTCTGGGTTGGTGGCAGTGCATACACCTGTAGATCTTCTGCCATCCTAGAGTTCCCCCAATTCACCACTGCCACTTTGTTCCCCCTGCCCCTGCCCCGAGTTCACCATCACTACTGGGAAGATACTACTGTCTTAATCTCTACTGCTGAAAGTACTCCTGTGTGTACACAGGCTTTGTCCCTTCTTGAGTTTCTCTCATGCGCTGTGGGATGTTGCTCTGGAGGTTTGCCTGAACTTCAGCAGGCTTTTCAGAGGGTGTGTGGTTTGAGGTAATGCAGCCAGAAGAAAAAAGTTGCTGCCACTACCCTATGTCCACTGAAGTACTTTCCACCCATACAAAGGATAGGGTGGCTTTTAAAAAAAGTGACAACTTGGTGAATTAATAGCAACTTTTGTATATTTGGTGATGTTCTACTCCCCATTAATCATGTTTAGCTGCATGCAACATTTCCATTCAATTCTCCTTTGCCCCTTCTTGTATAAGTCATTTTGATATAATCTTGCCCAAATTCTGCAGTTGGGTGGATTTTATTGTTCTCAGCAGGCCCCTATATGTGTATTGTTATTCCAAGGTGCTGCTGCTGCTGCTGATTTTCAGTAATGTCATGTAGAATGACTCATTATATGTTGTTGGTTATATCTATTTGCTAAACAACCCTTTAATAAATTCATTTCAGCTCCAACGGGTCCCCCAAGAAACCTTCAGGTATACAATGCAACGTCCAATAGCCTGACTGTCAAATGGGATCCTGCCATTGGACGAGTGCAGCGGTACAGGATCACCTATCGACCTACAACTGGCGATGGTGCTGAACAATCGGTAACCAACTCTGAAACTATTCTCTAATAGGGGGGAAAGCAGCATTGTGCTCCTGAACAAATATCTGCTTTTGAAAACATGAGCGTGTCAGATTGTTTTGTTTTCATGTTCTACAGTTCTGCAGAAAAGTATTTATATTACAAAATCAAAGAAAGTGGATTTGTTTCCTGTATAAGTAGAACCCACAAGATGACTCATGGTGGTCTTTCAGATGTAATCTGGCAAATATCAGTTTCTCAGAGCCTGCAGAACAAACAGTTGCCAGGGATTGCTTTTTACTGGGATGTTCTGTCCAAAGGCTCTTGCAAACACTGCAGATTTCTGACATACCATGGTGAAAAAGCATGCAGATTATTTTAAATTGTCATGTGTCACAGTTGTATGCAGTATGGTTGGTCACTGTGGGAGCAGAATGCTGACTAGAGAGGCATTTGTTCTGCTCCAACAGGACTCTTGTATTCTTATTTTGCTGTGTGTATTCACAGCTTCCTAGTGTGTTTATATTACTTGTTCATTTATTACTTGTACATGCTTTTCTCTTTATGGAAATGCTTTTTATGTAGGAACTTTGTTGCGTCTGGTCTTTGTAAATGCTGACAATATCTGTCCAACTGGCCACAACAGAAGCCAAAGATATTTCTTTGGAGCCCATAGGCAAAGCATTTAGATCATGAGACAATGTGGGAATCATCATGTTTCGCTGTTCCAATAAACATCAAGGTTAATTTTCTTTGGGTAGCAGAATTGGCCTTATATGCCCTTTAGCTGTAGATTGAGGACTTGGAGATCTGTACTCACTAACTAATATGTAGAAATAAGAAAGATGATCCATAAAGAGCTCAGATCATTTAACATTTAATATTTTATTCACATGGGTTTAACAAATGACTAATGTAGTTCTGGTATTTTTTCTTTAATCCACTGAAGGAAAAAGTCAAACAATGTATATTGACTTAGGCAGACAGTATTGTTTGGAAAACAGAAACTTGTATACTTGTAGTATATACAAACTGTATCCTTTCAGCATCTTTGGAATTTAGCTGCCTGCTCCTTCAATTTACATTTCATTCCATTGTTTTTTAGACCACAGTAGGAGGGAGGCAGAACAGTGTTGTACTACAAAAGCTGCAACCTGAGACACGTTATAGTGTTACGGTTTCATCCATATATGCAGAAGGTGAAGGGGGACGAATGACAGGCAGTGGCAAAACCAGTAAGTAAAACAACTTTGGTTTTCTCATTTGTGAAGAATTATGCAAGAGTAATGCTAAATCACTTATAAAGTTGGCAGGCTTGGCTTTTCCTTTGTTGAAGTCCCCACAGATATTCATTTCTTTATGTGCAACCCCCCCTTTTTTTTGAGAAATGCCAAAACTTGCTCTGAAAGTGAAAATATCTTCTTCTTTTTTCATGTCTGATTTTATATTGATAATTATATATAATTTCATATTGAAAATATCTGTAATCCTTATCTTAGAGGTTTGGCATCTTTTCTTTTTGTTTGTGTATAAAAGAGAGTGTGAGAGAGATAGTCTTTCTGGGTGATTTTTTTTTTTATTGCACAATCATCACACAATTCTTACTCATCTGTGGTGCAACCTTCCAGACTTATTTTTCCAGGTTTGGACTGCTGAACGCATTTACACAGTTTTCAGGGAAACCTGCTGGTCAGTGACCTTGTTGTCACTGGTAATAGGTGGCAGAGTTCACATCCCAATACTCTGTTATTTTTGTTTAAGTAAGTAATACAACATTAAGCTTAAGGATGAATGTCTGTCAGCTATATCACTCAGACTGGGAGCACACATGGAGACTGTTAAATCCAACAAAAAGAAGCAAAACATATCTACCAGCATGGCTACCTGCTCCCACTGCTGTAGTGCCTGGCCCTTTTATATGAATATTTCACATTTTCCTCTTTCCCCTCTATTTAAATTTAGTTCTTTCAAAGACATGTGCTCCTTTTATTCCACATTCTGGAAAGTCCCTTGGTGTCAACGTTCTTTTGGATGCTTATCATTACTACTCACTGGATTTCACTCAAGGATAATAAATCCCGGATTTTTTTTAAAAAACTGCAGCCAGTATGTGTACATGTTCTCCAAAAAACGTGCTCTTGATTAATTTGCCACAATTATCTTTTGAAATTTTCAAACTTTAGTTTTATGCGAAAGAGGAACATTCTGAATGTTCTGACATGGTTGACATGGTTGGCTAGAACAAGAGAGATGAATTAATTTTATTAAGACAAATTATACTTCGTAGTTATCTAGAATAGAAATAACTTTTTTTCTTAACAGTGGGAGACAAGTAGATAAGTACACTAGTCCAAAGAGTGGAAGGCAACATGGTAGGAATAGTTCAAGGGTATGTGTCATAAGGGACACTGTATTGTTGAGAGTGGGGAAGAATATTTATTAGTCATATTTTAACTGTCTTTTCACTATGACCACAGGCCTTGGGGACAAATGTGGCCCCCAGGCATTCTATCTAGCCCTTGAGGCTCTCCCTAGGCCATTCCCTAAGCCATGTACCTTACTGGCTCTGCTCTGTGCTTTCCTTAAATGTTCTTGCCTGGCTGGAATGTGTCTTTGCAGTGTGCTAATTCCTCTCGTTTGCCTGAACGGAGGGATAGAGATTTGTGTGTCTACTGAAGCCTCTGATTTTTGCATGGCTGGAATGTAGCTCACTAGACACAAATCCATTGCTTCTGCACTTTTGCCTCTAGCCCTGCCTGTTACTGGAAAGTTCCCCACAAGGGAAAGCAGCCCTTGGACCTGAAAATAAATCCCCCATCTACGGATGGGGGAGAAATTCAATTCAGTTGTCATTTAAAGGCTAAACTATCAAATTGGCCCTTTCCAAAACAATATGAGAACAGCCATCCTTTGAAATTCACATATATCCAAATTTTGCGTTGCAGTTCTCTGACCAATATTTTTGTTTTTGTTTTACCAAAATGCATCTATTGTAGAAAGTGTGAATAAAAATAAATGCATGAGTGAAAAAAAACATACAAACATGCAGTAGGGATAATTGTTTGCAAAAATGTGTACGTTAATCAAAATGCATATAAAATCTATTTATTAAGAGAATTTTTAACTAAAACGTTGATGAATTTCATGAGGGTGTTTTTTAAAAAAACAAACAAATGAACACAAATTTCTGCAAAATGTGGAATTTAAGTTGGGAAAAGTGAGAAACAGAACTGAAACTGACAAATCCTTCCCTCTCTATCCCCATATCTGCATTATGGAGTTACATCAGTATTTTACAACTGGATAGCTCAGTTGGTTAGAGTGTGGTGCTGATAATGCCAAGGTTACATGTTTGATTCCCATATGGGACAGTTAGAGTAGATGATCCCCAGGGTTCCTTCCAACTCTTTAATTCACATTTGCCCCATCCCTTGAGAGTGAAGACACAAAACAAGTGGCAACTCAGTCATGCCATGAGCAGCATGCCAGGCTAACTGTTGGGTTGGAAGGATGAATAGCTGTTCTTTCCTTCCTAAGCCTCCCTGTGAGTCAAACCAGCAGCAAGGAACTGCATCTTCTATTTTTCAACTCCCTTTGTGCTCAAGTATGGCAGACTAGATTCATCTTGCAAGTGTTTGTAAGTCCAAAGAGCAGTTTTTGGACAAAGTGTTACTTGTCACTGACCAAGGCTAGGCACAGCCACTCACATAAGAAGGCAACATGATGCACAATAGTAAGATTCTCTGAGCCTGACAATGAATTCTGTTTATCTCAGAACCTCTCAACACTGTGAAAAACCTCAGAGTCTATGATCCAACTACCAGCACATTGAATGTTCGATGGGATCATGCTGAAGGGAACCCTCGTCAGTACAAGTTGCTTTATGCACCAGTGGCGGGAGGTGCAGATGAACTGGTATTCCTTTTTACTTTTGTATACTTCATACTTGCCCTGCACTTGCAACTGTTTTTTGCTAGAGGTGGTTTCATAATTGGGCTGGGGCACCACTTAGAGCTGAATTTTCCATTCAGAAAATTGTGTATGGTACAACCCTCTTGGGACTGTATTACTTAAGTGTACAGGTGAGGAGTTCATATGTTTGACTCCTACTCTATGAGCATAGAGCAGTGGCAAGCCAGGGAGAAAGCTAGGGCACAACCCTTTTTGTTGACATCTGGCTGGGCAGATTAAAACATGCAGCAACCCTTTCCCTGCATGCAGGAAACAGCTTGCTGGAGTGGACAGAGCTACTGCTCTAGCCTCCTGGTGGGTAAATTTCTTTTGTTTACCAGCAAGGAGATGGGAAAGGTTAGAGTGGTGCAGACACACTGGCAGGGCTGCCAGATTTGCTCTGCATTTGCACCACACCAGACTCCCCAGTACCATGCCCCTCTCCCTCCCACCTGCCAGGTAGCGATTCCGCCTCACCTGGTGAGTTGCTGCTGTTGCATGCTGAACTTTCATAATTCTAGGAAGGTGTCTTGTTGTCCTTAAACAGCAGCAGCAGCAACCACCACCACCACCACCACCACCACCACCACAAACCAGCCAGTACCCGATCCAAGCAATGCGTTGGTTGATGCAACCACGGGGCTAAGCTGGCTCGTCTTGTTGTCCTTTGAACATGAAGATCAGTCCTTACATGGTAGAAAGTAGCCCAATAAAACCATTCCCTCTTCCTTTTTTCCTTTTGTAACCCAACAGGCAACTGTTCCAGGCAACACAAATTATGCAGTTCTAAGAAATCTCCAGCCTGACACACAGTACAAAGTAACTGTGATTCCTGTTTACCCAGAAGGTGATGGAGGGCGAGCATCTGACAATGGGAAAACTTGTAAGTAACACTATGTTGTTTTGTCTTCTTCATAAAATATTGAGGCATTGGGCTTTGAGCCACAATTCAGTGCTGAGCTACTTAAACCCACTTATTTTAATTAACTTAGTTAACTGCACCATATTATACTATTGTACAGATAGTTAAGATGAAACCTTTTGAGGCCCTTTTGCACACACTTCCCTCTATGGACAGGGACCTGTGAAAGGGTATTTTGCAATTCTCTAATGCAGAGTAGGATAAGAACATGAATATAGATCCCTCTGAGTGATAAGGTCTCTGCCACCATGTTATGAGTTTTCAAAGCAATCTTATTTGTGTCTGGTAGGAGTTTTTTCCAATTGGCTAAATTGGCCCGGCCTCTTGGTTTTTTTCGCCTACCTCGTAGCAACCGTCACAACTTTTGTGGTATTTGGTGGTTAGGCATTGGAATGTGTTGTTGGTGTTTCGGGGTGCAAGGTGTGGCCATCGCCTTCCCTGGCAATTTTGGGTATTCCGCTAAAGGAATCCGGCGGTCGTGGATCCTGTCCGATGCCCGTGTGGTGGGGGGCCATGGCACGACCCTCGGTGACATCAGGAAGAGAGCCTATAGTTGGATTAGCATCAACAGGCTTCCCCTACTGGTGGTTAACCCCTCCTCAGACTCACCCCTCTATGAGTGGGTGGAGTCTAATGTTCCGTGGTCCAATGCCTAAGCAAATACCTTCTCACATGCTGTAATCAATAAAGTTGTGGCCTTTACCGTACCCATTAACCTTACATTCTGTGTTCACGTGTCTTTATTCCCCAAGCGGGGATTGGGTCCTCAAATCACAATACAGGGTTGGAGAACTTCTAGCCCTCCAGATGTTGCTGGACTCAAGATTCCATCATCCCTGAACATTGGCCATGCTAGTTTGAGCTGATAGTAGTTGGAATCCCAACAACATCTGAAGTCCACTGATTCCCCACCCCTTGGCATCAGCATTCTTAGAATAGTCCATTCATTTTATAGCCACTCTCTCCTGTTACCTGGCTCTGCAACTAAGGAGTTATTATTTAGTCCAAAACTATCTGACATTATTTTTGATTCAGTAATGAGAGGAACAGCAAGAGGCATCCAAGTTTACAACCCAACACCAAACAGCCTTAATGTCCAATGGGAACCTGCACCAGGACCAGTGCAGCAATACAGAGTTGTCTATGCTCCATTGGTTGGCACACGGCCATCAGAATCTGTAAGTAATTTAACCTCCTGGGCCTTTCCATATATGAATTATTGGGTATAAAGGCATACTACAGAGCGGGCGCACCACTGCCTCCTTCAGTTCCCCTGGGATATTCCCAGGGGAACTGAAGGAGGCAGTGGTGCGCCCGCTCTTAAAGAAAACATCATTAGATCCCTTAGATCTATCCAATTACCGCCTGGTTTCGAATCTTCTATTCCTGGGTAAGGTGATTGAGAGAGCGGTTGCTGAACAGCTTGATAGGTTTCTGGATGAAACATTGGCTCTGGATCCATTCCAGTCCGGCTTCCGCGCTGGTCATGGGACCAAGACGACTCTGGTCGCCCTAACAGATGATCTTCGCAGGCAGCTGGATCGAGGCGGGTCGGGGCTGCTGATTCTTCTAGACCTGTCAGCAGCCTTCAACATGGTCGATCACGAACTCCTGGACCACCGCCTTGCTGACGTGGGGATCCAGGGCACAGTCCTTCAATGGCTGTGCTTGTTTCTCTCTGGTCGGGGACAGAGGGTGGCGCTTGGGGGGGAATTGTCATCGCGCCACTCCTTGGTGTGTGGAGTGCCTCAGGGTGCAATACTCTCCCCGATGGTTTTTAACATCTTTGTGCGCCCCCTCGCCCAGCTTGTTCGGAGTTTTGGGCTGGGTTGCCATCAGTATGCCAATGACACCCAGCTCTATCTGTTGATGGATGGCCATCCTGACTCGGCCCCAGACACACTGACCAGATGTCTGGAAGCTGTGGCTGGATGGTTATGTGGGAGCCGGTTGAAGTTAAATCCTTCAAAGACAGAGGTCCTCTGGCTGGGACGGAACGATATGGGATTGAGGGGGCAACTCTCATCTCTTGCGGGGGTGCAATTAGTGCCAGCACCGTCTGTTAAGAGTTTGGGTGTAATCTTCGATACCTCCCTCTCTATGGAGGCACAGATTACAGCTATAACAAAGGTGGCATTTTTTCATCTCCGCCAAGCTAAGCAGTTGGCCCCTTATCTCTCTCGCCCTGACCTAGCCACTGTGATCCATGCAACGGTCACCTCCAGACTGGATTATTGTAACTCGCTCTATGTGGGGCTGCCCTTGAGACTGACCCAGAAACTCCAGCGGGTGCAGAATGCCGCGGCGAGACTCCTTATGGGGTCTTTGCTGCGAGATCACATTCATCCGGTACTATACCAGCTGCACCGGCTCCCGGTGGAGTACAGGATCAGGTTTAAGGTGCTGGTTTTAACCTTTAAAGCCCTATACGGCCTAGGACCCTCGTACCTACGGGACCGCCTCTCCTGGTATGCCCCACAGAGGAACCTACGGTCTGCAAATAAAAACGTCCTGAAGGGCCCAGGCCACAGAGAGGTTAGGCTGGCCTCAACTAGAGCCAGGGCTTTCCAATCTGGTGGAATGCTCTGTCACAAGAGACTAGGGCCCTGCGGGACCTGACATCTTTCCGCAGGGCCTGCAAGACAGAGTTGTTCCACCAGGCCTTTGGTCAGAGCGCAGCCTGACTCCCTCCTCTGGCAACCTGCACAGAATTTTGCTTAACGGTTGCCATCAATTTGATTTTAATTAATTTTTATAATGAAATGTTTTTAGAATGTTTGATTATTTGATTGTTGTCAGCCACCCTGAGCCCGGCTTCGGCTGGGGAGGGCGGGATATAAATAAAATTTATTTTTTATTATTATTATTTATTTCTGGTGAAAAAATAAATATCTATGTAAAGTGTCCTATTCCATCCTACTTCTCTGAATGTCATTCTGTATTTGCTGCACATATTTTTATTTAACTGTAAACATCTGTAGATCAAAATCAGAGAAGGTAAATGTTAAATGCAAGGTCAGGATCATTTGTTAGAAAACATTAAATTTCTAACTGCCAGTTTTATTTTCGACCTTTGTTGAAATCTGGGAGGAAAGTTAGTCAGCTTATTTTGGGAAGCAAACCAATTTCGCCACCTAATAACTCTCTCAGATGACTGCTTGGCTGCACCCTATAACATGCACTGAACTTGCTGCATGTTTGGGGGTAACTTTCTCTTACATGTATTTATGATTAAAGAATACATTTTCCCTCTTAAAATTCTCAGTATTCAGCAGATACCCTGTTGTATTGCTTTTTGCCAACCTGGTGCCCTCCCGTTGTTTCTGGAGCTGAAGGGAGTTGGAGTCCAAAACATCTGGAGGTCATCAGGTTAGGGATAGATGACAGCTGGGATAGCTCAGTTCATAGAGCATGAGACTCTTAATATCAGGGTTGTAGTTAAAGCCCCATGTTGGGAAAAAGATTCTTGCATAGTAGGGGGTTGGACTAGATGATTGTCCCTTCCAACTCTACAACTCTATGATTCTATGATTTATGAATGGGCAACTTCATACATTATAGCTGCCTCATAAAGGATGGCGAGAAATGCTTCTGCATGATGGTGGCTCCATACAAGAACCATAGTGTGTAAAAACAGCTTGCTGTGTAGACTGGCACCTGCCACAAAGTCCCCAACATAGTGGTGGTCTGTGGTACTGTGGAAAATTAAGTGGCAAGCACATTACAGCTCTGCTTGTTGCTGCTGTCAACAGGCAGCAAATAAGTCCACCGGTGGGCGGGCACTGGTTTGAGAAGAGGACAGCCAGAGGGCACTTTGCCAGGGTGCTACTTCAAATCTGGCCCTGGTTAATTTAGTCTGAGAAATTAAGGGAAGGATTTCATTAAAAAACAACCTTCCCCTAGTTCATTCAAAAATTACAGCAGCAACAACAAAAAAGCGTTCAAGTGTAAGGAAAGTTGTCTAAGAGCAAGATTGTTTGTGAAGAGCTCAAGAAGCTTTCTTCTCATACTATCAAGCTCAGATTTTTTTAAAAATTTAAAAGAAAACAGCAGTTTAAACTTCAATGTTGCTTTCTTTTTAGGTTGTGGTACCAAGCAACACCCGCAATATTTTACTAGAGCGTTTGATTCCTGATACACCCTATTCTGTCAATGTTGTTGCTTTGTATGCTGATGGAGAAGGAGATCCAAGTCCTGGACAGGGAAGGACATGTAAGCAGAAAACACATGTTTTATTGCTAGGATATAGTTGTATGTTATGAATTATTATTCTCTCCAAGCTCTGCTGGTATTGTTCAGTTGTCACATTTCTGCATTAGGTCTTACTTGCAGATAAGCTATTGCACGGCTTCATACAGTGAAGAAGGGTTACTTTCTAGACTTCAGTTTTCCAAATTCCACTTCATTTCGTGCCCTTATTTATCTCTCCTTTTTCTTTTAGTGCCTCGCAGTGGGCCCAGGAACATAAGAGTCTTTAATCCTACTACAAACAGCCTTTCCGTTCAATGGGAACATGCTGATGGACCAGTGCAGCAATACAGAATCATATATTCTCCCACGGTTGGAGATCCCATAGATGAATATGTAAGTGTTCTCATGAAGGCATGTTAGAAATATATCACAGCTTATTTACTTCAGTTTAAGTATTTTTGGCTTTAGCTTCCATAGGAAGTCAGTTTATCAGGAATTCTGCATGTTCACATTCCTATTGAATCGTTTTGTCCTACTTTGTAAGCTTGCATTTTCCTGTCCCATAGGTATTGATGGATTGAAAAATACATTACTTGTCTGCTGTTTGCAAAAATATGAGCATGTGCAATTAACCAAACCATAGTGTGTATAGTCTGTGTACAGACAATAGCTATCTTTGGAGATGGTGTATTCTTTACCCTTCAGTGTACACACTCATTATTTCATATTTCCTGGGGATATCTCTGATATTTGACAGGCTTTAGTGGTGCTACAAAAGCAAAACTAGGGGGGGGATCTACTTTGTTTTTTTGTTTTTTTCCCCAAGCCATAAGATCCACCCACCAGAGCGATGTGAAAAAGAATTCAAGAATGCCAAACCTTTGAGTCTGTTTTGAGCACCAGGCCTGAGCTCAGTAGTCCTTGCCCACCCACAGTAAAGGCACACCCTTTCAAGAATATTCCCCTCTCCCAGAATGTGTCCTCCTTTGGACAGAGTACACTCTTTCCTGTCTCTAAACATTTCCTCATTAGTTAGAAAAATAAATGCACGGGTTTCTTATGGTGTAGCAAAGCTCCTCCCTCTTCTTTCGATATTTTTGCATAGATACCAGACTACTGAAATGGAATTAGTACTTCCTTAGCAGCAAGTGGTAAACTTTATTCTGAGCAACATTTGTCTGTACAGAGCTTTTTGGTACAATCCAGTGCAGATTTAAGCATACACAATGACATGTTCAAGGTCTTTGATACTAATGGACTTAAGTTTGCTGAACTCTGTGTTGGACTGTATCTTAAGTATAATCTTGGTTCCCTTTGACAATTTTTAACTGGCCTTACAGTACACATTCCTCTTTTGTGGAGCTATATATTTCTGTGAGCCTGTTCTGTGCAGTTGGGGAGATCAATAGAGAGCGACCTTAATTGTCATCTGTGTCTAAAGACCATCATGTATCTGACTATTATGAGCGGTATTGGCAGTCTGCAGCTTTGATCTTTTTTTCTTTTGGTTTGTTTGGAGTTCTGCCAAGATTTTTATAATTTGCAAGTGAACTTCCTTCTCCTTATTTGGCAGCACAACTTCGGTGAATGCCTGCAGAATTCTCTTAGAGATGCACAGCGCAGCCAAATTATTTCCCCATAGGGAGGTTGATGGCATGACTTCTGACTTCTGTGGAAACTTAGTTCAGCCCATAAAAACACCACCTAATTGTTCATGACGGTTACTTACTTCTGAATGATAATATATTTTGCTACAACTTGGCATTATACAGAAAGCACATTGTACTGAAAATGGTGCTCATGCAATAAAGAAATGGTGCTCTCCATTTCACTATGGGAATTTCACTCACTTGGGGGAGGGGAGAGAAATTAATGGCAAATCTTCCCAGAAACATGAAGAAATAAACATGAACTATTCAGAGGACATTTTAACCATCACATTTAAATATTACTTATGATGGTTCCCACCCCTCACCCTCCATAATTCTCATCTTTTATCATCTGGGCTGTGTACATATTACTGTCTTAAAATGTAGTTAAGTTGAGTCTTGTTCTCAGTTCTGATCAAAGCTGATTTGGAGCAGAGTGTATCAAACTCAGTATTTCATAAGAAACAACAGGATAGATTTAGGATATATATGGACTTTGGCTATCATGTGTACAATGCTTCCCAGACTACTATTGGGAGTATGGAGAATGCAGAACTAATGGGAGTATGTATACAGCCCTACTTTCTTCCAGGGCTGTCTCTGTCTTACACATTTTAGATCAAATGCTTGTGTAATCCAGTTCTACTGAATTGGATGGAGTTATTTCAGACCACTAGTTTCTTACCAGAAGCAGAGATATGGTCCTCACATTCTCTGTCATTCTGTTTCCATTCAGACAAAAAGTTAAGGACAAGAGTTGTCACTTCTTCTTCAAACCATTGTCTTAAATATATTTTGAAGGAAACAATTTACAAAATGCAGTTACTAGACTTGATCCACAGATAGTCTCATCAGCTGCTTGTCTGCTACCCTTCCCTGCTGCCAGTCAAGACAGCACAGTACAACCATGGTAGTGTGATTATCTGGTTGGAAGGGATGAAGGAACAGAGTTTGTGAATTCAATCCCCCCCTTCCACTTTGCATTCCAAACTGGTGAATAGTTTACTGTCACAACTCCCCAGTCCCCTTAAAACATGCATTTTCCTCCCACATCTGCTGTTTTTCTAACAAAGGTGCAGATGTAAGAAAGTGATCTGAGTATGGAAATAAGCAGAGCTTAGTCATATGTGTACAGGACAGAACTAGTTGGTTCTACTGTACTTCTGCATTCTCTTCCTGCATCAGCCCCTGGTTGCAGGCTGTATCCTGATTTTTCTACACAGTCCTGTTATTTTCGCATGCCGAAAGAAACTGCAGTTGTTACACACATTGGAGGCTCACTGCACCATCCCAAGGGGTTTTCTGGTCTGCCGCCACTCTCTACTGGTTGCTATTTTGCCATTCTTTCTCTAAATGTGCATGTACAACAGTAGTACCTTCCCCCACATGCAGTTTGTTCATATAAATGGATGTTGGGCTATCCTTGAAAGAAAGGCTTTGGTTTCCTGGACGTGTGCCAGACATGTTTGGCAATATGCTTGAGTGTTGCCAGATGCTGCTCTAAAAAAATTCTCATTGGTAACAAACATCACTTTATCCACATTACAATGGCATTTTAAAATATAAATATCATAAATTAATGTCCCATCTATTACCCTAGGCAGCCTAATTTTGATGGGGCTGAAATTATTATTTAAAAAATGTTTCTTTATTATAAATCCATGTGCTCCTCATCCTTTTCCTATTGTGTTCTTTTTACTTTATTTTCATTTCTATTCTTTTCTTTTCTAATCACACACACAAACACCTATATAAATATTACAGTGAAAATATTTTCTATCCCTGATGCCCATGCATTGGTTTGGATCCAGAACTGCCCTTCATTCATGGTAGGATCAGATCCTTCTGCTAGTGAAGGCTGGAGATGACAGAAATGATGCTCTCCATTTTCCCCTGTGCCACCTTCCAAATTGTTCCAGAAGCTCCCCATATGAACTATACAAGGAGCTTCAAGAGATATGGGGAATAAAAGAATGCTATGTATCCCTTTCCTCAGCAGGAGTGTTTTATGTGAGTGGAACCTTGCTAATGGGCCTTATGGAACCTATGAATAAAAGCATAGCTGCTTGTTCAGTGTGGAGTAGAACTCCAAGTTGTACTACTACAGCTTTGAGCAATTTACGGTTCTACAACATTTACTCGATTCCCATTATGTTCCAGACAACAGTGCCTGGCAGAAGAAATAATGTATTGCTACAGCCTTTGCAGTCAGATACACCCTACAAAATTACCGTTGTGGCAGTTTATGAAGATGGAGATGGTGGACAGTTGACAGGAAATGGAAAAACAGGTACATCTGATGTGCTGTTAAATAATATGCAAACAACTGAGGTGCAAATGGTCCTTAACTATCCCCCCCACCCAGAAGTAGTGGTAGAGGAGTTGTTGCCATGGTTGATATTTGCCAAATGGACCTTCATTTGAGATCCTATCTCAGCATTCCTCAAATATTTGCACATGCAACATGAAATGCTGTGTGTCTGCATAGGGAAAGATTGAATGTCCCAACACAGAGACATGGCAGAATTACAGCCATAACCTGGATCTTTGGGAACACTTTGGGTTATCTAATCACTATCACTGTCCAATCCATTCATCTGCCAGGAACCCAGTCTGCTAGATGTCATACAGGCATAGAAATAACATTTTATGCTACCATTCTAACTTTATACTCAATTTTTGTCTTCTTCAGTTGGGTTGCTTTCACCTCAGAACATACGCATTTCAGATGAATGGTACACACGGTTCAGAGTTGCCTGGGATCCTTCACCATCTCCTGTTCTTGGGTACAAAATTGTCTACAAACCTGTTGGTAAGGCTGAGCTTAAGATATTCAAGTACACTTGACATTATTTAATATTTGTTCATTTCAAGACTTAAACACTATGAGAATGTGACTGATATAAATGTGAAAATGAGTCTTCTCTCTGAGCTCTTGGAGATCTGCTCTCATTAAGGCAAATGAAAATTCATTTTTTCCTTTAAGGTACCAATGAGCCCATGGAGGTGTTTGTTGGAGATGTGACTTCATATACATTGCACAACCTGTCTCCTAGTACTTCCTATGATGTAAATGTTTATGCTCAGTATGATTCTGGACTCAGTGCACCTCTGGTCGATCAAGGCACTACATGTAAGACTACTTTTCATGCTTTTGGTTTCACTGTATATTAACACAGAGGAGCCTTTTCTGGGCTAGTAGATGTGAGAAAAATAACCTCAAATGGGAGGTTCCATCAGTTAGTGCATGCCTACCCCATGGGACAGGTAGTGTTGGAGGATTATGCTGGGCTTTCAGAGAAACATGGCATTGTTCAGGAAATGTGCAGTTCTCGGTTACTGTGTGGGAACCTAACACCATTCTGCTATCTTGTGCTTTATGTTAGGGATGCAAATACATTTCTCATTATCATAAAATCACATACCCCAATTACTAAAACTGCAACTTGCTGTTGCTGAGAAAATGTGATTCTTGCCTCCCCTCAGTACACATACAGTACCTATTAGTTGCAGTGTGAGTTCAATAGCCTATTACTTGTGGTAGAATAAGTGATATTTTAAGAATAAAGACATTCGTCATAGTTTCATAATTTGCTTTTAGCTTTCATATTGTAGTTCATGGAAATTTTTCTTTCACGCTTTGCAGTGTATTTAAATGTCACTGACTTAACAAGTTATAATGTGGGATGGGACACTTTCTGCATCAAATGGACAGCTCATCGGGCAGCTACTTCTTACAGACTGAAGCTAAATCCAGCTGATGGTAAATATATATATATTGGGTTGTGCATGCAACTAATGTGAAGACTGTAACACATTTCCACCTAAACCTTGAAGAGCAAGGAATCTCCTGTCAGTGTGCCTCTCACAGACCCCTACTGTCATTTCTTGCATTCCTAGGTTCCTCTGAAGATGGATAACTTTAATAAATGGGTTGTGTTCCCAACCAGGGATACGGCAGATGATCTCGTTAGAGATCTTAATCATTGAAAGGCTGGAGGCAGCAGGAACACTTGGGGCAAATACCTGTAGCTCTCCATAAAACAGTACCAGTGTTTGATTGCTTATAGGAAGTGTTATGCTCCTCTTATTCCCCTCCTTTCAACATATTCTGCCTCAGGCTGTTCCATAGTTGTCCTTCATTTAAATAATTTTTGCTCCTTGAGAGTTTAGTAGCTGAGTAGTATGGATAATATCTCTTTCCCATTATAACATATGCCCCTCCTGTTTGTTGCAGGATATGAATATATATTTCTATACCACAGCTACTCCCACAGTATCTCTACTACAAAACAAGAAAAGTTTGTTGTTTTTTAATCCCCATTCCTTTTATTTTTCACAAATGTGGTACATGTGGACATTAAGAAACACTAGTGCAGATCAAAGGAAGGATTGAACTTAAATCTCGAAGCATGTTGCCTGCTAAGCATCCTTCTCCTCTGTTGTTATGGAGATCAGTTGTTCCACACCTTTCCCTTTTCATATCCTGGCACTGTTCTGTACCCGCCTGCAATCCAGATGCTCCAAACTTTCTTCCAAAAGTTCTGGAAGCTAAGCAGAACACTCCATTGACACAACCATTCCCTTCTTTGCTGTATGTACTTTAGTTTTCCGCTTTCAGCCATTCAGCAAGCATTCATAAGCTTCTACGTTCTAAGCATTTTAAAGTCATTATTTTACCTATTTGCAGGATCCAGAGGACAAGAAATTACAGTGCGTGGAACAGAAACCAGTCACTGTTTCACTGGCCTTTCACCAGACACAGAGTATGATGCTACTGTGTTTGTTCAGACTCCAAACCTTGAGGGGCCTCCGGTGTCTACAAGAGAAAGAACATGTAAGTGGCAGATAACAATAAGAGTAGTAGTGGTGGTAATGTTGATTTAAAGTACATTGAATGAATGTGGTCAAAGTAATTGTGCTTGGAGATATTATCATTTTTGAGCTTGTAAAAACACTGTAGTATTTTTAAGGAATCCTAGAATTGTAGAGTTGGGAGGGACTCCGAGGGTCATCTAGTCCCCCTATAGAAATCTTTTGCCCAACTTGGGGCTTGAACCCAAGACCCTGAAATTAAGAGTCTCTTGTTCTATTGACGGAGCTATCAGGCAGCATCTAGTTTTCCTTTGTTTCCTATTTGTGAGATTTCATGCATGAATTGGGCAACAGATATATTTTCCATGGGGGTGGAATCCTAAAACTTTTGGATTCTAACCTTCTCTTGTCTCAAAATCTTTCACCAATCATGTATTGTTGCCAGCCAGGTTCTTGGCACTTCTTGACCTCCTGCCAGGATTTTGCAGTCCCAGGTGGGATGATTAGAGTTCTTTGAGTACAAAAGGTGAATTACAAATGATTTTAAAACACCGCCTCTCTTATCTCTCTGTGTGCATACGAAGAACAATAGAAGTTTATTTTCTTAAAGATGGACATGTCAGATAAGTTGCAACCAAATGAACGTCTGTCAATTGTATTTCTCTGCAGTGGATATTACTAATTGCAACTCACAAAGTTAAGAATATTGAATATGTAAAATATTTTAATTCAGTATTTTTGTTTCAGTGATCAAGCCAACAGAACCACCAACTCAGCCACCAACTCCCCCTCCTCCTCCAACAATCCCACCAGCTCGAGATGGTAGGTGCTTACCAAAGCATTTATCTTATTTCTGCCATGTCTATGAAAGCAGGGCTTTGAGAGTACTGTTGAATAAAGGCTCTGATGTTACTATAATTTAGGGTGCTCATGATAGCTTGTGAACAGAGAAGTAAGTTCTGTTTAAAACTGTGTTTGACTCTTCCCATATATTCCCTAGTCTTTTACGTTTCCAGAGCGTTCATGTTTGTGTTCTTAGTCTGAGTTCTATAAACATGTTTTGTGCATTTGAGCCTTTGAATGTATTTTTCATAAATTCCAATGGGGGAAATGGTTTTTTAGATGTATTCTATATGTTACATTGAAAAGCTTGACACATGCTGTTCTTCAAATTATCATCTCAATTTCCTTAATTATTCTGTACGTGTCAAATGACTTAACTGAATCCAATGAACTTTTCAGTATGCAAGGGTGCCAAAGCAGATATAGTCTTCTTGACTGATGCTTCCTGGAGTATTGGAGATGACAATTTCCACAAAGTGCTGAAATTCGTTTTTAATACAGTTGGAGCCTTTGACCTAATCAACCCTGCTGGAATTCAGGTTTGTCTATTTTTCCTGTCTAGTAATAAACAAGAGAAACCAAGACTCTAAAGATTCTTAAAAGAAGCTGCTAGATTTCAATTTCAGCCAAAGCTAGAAAAGTGATTCAGTCTATAGCCCATGCTTCCAGATTCTGTCTTCATGCTTGCACTATGGATTCCATCATCCCCTTTCCATGACCATGAAAGAGTGGATCATAGGTGTTCTCCAGCTCATGGATGGGCATTTTGCTGATTCCGGGGATGAAGATACAGTAAGAGGGCGACACTTATGCTTCCCTAATGGCCATAAGCCCCAGTCACCATTGCCAGTAGTCTGAGATGATGGGAGTTGCAGTCCTCAGCATCTCCGGGTACCACATTTGTTATCCTTGCATTAGTCAATTCACTAGACCTTCAGTTTCCCCACCCTCAACAAATGGCAAAACTGGCTAGCTTGAGGCAAAACTGATTCTGACCCTCATAGGATTGAATATTCTTTAAAAGAGTAGCACGGGTGCACAATATTTTGCTGCATTTTGCCCTTTACACCCTTCTACCCTGGACAAATTGCCACCCTGTCCTTGGTGGGTTGGCTCTTATCATTTTTCCTACTTGCAAGACATTCAGAGTTTGGGTGGCCTGATTTTCAGCAATGTGGGGTGTATGTGTGTGCTTCCTTTACTTTGTAGTATGGTGAAATGCTTGTTAGACTGTAGAAACCGTACCTTGCAAATGACAGCTTGGCTGTTTGAAAAACCCTTTCATCACATGCATGTAATAACAGCCAATAAGCAGGTAAGCCTGTATGTGATGCAGACTGTTTAACTGGCTACCACACCCACAGCTTCCAAATCATGGACTAGATCATTCTTATATGTGCCAAATCCTTCATTAACATTTCCTGTACTCCCATTCCCTTCCCCCCGTGGTATTGAACAAAATTGCATTGTTGGAGCATTCATCCCAATAATGCCAGATTTAATTTTTTGTTTCAGGTTTCTTTGGTGCAATATAGTGATGATCCAAAGTCTGAGTTCCATTTGAATACATATGATGATAAGGCACAAGCACTAGGAGCAATTCAGAATATTCGGTATAGAGGAGGGAACACAAAAACAGGTACTTGTGGGAGGATTTGAGTTCAGTTTTTTAAATACAAACATGGTCTCTATGCTTCACAGATTTGGGATTGTATCCATCGTCAGTCCTACTCAGAGGTGGAATCTAGACACATAGAAAAAAAAGTGAAAATGCTTTTTTAAAAAAAGTTTTTGAAAAATATATTGAATTTGCCATAGCTCACCATCGCCATCTAGTGCCACATTTGTATAATGCACTTTACAACACACTTAAAACATTTTATTTGCAGCTGTATAGCTGAGTCCAAGGGACATGGGTGGCACTGTGGGTTAAACCACTGAGCCAATCAGAAGGTCGGCAGTTCGAATCCCCATGATGGGGTGAGCTCCCGTCACTCGGTCCCTGCTCCTGCCAACCTAGCAGTTCGAAAGCACATCAAAGTGCAAGTAGATAAATAGTTACTGCTCCAGTGGGAAGATAAATGGCGTTGCCGTGTGCAGCTCTGGTTCGCCAGAAGCAGCTTAGTCATGCTGGCCACATGACCTGGAAGCTGTACGCCAGCTCCCTCGGCCAGTAAAGCGAGATGAGCGCCGCAACCCCGGAGTCAGCCACGACTGGACCTAATGGTCAGGGGTCCCTTTACCCTTTAGCTGAGTCCAAAATTCAGCCACTGAAAATAATGGACATGACTAACTTAGGCACATTAATTTCTCTCAGTCTGCTTTGAGTATAACTTAGTTGGATACAACCTTTTAATTTCATTCCAATGTTAATGTGTGTGCTACTAATATTATCATTTTTGTTTGATCACCGCAATGAATTTTGTTTCACCATCTGCAGGCAAAGCACTTACATTTATCAAAGATAAGGTCTTGACATGGGAAAGTGGTATGAGGAAAGGAGTTCCCAAGGTACTTGTTGTTGTAACTGATGGCCGGTCACAGGATGAAGTGATGAAAGCTGCAGCTGTCATACAACATTCTGGTAAGTTGCTTTTACGTGCCATAACATTGTACAACTATAATTCCGCTAACTTCATCAAATGTCAGATTCTGTATTGTTAGGAAGGCTGTAATATACACAGTTCAAATAATCAGTGAACATTTATGAGCCTGATATCTGTAAACCACTTTATCCAGTATCACTTTGCAGTGGACTGAATCCAGTGCTGTTCATGTACAAGGAGGGCAGATTTCCACTTGCACATCAGGGGATCCTTTGAAGAAGTTTTGGGAGGAAGGGGAAGCTGTGTAGAGCAAGTGGAAATCTGTTCAAGCATTGTTGGATTTCACCCTGGCTAAACTCTGTTGTACATGTAAGCTTTTTATTTGAACATTTATTTATTTATAGAAATATCTACCTGCCTTTCTGATGCCCATGCACCACAGATTTAGTCACTTACCCTCTTCAGGATATGATGTTTTCCTTTTTTTAAAAGGAAACGATAAATGTACACACTTTACACATCTCCCTTGAGTTGTATGTCATCCCCTCATAACAGATTGCTTAGATGTTATCTTTGAGAAGAACATGTAGAAATATACTTGTGACGAGACTAACTCAATTGATACTACATTTGCAGGTTTCAGTGTCTTTGTTGTTGGTGTGGCTGATGTTGATTACCATGAACTGGCCAAGATCGCCAGCAAACCCAGTGAACGCCATGTCTTTATAGTTGATGACTTTGATGCTTTTGAAAAGATTGAGGATAACCTCATCACCTTTGTTTGTGAGACAGCTACCTCAAGTAAGTCAAATGCCACTTCTCTCTAATCTTCTTAAGAATAAATTTACCTGTTGGATTCTAGTGATCAAAGAGCCTTCCATGAGTGGAGGGACACGATTAGATACAACCCCCTGTATGCATTCTTTTCAGTACCACCCTTTCTAGCACATTCCCTCATGCCTCCACAGAAATCTGCTCTTTATGAAGAGGGGTGTCCAGATTGTCCTCTGATGCTGTGAGATGAGCTGCAATGGAAAGGGAATATCAACAGAAAGCCCCATGTACATACAACAGCTTATTAGGTGCATGCTGAAACTCTTAGAATACCAGGCAAAGCATCTGCGATATATAAGCTTGTCTAGTCTCACTCTGAAAACTTCCAAAGGAGGAGATTCTGCAGTAACCCTGCGCACCTTCCAACAACAATGCTGCTGGCTCATTCATTATTTCATTTGACATGTTTCTTTTTCTGTTTCAGCTTGCCCTCTCATGTACTTGGATGGGTACACTTCTCCTGGTAAGAATTTATACACCAGTTTCCCCGCCTAGTAAAGTGTCTGCACATTTTCTAAATTCCACAAGTCTCTTTCCCTTTGAACATAATAATAATGATGAAAAACATGTTCTCCTTTATGATACAGGCTTCAGGATGCTGGAAGCTTACAACTTAACGGAGAAGTATTTTGCTTCAGTACCAGGCGTTTCCTTGCAGTCAGGATCCTACCCCAGTTATGTGGCATACAGGCTTAATAAAAATGCCTTTGTTAGCCAACCCACAATGTAAGCTGTGCTACCTTTCTTCTTTTCTTTTTTTAACTGGGGAAAGTTGACTGTGTGTGGTTACATGGAACACATAACTTTCTGGAATGATGGGTGATATATTTTGCTTAGTCTGCAACATTAAGAAATATGCTCAAAAGGAACTGCAACAACTTTCTTAAACAATGTACCACTTTTCTTCTTGCTTAAAATATTTAGTATTTCCAGGCCTGCTTTGTTTCTCCATTCCCTATACAGGCTTTTATTGACATGGCAATTGAAATCTGTTGCAATTATTCAGTTTCAAACTCGGCTATTAGTGGTTAGTGGTGGGGAAAATTTTAGCTATAGATGCATGATGGTAGTTGTTCCATACAGTATATTGCTAGCTGCTAAATATTCTTCACTCAGACTCACCAGCTCATTTGCCAATAGGAGAGGAATTCTGAAGGTTTATTAGAATAAAACAGTTGCATAGTTTGGAGAGGTTGAAGCACCCAAGCCCTACAGAAACATGCCAGTGCTCTGTATATAGCCAAGACAAAGCCACAGTTTTTGAGGGGAGCAAATTGTACTAAGTGAGAGGAACTCATAGCTTTATTTACATTTGATTTCCCCCCTCCCTGAATTGCTCTCCTTTTTGAATTGCCTCCCAAAAGTCGTTATTGGACTCTTATTCCTAGCTAGTTCCCCAACAATATTTCTGCTGCTACTCTTTCTCCTCTCCAGGCAAATTCTAAGGGTCCTGTTGCTTAATGACCCTGAAGATTACACTGCAGTTTCTGTCACCATCGCCTCTTACCCCTTACAGCAGGCATGGGGAAACTGGGCTGGGGCTGATGGGAGTTGTAGTTTAGCAACATCTGAAGAGCCAAAAGTTCCCCACTTCTTTATAGGCTCAGTCTATGGTCTGGATAGCTATCTCATTTTGTTACTGAAAAAATAGAATTTAATACAGTTCTAGTGAATGATTAAGAATCAAATTATGTACCCATCCAAAACAGTTCAGATTCATAATGCTTTTCATTACAGTGGGAAGGAAAAGCAGTCAAATAGGCAAACTGAAGAATATTGGGAAGTTTAAACAAGCCTTTCCTCCCTTTCTGGCGAGAGCTTCTTTAAGTCTTAAATGCAAAGTAGCCCTCTCGGAATTTCTTTTTGAATCTTCTTCAGTACATCAGTCTTTGTGAGGTTTGAGTGGAGCGAGTGATCAACTGCTGAGCAAAGGTCTGTGTGTTCTGGATCTTGAGTGAACCACAACTTCGTTGTGAAATTTGTAATGCAAATGTCACTGTGTTGACATTTTCCTACAGTCTTTTCTGTGTTTCAGATGAAACATTATGAAGTTCATTAGCCTTTTTCATGCATTTTCAATGAGCAATAATCTATGCTTTCTTTAATAGGGAGATTCATCCAGATGGATTACCAAAGGCTTACACTATCATATTGTTATTCCGCCTTCTCCCGGACACCCCCACTGAACCATTCGCAATTTGGCAGATAACAGACAGAGATTACAAGCCACAAGTTGGAGTTGTTCTTGATTGTAAGAATGATTTCACCTGCTTATAGTATGAATAGAATCTCTAAATGGAACTTTATGGCTAAATTTCCATCCTTTCTTCCCCAATCTGTCAAGCTCAGAACATTATTGAAATATTTATTGTTGCAATCCAATATTTGTTCAGTACCAGAGATCAACAGGGAAGAAAATTCTGAGGTAGACTGAAACTAATTTGCACAGTTATGTGCAATTTGCATAATATTTGCCTGGACCCTGTGTTTGCAAAACCGCAGCTGATTGTGAAATCTTCTATTTGGATGAAATCATCCAGGAAATACTTTAATCTGAGCTTTAAAAATAGAAGTTATTAGGAATGGATCAGCCACTAACTTTGAGAAAGATCTTGCCATTTTTATTATCTGAAATTATACTTTGCAAACTCTAGAAATGAACATACTGCTCACCAAAGTACACCAACTAGAAGGATGTTAATTCAATGCTCCTATATCGGCATAATCAAAGGCCAGGCAGAGTTCCAGCAGTAGATATATTGTTTGTTGGTCAGCATTTGTGAGCAGTCAACTAAGCCAGATGTTTCTCTAGTTCATCATATTCTGGTGGCATGTGAAAAGAATAAGTAAATACCAGGAAGTTTTGCTTTCATCTTTATACTGAAATAATCTTCCTTCAGAGTTAAACTGCCATAAATCATGCTACTTCTATGTAGTGTCTTTTGAGGGAGGGAAACTGGCAAGTTGGGAACTGCAAGAAGCCATTCATCTCTCAGCCACCTGCAGCAAGCATTGGCACCAGGTGTTTTAACACAGTGTTTGGCTTATCTCAAAGCGTACTTACCCAAAGTGCTCCAGTAATTGGCTTGCATTCTGTGCCAGTGAGCTTTGCTGTGTCCTATCCATTTAAAGTTTTATGATAGGTTGATATTTATTTGGGCCCCGAGACATCAAATAATGTACTTTACAATGTGTACTGACCATGAATCTGGTATTATTTCTGTTTATTTTTTATTAGTAAACCTGAGACAAGTGGATAATAAACATTCATGATTTGGCCCTAGTAATACATTCTTTGCTGCTTGTGACAAGTTTAATCAAATTAGACTGCATATGTTACTGGGGGCATGGAGTGTTATAAAACTGTAACTAATTTAACCATGCATATAGTCAATAATTTTTTTTTCTCCCCCAGCATCCAGCAAAGTATTATCATTCTTTAACAAGGACACAAGAGGAGAGGTTCAGACAGTAACATTTGAAGGTGATGAAGTTAAGAAACTCTTTTATGGAAGTTTCCACAAGGTAAATGCTGACAATTGTGTGCAAATTGTTATGAACAAAAGCATTTTTCTTGAGAACAAAAAACC
Source organism: Podarcis filfolensis (assembly GCF_964270895.1). Classification (NCBI taxonomy): domain Eukaryota; kingdom Metazoa; phylum Chordata; class Lepidosauria; order Squamata; family Lacertidae; genus Podarcis; species Podarcis filfolensis. The sequence goes on along the minus strand of NC_139606.1, from coordinate 39,633,748 downwards.
ATACTTGCTAGTTAGTAGATATAGATAGATTCAATAATTTATAAGTCAATTCAAGCAAATATTCTTGAGCTTTTACCGTTAATGTAGATTGAATATTTATGATAGGTTAACATATTGAATATGTCCAGTTCAATGGGGCTTGATTGCAAGTACCGTACTTTTCGCACCATTACACTCAGTTTTTTTCGTCTAAAAGGTAAAGGGAAATGTGTGTGCGTGTTATGGAGCGAATGCAGGCAGGAGGAACCGCTCTTGCTGGCTGTTCGGCAGCCTCTCTTCCTCCGCTTGGCTGGCTGAGAAGCCGGCAACAGCTGAGCAACAGCTGAGTGTCGGGAGACAGCCTCTCTTCCTCCTGCCTGCCTGCTCTATGGCTTTTTGGCGAGGTGGGAGAAGGGAGGCAGCTCGGAAGCCAGCAAGAGCTGCACGCAGTGTGTAAAAGCCAAGGTGGGGAAAGGGAGACAGCCTCTCTTTCTCCTGTCTGCCTCCTCTATGGCTTTTTGGCGAGGTGGGCGCTCGGAAGCCAGCAAGAGCTGCACGCAGCGTGTAAAAGCCAAGGTGGGGAAAGGGAGACAGCCTCTCTTTCTCAGTGTCTGCCTGCTCTATGGCTCTCCCTTACACAAATGTAAGCGGCTCTTACTCTGCTTTCTTTACAATGAGCCAGAAGGAGGGACAAAGAGGCATCCCCTTCCGTCCCTCCCCCAGCACCTCACCGGTAAATTCAAACAAAGCCGCTTACAAGGCTCCTGTCCCTGAGTCTCCTCCTCCTCTTTTTGCTCCCGTTCGAGGCAAGGCAGCTCCACAAATGTGAGTTCCCCCTCTCTCTTCCTTCCCTCCCTCTTCCAACTTCAAAAAATATTGGGGGGACAGCCAGGTAAGCCCCACTCACATACCACAATGGGGGATGGGGGATGACTCCCTCAAATATTTAATGGGGGGGGTGAAGGCATCTAGGCCCATAGGAGTTGGCTGCTTTGCCTAGGACAAATGTGAGCTCTCCATCTCTCTTCCCTCCCTCCCTCCTTCTTCCAACTTCAATAAAATATTGGGGGGGCAGGTCACAGACTGCAATGATCTCAAGACAAAGTGCATGCACACTGGTACCTTATATGAATGGCAATGCCCATCAGCATGGGGGGATGATGACTTTAATGGGGGGGGGTGAAGGCACCTAGGCCTATAGGAGTTGGCTGCTTTGCCTAGGACAAGTGTGAGCTCCCCCCCCCTCTTCCTTCATCACTGTATTGGAGATGTCATACATTACTGACAGTTCCTTCATTCACGTGGTTACAAAACACGGATCCACATGGATCCTCAGGATTTTTGCACTGGGTCACCCCAAATTCACCATCAGATCACATAGCATGTCCATGGCTACAGCATGCACCAAAAAAATCAAGCACCCACTGTTGCCTGGGGCCGCAGTGGTGCAAAAACGTGGTTACAAAGTACGGATCCACGTGGATCCTCAGGATTTTTGCATTGGGCTACCCCAAACTCACCGTCAGATCACATGTCTGTGGCCACAGCATGAACCACAAAAATCATACATCCACTGTTTTGTTTAGAATATTTTTTTTCTTGTTTTCCTCCTCTAAAAACTATGTGCGTGTTATGGTTGGGAGCGTGTTATAGAGCGAAAAATACGGTAATTGAGTTCAGAATCGCAGCTAAAAGGTGGTAAATACTATAATATGGGCCTGCTATGATTTCTGAATGCCATTGTATTGTTTGTCATCAGTAGGAGATTGGGTAATTCATTAGAAATAATGTTTCAAAGCTAAAGAGAAGGAACCTTCAGAGCTGGTCTACAATTGCACTTCCTGCATAGATAATGATGATGATTAAAATTTGTATAACAAAGTTTATAACCATAAATCTTAGGGCGCTTCACAAAATCCAGCACCCCATATTTTCTGTCATCTGCTTATTATGTGCAGCACAACCTCAGCACATGAGTTTGGATAATTATGCAATGAATTATCATGTTTGTTTGTGTGTGATCGTGTGTGCGCACATGAAATAAGTGACCTAGCTATAGCAAAAGAGAAAAAAATTGCAACAGATTTTGTATGGTAATTTTGATGTTAAAAAATATCCAATATTAAGAATATGCCAAACTTTTAAAAATTGGATTGAACCCTTCCAAAATATGAAACATTTTTGTGGTGTTCATTCAACGAGTTATATGTTCACTCAATGAAAAATAGCTAACTTAATATTGGCTACTTGTGGAAAATTTGTTTTGGCACAGTTCTTTGGATGTTGAGTAGCATTGCTGTAGTGATAGTGGATGAATCCAGCAAGACTCTTTGGGAAAGTGTTGGCTTAGTAATACAGTAATTAAAGCAGTATCAAAGAACTCTTATAGAACCATATGGTTTTTATTCTGTGTCTCGCCATTATGAACCAAACTACATGTGATAGAAGTTCCATTACTCTCCCTTGCAGCACTTTAAAAAAAATTAAAAATAGCTGACACAGGAAGCTGGAACTGGGGGCAGATGGCTGACAGAAGGGAAGAGCTCTTAAATGCTTTTGCTTTCTGCTCTTTACATGCTGAAAATTGCTCCCTGCAGCTACTGTCTCATCACCAGGGGAAGAGATATAAGGTCCTCATATCTATTCCCTTCCCGGGAGAAAAGTATTGGGATGGGGTTACTTTGCACAGAACAGCAGAAGCAGGAATGGTCATGTAGCTTCTCCCTTCAGCCAGTCCTCAGTTTCTCACAGCTGCTTTAAAAATATGTAAAAAGGAAATAGCCTCTAATCTGTAGGTTGGCCCTCAGCCTTTGCCTTAGCTTTCCAGCAGAAGAAACGTATACTCACTTTCATTGATATAGGGCAGGCTATAGATATTTTATATAAACCGACTGCAAACATGGACAGATCTATATAGCTATAACACCATGGAGAGCTATTTAGATGCATCTACACACATTTTTGCAGCAATTTAGTGCCACATAATATAATAACAAATATTTATGGGATTTAATTCTGGATAAACAGATGTTTCACTTTTTATTTGTAATTGTCAAGAATGTTTAAGAAATCATAAATATAAACATCTATGATATACAGTTTTCTTTCCTGCTAAACATGACTTAACGCAGCTATAGAAATGACATTATAATTACAAATAAACTATCAGAAATTGCACCGAAATACAGATCCAGATCTTGAAGTGGTAAAATGGCAGGAAACCCTTGATGAGGTTTCAAGCAATTGAGGAGGGAACTTTAATAAACTTCTGTTTGAAAGCTGAACAGTGCTGGAATGTATTTCCATTTCTCAAGGATTTGTGGTCCAAATGTATTACTCAGCTCTTGGCGCTGTCCTGTGATATTTTGTTATATATGTATTCCAACAGAAGCATATCCCTTTTATCCAAGCAAGGCCTCTGCTAGATACTCTTTCATTCCAAAGTGTACAAAACAAACAGTATGGAAAATGTAACTGTTACAAAGCTAGCAGAAGTATAGTATTTTTTTAAAAAAAATTATTTACATTGGATAAGAGAGATGCAAAATGGAACTCTTAGTATACCTTTTGTGAAATGCTAGTACGTGATGGTAGCACAGTTTTTTCAAAAAAAATATATGAATAAGTAAATCTATTGTTTCAAGTTCTTAGTCTAGTCTTGTAAAAATGAGGAACATTATCCTCTCCACCCCATCCCATCTATTCCACCCAGTTTCTATGAATGGGAGAGATGTTTGGAACTCTTGTGCACTGGAACTTCTACTGGCTGTGGCTAAATCCAAGACATTGGACAGCTGCAGAAATAATGCTAAACCATATTTTAGGGACCACAAAAACATTTAACATTACAAGAATGAGCTTAGCTTTTGTCCAGGCCTGTGTGCTCTCCCAGCTTCTGCACCTTTGCTGTGAGAAGGAATCTGGAAGCCTTCCCATCCACTTTTGATTAACTGTAGTTTTGTCATGTTGCCCAAATCTAGACAACTGATTATTAACTATAGTTAGGGAAACATGCTGACTTCAAAAAATGGTGAAGGAGTTGATGAGCTAGTCTTATTTTTATTAGCCATAGTTAAATTTAACTACAGTCTGGGGTTTGGACAACACACTAAACTGTGGTTAATCTCAGAACAGAAGTGGAAGCTTTTGATCTCCTTGTGGTCATGCCAGAGGAGGAGAGGGGGTGGGGGGAGCGTGTGAGCCCATTTTGTTCAAATGCAACCACTGTTGTGTGGAAAGGAAAAATGGAAAAATAAAGTTCTGGGACAAGAAAGAACAAAACAAACCCACCCTCACTTAAATTCTTCTATCTACAGTATATCTTGCGAGAATGTTTTACTCATATGGTCATAGTTGGTCTTAGCCACCTCAACCATTTGTATAAATAATTACATACCTTGATCCAGACCTTAGTGCCTGAACCAATGCTCACCAACTTACTTGGGCACCCACTTTTAAGTCCCAAGAACAACTTTGTATACGGAGCTGTTGCATTTCTTAGTAAAGAAGCCCTTGCATGTGGAGGACCCATGCATAGATCAGTGCCCCTATTCCTTCAGAACAGTTAACAACTTTAAACAGCAAATCTAAGGTGTATATAAAACATACATGCATTTAGTTATGTTTCTAATAAATTTTCTACAGGTTCATATTGTCGTAACTCCCACAAATGCTAAAATTTACATTGACTGCGTTGAAATAATGGAAAAACCAATTAAAGAGGGTGGAAATATCACAACTGATGGCTATGAAATACTGGGTAAACTACAGAAAGGTGACAGGAAAACAGCAACAGTAAGTAACAAGCTTTACTTTATATCAGTTCCAAGCACATGCAAAATGTATTTTGATATCATTATTAAGAGTCTACTTACAACGTTTAGGATATACTTAATAACCATCAAGACTCAAGTGGCATCTTAAAAACAAATATATTGTGGCAGGAGTTTTCATAGTGATGCCCTACTTCACCAAATAATGCTGTTTGGATTACACACAAGACACTATCACAAATCACAAAAACTACTCATCTGCCCAGCTCTGGACCAATTTTATGCCATGAAGTCAGTTCCTTTTATATTGACTTAGGATAAATGTTCAGTCCAAGATGGATGAACTTGGTTGCTCCTTGTTACAATGTAAATGGTAAGTTTTAGTCAAAATTACCATATGAACCAAAAGCTGTAGCTCTGAGAAGTTGACTGGAGTATTTTCAGACCAAAATATAAATGTAAATAAACAAGTTAGCATTTTCTGACCTCCATCAAAAAACCCCACAATCCATCTGTGTGCTTAATAAAGATATTCCCATGGCATTTGTTGTAGAATAGAAGTTGGCCTTCTGATCTAGTAGCCTCAACATATGAGTCAACAGTAGCATGACTCAGTCATGAAAGGGCTTGAGTCACATAATCTTTGGCTGGGAAAATATTTCTATTATCTGAACAACTTTCTCCCACTGCTATTTTTATGTACTAATATATAAAGCTGCAAGACATTTATTGCATTAAACAAATCTTATGTGTGCTTTGTTAAAAATGTCTTTGATCCAAAGTAAGCAATTAAGTGACCATTTATTCAATGTTGTCCTATGCTGTATTGCTGAATAGCATTTTACTGCCTTGGCTGAATGGCAAAAATGATTCTTGCATAATATCACCCTGCATAACTATTTTTTTGAAATTTCCTACTGATGTAACATTGAAGACATTTGTGTTTTTGTCTTACAGTTAGAGATCCAGAGCTTCGACATTGTATGTAATGCCGTTTGGACTAGCAGAGATAGGTGCTGTGACATTCCTTCTAGGGTAAATATAATATTTAAAGCTTCATGTCAACAATCTGAGCCAGTCCTGCACAGAGGACAATGCGGAATAATGTTTGAAAGGTCCCTGTTGGGAATGACAAATTGCTTATGTGACTCTGAATCATCCTGAGACTCAGAGGGCAAGAATGCAGATACTTTACCAGAGCCATATTATAAATGCTGCTATTTCGAACTTAGGTACAGTCAGGCCACATTTCAGTCCAATTTTATCCCTTACAGATATATTTCCCATACAAGATTTGAGGGTTTATTTTTAAAATAAGCAATAAATGTGCCCTATTCTACTCATACATATAAATGCTGTTGGGGTTTTTTAAGTGAGTGTATGTTTGAGTTGAATTAGAGATGGAATAATGAGGTAGTTGGGCTATAGGATGGTGAAATAGTCATGTTTTAGTTACTGCTAGTGTAAATTAGCAGGCAAAACTCAAAAGGGTGAATTTGCACTAATCTGTAATGGGCTAAAGGTGGAAGAAAAGTTCAAATAAGGAAGGCAGAATGGTTGAGTGATGGTCAAGTGGAGGACACTGTGTGGCTTCTGCCCAGAGAGGAGAAAAGATGAAAAAGAGATGTAGTCTTACAAAAATAACAAATTGAAACCTTGTGCCCTGAAAAAATGTTTCTACTAAAATATGCTGGGCAATTTACTATCTTATTAAAGTTCTCCATGTTTTTTGTTTCAGTACCATTTTGAGACTTGCAACTTCTTATCGACTTCTGCCCCAAAGTTTGTGTTTAAGAAAACGCAATATCCATCTTCCCAAATGAGTGCAAACCCTCTTTTTCATTGGTAGAGTCATCATAGTAATCCATAGTTAAAAGTAAAAGTTGGCAAAAGTGTCCTCTTTTTTGTTGTTCTTCAGAATGGTTTTCTCATACATCTTCCTTCTGAAACCCAAGCAGCCCTGAAAATCTGTTACAGAGGTTGGGAACACTCCAGAAAGTGGCACAGGGGACTTCTAGGGGAAAGAATGATTGGAGAATATTGTTTCTCCCTTCTCTTCTGCTACCAGACACTTCTGTTGGATTATTAACTGTTTCAGAAGCAGGATGACAGCTTTGAATTTTCCCTCATATCGATCACAGATTATATGGAATCTATAACTCTGGATGCACCTTTAGAGAAACCCCCTATGGCACACATAAGCAACCTGAATTTCTTTAATTCATATGTGTAGATTACTATGTGTATGGGTAAATCGATTTATCTAAATCTGTTTTTAGTCCTAAGGATAAGTCCTACAATATAGGAAGTCATAAAAAGTGTAGCAAAACATCTGCTGAGTATTTTGCTCCATCCATGAGCAATGTGCATTTGGGACTAAGCAGCAAGACTTCCACACCAGCCATCATGGTTCCCAGGCAACCTTGAGTCTCAGTTCTCTCTCCTGTCTGTCTGCCTGCCCTTAAAAATATAATTTAAACATGCTGCAGACAATAAAAAACATATTTGAAACCATTCTCTTGGTGATCACCCTTTAAAAAATATTCAAGGGAAATGACAGATGTTTGTCCTTTAATTTTCAGAGGGATGAAGCAAAATGCCCATCGTTACCAAATGCTTGCACATGCACACAAGACAGCGTGGGACCTCCAGGACCTCCAGGACCTGCTGTAAGCAAAATTATTGCATTGTGATTACCAGACATGTGACTCTGTAGAGTACCTCAGATTAACAAACTGGAATCCATAGAACTCCAATGACTTCAGGAAGCAGAGGTCAATGATGATGGCAACAACCTCTCTGTTCACACTAGCACAGGGAGCCAAATTAGCTGCAGCACCAGAATTAGTATAGCAACAGCTTTTGTCTGTTGATGCTCTAGCACAGGTGTAAGGAAATGGATGCCTTGCAAACAGCCCTGTATGGCACTTTGAAGTCCTCCTGACCATTGGCACTTCAGAAGCCCGGCATTTGGATTGGTGGCAAGTCTGAAGCACTGCATATGATCAAAATGGGCTGGTGAGCCAACTGAGGAGGCCTGGTGGTTGATAATTATACAAAAGTATTGGGGGAGGTGGGTAGAATAAGTGTTGCGGGGGGGGGGAGGCATTTCCCTCTATTTCCTAACCACAGTGACTTCTACTACTATCATGCCAGTCAATGAAGAGGTGAAACTGATGAGATTGTATCGTCACACTTCTGATCAGATTAATTTCACTCCTAAGAGGTAATTTAAGGAAGGACAAAGAGAAATTTGTTGTTGAATGTGCTGCAGAAGGAGAAGTGCGCACCATTCAAAGTAAAAGTGTATTTTTAAAAGTGAGATCTTTCTCTTGAAATAGTGAGACATTACTGTGTGGGAGCAGATACCCTTCCACACTATATTTGTAGAGAGTTATACGATAACAGACATGCAGCATGAGGAGGTATATATTTACAATTTCTTTACTGTGTTAAAAATTATTAGCAAATATTTAAAAACACCCCAGGCGTGCATGTGGGTTTTCTTTTGTTTTTGTGCAATGGGGGTGTGCTTCTTGTCACCATGATGATGTTACTACCCAACACATTCCTACAATAATAACTGTACACATGACTATGGCAGCAATGCTTGTTGTACTATTGGGAGCTAAAATTGGCCATTCTAGGTACCGCTTTCAATACTGAAACCTTTACAGCAGTATTGATGCACTGGCAATAATCACTGTGTGTACATTGGGCAACAATATCACTGCCAAGTCTGGTGAAAAAACCACATCTATGCACAGCTAGACTTCATAGCTTTCTTTGTTGTTTTTAGTATTTTTATCATAGACTTGTAGTGTGCAGTTTGACGCCCGCAGCCCCACAATACGTTGATCTAAAGTTTGTCAGTCTCTATTTGTGCATTGAATGAGCCCATAATGAACCTTCTGCTTCACCATTCAGCTACTTGCGAGAAGTAATATAGCTACTTGCAAGAAGAAATTTGCATTCATATATGATTTTGGACTTCCACGTCTATCTATCCATCTATCTATACTCATTATTTGCATGTTTTTGTTTTAGGGAGGCCCAGGTGCTAAGGGACCAAGAGGCGAAAGAGGCTCAACTGGGCCCTCTGTGAGTATCTGCCTAAAATACACACTTACGTGGATGTAAGTCCTATTGAACTCGGTGGGGCTTACTCCTGAGCAGACGTACACTGGATTGTTTTGTAACTGCTTTGTATCCTCCCTTGGTTTTTTTTAAAAAAAGACTTTTAACCAAGTAATTATTTAAAGTTAAAGTATCTGTATTTAGTTCTATATATTAGGACCACATCGTATGCTATATTTTTAGTATACTGTGAATGCAAGAAATATGTTTGCAAATATCTGTACCATCCCACACACCAGGGAGAAGTAATCTTACTGAAAATTCACTCTGTGACAGTTTTCCGTCTGAAATCAACGTCATTCATGTGAAATTATAATATCTGTATCTCACTTTGCATATCTGTATCATGTGAAATTATAATATCTGTATCTCACTTCAATTGCCTTCAGTTTCTATCATTAGTACACATGTGAGGAAGATATAAGAGAAAGGATGTCAGTTCTGCTGCATTGTTCTTCCCTGTCCCAGGAAGTTATGTGGGGTTGGTTCATCATCTATATTTTGTGGAGGAACTTGAGGCAATATTTGTCAACATCACAATGGAGGCACCAATATTTGTATCAAATAATGCCACCAAGCAATAATGCCGACACTCTTGGCTTATCATCTTTCACATCTTTAAACTACATAATATTTTGATAAAGCTGCTACAATGTGACAAGCTCACCAGCAAGGCAAAGTTTTACCTCAGATGATGGCTACCAGTGTTTCTAAATGCACTAAAATAAAGAGTTTCGGCAAAGAGCCGAAACACAGTGGAACCCTCAGATTTCTAGACAGGCCTTTTATAAATGCTGTCACCTTGTGAAAACATATTATGTGAATCCATCTTTTACGTATGTTCTTTAAGATAACCACTTTGGAAGAATAAAAGGCTAGCTAGCAAATGGGTTTCTCTCTTTTTCTACTTTAAGGGGCCACCTGGTCCTCACGGAGATGTAGGACCTAGAGGCCCTCAAGGACCACCAGGACCACAGGGGCCAAATGGACTTTCCATTACAGGAGAACCAGTAAGTAAACAGGCATTCTAGTTTTTGGAGAGAGCAAGATAGCCTGCATAGCATATTTAGTGCTCTCGGATACTCTTTAACTATTGCGCTTTGACATTGTTCGTCACATAGTAGAAAATACTGGGAATAAGTGCTTTAACACACGACATCATATTTACAAGCATTGCAATACTGGCAGATTACACACAAAAATAATAGCCATACTATTGTTGTGGTGATTTAGAAGGAACATTGCTATGCCTTTCTGCATTTCCAGATAAATTCTTAAGCTTTCAAAAGGTTAGGCAATTATCTGGCATTCTCTGAACTATTTTCTGATAGTTAACCATGTCACTATTCTGAGAAACTAAATCATGTGTTGCAGGCTGTGTAGGTAAATCAGAGGAAAGAATGACAAAGGGGCTGGAAGAAACAGTCCAGCCTTCCCCAGGAGCCCCCCAGTCTGGTGAATGGGATGGGTTGTACACTGTGGGGCTGGGATTCAAGGGGGAATCACTCCAAGTCTTCCCAGCCCAACGTGCATGATGAATGGCACCTTCTAAAACTTGCAGTATTTCCTCCTCCTAGGGTCGTCAAGGGATGAAAGGTGATGCTGGAGAGCCAGGACTACCTGGTCGCTCAGTAAGTTTGCTTTTTTAAAAAATAATATGGTCATGCTACTTATGCTGCACATGTCCCATAAGTACTAACATATATTAAGTTCTCACTTGTAGCCTGGTATGCATAAGTTTCTGTTTAGTTTCACCTGCTCTTCAACAGATGAGACAAAATGCTATTGAAGTTCAAAATAATAAAACAAGACCACACAGGTACAAAACCACATCATGTATCAGCTGTGAATTGGTACTGAGAAATGGGACTAGGTTTTAAGGAAACAAAGAAGGCATCAAAGTTCCAGGAAAAACTGGGCAACAACACAAGAAAAAAGACTCTCAAGCTCAGAGGCCTCACTATCCATTTTTTACATCCCTTCATTTGGAGAACTGTTCCTTAATTCCTACTCTCTACTTCTTTCTACTTAACCTATTCCTGCTCCAGAATAGGACCTCTCCTTTTACTCTGTGGCTGCTAGGCTTACTCAGGAGTCTTTGGTGATGTACCTTGTCAAAAGATTTTTGAAAGTCCAAGTCAACTGTGTCAACCAGATCACCTCTGTCTCTATGCTTGTTGGTACTCTCAAATGTGTGTCTTGTATTGCATAACTCAATAATTCTCTCTGATTAATACTTTTCTTCTTCTGTAGGGATCTCCAGGCTTACCTGGCCCCCCTGGCCCAATGGGACCTCCAGGTGATAGGGTAAGCATTTTTGTTTTATATTTGTTGATGATCACAGTAGGTCTAGGGCTGTGCCATTGGTGGACAAAGATTCCTAGTTACACAACAATTTCCTACATGGAAGTCTACTAGTTTTGAGTAGGACATCCCTTTTGAGTACCAAAAGTAGGTGAGCTGGTGAGGGGCTCCATTTCAATGCTTGTACATGAACTGTGTTTTAACTTACATTGTGTTTCTTCTTTATGTACTCATGGCAAAATAAATATATGGATGACACTGCTCCCTTTGACGGTATATAAGCAATCGACACATATTTTTCCTACTTGGTAATTATTTTCATCATAGAACATTGTGTAAGGAGAAGCCACCTGGCTTGACTTTAGGAATAGCACAGGGTAGAACTTCCTCAGCAGGACTTCACAGGGTCGGGGTGAATGAATGAAGAGAGCCTGCCAAACCTACAAAAATAATCCCTAATGGATGGGTGCAGTTAAAAAATGGCAATCACCATCACCCAAATGCTTAAGGTTGGTTTGGTTGTATGTGAAAAGTTAAACTGTGCAGACCATCAGAGTAAAGACTCTGGCGAAGTTTAGATTGAGAGAGGAACAGTAAAGTTTTAGTATTAGAAATAAACTACTCTCCTGATATTGTCTGGTTATCTTAATCGCATAGTGCTTTCTCTTTGAAATTAATATGACAGCTATGACCACTACTCTTGATTAGTTAATATTTCTCTTTTTTGTGTGACTTTTTGGATGAGTGCTCATTATTCTCAGCCATTTTGGGGGGTGGGGTGAAGGGGCGCATGATGTGGGGGAAGCTCCATTGTGCAAGCAGACGTCCTTGCAGAAAGCTTCCGTTGAAAAGGCTGGTTAGGTGAATCCTGCCAACTAACAAAAAAGGCTGGATGTGAGAAAGCAAACAACAGGAGAAAGAGGGACAACAGAGTCTTAGGTGTAACACATGAGAAGATGATGATATTGGAACTTCCTCACAAGTAATTGAGCTTTAGCATTCAGCATGAATTCTTAATCAGAGAAAAGCCTTGATATATTCATGTGATAACTAGTTGATGTTAGCGTAACTGAAGCACAGAACTAAATCACACCTAGGCTGGCAATATCTTTTAAACATATATATTAATAGTTAATGGACATTAGCCTAAACAAGTCATCATGGAATTAGCTTATCTTTTTAAAGAAACAAAACAATAATACATAAACTTTCACTTTTCAACTAGGGTTTCACTGGAAAAGATGGCCCAACTGGACCAAGAGGACCCCCTGGACCATTAGTAAGTGTTAGCTTGACTGTTTGTGGACTAACTGGGGGGCTTTGACATTGGGGAGGGATTAGCTTTGTAAAAGTCAGTTTGCTGTTATGGTTCTCCCTCTACCTCCTCATTGTTTGTGTTAGCAAATAACTACCTGAGCAGGTTAAATCATACAACTATGTAACCTCTTTTGCCCCAAACCCTAAAGGTTCCAAGGATCTTCAGACCATTTGGTGAGCCTGGTACTCATTCTAAGTTCAGGGCTCTCGTCAACATGCCTCTCTGTGGATTTGGTACAGTAGTTTACCTGGACAGTAATGCTTATGGATCTGTAATATAAGGACCCTTACACACACACACACACACACACACACACCACTTTTTAGCTTGCCCAGAACTCTCCACCATGTCTTTCTTCCCTGTTGGGTGATGCTCATTTGAGGCAATGCTTCTTAGCTACTTACTTCTGTGCTGCCTTTTCCTTCCTTGTTCTTTCTCTGTTTCCCTGCTACCTTTACTTTTCCCCTTCCTTGTCTCTATATCCAATATTCCTCATGTCCTTGTCTTGACCCCCATCTCCTTTTCACCCTGGTCTGCTCCAATTATACTCCTCTGACACCATCTCCTCCCCCCCGCCCCCCGCCACAACTTTTATCATGCAGCTGGTTGGGCATTTCTGTCTTTCCCATGACATTGCCTTGACCCAACCCTTCCACTCTGCCTGCCTTACCCTTCTGGGCAGATCATCAAGCAGATGGAGCAACAGAGGAATCACTGCTCACAGCATTCACAACATACTATTATATAGGCATCATCTAAATGTAGACTCTTATGTAGCCAAAAGAAGTACCAACCATGCATGCACATACATACATACATACATACACACAAGGGGTGTGTGTGTGTGTGTGTGTGTGTGTGTGGTATCAACAGGCTTGGATGAACTGTAGGGCTCGTACATATACAAAAAACCTCAGGAAACAAAACTTAGGGGAAACTCTGCCCCCTAGCCCAATGATGACCAAGCATGCTCAGTGGCTATGGAATGCCGACTGATTCTTGAAGGGGAGGGAGGACAGAAAAAACCAGGGGAGGGGTAATATAAAGGAGTATCCTGGAAAAGGTCATGGCTGGCTGGCTGGCACACTTCATTTTGTTGCAGGCCTAATTGGTTTGATATAATTATGCATATTATTCAGTGCCAAATTTTGCTGTAATATCACTCTGGCAAAATGTGCACCCTTTTGACTCCCCTCTTGCATTCTAAGTCCTATTCCTATCAATCCTGTATTGTTTGTTATCCAGTTAGAAGATTTGATGACTACAGATAGTTATGCAGGAGGTTTTATTAAGAAAAAGATCTGGCTGTGTCTAATGTGGTCTGCACATGTTCATTATGCTGGAAAATAGTCAAAAGGAAATCATTTCGAGTACAGTTAAGCTTTGGGAATACTAGAAGCTTCATAATGTTTTATGAGGCTTGAAAATTTCTCTTATGGAATTTGTTCCTTTGATGTGATTAGAAAGATGTGAGTGTTTTGCTGCTGCTTGGAAAATCTGTTAAAAGAAAGCCTGCTAGTTGCTAGGACAATGCTTTTTCATGAAAAATCAATAGGCTAAGCATTAAAAATTATTTTCTTTTAAGATGCTGTTTAATTACTTCCATACTAATTGTTAAATAAGTAAGTGAAGGACCAATCCTTTGCTCCCTAGGAAGGTAACTCATGAGACTCCCTCTGCACTGACAGAGAAGATGGTAGTGGGCAGAGAGAGATGGCCAAGGATGCCAACTTCCAGGTGCAAAATATAGACATAGGACATACCCAGTGCTATTTTTCTAGAAAAAGAGGTGCTGGAACTCACAAGGAATGCCTCCCTTGTTCTCTTATAATAGCAATGGTGTCTACCGGAGAGGTGCTGAAACTGAGTTCCAATGAGTTCTGCCTGGAAAAAAACCATACATATACATATACATCATATATTGAGCTCAAAGCATTTAAGACTCCTCAGATGAACCTTGGATCAACCAATTCACACTGTTGCAAAACATTTCAGAGAGCAAGACTGAAATTGGTTTTGAACTTAGTTCAAAACACACTGGGCTTAATTAACTTTTTTAAACCTTTTTTTTAAACCTTTTTAAATTAACCTGGATATTTCCTTCCTTTTTATAGCAACTGAGTGTATCACCCAAGCTTCATCAACCTCAGCCCTCCAGATGTTTTAAGACTACAGTTCCCATCATCCCTGACCACTGGTCATGCTAGCTAGGGATCATGGGAGTTGAAGGCCAAAAAACATCTGGAGGGCTGAGGTTGAGGAAGCCCGGTCTCACCTTTCCACATCTGTTGGGACCTAGAGCCAGTTCAGCAGTTCCTCACCAGTACAGATTGGGCAGGTGTGGTGGTGGGACGGGGGTTGAGATGACCAGAAAAATAGAATTTTATTGCCAGATGCAAGCTTAACTTGTCCATAGAGCATTAAAGAAATAAAACAGAGACTCACTGTTTATGTTACAAGGTGTGTCAGATTGTGAGGAAATGAAAACAAATAGTAGTAGGAAAAGTTTTCACATGCATTCCCTGCATTTGGTGAGTATCATGTTTGTTGGATTTAACAGACTATTATTATGTCCTCCTTAGTATACCTTTTCAATGTACATTTTTGCAGGGTGCCCCAGGAGTTCCTGGAGTTGCTGGCCCAACTGGAAAACCAGGAAAACCAGGAGATCGTGGCTCTCCGGTAAGATAACAAATGATTGGCATTTAGTGCATCTGTTATTAAAGATACCATCAAACGTTGAGAGAGCCATTGTGTGATGTGAGTCTGAGAAAAGTCTATCAGTACAACTAGCTAATATCTGAAAGTTAAGATGTTAAGTCTAATTTTCAGCAACTTCACTCCTTACAGCACATCTTTTTTTGCAATTTAAGTCAGGTCTGGAAATTGTGGTCAGGGCTTTCCACTAAAAAGAGAGCAGAAGCTGCACATGCCAAGGCTTATATTTCTGCACTATGTAAACATCTCAGAGCAAAATCAGCAGAATTACTGGAATTATTCTTTTTTAAGCACAGTCAAGTATGATGTGCTTCCCTAAGGTGGAAATTTTTATATGTAGCATTCTGGGAGCTTGTTGGTTTGAAAAAGTTTGAATGTTTACAGTGGAGCCTCGGTGTTGTGTTGTGGGTTCTGTCTAGAATCTTATACCAGATGAGGGATCAAGAGATTGTCCCAGCAGCATTGCCAGAGCCAATCTGTCTGATTTTGTCAAGGCTGCTATTAGAAAATTATGCATTTGGTACCAAAGGTTGCAACGTTTGCATCTACTACACTGGTCAGCATGGGAAGGCTCTCTCTCATTATCTTAGCTTGTATCAGTACCTTTGAGGCAATGAAGGGTTGTACTTCCTCTGAACGAGTGGGTACATAGTTTAGAAGTACTTCTGGATCGATTGCTGTCGCTTGAGGCTCAAGTGGCCTTGGTGGTGCAGAGTGCTTTCCGTCAGATACATGGCCCAACTGCACCTCTATCTGGACAGGGATAGCCTAACTACTATTGTCTGTGCTCTGGTAACTTCTAGGTTAGATTACTGCAATCTGTCATACATGGGGCTACCTCTGAAGATGGTTTGGAACTTCAGCCAGCGGTTAGGTTTCTCTCCAGGGCAAGACAGTTTGAGCATATAATGCCAATCCTAACCTGACAGCAGTGGCTGCCAGTTAGCTTCTGGGCCTAATGCAAAGTGCTGGTTTTGACCTATAAAGCCTTAAATAGCTCAGAATCACCATACCCCAATGACTGTCTCACTCCATATGAACCAACTCAGACCCTGTGTTCATCATCTTAAGCCCTTCTTTGTGTGCCTCCTGAGCAAGAGGTCAAGAGGGTGGCAACATGAGAACAGACCTTTTCTGCAGTGGCTTCCCATTTGTGGAATGCTCTCCCCAGGGTGGCTCGCATGCTGCCTTTGCCACACAGCTTTAGGCGCCAGGCAAAAACAGTCCTATTCTCCCAAGCCTTTGGCCAATTACACAATCTAAGGCCTTTTAAAGTGGGGGAGGGGTATTATTTATGTTTGTTACTTTGTTGTGTATTTTTATGTTTTTAGATTGTCTACCACCCTGTGATCTTTGGCCAAAGGGTGGTAAATTTTTAAATAATAATAGTAATTATAAAATAGTCTTGAAAAGGAGAAAGAGGAATTTTCTATATGGCCCCAGATAAGTCACATCAAGGTTTTTCTGCCCCCCTCCCCCGCTTTTTAGAATGCCATGCAAATGTTTGCATCTGGTTTCTATGAGATTACGCAGTCTCATATTTGGAGTCAATTGGTCACATTAGCTTGTCCCACTGATTTCCTTAGATCTTAATTGTGACTAATTTTCTGTACTTAATGTCTCACATTAGCACTTATTATAAATGCTGTCTTAGTAAGGGAACAGGTTGGGTTACCAACTGGCCACCACCACCACCACCACCAACAGGGCTTGGCCTGCTTAATTGTCTAATAGTAGTTATATCCAAAGTCATAAACAGGTAAACCTCTGCACACCTTGAGAGGCATCATTGCTTCAAATTTCTGTGTATCAGTAATGGATGGTACGTTGGAGCTGTGCTGCATGCCTGAACTCCCTCCAGCTAAGTCACTGAGGTGGCAACAAGGTCAGTGCAGTGCAATTGAGTCAACAGGAGTGCTGCACTGGCTGCACCAGCACTTTGCACCACCCCAACCTTGCCACCAACATGCAGCAGTGACTCAGCTAGAAAGAGGTTGACCAAGTGGCACAGCCCTACTACACCATCTGCTACTGCTGCACATCAAGCTGCTGTTAAGAGGCAGAAGAGCAGTGACCAGTAAAAAGTTGGCTCCATTCAGCTTAGGAGCTCTGTATGTAATGATAACTTCAAGGCTTCTTCATAATAATGGAAAATTAATTAATTAATTAATTAATTAATTAATTAATTAATTAAAATATTTATACCCTGCCCATCTGGCTAGGTTTCCCCAGTCACTCTGGGTGGCTTCCAGCAAAATATGAAAACATAATAAAACATCAAACATTCAAAACTTCCTGATACAGGGCTGCCTCCAGGTGTTTTCTGAAAGTTTTGTAATTCTTTATCTCCTTGACATCTGATGGGAGGGCATTCCACAGAGAGGGTGCCACTCCTGAGAAGGCCCTCTGCCTGGTTCCCTGTAACTTCTAATTAATATATATATATATATATATGCTTCCCTTTATCCAAATATAATGTTTTCAGAGTGCAGTGTTTTGCTTTGGTTGTCCCACTCTTCCGCATACTGTTTCTCAGCTTTTCAGATCAAATCCCAGCAGGAATCTGGCATACAGTCTGTGCAGATGTTTTGTCAGACTCATGTGGTAGATGGGCTTTCAGCACCTATATGTATGCTATCAAGAAATGCCAAAGTGGCAACCTAAGCCCATGTGTGCAAGCGGTGGGCCAAATGTAGCCTGCAGAGTTTTAAAGGTCATCCAGACTTTTCCTGTAGCTACATGGCTGTGTTCCAAAGCAGCATTTCCTCACACAGCTTTACATATTTCTTGTGATAATGTAACCATCTAAGAATCTTTGTTAGCACTGGTAACACAAAGATCCAAATCACACACTTTTAAGCCAAGCATGGGAGAATAATATCATGGTCACAGGTACTATGAAATCATTTCAACATGAGTATGTCACCAAAAAAGTTTAGATAATTCTGGGCCATAGTGAACAGAGAGCTTTCCTGAGTTCATTGGCCTATCAGTGCATTTTTAAGTATCTCTTGAGAATTCTAAGTTGGTGAGAAGAAAAAGTTCTAAGTGGGTGATAAGAGAAAAATGATTTGTATACATGTTTAGAAGACAGACAGACATACAGGAAGCAGCAGCAATATCCTACTTGCTTTGAGCTTTTGCTTTCCATGGGGACAAACTTGATAATTTGCTAATTAATTACCGTACAAAAAGAAAAGCCTATTCTTTAGACAAAGATAGCTATAACACAATAGACTAATTAATTCAATAAGGAGGAAGTATCTAAGCAAACAATGGTGCCTCTTAAGTATTTAGAATGAACAAGAACAAATAATGTAACTATACTTCATAGACACAAACATTATTTAAACAGCCTTCCCAGGGTCTCCCATTGGATCCATTTCTCACATGTGGTTGACATTACTTCTGGAAAGTAAATGCTGCCTCAGGCTAAGACAATCAACACATCATATTCTGTGTAAGGCTGGTCAAAATGACGAGAGAAGACATAAATTACTTGCCTGATCCGGGCATGTGGCAGCTCTGTACAGCTGCTAGCAATGTTGCTCTCCCAAAGAGATGTTTAGTGAATTAGAAGAGTCCTTTTCTTTCACACACTTGCTTTGACAACTCAGGTAAAGAGTTTAAGGGTCCCTTTATTTGCAAGAAGAGTGGTTGATGTTGCTGCACTGAAAGCAGCCTGGGGGATAACAAATAATCAGAGCCATATGTAAACAAACAGACTTTTGCATGTTTGGCAGCAGCACCCAGGGTCACCATGACCCTAAATTCTGCACATCTGAAATCATCCCTGGTGTAAACTTCTCACTTTCACAAATTAAATGTTCATGATCTCAGTGCAAGATTGTTGAAATGTTGCCATATTCAGTTATGCTCTAGTCCTGCAGAGTAATTTATTGGTGTGTCACTGAAGGAGCTTTTTAAAGAAACCACTTGTGGCCAGATTTGGTGATTACTTTTGCTGACAACAGAATATTAAGCATAATTAAATAATAACTAACGATTCACCTCTGGGAGCTTACCAGTGAAAATCTGTTTGGTTTAATAGCAATTTCTGTTTTGTTTGTTCATTTGAATGCCCAGAATTTCCACACATTTCTGATCATTTATTTCAAAAATTGGAGTCCCCACAGAAAGGAGAAGGGAGGGAATTTAAAGGAAATTCAGCAGTTGAGGTTCTGGTATTACTGATGCCAATCTGCCTTCGTCATCAAATCAGCTTAGTACAACAAAAGTGGAGGACATTACTGTGGATGGTGCACTAGAGGTATAGGGTGAAACATCTCTGGTTTGAGATGTTTATTAAGTGCCTCTGGAAAGACTACAGAACTTGTTCAAATGACTAAGATTTACTAGGGTGGGTTAATATTTTTCTGATAACAGTCCAAGGGTTCAGACAACACTGTCTCCTTTTTGGATGATTTGAAAAGGGAAGTCCATGTTGTTGACAGATGAAACAACGTTAACTGGTTTCAAATAGGTAATAAATAGATATGTGTGACAATTGTCATGCATTTTTGAATATCTGCAAATATACAGCTTAAATGCACTGACTATGTTTATTGAAATTAACCAGGAGATAATTTAATTTTTAATTATTTTTGTCTCTCCCCTACCCCCCACGGCTATATATTCTAATGAAAATAATTATAAGGGCAACTTATTATCAAGTCATGTTTCTTTTCTTAAGAAGCCATGCTGGAAGATGTTTCAGTAAGGAATACAATAAAAATATTAATATAGGTTATGTTGTTCTTGGTCATGGTTTTATATTATGATATCCTTGGAAAGCTATTATTGATGGTCCCAATTTTTTTGCAGACTGATGTTCATACTCACTGAAACATTAATATACTGCCTGTTTCCTTCCTTAGCACTGTTATCTAAAAAGGATAGATAAACACCCAAAGTGTTGGTGGGGTGGTTAAATGAAGGCTATGTATTCTAGTAAATGAAAATAATCACCATAGCAACTTAGAGGTAGGCAGTTGTAGCTTATTGGTACACAAAATGTGGTGCATGTAGAAGTGCCCAGGTTCTGGCATTTCCAGGAAAGACTAAGAAAGACTCTTGCCTGAAACCCTGTAGATTTACTGCCAGTCTGCTTAGATGATGCTGAGCTAGATGGACCAGTGGTCTGATTCAGTATAAGGCAGACACTTGACTTTCATGGGCTGACCTTCCATGTTCAGGCCCTGGAGTGCCTGGCACACACTTTTGCAGTCACTCCTGTTAATACTCCCTCTTTCTGTGATGCACTCTGATGGAGTTTAATTTGTTACAGGGGCCAGCTGGAATAAAAGGCGAGAAAGGTGACAGAGTAAGTGCACCCTTAAAATGAATTTGTTTGCATTTTCTAATGCTTCCTACAAAAGAGCACATCATGTCTAATACATGTTCTGTTTCTTTTATTAAGGGAGACATTGCTTCCCAGAATATGATGCGAGCTGTTGCAAGACAAGTCTGTGAACAAATGATGAATGGTAAACAATGCTTTGAAATATGTGCAGCAAAACACATGTTTCCGTGTACCATATTGTCAGACTCTGTTGTGAACTTAAAGCTTAAAGTCACATGGGTTAAGTGTTTCTCAAATTAGGCAGAGCCTAGGCTGGTGGGTGAAATTGCAAATGTTTGGCCTCTTGCCAGCTCAATCACCAAATCCAGCAGAGTCTGATCAGCTGAAAGCAACTCTGAGTTACCACAGGTGGGTACAAACCAATGGCTGTCACAACAAGCCTAGGTTTATTTGCCACTTTTCCCATTGGCATATTCAGTGTGGCAAACAAGAACTTCATTGTACCAAATCAACACAAAATTAGTCAGTGGTTGATATTCTGGATTGAAATATGGGTTTGAGTTTGATTCCTTGCTTTGCTGTCAGCTGCTGCCTTTCTGTAGCAGTACTGATAATGCTTAATGAAGGCTAGCTCTGATCCCACCTTATGCTGTTGCCACTTTGTGCTCTTCAGTGGCAGTAGCAGTGATGACAAGTTGAGGTCCCATTCTCCAAATGCTGGCAAATACTGAATATGTTTTGCTGCTCCTTCTGGTGTTTGTCATACATGGTCTTCTAGAGCATACAGAAATGAAAATAAATGGTTATGCTTAAAAGTAGGGGCATGGTCAAGTCCACTACAGGCATACTGCCCATACATAGAGGTATCATTTATAGGCACTAGAGCTTGTCTTCAAACTTGCCTTCTGTTGTGCACACTCAGTACATCAGGGCATTATGGGGGCTGGGAGGCAGGTGCATGACACCCAGAACTCTGCCTTACATTCTGTGCCTTACATTCTTAGGCAAGACCTTGTTGATAAAATATGTGTTCTTCTGGGGAGCTACGTTGTACTGGATTCAGCTTTTTTATAATACCATCTTGCTGCCAACATTTCTCCTTTCATTGTACTTATTGGATCTACAGTTGCATAGCGTGGAACCTCACAAGCTCTATGCCTCCATGGGTAGAAAAGAGTGGAAGAGATTTTGGCTGACTGGGCCTCCCCACCCCCACATCCAACCATCTGTGTCCCTCCTAAAATAAACCCACACTCTTCTGGAAACTTGGGGAACCTCCAGAACAGCGTGAGGGGCTGAGTGTGTTGAGGCTGCAGGCCAGAGTGGGTATGGGAGAAAATCATGTTCTGTCTGTGGAAGCACCCAGTTTGCAGAGCAGGTGCCTACACTGGCTCTGACTCACTTCCACAAATAAATCTAACCCTATGGGTGGTATTAAATGCTAATCCTACTCAGAGTAGACCCACTGAGGCTAATGGGCATGACTTACTCAGGCTCATCAATTTCAGTTTGCTAAGAGTGGAATTTAGTTGAATTTATTTATTTACGGGTTTATACTGTTTGTTAATCTTAGCCTAAAGTCGTGTACCAAATTAACCAATAGTAGTCAGGAAGGTGCTTTGTGGCACCAGGGAGCAGTATTCTGTTTTGTTTTTCCCTTTACAGAAAATGGTATTGTGCATTCTTATATTATCATGTTTTATTTCTCCAAAGCCAATATGGCCCAGTTTAACCAGAGGCTGAATCAAATACCAAATGATTACTATTCAAACCGTAACCAACCAGGACCATCAGGCCCACCAGGGCCCCCTGGACCTGCTGGGCCACCAGGAGAACCTGGGTCTGGGGGCAGGCCAGGCTTCCCAGGCACACCTGGCATGCAAGGGCCAGCTGGAGAAAGAGGTGAGTTGTACTATATATGTATAAAATGTGTGTGTGTGTGTGTGTTTTGTCATCCTAGGTCAGCTGCTGTCAAGCAGAGGAATCCTTTGCTAATGCTTCAGTCTAACATCCACAGGACAGCCTTTAAACCAAACAGAATGTTTTAGTATAAAAATGGCCAGCATATGCTAAGTGGTTCATTGGATGAATAAGAGCAATATTTAAAAATGTGCTGTTAATTATATGCTTCACAAGCATGGAAAATTATTTCTTCAGCATCACTTTCACAATTACGTGGGGTGTTTCCCTTTTCTTTTTATGTGTGCTTTAGGGCTACCTGGAGAGAAAGGTGAAAGAGGGATTGGATCACAAGGGCCCCGAGGTTTGCCTGGGTCACCAGGTGAGTTTTCTGTATCACATGGCAGCAAAAAACCATAAAAGATAATATTGACAGGCTTTATTATGTATGCAAGTAAAATTTGATCAAAATGAGCATCAAGTCTTTTTAGCTTGTATCCAGCCAGACATTTTACATTTCCCCCCTCCTATTTCAGGGGAAACAAAATGTTATTTTAGCCTTTTGACTCAGAATTAGGTTTTATTTGCAATTGTTGTGCTCTCTTTCAGTTGTAAATTACTCTATAGTATAGTTACAATTTAGGATAGAATGCAGGGCCTTCACAGTTACTTTTTCTATCAGTACAATATTGATCATTTACCGATGTCCTGGCAAGAGTAGTCAGACTGTCTTGCCACTTCTGTCTTTAATTTACTAGTTGAAACATACCTTTCTTCATTACAAGATCCATAAGAATTTTGCAACAAATTTTAGCTCCACTTTGTTAAAGCTCTCAACATTTCTGTTAACCATGAATATAACTTGTTCCAAAAAAAACACCCCATGATCTCATCCATTCTAAAGCTGCAGGGTAGCAGAACTGAAGCAGCCCTACACTTTAATTGAAATTTAGTGTGCTTGTCTAATACCGAAGTGCCCCATGAGATCCCTGAATCGTACACAGGATGGATATAAACCACTAAGCTCCAATCTTGCCACAGCAGTTTTCTGTGCATAAAGACCTTAAAATTAGGGAAGCAACTAATGATGAGTTACATCTTGGGTTCCCTGCGGTCGCTTCATTGACACCATATGTAGAACCCAAATGGAAACATTTCTTAACCATATGTCTGAGTCTAGACTTCAGTTTTGACAGTCACTTTATCGGACTGCTGCATGTTGAATTATATAGATATATTATCTTCCTTTTCCTTCTATAATTAGGTCCACAAGGAGAATCCAGAGTTGGCCCTCCAGGTGCTACAGGCTCACGGGGACCACCTGGGCCTCCTGGCCGTCCTGGTAACTCAGGTATCAGAGGTCCCCCCGGGTCTCCTGGATACTGTGATTCATCCCAGTGTGCTAGCATTGCTTACAATGGTCAAGGATATCCAGGTAGGTTACTGAGAACTTAAACTTAATTTTGTACCTCATTGATATGCCAGTTCCGTCTGAATTGCTTTGTGGAAGGAGACCTTCTAGTATAATGAACTGAATCCAGCTCAGCTGTTCAGTAGTCGTAACTGAGCAAGCCTAGAACTAATAATTCAGGTACTATTAAAAGTACTTTTTTGGTATTTACTGAACTACCCCAGTTTGATATGTGTTTTGTGTTAAGGGGAAAATATTACCTTTCAGAAGCAGTTTATTTCTAATAAATATAGTGTTAGAAAAGTATTATCTTTGCTTAAGGATTTAAATGACAATTTTCTTCTTCTTCTTCTCCTTGTGCTCCTCCTCCCATCAAACTACTTCTTCTGAACAAGGTTGACCTCTCCATCTAAAGTAAAAAGAACACAGTTGTTTGCCATTTTGTGTCTTTCTGATTAATGTTGGGATTATCTATACAAAATTAGTACCTGAAATCTAATATCCTGAGAACAAATGCTATTCTTTGGTACAGTGCAGACAACTGAAAAAAGTCACCATAGCACAATTTTGTGTTGGGTTAAATTCCATGGCATCTATGATTATATTACTCAATGGCACACATTTCTTCTGAGAAGAAGCAGTTTCAGACAGTGAACTGCCAAAGGAACAAAAATGCTGGATAGCTGTGGCCACTGGGGCACCAATGAAGCAATCCTATACGTGTCTACTCTGAAGTAAGCCCCACTGAGCTCATTGGTGCTTACTCCCAGATAACTGTATTGGATTGCAGCCAAAGTCACTGTAAACTGGGAAGGGGATGAGTCCCAAAATTGTGTGTGCCGTATAAATCTAGGGCATCTCTTGAGAAAGGAGTTCAGGCTCACGGTATCAATAGTTTGTTGTGTGCACTGTAGCACCTTATAATTCATAAACTTGATATGTTGTTTGCCACTATCATAATGTGCATGTATACATGAATGAATATATATATATATATGTACACACAAATTCATGGACTTTGAGCTAATGAATGAAACAAATTTTATAGAGTAATCATGCAGAACTTGCACAAGATCAACAATTTACATGAATTAAAAATAAATGGGAAACAATATTGCAGTGCTCTCCTTCCCAAGAGAAGCCTTGTATACATATATAGATATATGCATATAATTTAACCCTCCATAGATGGATTTAGCTGAATGAATATATATATATTTTGCACAGCTGTTTGACCTTGGAAAACTAACATCCTCTTTGACCTGTTTCAGGTTCCGGCTAACACATTTTCTAAGTCGCCAGTGCTGCTTACAGTTTGAAAACAATGAAAATCCTGTTTCTGAGATGTTTGCGCACGTGCTTATTAGGAAGTGAATCTGTATGGATATTTCACATAGATAATGGCTAACTGAACACCATAAGATGGGGAGATTCTTTTTTTATACACTTACTAACAAGTCTTCTTGAACACGATAAAGGACAAAGATGTTGGTAATGCCAGAGGGGGAAAGTCCATCTTCCTATCCTTACTTTTCTCTCCAACCCCATACCTAAAAAGTCCCTAAAAGACTCAGTTGCATTGGAGACTTATAAAACTACTAACTAGTGAATTTAAGACCATGATACATTTAACTTCATGAAAGAGAAATGACTTAATGTAAATAGTAAACTAATTGTGGCTTGTAAATGATTTGTATGGGATCATGTCTGCTAAAATTAGTTAACATTACCATCATGCTTTCGCATTTAAGCCTGCTGCTGCTGCTGCTTTTTACTGTGTGCTGCCATAACCACTCTGAAACTTGTTGAAACCTCTCTCTCTCTGGTGCTTGTCTTCATCATTCTCATCATCATCTTCTTATCTGATTCAGGGCATGGGTTTTTTTGTATATGTAATCTTCTTTAAAGCACTCAAAAGCACAATTACTTTTGCTTCTGGTCCTCCTGCAGGGTTAGGTATTTCTCCAGCACAGCTATTATTCAGTCCAATATAAGGAACACTGTCATGAAATAATATTTACTGAATATGATCACCACTAGTCATACTTTTTGTAGATGCCTGCCATAGTAGAAAACTATTTTTAAGAAACAAAAACAATGATACATGTGAGTTTTCCCTTCTTGACTCAACTGAAAGCTAATTAAAGAAGTTGGCAGGTTAAGTGCTAATGTAAAGGATTAATAAATTGTGCACCAAGGTCTGATTCAACGGATGTTAACAGTGTTGAGATTTCATTGCAACAAGAAGTTGGTTGTGATTAACTTTTCCCATTACTTTAATGTAACTTAGTTAAGACTTAAGCTGTAATGAAGCCTAAATGCTTCTTTAGAAAGTTCCCCAAATTTCAATGCATCATATTAACTAATTTTTATCCAAAGCAGACCCACTGAAATTAATGGCATTGACTAAATAATTGTAATGGGTCCAATCTGAACAAAAGTTAGTTGAATATGACCCACTATTAGTTTTGAAACTCACATTTTAGACCAAGTTTCTTTTATACTTTTTCTCCTTACCCCCAAAGAAACTAAAAATAATGGTTGTATGTACTCTGCCACTTAGTCTCTAACATTAATTGTACACAGTCTTGTGCTTGCTTGCTTGGGATTGAAGTTCCTTTGAACTCAGGGAGACTTACTTTTGAGTAAATACGATTGGGTTAGGCTGTATCTGAGCTCTGGTGTACAGTTAGAGTGATCTTGCACAAGAAGCCCTTCTCATTCACTTCAAGGGCAAGGAGCAGTTGCACAAACAGCTCCCTTTTTCTGAAGGGAAAATCTTTATGTGTATTAGAATTCCTGCAGTAATCACTGGCTTAGTATCATTTACTTGGAAATAAGTTGCTTTTTTATGAAAACTCAGTTTGCAAGTAAATGTACTTAGGGTCATATAGATTTACACCCCAGAACCACTAAAATGAAAATATTTAATTTTTTAAAAAAATAATCTGTGGATTCAAAGGCATTTGATAACTATAATGTTCAATCGGACGACTATTTTCAACCAGAGCCATATGCACCTGAAAGTGGACCTTATCCGCCTGAAAGTGACCCCTACATAGTACCAGTGGAATCAGAAAGAAGAGATGATGAATATGAGGACTATGGAGCTGATATGCATTCACCTGGATACCCCGAGCATATGCGCTGGAAAAGATCGTTATCAAGAAAAGCAAAAACAAAACCATAAATGATTGACTTCCTTACCTTTCCCCTCTTTTTGGCTGGTGGTTTTTGTTGTTGCTATTCTTACATATGTAGATTCATCGGGAAGTGGTTGGGTGTGCCTATTTCTCCACCACCGTTTCCATTGCTTCTTCTGAGGATATCATGCTTATGTGGGAATAGCAATAAAACGTTACCATAGATTTCATTCTTGCTCTTACAATGCTTGTAAAATACCTGAGCTTGCAGCAGCTTCATAGAACTTTAACAAGTGCATTAAAATTACCACAGGGCTGCGTTATCTTTAAGTAAATTAAAAGAAAGAAAACCCTACACAGTTGCTGCCAGCGATCTGAAGGCTGGATGCTTCAGCAATGGAGCTTGCTTTATGCTTTTTCACCTCATCCATTACTTAACTCACACAGTTCAGTCACATGACAAATCTGCAGTCTAGTGAAACATAAAAACTCTGCTTTTGATGTGTTCAGTTTCTCCTATCCTTGCTCATATCTTGCAGGGCATATACTGCTCTTATACATCTCTTTAACAACCACAAATCTTAAATAATGTAGCTGACATCATTGTATCAACTGGATACAGGTTTTTTTTAAAAAAAGAAATAATGGCTTAAATCTCCTTTTAGAGACATTAACATTTATGCCAAATTGCAGTCAATCCTGCAGAGATGGAATTGCATGTTTGTGTTGTATATTTAGTATGATTCCCCTCCCCCCCAGAATATAATGTTTCGTAGTTATCAAAAAAAAAAAAAGCAGTTGGAAATTGTTTGCAAGACTATGGATATAGAATTGCTGCTTTTATATTTTAACTGCAAATTGTGAATTTCACTGCCTTATATTATTTATTTCTGAAACAAAAGAGGCATTTTTCAATAAAACTACTGAAAATTTATATAGGCTGTGAGTATTATTGCTGGGAGGCTTCCAACCTTCAGAGGTTTTATTGTCATGGGAAATAAATCAACAGAAACATTAAACTACTTTCAGAATAACCTTTTCACATATAAAACTTGCAGCACATTGCAGTTTAGAATGTTGAACAATGAATACTAGATTGTGTTACAGGCTGAGGTCAGCATTATATATCAAGCAGTAGTTTCCATACTCTGATGGTATAATACTTCATTTCCCTGCTCTATGGAGGCCCCAACCATGATAGAATTAAGATAGTGGTTCCAAACTCAGGCCATGTACATTTTTCACATAATCTATGAACCCATGGCCTCTATACAAGAATAATAGCTCTCACATTGCCACTTCTGCAGCCAGGATTTCCAAGACATTAGTCTTTAGAAAAGAATCCCATGCAGGTGAAAAGTGAAAAACAAAACTGGCAAGCATGTAAATGATTGAACTTTCCCCCCTTTTTTGATTGTATCGCCATTGAAAATTACCCCCTTTGAAGCTGCTTTTCCTTAATGGTTACACTTTTCTGTTACACTCCGAGACTAGTTTTAAAAGGGATTAGACAAATATTAAACAGAGAATAGATCTACCATTGGCTATTAGCGACAACAGATAAATGGACTCTCCAAGTAAAAAAATTGTGTCTCTGATAGGCGTGGAGGGCAAATTTGTTTCACTTTTCATTTTCATGCAAACCCACCTAAGTTACACTTCCTGAACCACAAAACAAAACAAAACGTAAAAGACCCCTGACAGTTAAGTCCAGTTGCGAATGACTCTGGGGTTGTGGCACTCAGTGGCGTAGCGTGGGTTGTCAGCACCCGGGGCAAGGCAAGTAATTTGCGCCCCCTAACCCGTGGATTTTAGCAGGGGGCAGAGAGCTGCGAGTGCGAGCGCGACCCCCCAGATGTTGCGCCCGGTGCGGCCGCCCCCCTGCACCCCCCACGCTACGCCACTGGTGGCACTCATCTCGCTTTACTGACCGAGGGAGCCGATGTTTGTCCGCAGGCAGTTTTTCCGGGTCATGTGGCCAGCATGACTAAGCCGCTTCTGGTGAACCAGAGCAGCGCACGGAAACGGCGTTTACCTTCCCGCCGGAGCGGAACCTATTTATCTACTTGCACTTTGACGTGCTTTTGAACTGCTAGGCTGGTAGGAGCAGGGACCGAGCAACGGGAGCTCACTCCATTGCAGGGATTCCAACCGCGACCTTCCGATCGGCAAGCCCAAGAGACTCAGTGGTTTAGACAACAGCGCCACCCGTGTCCCTGGTTCCTGAACAAATACACAACCCAAAATGCAGCTATCCTTTGATGGGTGAAATTGAGAGAGGGGAGCTTATTAGAGGAAAGGTGGATTATAAATGAAATTGTGTGCATCTGCAGAGCGGATACATATGTACAGTAGGCATATGGGAACACAACCTCTGCTTTTCCCAATTATGGAGTGATATCCAGAGTTCATTTTACTTGGAGTACAGGCATTGCAATCAATTGACATACATGGGCACATGTTGAATATGAAAGAACTGTGGGTGATAACTAACATAAAGGAAAACTTATCTGAGAGAGGTTGCCCAGCTATCATGGAATTGCTTTGGATGCTACGCAGGGCTGGGGTTTGGGAAGACTGAGTACAAATGACTTCTATCAATAATACCAGGAAAATAATATCAAGCAACACTCGCTATCAACAACACTCCTGATCTAACTGACTGCATCTTACATGTGCCATTTTCCCAGCCCACACTTCACCTATCCAAAGGAAGAAGGGCATGAAGACAAAGTGTAATATTGAAGTCTAGCATGCCTATTACTGCAGCCATGAATCTGAGCAGGGCACAGTTCCAGAGACATGCAGGTTTCCTTGATCATTCCTAGCCCTGCAACTGATGGTTGAAGCTGTCAGATGTGAGAGTGCTGGTCAACCAACTGGAAAGATGAGCTGGCCGTGACCCCCTTTCCTTTTGAAGATCCACCTGTATCAAATGCATGGAGTGCCATTTTCCATGCACACACTTTCCAATTCATTCCTTATTGTGCACTTGTGGCTCCTGCTGGATTGGGTACATAAGAATATAAGAAGATGTTTCTGAATCAGACCAATCCTGTTCTCACAATGGCCAACCAAGATGTCTATGAGAAACCCTCAAGCAGGACTGAAGCACAAGAGCATTCTCCCCTCCTGTGGTTTTTAGCAATGGGTATTCAGCAGCATACTGCCTTTGAATGGTGAAGCAGAAGTAACCCTCATAGAATCAGAGCTGCAAGCGATCCCAAGGATCATCTAGTCTAACCCTCTGCAATGCAGGAATATGCAGCTGTCCCATACAGGGATCGAACCAGCAACCTTGCTGTTATCAGCACCATGCTCTAACCAACTGAGCTATCCAGGCTGAGATTAGTAGCCTTTAGTTTTAGCCAGAGTCACTAGATTATGCACTTGTCTGAATCATAATTATGAAAGGCTTGTTGCTCAGTTTCCTCCAATATGATTGCTACTCTTGTTTCATCTTGTAGTGATCAAAGCTCACAGCTACACCTGAGAGCTTCATGCCAAATTACACCTTAGCTGTAGGCTACGAAACTGGTTCTCTTCCAAGTATTAGGAAAGAGACCCTTATGTGCAAGCAACCTATGAACATCTCTGGATTGGGGCCAAGATCTTCCACTCCGTCTCACACCAAATGTTCACCAACATAGCAAGTGCTGAACTCCCAAATATTCTTGAAACTAAATTGTAACAGTGAAATTACTTTTGGGCGTAAAGTTAATAGTTTCTGATATGCCCCACCCATTCCTAATTCTTCTCATCATAAGAAATATTTAACCTATTTCTTTAGATTCATCTTGGCATGTAGAGTCATGTTACACTTAAATTCCTAGCTTTGCAGATTTTCCTCCCTACTCATCATGTTGCCTTTAGAGTATCCATCACTCTTCTCATGGTACTGCAATGCTATTCTAGGTACTAAGGGCCCATTCAACCCTGTCCATTTTCCACACACATAAAAGCAGTAACAAGACCCCAGTCAGGCCAATGATCAACTGGCTTGGTATTGTCTACACTGGCAGCAGCTCTCCATAGTGTCAGGCAGGAGTATTTTCCAACCCTACCTGGAAATGTTGGAGACTGAACATGTCACCTTCTGTTTGCAAAGCAGATGTTCTTCCACTGGGCTACAGTCCTTCCTTGGCCTTCTCAGCCACACAATTGCACAGGGAAACATTGGCTTGAATCTAAGCCAAGCTCTGTACATGCAGATATAGATGGAATTATTCCCATGATCATGGCAGCATGAAATGATGCATGAGCATAGTGCTGGCAGCTGCCTCTGTATACAGAAAAGTTCATATGAAACTTTCTGTATACAGTCACAGTCCCTTATCTCCTTGCATGCATGGGGAAATCTCACCGGGTGAACTCATACCCTCCAAGTGTCCCATTTTAAGCATGACACCACAGATTGACAGAATCAGAAGTCTGATTCCAATGCCGATGTTCCGTTTTGACTCCTGTGCTCTGGCCGTGCCAGAGCGCAGGACCAAAAGACGGGTGTTTTCTGGTTCCGCACTGTAGCATGAGTCAGGTGCTCATACGCAGGACCAAAAAACAGAAGGAAAACTCCATGTGTCGCCACTCTTCTTCCTACTTCTGTCACAGCACTTCCAGAAGAATGTCTGCAGAAGAATGTTAGTGCTTGGCCACCCTAATCCCCACAGCACCTGGCAGTGCTGTGCAGGCTGGTGTGACCTCACGCCAGTCCCTGCTGTGTCTCCTGACCAGGGGCCTAAGAAGGGGGGCAGTGGGGGGCGACCCGGGTGTCATCCCTGACGGGGGTTACAAAATCCCCCTGGGCGGCTCGCCCTGCCCCCTGAGTGCCCAGCATGTGAGAAGATGACCAAGCAACTAGCTCCGCTGCTGCTCCTGACGCCACACAGACAACCATTCTATTTATGGTTGTCACTTCAGAAAACCAAACTGCTCCTGCATTCTGTGTGCAGCTGTGCAAATAGAAATCTAGCAGTGCAACGATTTCACTGTCTTCCATCAAAAGCTTTGCCTGTTGCATTTAGATCTGTTGGGTGGCTATAGCAGATGCAACAACAGCAAAGAAGCAGCATGTTATCCCTGTTGAGGATGGCAGCTCATGGCTACATGAGAAAATAAGCTGGATCTCCAGCTCATCCCCCTGCCTCCATGCACTATAAGAATAGAGAGAGCACTGCTCAGTGCTCTTTTATACCAGACTAAGTGTTCTCTAGGGACGCGGGTGGCGCTGTGGGTTAAACCATAGAGCCTAGGACTTGACGATCAGAAGGTCAACGGTTCGAATCCCCGTGATGGGGTGAGCTCCCGTTGCTCGTTCCCTGCTACTGCCAACCTAGCAGTTCGAAAGCACGTCAAAGTGCAAGCAGATAAATAGGTACCGCTCCAGCGGGAAGGTAAACGGCGTTTCCGTGCGCTGCTCTGGTTTGCCAGAAGTGGCTTAGTCATACTGGCCACATGACCCGGAAGCTGTACACCGGCTCCCTCAGCCAATAAAGCGAGATGAGCGCTGCAACCCCAGAGTCGGTCACGACTGGACCTAATGGTCAGGGGTCCCTTTACCTTTACCTTTTTAAATGTTCTCTCTTCTCCCATTGCCAGACAGCTCAGCTGCAGAAACAGAAGTACCCACCGGCTATATTTCTTAAAGAGAGCTTCACTTCCATAAAATAAACTATGATTAAACTATAAACAGCTCCATCAACCATAGGATGCAGCAATTTGATTCAAGTGTGATTTGACAATTCTTCCCTAGGGCTCTAGGGCTCTTTCCTGTCAGAGAGAAAGAGATATAGAGCAGTCAAGTGCTCAGGGCACTTCGGCACTTTGATGAGAAGGGTGGTGCCTATCTACAAAAAAGAAGTCCAAGGTTGCTTCAGCTTGCTTCCGGGCTGCAGGCTGCAGTCCTTTTTCCAGGTGCAGAACATTCCCTTCCCATCCCTTTGGTCAATATGAGCACGTTAAGTAATCACTCCTTTTTCCAGTGCATTAAGAGGAGGAGCAAAGCTCCACCCCAATTCCTGACTGCTTATTTATGGAAGGTGGTATTAAGCTGTCAGTTGCTCACCCTATCTAACCTTTGCCAAATGCAGCACGATCGGCTCAAGACAGAGGGCGTGTTCATATTATTGGTTTTAAGCATAGTAAAAATTATTTTTCTTTCATAGCTCTTCATTTTTGCTGCGGCCCCCCTGGTTCATATCAACATGTGTACACAATGGGGTGGCGTGGGGGTTGATGGGAATGTCTTTATCCCAACGGCTTTAGGACTCCAATTGGTGTGAAACTGGTTTGAGAAACAATGCATCAAAGTAGAGGCTACGTATACATTTTGGTCCTGTAAGCAAACATTAAAAACCTAACAATGGAAATGCAGTGGGTGCGAACACAGTCAAGTTTTGTCACATCTAAACAAGAGGATTATCTACTGTGTTTCTTGCCAGATATAACTGCCCCAATGCAGGTACTAGTAAGAGCTTGCAGATCTTACCCAAAGGATGATTTGCAGGAGGGGAGAAGGATTTGTCTACATCAATTTTTCTCCAAATAATAGTTGGAAATGCTGGGAGCTTCATCAGATTTGCAGGTGTGGTAACTATGCTGAACTTATGTTTCTTCGCTCCTGTACTTCTCTGTTGCTGAAATAGGAGAAGATGGGATTCTGCAAAACAAAGGCATGGGATGGATGAGAGGCAGTTGCTCCTCAGCTTTTCATTAAGTTTAAGAAAAGCCCTGCAGGATCCGACTAAAGGCCCTTAGTCCAGCAATCCTGTTATCCCAAAGTGCCAGCCAGATGCCCATAGGAAGCCTGCAAGCAGGACATGAATTCAATGACACACTCACCACTTCCGATTCCTAGCAACGGGCATACGGAGGCTTACTGTTGTTTATGAACCACTGTTGGCACACTTTTACCCTCAATGCAGCTTGATCCAGGAAAAGTTAAGCATTTGTAACAGTGCGGTCCTAACCAGTTTAGCTGCTCTGAGTGGTACAGGAACACTGGAAGTGCAGGGCAGAATTTTAACTTTGAAATAAATAAAATGCTCAGCATCAATCTCTATTATATTCAAAGGGGCTTCTTTTCGGGTAAATGCACTTGATTGCATCCTCAGTGGGGGGCATTCAGACAACACATCATTCTGCAGACTGAAGTGGAACCATCCAGACAACGTTTTACCAGCTGATTTTGTTGTTGGTGTGATACTGGAGAGTCATGGAACCTGGGACTGATATATGGGGGGTGGGGATGGGGATACGCATGCAAGTTTCCAATTTAGTTCTGAAAATAATTGCAACTTCCAAGGATACAGTAAGTGTTCCCATCAGGACAGAACTGAACTGCACGGAATTTAAATTATCATCTTAGATAACATAAAACAGGGCAGCCTATTTAAATAGCAAGCCAAACATTACATGAAATCAAAACAGATCCTGTTTCAGACAGGTAATTGCACGCACATAGATGCTGTATCTTGGTCTGGCGGTTGCATTTGACTCAGAATTCATTAATTCAGTGCGGTACTTTTGTCTAAATCACCAAGAATGAGTAATCATGAATAGGTAATAAATCTGAGGTGCAGATATCTGTTGATAACACAATTACTTCCTGCAAATTTGTTTGGAAGTAAACTAGGGGTAAACTAGGGGTTTGGAAGTAAACTAGGGGTGTTCTTAAACACTGAATTCTTTGAAGTGGCTCACCCTGTCACAAAAGGATCACCCAGTGAAAATGGTAATCCCAGATGTGCTTATGGTGCTACTACAAAGTTCCTTGCATAAATATAATGATTTATACAGAGAGCCTTCTGTTCTGAAATGGTGACTCACTGGGTATATGATGCGGTGTCTCTTCTTTAATCTAATATGATTATATTACTCATATTTTGATCATCTCACTCTAAACCATTGTGTTCTTCCATTCCCACCTCTGAAGCCTCACTTATTCCTCCATATATTCAACTCAAAGGGCTGCACCAGGAAAATTCCCTTAATCCAAAAGAATCCATGTAGTCAGGACAATAACAGAGTCATCCTCCTTCCTGATGGCATAAAATGCTGTGATTCTTTCCACAGGAATGTCTTTTGGGCATGGAAGACAGCTTTTTATGGGCCTAAAATGATTTATGTGATTTTCAAAAGAGGATTGCCTAGGAATGGCCAACCTTTCCTTGCCAGTAAGAGGCATCCTATTTCTACACCATTTGCAATGGAAGAAGATTTTGCTCAACGTCACTGAAATGGTTTTAAAAAAAATAAAAAATAGAAGACTGAGCCACTTTCCCTTTCAGTCATAAATTCATGTGTTTATTCCTTATTTATTACATGATGAATATATTACACCCTTACTCAAAGGGCAGTATTTCCAGGGTCAGCCCTTTCATGAGATGAGTTTTATTTTTATTTTGTATGGGACTTCCGCCTGAAGTGCCAATTTGAAGCTCTCCAGTGAGTCAGTTTTACATATCTGTTTTTCAGGAGCACAGTCTACGTAAGAGAGTTCCAAATGATATGGATATCTCAAACAGCTTGAATCAATTCATCTTTGGCAAACTGAACCCATACCCCTAACTTCTCTTCTCATTTGTATACACTGGAGTGTCACTGTGCCTAATCTTATCCATGGTACTTTGGGATGTGATAGACTCATCTGCACTTTGATTTCACTTGCAGCACAAACAAACCCAGCTTTTAGAGCAATTATACAAAAGAGACAGTCCCCAGAGTTAAAGAAACTTACTCATGAGGTAATTCCTACCATGACCACATTAAAAAAAAAATCACTTGCCTTTATTCTTTTACTCACTGAAGACTTTTCAAAACTTGAGCTATATTTGGCTTTATATACTGCCAACAAGCCTACCTCCCCACACCCTGAAACTGCTCTACACTTATCACCAGACCTAAGATTTCACTCCTGTTTGAGAGGAAAGGGTTTTGGCTGCAAACTTGATATATGTATGCACATTAGTGTCTGTGTGCTGGGAAGGGGGCCTGGGCTCGTATAGATGGGTATCTTCCAGCATCTCACAGATGGAATTAGAAATATTTTATTACCTACTTTTTAAAGTCAGTTGATTTTATCATTTTCAAATGAATATTTTATGCTTTATGGAAACTGCTTAAGGGTTGCTTTAAAAATTAAGGGATATATAAACCTTATTTATATATAAACCTTCAGAAGTCATCTGAAGGCAGCCCTGTTTAGGGAAGCTTTTAATGTTTGATGCATTACTGTATTTTAATATTTTGTTGGAAGCCACCCAGAGTGGCTGGGGAAGCCCAGCCAGATGGGCGGGGTATAAATAATAAATTATTAAATAAATAAAACAAATGCTTGAAACACACAATACTAAAGATCAGTTAGTACACTTCATTAGTACACACGGTTGGCTTATTTAAATGCTTACAAGTCACCTCCCTGACCTTGGTGACCACTGTGGAAACACAAGACAGCACTAGATGGATCTTTGTTATAATCCAGATTTGGCTGTATGTTTTCAATTGGCTCATTTAACTTTGGTGGGCAGTCCTGCCCTGTGGACCAGCCAGGAAAATTCCCAAGTGCTGGCTAAACTCACGTGCACAGGCTGCTGACCAAACGCGAGGGGATGCAACTACTGCTCACCCAGGAAAGCTATAAGTGGCCATTTTTATCTTAGTAAGCAGACATTGTATGTGAAATCGCAGGCTGAACACTACATAACATCTTAGAGTTCTTGGACATGCATTTTGCCTACATTTGTGCTAGACAGGGATGGGTGCACATGTCAGTTTTTGTTTCTCATTTTGCCAATCTCAATTTCAGTTCCCCATCAATCTGCAACTATTTAAAAAGTCCTTATAAAAATTCACCAGCATTTTAGTGTGAATTTATCCTAGTAAGACACCTTTTGGTATGCACTTTCCCCCCAATACATTCATTTTTGCAAAACTGGTTCCTCTAACATAATGCATTTTTATGTTATTTTCACTAACATGTGCATTTATATGCACATTATGATTTTTTTTGTACAGATTGCTTGGCTGGTGAACTGCACTGCAAAATTTGGATACATACAAATTTCAAAACTGTGTCTTGGTTCATTTATTGTTTTGGAAAGTGAAAATTAGATTCATCTTGAAATGTAAACTGAATCAAATCTATCCTCCATCCCTAGTTTAATTTCTAGAGACCCTGGAAAGCAGGTAAACACTGAAGAATGAAAATGCTGGAAACCCAGATTAACAAAAAATGTAACAAGCCATCTATCTCCCCAAACAAAGCAGGAAAAAGGTTGGTCTCTCTCTCTCTCTCTCTCACACACACACACACACACACGGTGCGCGCACACACGGGGGGGGGGGGAGGAGAGGGAGAGAGAGAGAGAGAGAGAGAGAGAGAGAGAGAGAGAGAGAGAAATTGGACCAGTGATGCATCAGGGAACATTGACTGTCCCTGGTAAAAAGAGACTCTTGGAGTCAGAGGGGCTGGACACAATGTCCTGCCATTACACTAGTGACATCTCACAACATCCTGACATTGTGGGGGGAGGGGGCTTTGAACACTGAGGAGCCCTGGCCCCCTCAAAAAAGTTCAGCCCCCCCCCCCAGTGCCTCAGCCCCCAGAAGCCAGTGTACTCACTGGAAGTGTATTGTGTTAGCCGATCTCTCTTATTGTTTTAATGGGATTGTTTCATTGCATATTTTATTTCTGGATGTTTATACTTCAATGCTTGTGCACTTGTGAACTAATTAGAAGCCTATTTTGGCATTAAGGAGCATATAAATCTAATAGTAGTTGTCATAGTACAGTGGTACCTTGGATTACAGACGCTTCAGGTTACAGACTCCGCTAACCCAGAAATAGTACCTCGGGTTAAGAACTTTGCTTCAGGATGAGAACAGAAATCGTGCTCTGGCGGCGCGGCGGCAGCAGGAAGCCCCATTAGCTAAAGTGGTGCTTCAGGTTAAGAACAGTTTCAGGTTAAGAACAGACCTCCAAAATGAATTAAGTACTTAACCCGAGGTACCACTGTATGAATAATAATTCAGATAAGGTTAGGTGGTCCTGAGAAGCAATCTTAAGACACTAATGCGAACACGAATGGATCACATCTTTGTTTTACACCGGTCTCTGAAGATTCCTATGGAGGCATGCTATTATGTCGTGTGTAAATAAACAAAGCACCTGAGATGGTTTCTTTTGTACATACCAAGGTGTGGTGGCAGAGTTTGTTGTACTGAAGCTGGCATACTCCAACACGTAGTGGAATATCTCAGCCCTGTACACTTTGTGTGAAAGATAGAGATCTTAATTAAAGACTTAATTAAAGACTAGAAATGCAAGAAAATGGCACAGGTGGTCATATGGTTCTCTCATGGACTGCATTTAGCAGAACAACGGTCCCTAAAACCGCTCATCTTCTTCTAGTTTCCTGGTGTGCTGTATAATTCTTGAGTTTCAGTAGAGTTTTCTAGCCAGTGATGACTCAATGGAAAAGGAGAAGGTGGCCAAGTGTTAGTGGAAGTGTCACCCAGTTTATTACACACAAAGTGATTAATTTTTCATTCACTCATCACTCTCTTGGTTTATTGGCGCAGAAAAACATTGTAAGCATATCTCTTAAAACACGAGCCTACACCATTTCTCCCTTTTGCATTGGCAGTCCCTTCAGGAAACACAAAATTGACTCCTATAATCTTACACAACGTCTTTTCTGCAGAACTGCACTAGCCCATACT
This sequence comes from Podarcis filfolensis, assembly GCF_964270895.1. Taxonomy (NCBI): domain Eukaryota; kingdom Metazoa; phylum Chordata; class Lepidosauria; order Squamata; family Lacertidae; genus Podarcis; species Podarcis filfolensis. The sequence goes on along the minus strand of NC_139606.1, from coordinate 39,595,044 downwards.
ACAGTTTGTCAAGCTTTCAAGCCCTTTCAAGTGCATGGAGGTTTTATTTTTTTAAAAAATAGATGGGCTCCTTCAACATCTGACACCTTGCCAGTCAAGTGAGTTCTCACACCTTTTATAGTAAACTCGTAAAAAAGGAGAGAAAGAAATTGCATGAATATTCTCCTAGGTTTTCAAAAGTTCTGACATGAGTCATACAGCTTTCTTAGGCTCCCATCAAATCAGTCAGAAGACATGTGAGGGCTCAAAAAGTAATCCACAGAAAATGCTTTTTTTAAAGTGAAACACACGCACAAATGAGTTTAAATGGCTGCTGTTGGATTCTTTGGGTAAGAACATACAGTTGTGAGATACCTAGACATAAATAGCTCTTCATGAGCTTCCAAAGATTGAATAATACTTCAGCCAGAAAGCTTATTGTATGACCTTGGACAAATCACTGCCTCCCGGCCTCTGCCACAGCATAGCATTGCTGTAAGAGTAGGGCTGGCTCCAGACATTTGGCTGCTTGAGGCAAAGGAGAAGCTGGAGCCTCCCCTCCCTGTCATAATAGCAACTGAATCTTAGGCCACATTCACACCACACATTTAAAGCCCTATTATACAACTTTAACAGTCATGGCTTGGGCTCAAAGAATCCTGGGAACTGTAGTTTGCTACACATGCGCCGAGTTCAGCCCAACTTTGGCAGGCGCCTGGCATGCGCACACTTGTGGGAGTAAGAACTGTCCCTATTTTCATCAGAGGAATGTTGGAGGTGTGCATCTGTCCTCTTTCACTATTTTTCATTGCTGTACTAATGTGATTTGCATGTTTCCTAGCTACTCTCTTAGATCAATCATTTTAAAACATCTCCCAAGAGAGATTACGCCCTTATCCAATACCTTGGGTTACGAACTTAATCCGTTCCAGAAGTCTGTTCTTAAACCAAAGTGTTCTTAAACCAAGTCGTGCTTTCCCATAGCAGCGGGGGACTCAATTTACAAATGGAACACATTCAACTGGAAGCGGAACATGTTCTGCTTCCAAGGCAAAGTTCACAAACCAAAACACCTACTTCGAGGTTTGCAGCGTTCTTAATCCAAGTTGTTCATAAACTAAGCTGTTCTTAAACCAAGGTACCACTGTACTTATTATGTATGTAATGGCATGATAAGAAAGCGCTGCTAGAGCCTCTGTTCAGGCCCAGTATGGCAACCATTCCATGGTGTGGGCAGGTCCCTCCTGCTTTGTTTCTGCTTAGTAGTGGCGATTGGGAACTGCCATGCACTACCTGCAGCATCACCCCATTCTGAAGTGTGGCCATATTGTATCAACAAACCTGGTGAATAATGAAAACAGTCCATCTTAAAATATCACACACATTCTGGGTTACTCCAAATATGCGCAAAATTTGTTCTGGGTATCATGAAACTCGGCTCCTAAAGTAAGTTGGATTTCTGCTCAGTGAACATTCCTCAAGGTTGTTCTAGGGAGTTTGTGGTATGGATGACTTGGGTGGAATCAACACACATATAAAAACCGTTCTGAAAATGCTTTTTTAAAAAAGTGTTTTAAGAAATACACTGAATTTTCCATAAGGCTCACCATCGCCATCTAGTGTCACATTGTATATTGCACTCAAAACATTTTGTTTGCAGCTGTATAGCTGAGTCCCTAGGTTGAATGCTCTTTGCATTCCCAAGTACTGCAACCTACACATGCCTTTATTAGGTTGCTTTCTATATTCTTGGGTGCCCAAGTCATATTCCTGCCAGGAACGGTTTATCAATAGGAATTTTCCTTTTGATCTCCTATTTATATGTACTTAAGGCCGTGATGCTGTTTTGTTGACATTGTGCCAGGTCTTCCTTGGCTCAGATATGACCCCATCAAATCGGAATCAGTTTTGCAGACAATGGGCAAAGATCCCATGGCTCACAGCGTGCCTGGAGTTTGGCACATGCAGGTTTGCTATGTTGACCTGGGACTGCAGAGCTGGAGGGAAGCACACTCTGGCCGCTACCATTGGTCAAGGGAACAAAAGCTACCGGGCAGCTGTGCAATCTGCTTGCCAGGCCATGGCAAAAGGAAGAGCAGTCTAGCCTCATCCATCAATCTGAGAAGGAGCAGCTGCAAGGAGCTTGTTCCTCTATGATAACAAATACTCCACTCTCATCTTGCTGTTGCTCCAAGACTGAAGAATGGAAGAAAAAATGGCCTCTATGATCCAACAAGGGGTGTTTGTGCATTGTGTTCAAGAAATGTGCAGCTGCGTATGCAATAGCTGAGCTGTTCACATCAACCTGTGCACACTCTTGCACACAAACACTTGTACATGTGTAGAGACAACTTGTACCTGTGTTCTGCGAAACACTTGAACAAGTCACTCAGAGTGGCTGGGGCAATCCAGCTAGATGAGTTGGGTATAAATAACAAAATAATAATAATTATTAAGCACATGTTATACCTGTCTTAACTGCTGTCTGTTGCAAGCTTCCCTGAGGATCATTTGACCAGAGGGTGGGATAGTACCCTTCTAAATAGAATGAAATGAATACATCCAGAGTTGATAACCCTCATTTTCCTAGGAAGCATTTCCTTCCCCAGAAAAAAGCAGGGCATCTCTACGCATACAGACTCAGAATAACAGACAGCTTTTATTATTGGAGAAAGTAGAAAGCAAAGAAATCAATGCCGGGAAAACTTAGTGGTGTATTTGTCACTGGTGAAATCAGCAGTTCTGAGATGGAAAGGGCTATAAATAGCCATGTGGTAACTAAATGTTGGGAAAGTCATTTTAGGGGAGAAGAGGAGGGACACTTTGCCTTGGCAAATGTAAAGGAGCTGTATTACTTCTTCAAAAAAAATACCTTTGCTTCTAAACTGCAGTGGATGTTTTTATTTGCAACCTGTTCTTCTGCATCTCCTGTTAAAGCAGAGGTAGAGAACCTGTGCTGTGACCCTCCAGATGTGGTTTGGTTATAGTTCTCATCAGCTCCAGCCAGCATGGCCAATGATCAAGGATAATGGGTGTTGCAGTACAGCATACCATCAGATGGGCCACAGGTTTCCAACCTTTGTATTAAAGGGTTTTGACTAACTGGGCTCAGAAAGTCTTGATTGAGTCTTTAGACAACTGCTGATCAGTCTGCAACACATTTTCATTCTTTTTTGCAGAGGCTACATAAAAATTACATTGGCACACTAATGTCATGTGTATATAAGTCCACTGAGCATCAATCTTTTGCTAACTGACTAACATTTTCTTTGATGCTAAACGTCATCACAGCACCTAACATTGCTTTGCCATTTATATTCTATGATAATTGGATTGTAAGGTAAATTGATAAGCCATGCTCCTAAAGGTTCATTTCCAGAGACTGTCTTGATTCCTCAGTTACCATGCAATCCTTATATAGACAGGAAAATACATCTTCAGCTGCATGGTATTCCTTTTGTTTGGTTTGCCTTTTCCTGGCTCAGCATAAAAAACAACACGTTTTTGCGGTGTAGTGAAAATGCCAGAGGCAAAATTATACCCTATGCTGTACCAAACGGTCCTTTCTGACACATGTTTGAGCCACTGGTGAGCAAACCAAACCAAAGCTACAACATTTTTTTTTAGTGTTATGGAACTCTTGGTTTGTGTGGTCTCTTTTATTCAGACACTCTCAGGGCCCAAAGTACAATCCCTGACACATTCCCATGCCCTCAGTACAGTGGTACCTTGGGTTACATACGCTTCAGGTTACATACGGTTCAGGTTACAGACTCCGCTAACCCAGAAATAGTACCTCAGGTTAAGAACTTTGCTTCAGGATGAGAATAGAAATTGTTCTCCAGCGGTGTGGTGGCAGCGGGAGGCCCCATTAGCTAAAGTGGTGCTTCAGGTTAAGAACAGTTTCAGGTTAAGAATGGACCTCCAGAACGAATTAAGTACTTAACCCAAGGTACCACTGTGGACAGCTGTACACTGTCCAACCATCTTGTCCTCTGTCATCCCCTTCTCCTTGTGCCTTCCATCTTTCCCAACATCAGGGTCTTTTCCAGGGAGTCTTCTCTTCTCATGAGGTGGCCAAAGTATTGGAGCCTCAGCTTCACGATGTGTCCTTCCAGTGAACACTCAGGGCTGATTTCCTTAAGAATGGATAGGTTTGATCTTCATGGACTGCAAGAAGATCAAACCTATCCATTCTGAAGGAAAGACTCCCTGGAAAAAACCCTGATGTTGGGAAAGATGGAGGGCACAAGGAGAAGGGGAAGACAGAGGACGAGATGGTTGGACAGTGTTCTCGAAGCTACCAGCATGAGTTTGACCAAACTGCAGAAAGGAAGTGGAAGACTGGAGTGTCTGGTGTGCTCTGATCCATGGGGTCACGAAGAGTCGGACACGACTAAACAACAAACCACTGTATAGGGTATGGGATATATATGTGTGTGTGTATTTATAGAATACAGCTTTATGAACAAATGCACTAGAAAGTTGGAGTGGCTATGGACCTCCGTTCACTTGACTGGATATTTGAGATTTTGGCGTCTAGAATTAGATCTTGTACTCACCTGAAACAGACACTGGCAAAAATGTCATTGTTTCCTTTCAAACAGATATTTTAGGTTCTGAACTAATAAGCAGTACCACTTATTCTTTCCGTAAGGGACTGACTCTTTGGTCCTTCAAAATAATTTGCACTACAAATATATAACTATATATCTTACAAGGAAAGCAATGGCTGCTCATACACCTCTATTACTTCCCCCCTGCACAATTTATTGTAGGTGCCAGTGCTACTCAGATTTGTGCTTTAGTTATCTCAGTTGCAGTGATGCCCAATCAGCCTTCCTGAAGCTGAACGGAGATCATTGAAGCCCTGGCTGAGTCCATGTAGGAGAAATGGAATGCACATCCCCTTGGCACTCTGCAGAACTACAGTCACATCCACACCATACCTTTAAAGCACAGTTAAACAAAAAACTTGGCTTTAAATCCAGGGAACTACAATTTACTCCCTTTTAAATCCCCTAAAATACTCATCACCCTTCCCTTCCCAGAAGGGAAGCCTTGTGCTTTAAATGTATGGATGTGGATGTGACCCAAGTTAGTGTGTGTAAATCTGCAATAAATAATAATAATTTATTATTTGTACCCCACCCATCTGGCTGGGTTTCCCCAGCCACTCTGGGCAGCTTCCAACAAAGATTAAAAATACATTAAAATGTAAGACATTAAAAACTTCCCTGAACAGGGCTGCCTTCAGATGTCTTCTAAATGTCATATAGTTTATTTCTTTGTCATCTGATGGGAGGGCATTCCACGGGGAGGGCACCACCACCAAGAAGGCCCTCTGCCTGGTTCCCTGTAGTTTTGCTTCTTGCAGTGAGGGAACTGTCAGAAGGCCCTCGGCGCTGGACCTCAGCATCCGGGCAGAATGATGGGGGTGGAGACGCTCCTTCAGGTATACTGGGCCGAGGCTGTTTAGGGCTTTAAAGGTCAACACCAACACTTTGAATTGTGCTCAGAAACGTACTGGGACGTACTGCAACAATCAGGAAATTACACACCACTGCTTTTGCCATATGATAACATTAGCAGTAATTCTCAAACTGGAGTTAACAAACTCAGCAACTAACCCCATCTGGAACATTTCCTTTTGAAAAAATGGAGAGAGCCTGGACTTTTTTTAAAAAAAAAATCAAATTGTTTTGGTTCCCATTTAATTTACTGTTCACCAGTCTACTTGATTGCAGACTGGATGCAATCATAAAACTGGAAAATCTCCTGCATATTAGTGGGCTGAAGTCCAGCCCACCAAGAAGTTAAACAAAAAGTAATGACGTATTTGAGGAGTGAACTTGTCCTCAACCATGAATACAGCTGTGGGTAGACCATTGTGTTTGTAGAGAATTGCAATGGTTATTTTTAGAAGCCAGCATGCTGTTTTCCAGAAAGGTTAAGAGATTATAAATGAAAAAAGGCAAGGAAATTACTTAAAAATCAGTGCAGTTGGTGTTCCTAAATGAAGCAAGGAGCACAAAATTCCAAGGTGTTTAGCAGTGCTGTGTCGTGGGTGTGGCCTGTCTCTTTAAGAAGCATGTCAGGTCTATAATAGAAACTCCACAGCCCAGCCTGAGTGTGGTTCCCTCCATAGCACAGTAGGAAGTAGTTGGGACCTTAGTTTTACATATGTAGCAAGTCTTAGCTGCTATGCTGAGTAGCTGCTCTGTTCAAATAATACTGGTCTTGAAAGACCTACATTGGCTCCCAGTACGTTTCCCAGCACAGTTCAAAGTGTTGGTGCTAACCTTTAAAGCCATAAACAGCCTCGGTCCAGTATACCTGAAGGAGCGTCTCCACCCCCATCGTTCTGAAAAAGCATTTGATCATATAGAATGAATGTATTCATATTCCCCGTTATAGAAATTAGATACTGGTAAACAGTTTCAGGATAATGTTAAAACTCTGTAATGATCTCTGTGTTGTATTATGTATGAACAGCCAGTACTCAAATTATTTTCAAGTAAATAGAGGAACAAGACAGGGTTTCTCCCAGCAGCACTGTTTTTTGTTGTATGCATTGAACCATTATGACCTTAATTAGATCAACAGAAGATGTAACTGGGCTAAATTCTGAATCTACCCGTTACAAAATTCATTTAAACACTGATGATGCAATGCTTTCATTAACTAATCCTTTAAAATATGTACCAAAATTGCCTGGCTATAAAATAAACCCACTAAAATCTGAAAATATGTGACTTAATAAAATCTGATGAAAGCAAGCAGAATTAATAGAAGTTAAAATATATAAGAATCTGGTTATATTCAAATATAGTATAACAGTGTATTATAAAGTTACACATCTAAAAGTAATAGCTCAGTGGCTGGATATTTCAAAGGAAACTCCAGGTTGTCAATTAGAGATAAGCATAATTGATAGCATAATCCTGCAATCAATCATTTCATGGTAGAATGAGAGAAAAGGACAAATGTTTAGATGCAGACAAGTTTCAGCATCAACACACAAACTCAACCCCCAAATGCAAGCTAAAACTCATTGACATCTGATTAAACAGAGATTAAAATTAGAAATGTTAAGATCACATTAAAAGACCCAGGTGCCTAGCACTAAATATACAGTAGATTCCAGATTTCACAAAGGGGGGGGGGAGGGTCCACTAATGATATTTATCAACTTTGAAAGTCTCTCTCCCTTAACTTTTCATTAATCTTGTAGGTTGTAAGTATTGTTTAAACACTGACAAATCTCATTGAGTGAAGTGTTTGTCAAAAGTTCTATGTCACTGGGAATCTTTGCAGTCTGAAAAAATAGCATAAAAATTAGCATAGAAATACCAAGGGAATAGGAGGCTAATTAGGACAAATGTCCCCTGGCCTACCTGGCAGCAAGTCAGTATGTCAAGTCCTCAGTCCAGAGTCAATCCACATGTTCAAACCAAAGCATAGTCCCAAAGATATCCTAGAGCAGTTGAGCAGACAAAGCACCACAGCTCTGCTTCCCTTTTGTACTTTACATGCTGATTGCAGCAACTGGGCTTGATGAGGCATTAGGCCCTCACCTGTTCTGAACCTACTCTAGCTGAGGACTCATAGACCTCCTCCCAGAGCTAGCGAGCCCCACCTGGCCAGCTAGGGAGCTGGGCTGTGGGCCCTTGATTGCCTCAGCCTCTTGGAGCGCCCTGCCCACTGCTCCCTAGGCCTCAGAGCCCGCTGTGTTCATGAAGTTATGGGTCCCTCTAGCTCTGGTTCCTGTACACTGACCCCCACCCCTTACTTTCTGTTATGTACTGAGTTGAATAGGATCCAAACTGCAGCAGTCTGATTGGTCCTAGAACAATAGGATCCAAAAGGCAGCAGTCTGATTGGTCCTAGAACAATAGGATTCAGAATGCAGCAGTCTGATTGGTCCTAGAACAATGCAGCAGTATGATTGGTTGGCAGGATCCACCCAATCATGCTCCAGATAGAAGTGAATCCACAACCTGATTGGCTTACAGTAGAATTCTGGAATTAGCCAATCATGTGCAGCCCATTGTGTAAATAATGTATATAAAGCAGATACTTTGAGGGGACATTCATTCATTCCTCCTCACCACTATGAGCTGAATAAAGAGCATGAAATCACTTTGCGACTCTGAGTATATTTCACTGGCGACGAAGGTGGGATCCCGCTGAGCTGACTGCCACACACAGCACCGCAGCACCGCCACCTGCCGCACCGCTGCCTCGCACCGTGTATCCAGGCTTCAGCTCCGGGACACAAGGAACTCAGAATGGCAACCGACAGCAGCTTCTCGCCATTCAACCCAGCATCTGGAGACTGGGAAGCGTACGCCTCCCGTTTCACCTTCCTCCTAGAAGCCAAAGGGGTCACCGATGAAGAAGACGCCAAGAAGAGGGCAATATTCTTCAGCGTCTGCGGAGAGGAGACGTTTGAAATCGCCCGGGCTCTCCTTGCGCCTGAAGACGTTGCTACTGTTCCATACAAAACAATAATGGAACAGCTGAAGGGGCACTTTTCGCCACAGCCCTCAGTGGTGGCTCGTCAAAATGCCTTCTACGCAAAGCGGCAAGCCCCTGGGGAAACCATAACTGGGTTTGTGACCTCTCTCCGCCAAGCTGCCCGGTTCTGCAACTTCTCAGAGCTGGAGAACATGCTTCATGACCGCCTCGTCGGTGGCCTGAAGGATGAGAAGCTGCAACGACGCCTCTACGCTAAGAAGGACCTAACGTTCCAGGTCGCTCTGGAGGAGGCCCTGGCAACGGAAGCTGCCGAGAGGTCGACGCAAGAGGCACGGCCGAGCCAGCCGTCCCAACCGAGGGTCCACCACAAAGACCTCACCGACGACTCAGGATCTGACAAGGAGGAGGTGCACCGAGTACAGCAGCGCACTCAAGCAGCCCACATACCACAGCTGCCTCGACCAGAAGGAGGGAACTGCGCAAGCTGCGGGGAAAGTCACGAGAGGAGGACCTGCCGTTTCCGCAACGCAGAGTGCAGGCAGTGCAGAAAATTGGGACGCATCGCCCGGGTGTGTCGAGCTCGGCCCACCCGAAGCCAGGCATCAGATGACCAATCCAAGAGCCCCAGGTCCCGGGGCCCAACACACCAAGGCAACTCGACGGAGCTCACGGACTTCCAGGTATACCAGTTGCCCCACCCCAACGTAGAGAAAATTTATGTAGAGGTACAGATAGAGGGGGCCCCATGCCGCATGGAGCTTGACACGGGTTCAACTCTATCCATAATCACCGCAAGGACCTTAAGGAAACTGTGTCCTACTGGGGGTCCCAAACTCAGGCCGGCCCCATTCACCCTCCGGGACTTCCAGAAACGTAAGGTCCCCACAATGGGGGTGGGGACCTTCAGGGTGCAATACCGAGGGCGGACGCGGCAACTGGACTTGCTTGTGGTCAAGGGCCCCTACATTAGCTTACTGGGATTGGCATGGTTTGGACCACTGGGGCTAGCCGTCACCGGGGTGAACCACACAAGCTTACAAGTGGACGTGGACGCCATATGCAAGGAATTTCCGGGGGTTTTCGATGGGAAATTGGGACAGTATACGGGCCCCCCCATTGCTCTACAGCTTGACCCCGCAGTACGACCGGTCAGGCTCAAGGCCTGCCGGGTCCCGTTCGCCCTGAAACCCCGTATAGACGAGGAATTGGACCGACTCGTGGAGCAAGGAGTGCTGGAGCCGGTGCCTAATGCCCCCTGGGAAACCCCAATCGTCACACCTGTCAAGCCGAATGGTTCGGTCCGCATCTGCGCAGACTACAAATGTACCATAAACAAGGCCCTCACGGCCCATGCATACCCAGTGCCAGTGGTCAGCCATGTCCTTGCCACCCTGGCTGGGTCGAAAATTTTTGGCAAGCTGGACTTGGCCCAAGCATATCAACAGCTGCCAGTAGATGAGGCCACTGCAGAGGCACAGACGATTGTGACGCACAGAGGAGCGTTCAGGGTAAAGCGGCTGCAATTCGGTGTCAGCGTGGCACCAGGCATATTCCAGAATCTAATGGACTCTCTCCTTAAAGGGATTCCTGGTGTCACCCCCTTCTTCGATGATGTGTTGATTGCCGGGCCCACACCAGAGGAGTTTGAGGACCGCCTCCGCACCGTTCTGCACCGTTTCCAGGCGGCGGGTCTCAAGGTGAAGCGGGAAAAATGTCTACTAGGAGTGCCTCAGGTGGACTTTCTGGGATTTATGGTGGACGCAGAAGGGGTCCACCCGACTGGGGACAAGGTACGGGCCATTTGTGATGCCCCAGCGCCCAAGAACAAGACTGAACTTCAGGCCTTCTTGGGACTATTGAACTTTTACCATTCCTTCCTTCGCCACAAGGCGGCGGTAGCGGAGCCCCTACACAGACTCCTGGACAAGCGGGCCCCTTGGGTGTGGGGCCAGCGCCAGGAGGCCGCATTCCAGGCAGTCAAGGACTTGCTGGTCTCAAACTCGGTCTTGGCACACTTCGACGAGAGGCTGCCAGTGGTGCTAGCATGCGACGCCTCACCCTATGGCATTGGCGCTGTCCTGGGACACCAACTCCCGGATGGAAGAGAGGTACCGGTGGCATACTTTTCCCAGACACTCAACGGAACCGAGCGGAACTACTCGCAAATCGACAAGGAGGGTCTGGCAATCGTGAAGGGAGTAAAAAAATTCCATGATTTCTTGTACGGGCGGCCCTTCACCGTGGTGACTGACCACAAGCCGTTGCTTGGATTGTTTGCCCCCGAAAAGCAGACCCCCCAAGTGCTGTCTCCTCGCGTCCTCAGGTGGTCAATTTTCCTTGCCAGCTACCAGTATGCACTGATTCACCGCCCTGGGAAGGCGATGGGCCATGCAGATGCCCTCAGCAGGCTACCACTACCGGAAACAGGCCCTGACCCAGCACCTGCACAAGAGGTTATGAGCCTGGAGCTGCTTCCTGACCGCCCCATTCAGGCACAAGAAGTTGCACACCATTCCAAGAAAGATAGGGTCATCTCCCGGGTCCTGGACTGGGTGTGGAGGGGATGGCCCAGCAGCAGCCCCGGGCCAGAATTCACCGGCTACACAACCCGCAGACATGAACTGTCGGCCCACAAGGGGTGCCTGTTATGGGGAAGCAGGGTCATTGTTCCCCAGCCCCTCCGCAAAAGGGTCCTCACAGCCCTACACGAGACACGCCCAGGGGTAGTAAGAATGAAGGCCCTTGCCAGGAGTTATGTGTGGTGGCCGGGGATTGACGGAGAGATAGAGGCCTGGGTCAAACACTGCCAGGCCTGCCAAGAATCCCACCCAGATCCCCCAAGGGCCCCAGTCCAGTCCTGGGAGTCCGCCCGAGCACCATGGTCACGCCTGCATGTGGACTTCGCTGGCCCCTTTCAGGGGAAAACATTCTTCATAGTGGTGGACTCCTACACCAAATGGCTGGAAGTCGCACTGGTACCATCCACTTCTACGTCTGCAGCCATCCGGGTACTACGCAGGCTGTTTGCAACCCACGGGCTCCCTGACACTCTCGTCTCAGACAACGGGACTGCATTTACGTCAGGAGAATTCCAAACCTTCACAGCGCAGAACGCCATCCGCCACATCCGTTCGGCGCCATTCCACCCTGCCACCAATGGCCAAGCAGAACGCATGGTGCGGACCACCAAGGACACCCTTCGCCGCATGACGCAAGGGGATTGGGAGTACCGCCTTGCCACATTCCTTCTAGCACAGCACAGCACCCCCAGCTCAACGACTGGCCGGAGCCCCGCTGAACTACTAATGGGTCGGTGCCTTGCAATCAGATTGGACCGCCTTCACCCCGATAGAGCTCAGGATGAGGTAGTGGTGGGGGAAGGCAGGAACCCCCGGACCTTCGAGGCCCAGGACCCAGTGTACGCAAAGAATTTTGGGGCAGGCCCTGCATGGGTACCCGCCACAGTCACCAGGGTCACTGGCCCCGTGTCGTACGAGGTGCTAACAGATGGGGGGCAATGCTGGCGCCGCCACTGTGACCAGATACGGCGACGATTCCCGGGAGAAAACCAGGAGGAGGAGGACAGGTCAGGGAACAGTGGGGCAGTGAGGCCCATAGAGCAGCAGGGGCAAGCAGGAGAGGCAGAATCAGTAAATACAGAGGGGACCCGTGAGGCCGAAAGGACACCGGAACCAGAACCACGACTGAGTGAGCCGGTTGCGCCAGACCAAACAGCCCTATCACAGCCAGCATCCTTGGAACACGAGCCAGAACCTGAACCCCGGACCAGGGAACACCCCAGGCCGCAACGCACACGTAGGCCGCCGGCGTATCTCGAGGACTATGAATGCGACCTCCCGGGCAGGACTGGAACTTAGAGGGGAGGGGTGTTATGTACTGAGTTGAATAGGATCCAAACTGCAGCAGTCTGATTGGTCCTAGAACAATAGGATTCAGAATGCAGCAGTCTGATTGGTCCTAGAACAATGCAGCAGTATGATTGGTTGGCAGGAACCACCCAATCATGCTCCAGATAGAAGTGAATCCACAACCTGATTGGCTTACAGTAGAATTCTGGAATTAGCCAATCATGTGCAGCCCATTGTGTAAATAATGTATATAAAGCAGATACTTTGAGGGGACATTCATTCATTCCTCCTCACCACTATGAGCTGAATAAAGAGCATGAAATCACTTTGCGACTCTGAGTATATTTCACTTTCCTTCATGACCCCATGAGAACTTCATACACCAACCTCTGCTTCCCCAACCCCAGCTTGCCTTAGTGTGTCCCAGTCCCAACTACACCCCTCACCAGTATCCTCTTCCTCGTCCCCATTGTCCTGCCAGTTCATGACAACAAACTTCCATGATTTGATGCTGTTTCCTTCTTGTTTGGGAAGATGTAAGAATAATGTTTGTTGTCTGGCATCTTATCTTTTGGTTATGGCTAGTTACTAGAAGTGCAGAGGCAAACAAGAATCTGACTAAGTGAAAACAAGTCATCTAAGAGTTGGAACCTAGATATACTTGTTGACGCGTGCAAAATCATTCAAAAGTCTAATGAGCCTCTAACCAACTCCAAATGCTGCACTCCAGAAGTTATTTCACAGACAATTTTGCCATACATCTCGATAAACATTGATAGACACATACTTGGAATTAGGTGGAAGGTAAAAAAGGGTATAAGAGGAGTGCAGAAAATGTATCATCCACAAAAGATGGATATGTGTTTGGGCTATATAGTTTTGCTTCAGCAGAAGGAGTCTCACTGAGATCTAAATCTAAAGATGATACATTCACTTTGCTCTTTTTTTGTGTAGCAGCAACTATTCCCACGTCATCCTAGGATTCTGAGGATTTATTATCATAATAATGTGAGTTCACCTAGGAGCGCCAAATGAAATAAGATTTATTTTCCTTTGCAGAATAGAACACTTGAAACTTATGACATATTTTTAATATCTTCATAATTTACAAATATACCTAGTGGAAGAAAACATATAACTGGTAGCAGGTCCCCAGAGACTGTACTTCAGTTTTTCAATAAACTCTCAACAGATATCGCTAGATACACAGGGTTAATCGCTACTATGGGAAGCTACATTTCAAAGCACTCACATGTTCTAAAAAATAAAATACAGAACCAACACAGCTATTTGGTTTTTTTTAAAAAAAAAAAAAATCTTATTTGAAAAATGAAGTCTGTATGTGCCAATGAGAACTTGTGCTGTTTTATTCAGTGGTAGCTAGACAGCTGGTGATAGATTCTACAAAGGATTTTCTGTTACTCTAAGAATGCTTTGAGGCAAAACAAAGGTGGGGGGAGGTATATTGCAACACAATTCTTGTAGCAAATGTTTGCCACAAATAAGCAGGATAGGCTGGAACTGTCCTAATTTGCAAGCTCCTTTGCTCACTTGCTATACAGTGGTACCTCGGGTTAAGTACTTAATTCGTTCCGGAGGTCCATTCTTAACCTGAAACTGTTCTTAACCTGAAGACCACTTTAGCTAATGGGGCCTCCCACTGCCGCTGTGCTGCCAGAGCACGATTTCTGTTCTCATCCTGAAGCAAAGTTCTTAACCTGAAGCACTATTTCTGGATTAGCGGAGTCTGTAACCTGAAGCGTCTGTAACCTGAAGTGTATGTAACCCGAGGTACCACTGTACTCCTTTCTGTTCAGATGACATTTTGTGTGTATATATATACCTGGTTAAGTGAACTTGTTTGAATTTTTTTATTTTTTTATTTTTTAAAAAAATTTTCTTTTCTTTTCTTCAGAAAGAAAAAGTTACCTACCTCTGATTTTTAGACCATATTGTAAGACTCAACCATATATCCCTGTGTGGATAGCAGGGCATCCAGGGATGATCAATATGTAATGGGAACTCATGAGTGCTGGCCCCACTGCCAACTTTCAGTGTTGATTTGACAATAACATCCTCCAAGTGTTGGACACACAATAACTAGAGTTATTAGAAGAAGAGGAGGAGTTTGGATTTGATATCCCGCTTTATCACTACCTGAAGGAGTCTCAAAGCAGCTAACATTCTCCTTTCCCTTCTTCCCCCACAACAAACACTCTGTGAGGTGAGTGGGGCTGAGAGACTTCAAAGAAGTGTGACTAGCCCAAGGTCACCCAGCAGCTGCATGTGAAGGAGCGGAGACATGAACCTGGTTCACTAGATTATGAGTCTACCACTCTTAACCACTACACCACACAGGTAATGATTGATTTCAAAATCATGAATCGGAGTTAGACCTTGTTTGGATCCTAGAAATTCTAATTGTGTCAAGGATGTGAATGTTTCCATGAGCCACCTAAAGCTAGTCTTTACTAAACTCCATTGAAACCAATGGAAAACATTAGTTATAGCTAACTTAAATTCTATAGTGTTCAGCAAGACTTTGTTCCAGTGAACTGTAGCTGGATCAGAGCCTGTATTTTTACAACCCAGGAATAAAGAGTTCTGTGTCCCATGTCTTTTTCCACCACAAATAAAAGTACAAGTTGATATTGTTGGCAGCTGGTCTCATGTATTCAGTGCTTTTATTCTGACTTGGGAGCTGGTAACACATCCCTTTTCCTGTCATGGACATGAAAGGAAAAGCCTGTAGTATTCGAAGGGCTTTGTACATGGGTGGGTAGTTGCATGGCCCTTTTGTGACATGAAGATTAATCTCCAGAAAGTACAATCTATGGTCTTAAGAAATTACCACTGGAGATGGCTGGATGAACAACGAGCCATGATGACACAGCACTGCATTTGGGTGCATTTGGAGAACTAGGTCTTCCCAATAAGTGCACCATGAAAGCCATGCTTCCAAGGAGTAAATGTTGCATGCATCCATGCTGATCCATTATTATACACATGCACACCGAAGAACAGCCGTATATGGCATAATACCCAGGTTATTACAATCAGCATGGTTTCAGCCTTATGCATAGTTTCTTGTGAGGGAGATTCACTAACAGTGCTGCTTGCTTATGGCTCCACAGATTCAACTTGTGAAATACATTTTAACAACGAATCCGCAAGACTCAACCTTTGATGTTTATTTTGTATTGGTTTTGTACTCTATTCTTCAGCTCTTTTCTTTTCCTGTCTTTATAACTATTTTAAAATGTTTTTATGGTATGTTTTCAAATTGTTTAATTGATCATTTTGGAGACTGACGCAAAGGACTAGATGTCTCTCCACATTCCACAAACATAGGTTGGTCAGATGGGAACAGAATCTTCTTACTTGATTGCCGGTGACGTCTGCAGAGCACAAGACTCTTAATCTCAGAGTCGTGGGTTTGAGCCCCACATAGGACAAAAGATTCCTGCGTTGCAGGGGGTTGGACTAGATTACCCTTGTGGTCCCTTCCAACTCTACAATTCTATGATTCTATGATTATCCACTATCTATGATTATTTGAGAACAGCAGGCTTGCTCAGGGCTCCAGAGCAGGGCTCCAGCACCTCATCATTGCTCTGTACCTGCCAGTGTCTGCTGCCAAAAGTGGCTGCCACCTTCTACCTAATGTTAAGTCCAGCCTTGTATCACCTTTTTATGCCAATCTGACACAAACAAACCTAAAATCCTCATTATTACTTCCAGAGCAAGGAGGGTCAGTCAGTTCCTCTAGCGCTCCAGCAGATGATGTCTTTGTTTCTGCTCTGATAAAAGCCCTAGAGCTGTGCTCCCCTGTCTCTGTCTTCCCTCCGCTACATCCCTGTTCCTGACTTCATCAGGGCCTATTTCTCCATCCAGTCTTGTCCACAGGCTACAATGGCCTTTTACGGAGAAAGAAAATCTGATCTTCTGAAGCTCATCAATATTTTTAAGTACTGAACACCTTCTAAAGGAGAAAGTCATTGCTGAGTCTCTTAGGAACGTATGAGCGTTAAGAAAAAGAGAAAGTAATGTCAGCCGCATCTGCTGGTTTTGAGGTAATTACAGCACTGCAGGAATTCCAGCAGTGTAGTTATTAGCTAATAACTACCATTGAAGATGTGAGTAGTAGGTTCAAATGGTACAACAGCTATTAGTGGTGGAACGAAGCAGTGTGGTCACTCCTTCCACAATCATTTACATGTCAACTGTAACCAGTGGGATGGAAAACAGCATTCACAGAAAGCCAGTCATTGACCAGCATCACTGAATTATATCACCTGTGGTATTCTGCTCCTGGTTACTCCCTATTACTCTAGTATACTTATGTATTACAGTGGAAAGAAGAAAGAACCAAACTATGAGAATTCTCTTTCCCACTAGTTGGGCTACCTATGTATTGTGTGTGAGTGGGTGCACAATGTATGTACAGGGAGAGTACTTTAAAAGAGGCCCTGTGGATACAGAGTACACATGTTCCACGGGGCCTCTTTTAAAAGATTCACCCTGTATAAGTGTATATATTCCCCATGAAGAGTGCATTTGAAAACACTGGCCATTTATTTCTTTCATTTAGCATGACCGATACACCGCTTAATAAATAAAAAAGCAGCCTCTAAGCAGTTTACATAAAACAGTATAAAATATTTGTAAGAAGGTACCAGTAAAATTGGCATTAAAAGCAAGTGGATATCATAAAATTATAAAATAGATAACAATCAACATTTTTGTTTCAGCCTGGGGCTTAAAGAAAAGAAGCAAAAGAAATACAGGCATGCATCTCCAGAGCTTATTCCCCACACCCCGGAATATTATTTATTAGAAATATTTGTTAACCACTAAGCTTTGAACAACATCATAAACGTAAAAGAAAATAAAATAGATAAAATGCAGTGCTCAAAAACTGCCAACACAAATACTGCCTTTGGATAACTCCTCCTTCTGAGAAAACCTGCAAAAATAGAAAGGCTTTAAGCATCTAAAGTGATGCACGTGGCACCAGTTTCTTTCAACTGTGAGGAGAAATTCTTCATCTAGAGGAAGATTCTTTGGCTGTGACCTGGTTCAGAGGTCACATGAAGCCAAATCATGGCTTAGCATGAATGTGTGAGCATGGAAGCTCCCTGAGAGGAGACTGTAGTCAATGTATTACATGTCTTGGATATATTTGAGATTGCTTGGGGCAATAATGTTCTGCAGAACATACAAGCACTACATATTTTTAGATGTTCTTAACATTTTTAAATGATTACAGTATTTTATTTTGCTTTAATTTTATTCATGTAATACCCTGGGTTTGTTTGGGAGAAAAAGCAGGATAGAAACAAACAATGCTATCGATAATTTGTGCATTATTGCTAGACAGCTAGTGGGAATAAATCTACCCACAAGCTCAAACCGATCTGTTCTGACATCTAAAATGCAAATGGAGCAACCTTTTCTCCAACTGTCATGCCTTCAGTGTGAATCAACAACCGAGAGACACTGAGGTCCAGACATTATACAACTCTTTCTCGAACTCCAGATACAAGATTCTTCCTCAAGTTACTCCAAAGATTTCATGCAAAGCCTGTGTGAAACAGGGGATACATGGCTGTTGCCAACAACTTGCTGGTAAATCATGTCCTCACATTCTATAGTTCTTCAACACACCTTCATATTGCAAGAAACAGCAGGAAGGAAGAGAAAAGCAAAAGAGAGATATAGGGAAGGGTGATGCTGGAAAAATAGCCAACTGGCAAGAAGCTTTGTGCACTTGGACTTCACAGCCTTCTCAAAATTGTCTGCCAATGAACCTATGAGTTGCTGACAAGAGGGTCAGCAGTTTCTATAACAGAATAAGAGCCAACGTCTCACTTTCAGGGACCTGGTACGTTGGAAAAACCATGCCTTCTTCTTTGGCTTTGTACAGTTATTTTGCTACAGGTTTCTTGGGAACAGCAGAAATTAGCATGTGACATAACTACATGGTTTTTAACTATTTGCAGTCTTTTAGTAGGCAGAATCCTAAACAAATTTATGTGAAAATAGGCCTCACTGAAATCAATGCAGTTCACTTCAGAGGAACTATGCTTCCTCTTGCCATTGGAAGAGTGTGTTTCCATGTTCATTTCCCCCCTCATAGGACAGCTGTAAGTTGCATTTCATACTGAAGTGCTGCAATTTGAGAAAACAGAGGAACATCCATCAACTGTATATTATGCAGTGCCTTATCTGACATTCTAGCAAAAGAACTAAGAAGAGCCAGATGAGTCATCTGGTCAGTGCTCAACCAGATGCCCATAGGAAGCGATATCTGGTTGACTTCTCCTTACCAATAGTGTGGTGTGGTGTGTGTGTGGAGAATAGGGGCAGTTGCTCTGGGCGCAAAGTTGTTAGGAGGGAAAAATTTCAACACCCGGTGCTGCCTCAATACCGCTGCGTACTTCTGTTGTTGGGATCCGTTGAAAACAGCTTCTCCATGTGAACCAGGAAGTGACTTCCCCAGACAATGGAACAAGGTCTTTTCTTATCTATGTGGCTGTGATATCCTGGGTGATGTGGATGCTGTTGGGCAGTTGAATATGCATATATATTCCCTCTGTTTCCCTCCCTCCCTCCTTCCCTGCTCTGTGTGGCCCCATGCCCTGGCAACCCACACTATGCCACTGCTCCTTACTATTAAATTATGGGACAACCTAAGCTGTTTGTTTATTATCTCAATTGTTTCAAATTATCCAGGTGCTTTTCTCTTTTAATTGATATTGTTTATTTATTAAATTTGTCAATCACTTTATCTTGCCCAGGGCAACTCAAAGCAACTTACAACCAAACAAACAGACAATAAACCCCATACAGATACCTTAAAAGAGAAAGAGGAAAGAGAAATACATTAAAAACATCCCACCCACTTCTAAAAGGCCACAGATAGTTAAAAGCTTGTTATAGAGGAAAGTTGCTGCCTGGGGCCTAAAGATGAACAATGATGGTGCCCGGCGAGTCTCCCTGGGGAGAGCATTCCACAAACACGAAGCCTCCACAGAAAAGGCCTGCTCGCGTGTTGCCACCTTCTGGACCTCTCATGGAGGGGACACATGAAGAAGGCCTCAGATGAGTGCAGGGTCTGGGCTGGTTTATATGGGGAGTGGTAGCCACTGAGTTATTGCGGCCCTGAGCTGTGACATAGTTGCAAACAACAAATCATTTGCTGTCGTGTACTGATTAAAGACGCGGGTGGCGCTGTGGGTAAAACCTCAGCGCCTAGGACTTGCCGATCGTCAGGTCGGCGATTCGAATCCCCGCGGCGGGGTGCGCTCCCGTTGCTCGGTCCCAGCGCCTGCCAACCTAGCAGTTCGAAAGCACCCCCGGGTGCAAGTAGATAAATAGGGACCGCTTACTAGCAGGAAGGTAAATGGCGTTTCCGTGTGCTGCGCTGGCTCGCCAGATGCAGCTTGTCACGCTGGCCACGTGACCCGGAAGTGTCTTCGGACAGCGCTGGCCCCCGGCCTCTTAAGCGAGATGGGCGCGCAACCCCGGAGTCGGACACGACTGGCCCGTACGGGCAGGGGTAACTTTACCTTTACCTTTACTGATTAAAGAGATGGGCTTCCATCATGCAGCCAATAAGTTTGCCCTTATCTATATCTAGAGGGTCATTGTCCCTATCCATGACTGTGCCTTATACTTTACCTAAGAGTTGCTGGATGCAGACTGTCACTGTCTTGCTGGGCGGTCATGTTTGTTCATTTTAATGCATTTCAGCCAGCTCTTGAGTTGAAGGAACTTGAAAATGGAAATTGTTCTAGTGGCAATACTTGTGTGTTCTGATAAATTCAAATAATGTTGTGGTGTTCTTCAGATATAGAGAAATCCTATCCAAGAAAGGAAATCCTTCTCAGGAATGAAAAATAGACCTCCCAAAGGGCTGAAATGGCACATAAGCAAAGTGTATTACTCATTTAATGAATCCCATGTGTCTATTATCACTGCTGTTCAATGGGTTTGCTTCTGATAAAGAGAAACAGTTAGCAGGAAGTCAGGGGATGCTGAGCAAAGTCCATGAATATAAGTCAGGAGCAAAATGGGCATTTGTTCCCTTCCTTGGACAGTTTAACTGCCCAATTTGAGTGGCTAACAGGATGTTTTCTGTTTTCTGATATTTCAAAAGCCCAGTTTCTGTTGGTTAATATATTTGTGGTTTTGGCCACAAACAGACATATTCATATAAGCAAGTTAAAACTAATTTTCAAACAATGACTACCATACCCAACAAATGAGAAGCAGTCTATTCACACTCAAAAAACTTGGTTTGAACTGAAAGGCACTCCTACCATATTCACTGCACAGTGGTACCACGGGTTAAGAACTTAATTCGTTCTGGAGGTCCGTTCTTAACCTGAAACTGTTCTTAACCTGAGGTACCACTTTAGCTAATGGGGCATCCCGCTGCTGCCGTCGTGAGATTTCTGTTCTCATCCTGAAGCAAAGTTCTTAACCCGAGGTACTATTTCTGGGTTAGCAGAGTCTGTAACCTGAAGCATCTGTAACCTGAAGTGTCTGTAACCCAAGGTACCACTGTAACCAAAAGGCAGCGGCAGGTTGAAATCAGGACTTCACAGTATGCCACCATCCTCCAAATATGGTTGACCCAGTTTGCATATTACATTTTGAGTGTTGGCATACGTCTACTTTTTAACCAAGAAATGCAGGCGAACAGTTATTAGGTTGCTCTGTCTCAGTCAAATTTCATGCAACGTTACACTCTGCAAATATTTACATAAAATAATATAACAAATAATTACATTCTATGGCCTCCCTGCTCGTGCTCACAAAATGTGCTGACTTATATGGTTTTAGAAAAAGAAGAAAAAGATTACGGCGGCAACACTGACTCAGTTAAAAATGCTACATTTCATTTCCATGTGCTAATAAACAAAAACCACCCTGTGCTTCCTCTAGTTTCTTTGTATTCAGCAAAAATAGTGTCCATCTTGTTTGTTTTGACTCCCAAAGGGGCGTATAGGCATTCTCCTGCCTGTGCAACAATTATGCATCAACATAAGAGCTCACAGATTATAAATCCACAGCACAGCACTTCAAAGGTCACGTGGTTCAGGAGTGCACAAACTTTAGGCTCATCAGATCTAGAACCCCAGAGTCTACCAAACTTAGCTGTAAGTGAAATCCTAACTTACAGTTAGCATTATAGAACAGTGTGTATCTGAGCACATTCTGAGCCTCAGAACTTGTTTTCAGTATTGTAGCTGAACAGAGTCCAGAGTCCTTGCAATCAAATGTCCATCACATCCACACTATGCATTTAAAGCACAAAGAAATCCTGGGAACTGTAGTTTGTTAAGAGTGCTGGGAATTGTAGCTCTCTGAGGGGTAAGCTACAGTTCCCAGGGTTCTTTGAGGGACGTTGTGTGCTTTAAAAATAGGGTGGGGATGTCATTTCAGCAGCCTAAATTAGATGGGAAACTTTCCCCCCTTACTCTTTGTTATCGGAAACCCTTAGCAATCTACTGCAAATCAGCCAGAGATCTACCAGTGAATGCTACTGGACTTTCTCTCCATTGAACTCCCTTCTGATGTGGGAAATCCACTAGAACAGTATCTATCCACCTATTGCTCTAATGAAGGACAACCCACCACTTTCTAAGGCAGAATGTTCAACCATTAAACAGCTTGTACTATCAGGAAGTACCTCCTAATGTTTAATCCAAATCAACTAGAACCTGGCAGCCTCCAGATGCTGTGCTGGTGGGGGCTTATGGGAGCTGTAGTCCAAAACATCTGGAAGGCACCAGGTTAGCAATAGCTGGGCTAAATCCTTTCTCTTCTAATTTCATTCCACTGGCTTGAGTGGCACCCTCTGGAGCAGCAGAAATCAAGTTGCTGAATATTTAAACCTCACTTGTGAAGACAGCCTTAACTTTCAGATATCATTATCTTATTTATGTCCAAAGTGACAAAACAGGCAGTCCAGGTTAATGGAAAGATTAAACAGTCAGATACCAGTTTGCTTGCATCAGATTCCTCTCTTCAGATGTACTACTGGCTCAACCCTCCCACCTGTAATTCATTTGGAAGCTCCTCAAACACAACGGCACTAGCGGAATATCCCACCCTAATACATGTGCACACCTCATGTTTTCTCTTCCCCGGGATCCTTTGTTCCTTAGATGATCCCTGGAGTTTGCCTGCTATGACTTGCCCTTTCGTGGAGTGCCTGCATTCAGTCCTTCCCACCCCATCACATGTATTTTGACAAGACATGTGTTCTCAATGAAGTTCCTTTCTGCATCATCCAGAACAACCTGCCTCTTATAGACAGATGACTTGACTGAACCTTTCCCATTTTCAGTTTCTCTGGATTTGTTCCGAGCACACTGCACATCTCCTGCATTCTTTCCCCAAAATGTTCTCCGGTACATAAATATGTGAAGGCCAAGCAGGAGAGGCTTAGGGAAGGCAGGGCCAAAGAGATGACATTAAAGAAGAAGAAAAAGAGAGAAAGAATAAACTGTTTGCTCAAATGTTGGTATGTCATCAACAGAGCACAAGGTAATGCTCAACTCTGGTGATCTTTCATGCTTCTGTGGAACACTCATGCAGTCTTTGAAGAAGGGCCTTGTTTCCATAATAACATATGAGAGCAATTATTCACTGACAAGGAACCATGGTTTTAGTTGAAGAAGAGAGTTTCTGAAGCCAAAAAAACCCACCCCAAATATTCATTGCAGCAATTAATTACCGTGGATCAAGATGTTCTGTTGCTACTGCAATGAAGTAGATAAACAGTTTCAGAGCAAACTTAAATAGTATGACCAAGTATTCAAATTAACTCTCTGTTCCAGTGAGCAGACATGTATATTCTCAACGTGTAGCCACATGCTGATGAGTATAAATAAAGTGTGTGCATGCATCTGTATCAATGCCTATATCTTTGCCTGCTGAAGAAAGAGTCAGGTTGTTGTTGTTGTTGTTGTTTAGTCGTTTAGTTGTGTCTGACTCTTCGTGACCCCATGGACCAGAGCACACCAGGCACTTCTCTCTTCCACTGCCTCCCGCAGTTTGGTCAAACTCATGCTGGTAGCTTTGAGAACACTATCCAACCATCTCGTCCTCTGTCGTCCCCTTCTCCTTGTGCCCTCCATCTTTCCCAACATCAGGGTCTTTTCCAGGGAGTCTTCTCTTCTCATGAGGTAGCCAAAGTATTGGAGCCTCAGCTTCATGATCTGTCCTTCCAGTGAGCACTCAGGGCTGATTTCCTTAAGAATGGAGAGGTTTGATCTTCTTGCAGTCCATGGGACTCTCAAGAGTCTCCTCCAGCACCATAATTCAAAAGCATCAATTCTTCGGCGATCAGCCTTCTTTATGGTCCAGCTTTCACTTCCATACATCACTACTGGAAAGAGTCAGGTGCTGAGTTTCAAAACAATAAAGCAATAAACATATTGGCATTTACGTTCAGATAAATCAGGGGTAGTCAGTGTGGTACCCTCCAGATGGTGCTGCTATGAGCCTCCATCATTTCTGACAGTTGGCCATGCTGGCTGGGGCTGATGGGAGTTGCAGCCCAACAACATCTGAAGGCCCGCAAGTTCCCCATCCCTGCTATATATAGAATCCAGCTGGACTGGCTGTTAAAGCTTTAACATTGCCAAGAAGAAAGCACACCTTGGGAGGAGCAGCCTTTCTTAGGGGCTCCCTGCCTTCTAGTGTCTGCCACAAGCTCATGCTTCCTATAGTAGAGAAGCAAAGCCAGAATTTCTGTCCAAACTGTTGAAACATGATTGATTAATTAGGAAAGAAGGAGCACCCAACAGAATGTGAACATGCCGGCCTCTGTTTAGCTAATGTTACAGAAAACACAAGGCTGCTATTTCACAGCTTCTTTCATTCTGATAATGCTTGGAAAATTTCTCACTTGTTGAGGATAAGCTAATCTCACAGAGTTGTCAGCAGCTGTAAATTATTTTCCTTAAAGGCCTCTTGATTTTTCTGGTGCTTCTCCCCCCCCCCCCTTTTTTAAATCAAACTCTCTCTCGCATACATACCCACACACCATGAGCAAACATATATAAGATCTGCAGGGCAGGGGGGAGTTTGAGAGTTGTCTCATAGAACTCCAAAACCTTTTATTCTCTGATATGCACTATGCATGATGAGCAACTAGTACGAGACTGGGTGTATGCTGCCATCTGCAAGGTCATTTCACCGAGATATGGAGTACTTCCAGATGCGAGTCTTTATACTGCAAATGCATAATACAGACCTGAATTTTCTGTGTTTGTGTTTAGCAAGTTAGCTTTCACATATTCCCCCCATTTTCAAACATAATACACAATGCTATTCCACTGCCAGGAATCCACACTAGTAGGTGGAGCTTGAGGGAACATCTCCGGGGGCTGTGTTTTCTCTCCACTCTCGTCACTCCTCCTCGGCCTCCACTACGTATTTCCATTCTTGGCATACACACGGCTATTCATGTCCCTGTGCATACACACGGTTTAGTTTAGTTTGTAAGTCAGGGAGAACTTTCTGATGGAAGAGCTGTTTGACAGTGGGATAGAGTCCCTTAGAAGGTGGTGGATTCACCTTCATTGTAGGTTTTTAAGCAGAGGTTGGATTGCCATCTGTCCTGGATGCTTTAGCTGAGATTCTGAATTGCAGGGGATTGGACTAGATGAGCCTCATGGTCACTTCCAACTCTACAATTCTATTATTCTTAAGAACACAAGAGCAAATGTTACCAGCCTTATCCAAAGAGATATCATGTTTCACAACAGGCAGAATGGAAGCTTCTGCTTTTTTTGGGGGGGGGGAGAGTATATCAACTCTCATTTGTTTTTTTATCTATTTTTTCTTTTAATGCTTACACAAGCGTAATAAAAACTGTATTAATTTTAAAACAAAAAAGTCCAATGTATGCATTGCCATTAGAGTCTCCCAAGTAATTCCCCATAAATTTTCCTCCTCCAAACTAGGCATGTTTTGTAGATACTAGTGTACTGGAAGAAACAGTGTTGAATGTTTTCTTGGAGGAATGAGGGATTGTGGTGAAAAGTGTTCATTTGGAAGACTGTAGAAACTTGAAAGTTGCTGATGAAGCAGAGTATCTACGCAATGTTCCAAGTGTTGGGATTTATACTGGAAATTGGAGCTATCCACTATAATATAAAGATTGTTCGGCAAAGACTCTTGTCTGCCTCCTGGTTGGTTACGGATTCCCTTTATGTTGTAAGGCGCTTTCTTAGCCCTGTGAAGACTGCCACCTAGTGAGTCTGGAAGGAACATGATTCATTTGCTGTCGAGGAGATGTGCTGGCTTTCCACGTAACTGTTCTCATCCAGAAACATAAGGCTTGGATTATATGAAAAGGGGGCAGAGATGTCATGCACAAAGGAGTTTCACAATAGTTGTCTTCTCCAGCAAGGAGTAAAGGCTTCCAGTGCTGGATCTTGTTTAGAATTCTGTTCCCACACGGGTGAGGACAGGGGTCCTGAAACATTTCAGAAAGTACTTCTTCTTTCTTTGAGAAAGTACAGCACAGTCAAACTTTGGAACTTGCTTCACCAAGAGGTGGTGATGGCCACCAGCTTGGATGGCTTCAAAAGAGGATTTGACAAATCCAAGGAGGAGAGGACGACCAAAGGCTACCAGCCATCATGGCTAATGCTGTATGGCCACAGTCGGAGGCAACCATGCTTCTGAATTGGTAAAAAAAGGTAAAGGACCCCTGGACGGTTAAGTCCAGTCAAAGGCTACTATGGGGTTGCAGTGCTCATCTCGTTTTCAGGCCGAGGGAGCCGGCATTTGTCCACAGACAGCTTTCCAGGTCATGTGGCCAGCATGACTAAACCGCTTCTGGCGCAACAGAACACCGTGACAGAAGTCAGAGCGCACGGAAACGCCATTTACCTTCCCGCCACAGCGGTACCTATTTATCTACTTGCACTGGCATGCTTTTGAACTGCTAGGCTGGCAGGAGCTGGGACAGAGCAACGGGAGCTCACCTGGTTGTGCGAATTTGAACTACTGACCTTCTGATCGGCAAGCCCAAGAGGCTCAGTGGTTTAGACCAAAGCACCACCCGCGTCCCTGAATACCGGTTGCTGGAAACCACAGGAGGGGAGAGTGCTGTAGTGCTCATGTTCTGCTCGCTGCTTTCGTACAAGCATACGGTTGGGCACTGTGAGAACAGGATGCTGGACTAGATGGGTCTTTGGCCTGATCCAGCAAGCTCTTTTTATGTTCAGTCAGATTGCCACAATATTATTATAATATTTATTATTATTATTATTTATATGCTGTCCATCTAACTGAGTTGCCCCTTCTGAGCAATCTTTTGGAGGCCACATGACAATGGCAGGTGGGACCAGAAGCAAAACTGTATGGAACATTTTTTTTAAAAAAAAATCTTTATACAGTAATGTAGTTGCTATGCACACTCATGCATCCCTCTCTATTTTCCATCCAGTCAAGCAAGTGGACACATTCCAGACAGGCAAATGTGACCTTGGGAGAGTTCCAAGGGTCAAATAGCAAGGCCTGAGGTGGGGAGGGATTAGATTTGGTCTCCAGTCCTGAGACTCCCACCACTGTTTTAGGAAGACCAGCAGCAGAACATGAGGGCAACACAGGAACAGCTTGCCTAGTGGGTAGAGCTGCAGCACCCATACAGCTCCAACCTCACTGCCACTTTGCCTCTCCCAGTAATTGGCAGTGATGCTCTTGCTGGAAGGCTACTGCTGCAGCTCTGTCCCACCGGATGAGCCACTCCTGGATCTTCTACTCGTGACTCTCAGCGACTGGCATACCCTCTTCGACACTGGAGGTAATATATATGTCATCATGACCAGTAACAATAAAAGTAAAGGGCTGGTTGTAATCACCTGGTGCTGCTCATGAGACTGTGTAGAACCTTCTAAAGGTGCACTCCATTTTTTGCTTTAAAACCCCCCCAATGAATTCACCACAATCATTTCTACAAGCATCTTAAGTCTACACTACAGTGTAAGGAGGCTATTATATCTTCTTTCTCCCACACCATTCTGACTGGAGCGCATGGGCAATGAAATGAAATTTCATTTTTTGTACACATGAATTGAGTGGACAATTTGTCCCAAACGTTTGTTTCATGTGGTTACCGCTTAAAAACAAGAACTTTCTGAAGACACCTTTGTTTGGTCACATGAAAGAAACAGGCAGAAAACCAGGGCAGCTGACAAATCCATGAAAGCGACCTTAATTCCTCAAAGATGTTATACTAAAGCAGTGATTTTGTAACCTTTAGCCAATGTTCCAACCAAGGCTCACTCAACCGTGGAGAGAACGAATGTGCCTGGTCCCAGAGATTGATAATAACCTATTGGAAAGAATGCACAAGAACTTGTTACGCAGCCAGTCATGAGAAATACAAGTACGAAATGCTTTTTTGAAAATAACAATTAAAGGTTGCTGAATCTCAAGAATGTGGCTGGATCAGCTGAAGTCAAGGGAACAGATTCTACTCCAATTCCTTGACCTAATCAGAGTCTTCACTTGGGGGATAATTTTTTTTCCAAGTGAAAAACCATGATGACCCATAAACAGAGCAATGATATCTGTTCTAATGAGTTGTAAGTGGCTTCCTAAAACCCAGCTAGGCACAGAATCAATACTTATTCCAGTAACAAATAGCTGACTCATAGGTCAGAAATGTATATCTGTGAGTCATTTGAAAGTGTCCCTACTACTATTGTCTGATAGTTCAATAGCTTATGAAGAATTCACAGAAGGGGGAAATTGAGTATATTTCCCTCAAAAACAAGAACCCCCTCCCCAAATTTTGTTGGATTTGCATCCCAAAAATGCTCCATTGTGTTGTTGTTTTTACCCCCACAGTATACATGTATGTTCCAGATCCTTCAGTGCCAAGTAGTTTATATTGTTCTATCATGGTACCTTTGGTTTTTAAATTAAATTTCCCTCTCTTTTCCCCCCTTGACTACTTTCCATACATTCTTCCTCTGTTTCTGGCTTCTTCTCATTCTTTTCTGAAGGAACATTTTGTACCTAATCCATTAAGATTTGTGTGTGTGTGTGTGTGTGTGTGTGTGCGCGCGCTACATTTGTACTAGTGCTGATAGGACAGAGGATGAAAACACAGATAGCTGGGATTCCTTTTTTTCCGCCTTCTGGAATGGGAAAGAGGCAAGGCACAGAAATATCGATTGAATTAGATCCACATTTATTGTTACAGATCTCAGTAACAGGAAAGAACAGCACAAGGAAAATCTAAACGCAATCTGCCTTTGACAAGTCATCCTTGCCCTGGTCAGAAGGCCTGTCGTACACAGCCCTCCAACCTGCCCTGCCATAGTCCCTCTATCTGAGCTGCACCCTTAAGGTGTATTGAAAGGATTTTCAGAATCCACTTCTGGGGCCACACAACTCTGGATCTACTGGTCGGCACTTCCGGAAACAATATCTGAACCAAAACACAGCTACTTTTCCCAGTTCTGAGATACAGTGGTACCTCAGTTCCTGAGTGCCTCCGTTGTTGTATGTTTCAGTTCTCAAACACCAAAAACCTGGGAGTAAATGCTTCCATTTTCGAACATTTTTCAGAACCCGAACATGCGACGCGGCTTCTGTTGAATGAAAGAAGCTCTTGCAACCAATGGGAAGCCGCGCCTCAGTTTTTGAACGTTTGGAAGCCAAATGGGCTTCTAGAATGGATTACATTCGAGAACCAAGGTACCACTGTACTTGGGGTGTGATTCTATACACACACTCTTCTTTAATGAGCATACATGCACAGGATCGTGTTAAATTGACAGCTACGTGTTTGGCTTTGGAAAATATACGAAGTCCCGTGAGGTTGTGTCATTGGGTATCTTTGCACTGGTACAAACTGTGCTCACACTTGTTCTTAGATAGATTTATGTAGGCATGATTTAGAACAAATTGGGGTGGTCTTTTTCCCCGTTCCAGAAGTCTTGGGAAAGCATACAGACAGTTCATCCAATGCCAATTTAATGGCAACAATATATCATACAATTCTATAGCAAAAATTGGATGGTGAATAAGACTCCAGTGTTCTGTGTCTGGTGAAATGATTTATTTGATAAATATTGAGTAAATCTGATCTCCCTAGCACTCCAATGTTTAAAAGTATTTGGTGAGAGCAGGGCTGAACTGGAATCGTAACTGTTTCTCAGTGGTGTCCTTCCTGCTTTTATTGTTTTCAAACACTTCTGCTTGACAGCTTAAAAGGTGACTTACTGCTTCTCACCAGAGACAGAAAGCTATCTAGGGTTCTTATTTAGTACAATGTGATTTTGAAGGAAATGGAAAGAACATAATGTCTTTATGATTGCCTTGCAACAGAACATATACAGCAGATGCATTCAATAGGATAATTTAGGTCACAGACCTGTTTTCTGAACCCTGTAAATAGAGCACAGCAGTGTTTGAAGCCAAACACAACATTGGACCTGTCCTTTTCATTAACAATTTTCTTTTAGTGGGTCTTTGAAATGGCTCCATTGATTATTAATTGCTAGAATGCTCATTCTCCTATTCCTATGTAGTCAGTTATTTTTTTGTGGTCAATGGCCATTGAACTAGAACTCACAGGGGGGAAAATTCTAGAGTAAATTAAACACGTCTATTTTCAGAAATGCAGCTTGTCAAAACCTATGATTGTAGCATTGTTCCCAAAACAATTTAAATTGAAATAATTCCCTTGACAGCAAATACTGTTTTGGTTAAAGAGAGAGAGAGAGTGCTGCCCTTAACTTTCACACTTTAACTAAAAATAAGGTGCTGGATGTTGTGTGTGTGCCCAGCTTAATTGTGTCTTCATTTGCCACCATCCTGACTGGGAACAGGTGATCCTAACTGAGTGGTAGGGCAGACCATACTTCTCATGCAGAAGGTTGAAAATTCAGTCCCTGTAATCTCCAGTTAAAGGGATCTCAGGTAGGTGGGCCTCTGCCAGAGACCATGGATAGTGGCTGCCAGACAGAGATAACACAGGGCTAATAATTAGCTCAATATAAAGCCGTTTCCTATGCTTACATAGAGCCACTTTCGAAAAAGTGCATCTTACATAAGAAGGGGAGATTAGGTGAACCCAGGTATAATACAAAATCCATTAGTATTTTGCCTCCTGGGGGATTTCATCTTCACCATGTTGCTACGCAGATGCCAGCAAGCAAGCACTGATTTGCAATTGCCTCTGTACTTATTGCGCAATGAAGTTTTAATTGTTTTAAGTTCTGATACATCTTCCCCTTCCCCATGCACAGAGCACATAGATGAAAGAACAGTGAGCCGATGAGCCACCCAGATTTTAATTGTGGTTTAGATTACCTTCCTCCCCCCGCCTCATTAGATGGAATGTACAAAACATAATATGCAAAATGAAAATGAATCAATTGTAGTGATTTCAGAGGAGGGAAATGAGAGCTAACATATGCCATGCCACACTTTTTTTAAAAAAAATTTATTAAGGTTTTACAAAAAGAAGAAAGTTATAGAATAAAAAAGAAAAAAAGAAAGGAAAAATACAAAAAGTACAAAAATACATAAGAAAAAATAATACAAAGTACAGAAAAAAATAAATAGAAAATAGTTAAAAACAAATCAATCTTTTCATATCTTAAATTTCGTTTACTTATTTCCCCGACCTCCTCACACCTCCCTTTTTTGTATTCCCATTCACATGGTTAATTCAGCAAATCCTTACCCTCTTTCTTTTTAGATGCCACACTTTATTTTGGTTCATAATGTTCAGGAGCATCCCCAAACAGAGGTGCAAGTATGAAGCACGTTCATGGAATGTTATTACTGCTACTCTGGCCAAAACCAAATCCTCCCCCTTTTCCTTTTCCTTTACGATGAAGAAGAGTGCCTAGGCATTTCCAAATTCCACTTGGCTGTCTTGCAATCAGGGTGATTGAGTTTAAATTCTGGATTCACTCGAAGGCCTTGAGTGTGAATCATGGACATTCAGTCTCAGCTGCCTGTCTGTACAATTAAACGCTGCTCTAGCCAGATGCAGCCACCCATCTGGCACCGAGCAGGCACACTTCTCTGTTCAGAAAGATGCAGAACTCAGTTCCTTTTGGATTAAATGCTGGAGAAGCTTTCATTAGTGGCACCTTATTGCTACAATTCTCTTAACCTCACCACCATAGGTTAACATAGGAAGATGACTTGTTCCTATAACATGTCACACTATGTATTCATCTGCCTGGGGTTGGAAACCTGAAGGCTGGGGTCCAATGCAGCCCTCCAAGTCTCTATGTCTGGCCTTCAGGACTTTCCTAAGGCCATACCCCTTCTCCCCAGGAAATATCCCTCACCAGCTTTGCACCCTCCTTGAGTATTTTTGCTAGGCTGAAATGTATTCTTAAACACTGAGAATGTCCTTTGCTTGCCTGGTCGGCAGCATAGAGGGTATTGTCAGGAGCAAGCCAGCAGTAAATCACACTGTGCAAGTTAGCATTAACTCTTTATTAACAAAAGCAAGTTCTGCACAGCAGTGTCAGGCCTGAGAGATCAGGAGGCAGGGGAGCTTGTTGTAGCAGGAGCAGGAGACACCTGTGACCCTTCATCACCCAGACTCATCTCTGCTTCTTGGTCTCCCTCCTCCTATCTCTGATTCTGATTCTGGACTTCCCTCTGCCACAGCCTCTTCCTGCTCACTAAGCCCTGTCACCTCCTAAGCTACTGACACCTCCTCTTCTCAGTCTTCTCCCTCTGATCACTCATCGTTGTCTCACTACCACCACTCCCCAGGCTCTGAGCCTTCTTCCCTTGGTGGTTTCTCAACTGGTTCCTCCCACCATTCCTCTGTGTCCACCTAGTCCATGACATGCATTTGTGTGTGAGAGAGTGTAGAAACAAGTGTCACCACTGCCACGTGGTTCCTAGAAAGTTTCCCCAAATGGAATATGGTCCTCTGACTGAAAAAGGTTTCCTACTCCTGATCTGGGGACGCAGGTGGCGCTGTGAGTTAAACCACAGAGCCTAGGACTTGCTGATCAGAAGGTTGGAGGTTCGAATCCCCATGACGGGGTGAGCTCCCGTTGCTGTGTCCCTGCTCCTGCCAACCTAGCAGTTCGATAGCACGTCAAAGTGCAAGTAGATAAATAGGCACCGCTCCGGTGGGAAGGTAAATGGTGTTTCCGTGTGCTGCTCTGTATGCCGGCTCCCTCGGCCAATAAAGCAAGATGAGACCACAACCCCAGAGTCGGCCACGACTGGACCTAATGGTCAGGGGTCCCTTTAACTTTACCTTTACTCTTGATCTAGCCCAACATTATCCACTTTGAGTGCCTGCGTGGCTCATCAGGATTTCAGGCACATATCATACCATCTTACTACCTGACCCTTTTGAACCGGATATGCCAGGCATTGAACCAGGGACCTTCTGTATGCAAATCAGGTGCTCCATCACTTGACCTAGTTTTCCATCAGTGACTAGTGGCTTATGGTCAACACCCGGCAACAGTGCCATTTGGTCTTGGGTTTCCTTTTCTTTCTAAGTGGGTGGCTCGCGGTGCACAGTGTGCAAATCTGGTGTTAGTTAAAGCATGGAGAAGAAAACTCAGCGCTTTGATTGCAAACTGATACTGAAATACAAAATGTTAACAATGTGCTCAACCTAGGCCACTCGGGAAGTTAAACTCTTAGGAAATTAATACTCCGCTTGATGAAAAGAGAGATATTGCTGATTACAATCGGGACTCACATGCCTAAAAAGTCTGAAACATTAATCCCAAGAATTTGCTGTCTTTAGGTCAAGGGGAGTCGCCCTGAAGGGAAGGGTGAATATCGGCTACTACTTGGATTCTCTCCATCCCAAGCAGCAGGTGCCTAGGTCTAAATCACAGCTGGCTTGCAGGACTAACTAACTACACACCCTGTTCTATGTTCCATGGGCTTGTGGTTAGCACCACTCCTTATCTCTGGGCAGGTTAAGTGGGGTGAGGTTCCAGCTGGTGCAACGGATGCCTTCCAGCAGGGAGGGAGGTGGTAGCCTCTAGACCTATCAGAAGCGGAGCAGATCAGGCTTTGTTCTCACGGCTTCATCTTTCAATATACTCAAAGGATTGCACAAGCTCTGGGGGCAATCAAACCATTCTCAAACTGTCAGTCCCCCTTGTAGATGAGGATTCCTCCTGCAGACACAATATGGATACTCATTTGCTTTCCATTTGCTTTTTGCTTTTTCTGTCTGCTTGACCTGAGCATTTCATGTCATGTCAACAGTCAGAACGTAAGACAAGCCCTGCGGAGGACGGGGATAGCATCCAGCACCCTCTTTGGAGCAGCAGTCAGTGGGATGCTGGAGGTACCGAAGCACAGCCTGAACTGCCATCTGTCAGAGACACTGTGCTTCATGGGTGGTGAACCTCAAGTCTGGGGAGCAAATGCGGCCCTTCAGTCCTTTCTATCTGGCCCTTGGAACTCTCCCCAGGCTGCACATCTTGTCCCCAGAGCACCCACTCACACTCTGGTCCTACTCTGTGCTGTGGCCAACCAGATACATATGGGAAGACTTCAAGTAGTTGACAGATTGTGAGATAGAGAGATAGATATTGAACTGTTTTGAACTGATTTTCCACTCTCTTTTTTTGTTATGGCTATGACTGTTGTTGTTACCCACACTGGGACCTTATGCCAAAGGGTGGGTAAGAAATAAAAGAAATAAAAATATATAGCAGGAGGCATAGCGCCTCTGAGTTTGGGTGGGAAATGCAACCATTGTGGCTAGTAGCCATTGATAGCTTTATTTCGGCTTCATGGGTTTCTCTTCTCACTATCCTGATAAATTAAAATCTGGAATACAAACCATGATTTTGTTTTTGCGTTAAGTAAATATATGTGCAGAAACACACATATTTATTTAGTTTGTTTTACCTTATATAGTTTATGCAATTAGCTGTCAAGGGAATTAAGATGCTTCAATATATGTTATTTCTAGATTGCTCTATAAGTAACAGACTGCCAAAGGGTTTTCTTATTATTCTAAATGAAAATGATTGTGACAAATACACTTTTCCCTTTTCTAATCCTTCCAGGTACTTCACATTTGACAGAAAATTATTGTGTTCTCTGTAAGATCACTCATTTCTGTTGTTGGTTTTGGCTCCCACACAGAGAAACAGAGAAAACAGAGAATGATGAAGAAACTGTAAACATGTGAATCTGAGGATCAAGTACTGGCAAGTAAAGCCAGCCAAATACCTGAGTTACCCTTTAATGTTATTTGATATACAGCCATTATCAAGATAAGCTGTTTCTGACTGCTTATATTCTTCCAAATTATTTCCTCAGATAAATAGCTTCTCTCCTTGGGACACAAACTACATCTTCATGCCATCACACATTAAGCAGGAATCCTACGTAATGCGAGTACCTTCGGACTATGCCTGTTTTTTATTACAGTTTCATTCTGATTTGTTTGTAGAGCAATTATATGACAATGAACATCCAACCTGACTTGCTTATGGGGTGTTTATATGTATTCCCATTAATAACTTGTTCAGTGTTTTTCTCCTTCAATTTTTTAACTGTGAAGAGTCCATGTTTTGCTTTGGTTTCTTTTTTTTAGTGGATATATTGTACTATGGCAACAGAGTGGTTTAAGCCATTTTAATTGTGCAAAACTAAATTGCCTGGTATGCGCTTGCATTTCTTCCTCAAAGTCTGGAGACACCCCATGTCTGCTTAGAAGTAAGTCCAATTGGATTTAATGGGCCTTACTCCCAGGTAGGTGGGATTAGAATGGCAGCCTAAGTCTGGCACCTAATCCAGTCATCTGCTTGCTTCTTCCACGTTCCAGTTTTAGACTATGATTTAGTGCAGATTCCATGGGCCAGATTCAACTAACTGATCCTCCTAATGGAAGCCTGCACATGGATGTCTGATTGCACAACAGGGCTTTCCCTGCTCTCCTCTTCTCATGTCCCCCTAAACTGGCTGGAAGAACCTCCTGAAGGAGACGAGAGGGGAAAATTTTCCATAAGGCAAGCAGAAATTCTTGTGCTGACGGAGAGACTTAGTTAGCAATAGACTGAATTACTCCCATGGGCTTCAAGAGCAGACGGCTCTTTTCCTGCTTCCCCCACTTCATTTTACATCTGTTCCAGCCTTCACCAAGCTGGTGCCCTCCAGAGATAGTTGGACTACAAATTTTCATGTGCCAGATGAAAAGTTCTGGAGAGCTTGAAAGCTGCTCACTGTTTTGTCACAACTTGGGTGGTCTAATACAGGTGTTGCCCATAGTATGGATTTCAGAATTAGCCACATAATCCCTCTTGTTTTACACAATTTCATTCTGCAATTAAAGTAAGCATCTAAAATTTTCTAAGGCAAAGTCTACAGAGTTTGAATGGTTGGTGCCTCTTCCATTGCCATGGCTTCCACAGTGTGATAGAAACACGAGTATCTGTGTTTCACTTTAAAAACCTAAGAGGCAATCTTTTTGCTTGATTTTAAGTTCCTTAATACCTGCCTGTGTTTATGCTGTATTCACACTTAACAGTATGTCTTTTGTCATTTTATCTTCTATTCTTTCTTCACCTAAATTTAAACTGAAACCAGAACACAACTCTAACTTCTCCTAGACTTTCTCTAAGAAGCTACTTGTCTAGGAATTTCCTACCAAATCTGGCTGTGATTTATCTCTCTCCCAAGGCCTCATTTCCTCCCATTTCCTACTACTGCATTGTATAAAAAATGATGTAACACAGCTATTCTTAACCTCATCTATGTCTGTGATGCTTTTGTTTCTTGGTCCTAGCTAGTGGTTCATTCCTATTGCTTTCTGCATGCTTACAGAATCCTTTCTTCACCTTTCTTTTTTATGAAAGTTTCTCAAAACCTGAGACTGGGTGCTAACAATAATTAGAGATTACAA
Organism: Podarcis filfolensis; assembly: GCF_964270895.1. Taxonomy (NCBI): domain Eukaryota; kingdom Metazoa; phylum Chordata; class Lepidosauria; order Squamata; family Lacertidae; genus Podarcis; species Podarcis filfolensis. The sequence continues at coordinate 39,558,795 of NC_139606.1, read as the reverse complement.
ATGCCTTCTTGTGTCCTATCTATTTGCCATTACTTCATTACAAACATTCAATTGAAGGCCGGTCCTGTGAGGATTCTCCCCCTTCGAGGATGAATGTAATATGTAGAGAAGACCACCTTTGGAGCACTGGACATGCCAGTCTACAATGTACTCTGGAGATGATCAGCTGACACTGATATGGTTTGTGGTGGTTGCCCTATACTAAGAGGTTCAGCCCATTATATGGCTGGGGAGGGCACATATAGAAGGACTAATTCAGTCTGTTTGCATTTGGAAAGCTGATAAAGGATGAAACCATCAATGGTCTGGAGCTGGGTATGACTACTTTGTTGCTAGTAAAGTCTGGTTTGGTAAAAGTGGAGCAGGAATATTCACCTGTCTTTTGAAGGGCTTTCATAGAATAGTGCTGTATTGAAAGGGGTCCTGCATTTGAATGGCTGCCTGGCTCAAGTCTGGTTTAAAGACAGAAACCATAGGATGGGGAGCAGAAATCTTGAAGTTGCTCCTACATAATTCATACATGGACAGCTGACTGAGCAGACACACAGATGACCTGATCACAAGCTTCCACACTGTGGTGACATATATTGCACTTCTATATGAATTTGAATATATATATATATATATATATATATATATATATATATATATAACCTGTGAATTATACGCAAATCTGTGACAGTTTTTTTCATCCTCTTTTTCTGGCTGACACTTCTCTTCTCTTCTATGTGATGTGCTAGTGACTACACCCCAGATAAAACTGACAGAAAGACTGAACAATGAAAAAAAGTAGGGTTACCATATGTCCTCTTTTTCCAGGACACAGCCACATTTTCATGGGTATGTAAAGCGAGAGTCGTCATAGCGATCCATAGTTAAAAGCAGAAGTCGGCAAGTGGGTCCTCTTTTTGACTCTTCAAAATATGGCGACCCTAGTTAACGAAGGCTGCAAATCTAAACAGATTTACTCAGGAGTGGGGAGCCGAATCTGTTTCCCTCAGCTTTCCAATCTTAAGATCAGTTCTCCACATTTCCAAATCAAAAACTTAATATGCATATTTCTGTATGGGATTTTCCCCAACACACATTTTTTCAAAGCAATTTCCCCTAATTTAGTGAAATTTTGTATGTTATTTTCACTTACATATGCATTTTTATGCGCAAATGGGACATGAAGGCTGGCAACATCAACCCGCTGTATAGGAATCCCTTGGATCTTGTTTTGGAAAGAAAGTGCAGATTGGACAGGTTTTCTTTTAAATGTGAACTGAATTGAATTTCTGCCCCCTCCCCACCTAATCCCACATGAATTCCTAGTGAGTATTACATCAGAGTAGGCGTGCATATAATTGTGCTGCTAAAGAGAGAAGAAAATTGCTAGGGGAAGCCGATGAGCTTATGTTCCTAGTTTATTTAAAGCTTCGAGGTCTTTCCCCCTCCTTGAACTGTTTAATGAGGCTCATTCTGACAGGACTCCCACCCTAAAGGGAAACAGGGCGACAGTTTTCTTAAGATGGAAGAAAAATAAACTCCCGTTTTAATCTCGGGAAATTAATAAAGTAGAAACAGCCCCTGACATTTTGAGGTCTCTCTTAATTCAAAGCAGTATGAGGTGCCTTCCCAGCTGCCTGCAGCTCCTGGAAAAGAGTGAAAGGCCCTGCCATCCTCTCAGCTTCTCTTTTTATGGTCTGCTCCCACAGTCAAGCCTCAGCTATCAGTTCGATCGTTCAATAACTTTAGCTACTTTACAGCTGCTTTCTTTCCCCCCAAGTGTTTGAGAGTCAGTCTGTAAAAGGATTCTACATGTAATCCCAGCAAAGTTTTAGCCACTCACTGTATTAACTCATTATTTCAGAGTTCAAGGATAAAACTACAACCTAGTTATGCTGTGCTTCTTTCAGAGGCATACCTAGGCTCCCTTGCACCCTTGGCCAAGAGCTGTATCTGCGCCCCTTCCGCTCTTGGCAATCACAGGCTCTCTCCCTCTTTCTTCATGATTTTTGTGGTCCCCTGTGCCTGTGCCCTTGGCCAACCCCTAGGTATGCCCCTGGCTTCTTTCATTTTTAGGGGCCATGCAGCCCGAGCCTAAACATAAGTCCATAGCATGTGGACTGCGACTTTATTCCTGTTACCAGCAACAATTTGAATCTAACCATGTCATATATATCTCGTCAGAAGAATTTAATGGGACTTAGTCCTGGGTAAATATGTCTAGGACAGAACGTGTTTTGAGTTTAAAAGAAGAATAAATGGGGTCTAGTCTAAGGGTCTAAATGTCTAGGAGAGAACATCGTGTTAACATATTTTGAGGGGGAAATCTACCTTTGTTCGAATATTTCCAGAGTAGATCACTTTTATGGGAGTATCTTAGTGGGCACCAGAAAACAGGAGGTTTAGCAGAGTTTGAGAAATTAATTACAAAGAATGGCAGACATATACCCTCAAAGATCTCTACACTATTCATGAAATATGTCTCAGAAACAGTTAAAGAATACATCATTAAATAGGCCAAGGATATCGGTTAAGATAGTCCAATGAGTGTCAGAGAAGTCATCACTGTTTTTCCCTCTTCAAACCCCTCCTGGTGCTAGGAGATAGAGGAGCAGGGGATGATGGGGATTCAACTGGCCTGTCCCTCACCTGAACAGCCTCTTCCTCCGATGTATCCTACACACCCAACCCCATCTCTGATGGCTCTGACCATTCCTCTTATCCCCTGCCTTGACTCCTGCCTCACAGGATTTGGTATCAGTTCTCTTGGGTCAGCCCCCTGACCTATTGCCTCTCCCACATTCTCGTCAGAGCTCTGTCAGTCCCTGACACATGCCCAGAAATGATGTCACACCACCACCATCATGTAATGAGACATTGGTACTTTTGCTACCACAATCATACCAATATTTTCCCAACAACCCACAGTAAATAATGCTTGCTTGCATCTCAAAAAAAAAATAAAAAATCGAGCTCCTCGGTTAAGTTCTTTTTCAAGATAATTTAAAACAAAACATACCTTGCATAAATTAGTTCCCCCTTCTTCTTTTTAAGATAATGAAGACTACTTCCTTGAGATGATTTCTGGCATTCGGTACTACTAAAATAAATCTGTTTAGAAGAGAGAGAAAAAAGAGTTGGAAGGGATTTAGCCGTCAGAAAAGTATGCCTTAAAATGTTGTAGGTAAAGCTTCTTCTCGTTATTATTTTAATCTGAGCAGACGAAAGCACAGTCTGCATAGATTCAATTGTAAATTCAAAGCAGACCTCAAGATGTAAACAGATTCAAAGAGAAAACTGTTTAGAATGGCCTAACGGGCAAAGGTGACTGAGGCTAAACTCAGAGACTGAAAAAAACTAAACCAAAGAGGAAGTATGTATGAGAATGCTGTTATAATTGCTCAGTTAATGAAAATGACTGTTTCCATTATCAACTCAAAGAGCAAGTTCCCACAAAGAAATTACACTATTTATTTTTTTAATGGTGATACATATGGCTGGAGAAACCATGCAAAAGGCTTGCTTATATTTCTATGACCAAGGCTGCTTTCCTCTGCCAAACTGCTGGTGACTGAAGATCTGCATGATGAAATGGCTAAGTTACACTCAAGGTTCTCCGTGAGGTCGTGTAAGTTATCACACAGAGACAAATAAGCTTCTTTGTTTGAAGTTCCCCACAGTTATAAGGATTCTGAATTCAGCTATGCAATATCCTGAGTGAAATTTGATAGATAAACAGGATTATTTCCCCCAACAACACTTGCTGTTGTTTCCAGAGTGAGAAGGCATTGGAGGAATCTCTAATTTAGGCTTTTTAATAAAAAAAGGAGAACCCTTTCTCTGCCTATCACTGCAAATTGCCCTGTGTGGGTTTTCAATGCACAGGTAAAGCCTGTGTATGATTTGGAAGAGATACCCCAGCTGGATAAAGGTTTAAGTCTCTAAAATTCAAAGGAGGTATTGCATATGCTTTGAACACAGAGCCCCACAGGATGTAATCTGGAGTGGTAAAAGAGGCGGCGGCTCATAGGTTGTTGTTGTTGTTTAGTCCTTAAGTCGTGTCCGACTCTTTGTGACCCCATGGACCAGAGCACGCCAGGCACTCCTGTCTTCCACTGCCTCCCGCAGTTTGGTCAAACTCATGCTGGTAGCTTCGAGAACACTGTCCCACCATCTCGTCCTCTGTCGTCCCCTTCTCCTTGTGCCCTCCGTCTTTCCCAACATCAGGGTCTTTTCCAAGGAGTCTTCTCTTCTCATGAGGTGGCCAAAGTATTGGAGCCTCAGCTTCACAATCTGTCCTTCCAGTGAGCACTCAGGGCTGATTTCCTTAAGAATGGATAGGTTTGATCTTCTTGCAGTCCATGGGACTCTCAAGAGTCTCCTTCAGCATCATAATTCAAAAGCATCAATTCTTCGGTGATCAGCCTTCTTTATGGTCCAGCTCTCACTTCCATACATCACTACTGGGAAAAGCTCACAGGTAGGACAGGGCCAGATGCACCTCCACATGCTTCCATTTGAAGATTACCCACATTTCCAAGTTTTCCATGCATTTCCAGGTTTGAGGGGGAAACAAACAGCTCCAAGGCATGGCGAGTCCTTTCACTGGGCCAAGTTAGCACTCAGACATTCTCAGTAGTTGAAATGAAGTGGGTAAGATCAAAGGGCTGAAGAAATCCTCTGAGCACATGCAGAACCTCACACAAGATGCCAACAACACCAAACCACATATAGATTGGGTATCAGTTTCAAAAACTATTATCCACTGTCTTTAGTGCTCCCCCCCACCCTTGTTATCATTACAATTCTTCATTTGAGCAACAGTGCTAATTCGGACCACAACATTTTGAAACAAGACATCTTTTTCCATGCTGCTGCTTTTTTAAAATTAGGTATTAGATTCTTTTAGGCTTTAATTGCACAACAGCGCATTAAGAAAGAGTGAAACGTCAGACTTTATCTGATCTGTTGCATAGTAGAAACATCTGCCTGGAATATGGTCATGAAAATGCCAGGCCATTAACTGATTACATGACTCAGTTACTAATATATTTTATAGCCTGGTGGCCTTTAAATTGCCTTTATTTTCTGGCTAGGATTTCAGTGGTGAAACAGACTATAATGGAACAAATTAAATGAGGAATCTCCCCTTTATTTTCATGCAACCAAATTAAAAGCACCAAGAGTTTAGGTCTTTGTCTGGTGTTAGGACAATGTTGACTGCTGTCTCCAAACAAAGTATCAGCTTTTCCAAATACATATTACATGGTCAGCACTCATAAGGCCCAGTTCTTACTGCTGGCAGACATGAAGCTGCCAGCCCACAAGCTCTTTGTAGAGGTACAAGGGATACCCACCCCTGCTTCCTTTCCCCTCATTCATACAGGCTATGAGCAGTGCTATTTTTCTAGGAAAAGGGTGCCAGAACTCACCATGAACACCTCCATTGTTTTCTGATAATGGCACCCACCTAAAAGGTGCCAGAACTGAGTTCCAGCGAGTTCCAGCAGAAAGAAAGCCCTGGTTACTATATAGCCCTGCAAGCTGCCTCCCAAGAGGAGAAACACATATTTGCACGTCACAATTTAATTACTTTACCCAATGGATAAAACAAAGTTTGCTCTATTTGGATAGTAATACATCCTGTTGATTCAGCAGAAGCTTCCTTCATAGGTAAATAAACAGATGCAGAGGCTTATCTGCCAGGTGATCTTTAAGCCTAAACAAATACAGTGTTTTCTTCTAAAACTGAAGGGCACTAAAAAATACCAAGGGCTCAATCCAGGACTGTCATGATTTTATCTCACTACTAATGTTTTGCAGTGCAATCCTAGACTTACTTTCTTTCTTTCTTTCTTTCTTTCTTTCTTTCTTTCTTTCTTTCTCATCCACCTAACCAGGTTCTGTGGACAGTTTCCCTAAACAATGAAATGAAAAATTCCATTTACCAAAAATGCTACTAAACAAAGATAAACAAGCCAAAACAGTGGCAAGCCCAACTTAGATGTACCATTTAATTCAATGGAGTTTGCATCAAAGTAAGTTGGTATAGGATTGCAGCCTTAATTATGTTAATTACAGTACCATAATGTTCAATAGATTGCACCTTAGATCTATGTACTTGATGCCACCCTATCTGGAAAGGGACATTATCTGGGCTTCTGCTTCGCATCAGGATAGCTACTCATGGAGCAGATTACTCAAAATCTGGTTACTGGCAGAGAGGGGAATGCCTTTCATCTCCTCTAACAGGATGGTGTAGAGGATCACTGCTGTCAAAAAGTCATGATGAACTTACTGGATTACAGGTCTGACTCAGCGTGGAACTTCCTATTGTCCCATGTAGAGGTCACATTCTGTAGTTTGCGGTTTGATTTTTGTGGACTGCATATGCTTCACATATGAGGGAACAGCAGGGTTGCGAGATATCTTGGACATTGGCCAAGAAAGGCAGCTTTGGATTTTTTCCCTAGGAAATCTACCCATCCTTGGCATATACTCCCACCCACCAAAATGTGATTTTAAAACATGGAAATTTGATTTAAGAGTCCTTGTTAGAGAGAGCCTAGCTGTCTAGCTAAGTTCGTTGCACATGAGGAACGGCTTTATAGGTTAGAGTATCATTGTTTAGGTACAGAGTGTGATCTCAGCATTTTAAAGGCATGGATCTAGGGATAGGCATTTGTTGGAGGGTTATATTACAATCAAGACTGTTTCTCCACTACAAACGCTCCCTACTGTTACCCCCTCATGAACTACTGTTATGATGATGACCCTCAATTAAAACTTCTTTCCAAGGTTTAGCATGGGAAATAAATGTGAAAGTTTCGAAAATGGTGAATTCTTGTGGAATTTTTATTGGAAATACAGAGAAGGACGTGGCTGGTCTGATTTTACGAGATTATGTTAAAGGAAAATGGAAATATCTGGCACCTTGTACTTAGCACTTTCAAAAAACATTCCAAAAGAGCACACATTTGAAGTCAGAGTGGAAAAACAATTCAAAGTTTCCTTTTGTATAACCCTTCCTAAAATAAAATAAACACCCAGGCTCTCCTTGCAAATTCTGTGCATCAATATAAGTGCCCTTTTTGTATGTTCTTTTACTGTGAGCACAGTATGTGCTGGAGAGTGGGTAGTATAAGGGGAAGAAGTTCTGAACAAGATGTTCACTCTCAGTATTTTAGAAAAAGTGACAGAGAATATGATATATTTGCTTTGCTGTGTGTCCCCTTCCACTGCCACCCCTCAGTTTGGTATGATGACAGCTGTGAAATTATGGGTTTAATCTTTGTCAAAGTGGGTTGCATTTTTGGACTAACCACATTTACTTGGGAGTAAGCCTCATGGATTTTAGACAGCATTTCAGAAGCAGATATATTTACATCAGAGCATTCACCCATTTTGCTAGACTTCTAAAGGGATGGCAAAATGATTATGAACATATGAGGGTGCCTTCATCATGAGTCATAGGACTGGTCTGTCTGGCTCAGACTCCTTTACTATGACTTAGAGATGGGAGACAAATTCAGTTCACTTTGCATTTAAAGCCATGTTTATCAAATTTGCGTGGTCTGAAACAGCCATCTTTCAAAATGTGCACTAATCTGAATTTTGCACTGCAGTTCTCCAACTAAACAGAGGTTACAAAAAGGTCTATATTAGGGGGAAAATGTGTATAGAAATGAACATATCAGTGGAAATAACATGCCATAATGTCTTCTAATAGGAGAAATTGCAAAATTTTATACCTTAGTTAAAATTGCGGACAGAAATGTGTTTATTTGGAGAAATTTGTATTAAAATTCTGACGAATTCCCAAGAGGATTTTTTAAAAACGACATTAGCATATTGCTGCAGAAACCTGTAGAACTGAATTTAAGACTGGAAAATGAGAAACGAATAGAACCAAAATTGTTGGATTCTTCCATCCCTACTCTGCCTGGCATTGCTTCCCCAGGATTTGGAGATTTCCCCTAGTTCTGTTTACTTAGATCCCATCCTGAAAATTTCAGCATTTCAGTTTTCAATATGCATTCTCTTGCATGCAAACATTTAGCAGCAGCAGCAGCACAAACCACTTTGAGGGTTGTTGTTTTTTACAGTCAAGTGGTAAACAAATTTTATGAAATGAATAATAATAATAATAATAATAAATTGTTGTTACATGTATTACCTGCCCTTCACTAGCAGCTCAAAGGGCAGATTACAACAGTTTAAAATTCTGAATTAACAATAGCTAAAACAGATTACAGTCACAAGAATAGGGTGGATCCTGAAAACACATATCTCAGGTGTCATAGGCCAGGGCAAGTGTCAGTCCACTGAGCCACGGTAACTCACTTGTTTGGTACTATGAAAAGGGGATTTACATTTGCTGCTCTTTTTTATGGGAAACCGGGGGGGGGGGGAGAGACTTGGACACAGAAATTTGGTGGTGCTTCCATATTTATTTATTAAATAATCTGCACACATGTGTCCACATGATGGCTAGAGCCAGAGAGCTGCCATTGTTCAAAACAAAAATGATGGTTTGGGGGGCAGGGAATTAGAATATGAGTTTGGATAGCAAGGACATGGTTTGAGCAGGCCGGATAACGTTTACAGCGTCATGGAGACAGCTAAGCCATACTCAGAGTAGAGCCATTGAAATCACAAGACTTGACTCCTTTGGTTTCATGGCTAACATTGGATATAGCCCTCAAAATGTACAGTGTCCGTGTTGGTTTACTGATATAAGACGTACTTCATATGATATTGCTGCATATTGAACCCTTACAATCCACAGAACGTTGCCCTATTATGTATTCAAAGCATTTGAAGCTGTCAGAGACTGAAGCAATAACTCCATGGGAATTCCACAAGCCAGACAAAACAAAGAGAGCAGGAAGCATTCCCTCAAACAGTGTGGCAAGGTCGATATTCAGTACCAAAATATGTATTGCAAATTACCTTCTCCAGGTGGCTTTTGCTCCCAACTATCTTTCTATTCAGTGTGTCTGAGCTGGCTGTGTGAATCCCCAAGGGGACCCCAGTGGCATAGCGCCATTTAGAGGGCCTTGTGGAACAAGCCCAGTGGCATCAAAGGAAACAGCTTATTGCAAGAATTTTACGGAGCCAGGCACCCCATCCTCCCTGTAGAGTTCAGTGAGGCAATTTCCCCTCTGAGGAATATTATTCAAAAACATTTATGTCTGGGTTAAATCATACAGAGTATATATTGGATAGTTAGACAATGGCATTGTAAGAGGACATCCAACAAACCCAGAAAAATGTTGCCTAGAATGGGGTGGGGGTGGGGTTTAACTATTCTGAATGTTTACATAATCAGGTCTATGTGGAACTCAAGGCTAGTTTATAGTTAAACCCTCATGCTTCCCTGGAGATAGATAGGTGATAGATAGATAGATGATAGATAGATGATAGATAGATAGATAGATAGATAGATAGATAGATAGATAGATGATAGATAGATAGATAGATAGATAGATATAGATAGATAGATAGATATAGATAGATAGATAGATAGATAGATAGATAGTAGATCGATAGATAGATAGATAGATAGATAGATAGATAGATAGATGATAGATAGATAGATGATAGATAGATAGATAGATGATAGATAGATAGATGGATAGATGATAGAATTCTATTCAGGGATTTTAAACCCACCCCACTCCCCACCACACAATTAGAAGTACAAGAGGAATGAGGATAAATGGGCCAACGTGTCAGATATGGTTTCTCATTTTCTCAATTTCTAAGTTAAGTTCTCCACATTTCTGCATCATTCTTTTTTCATTTTCCAAAGTCCTCATAAAAATTCACCAGCATTTTAATGCCAATTTCTCCTAACATGCATTTTAATGCAACTTTGCTTAATATAAATCTTTTTACAAGCAATTCCCCCTAATTTAATGCATTTTTGTATACTATTTTCACTAATTCATGCATTTATGTACGCTTTCCTCTAGTATGTGCATTTTTGTACACATTATCTGGTTGGGAAGCTGCATCAAAATGGTTGGATGGCTGTGTTTTGGTTCACATATTGTTTTGGGAAGTACAGATCAGGTGGGCTTGCATTTAAATGTGACCTGCATCACATTTATCCTACCTCTTTAGGGACGAGACAAACTGGCCTCTTCTCCCATTCTTACTCCCAGCCCGCTTACAGGTCCTTATAATATCAGTGGAAACAGTTGGTCCTGGCGAGTATTAACCGCTTTCAGTTTTAACCTAAGGATTGTCATTTGTCCAGTTTTAACTTTAACTTATTTGAATTAATTTTGGGATGCATTTTAATTGATTGATTGTTTTTACACATATTGTATTCTTTATAAAATGTTAGCTGCTCTGAGCCGGCTCCAGCCGGGGAGGGTGGAGTACAAACAAAATTTTATTATTATTATTATTATTATTATTATTATTATTATTATTATTATTATTCTCTGTGAGTTGCTCTACCCAGCTGGTGCCTTCCACCATTCCTCTATGTCCAGCCAGTCTGTGATATGCAATTGAGTAAAATATGGATACAATGGGCACGCGCGCACACACACTTATACACACATCACCAGTTATGAAGTGCCTCTTGGAAGGGGCTTATGATGTGCCTCTTGGATGGAGCTTTCAAGTAGTGCTTCAACTATTTGGCAAATGTGCAGTCTTTGATCAAGGGGAGAGTGGAGTCCAACCTATTCAAATCTCAGAATACTTCTCTCCAGCTGCACGGAAATCTAATTTGAATGCATTGTAGTGTGATTCTGTGTCAGGTTTTTAGCCAACATTTAGATTCCCCTTAATATTTTCCTCCTGGACTTTTAATACATAGAGCTGAAGATCTAAACCGAACAGAAGGAAACAAAATGAAAGCCTTTCATCCTTCTGCTATTTTCTCTTCTGTTTCAAGTTACCCAAATGATGAAATGGTCACAACCTTTGCCTCTATTTTCCTCATGCTACTTTGGCGAGCTGGCTTTGCTTTACTGCAAAACTTGACCGCTTCAGAAACCAGTAAAACATGAGAGGAAGAGATTAGCATAACCAAGAGAAAGACAGTGTAATCCTAGGCACATTTACTCAGAAGTAAGTCTTCCTATGTTCCACAGGATTTATTTCCATGTAAGTGTGCATCAGATTGCAGCCTAATAGTGCAATTCTAGGTATATTTATTTGGGTGTATCGTTGTGTTCAGTGGGGATTACTCCAAGGCAACTTTTAGGACTCCAGCATAAACCTTACACCCTTTACTTGGGATTAAATTCCAGTGAATCATAGAATTGTAGAGCTGGAATGTACCCTGAGGTCACCTAGCCAAACCCCCTGAAATGCAGGGATCTCAACTGAAGCATCCATGACAGATTGCCATCCAACCTCTGCTTCAAAACATCCAAGGAAGGAGAGTCCACCATCTTGAGAGAGAGGCTGTTCCTCTGTCAAACAGCTCTTATCACCAGAAAGTTATTTCTGATGTCGGAATCTCCTTTCTGGTAACTTTCTGTTGTATTATCCACAGCCATTTATAAGCTGGGTTTGTGTGGTTATGTTCTGCATTATTAACATAAATAATAAAATAATACCAAGCAGAAATAAATTTATCATTGCTTTTTGACCTCTAGAGGTTCTCAGGTTATATGTATCAATAAGAAATAACTGCTCCAGCTAGATCCCTCCAAAATGGGGCTGCTGTGGCTTTGGTCACAGTTAGCATATGGATAATCAACTCCTTACAGTGTGATCCTTTACCATTCTCTTAAAATACATTTAGAAGAACTGGTTATTGGCAGCTTTGTTAAAAAGCAAGTCCACCCCAATGAAGAGAACACCTTGAAAAGCATTGGGGTTTGATTTATTAATAAATCCCTTTAGCCTCTATCGATTCTACTCCTTTTGAATTCCCATCAACGGGTTACTATCTCTTGTCATATGTCAACCACAATTGATCATTTGAATTAATATATATGCAATCCAGATACTGTTCTCGTGGTTAAATGTTCTAAAGATTTTGGAAACACTATTTTATTCAACAAATAAATTGTTTGCATCATTTCTATTATTTCACTAACATTAATAATGGCAACAGGACTTAACACAGTAGTTTAGGGATGTTTATATTTTGTGGGAAAGGCTGCGCTGGATGAATCCCTAGCCGGAATTAAGATTGCCGGAAGAAATATCAACAACCTCAGATATGCAGATGACACAACCTTGATGGCAGAAAGTGAGGAGGAATTAAAGAACCTTTTAATGAGGGTGAAAGAGGAGAGCGCAAAATATGGTCTGAAGCTCAACATCAAAAAAACTAAGATCATGGCCACTGGTCCCATCACCTCCTGGCAAATAGAAGGGGAAGAAATGGAGGCAGTGAGAGATTTTACTTTCTTGGGCTCCATGATGGTGACAGCAGCCACAAAATTAAAAGACGCCTGCTTCTTGGGAGAAGAGCAATGACAAACCTAGACAGCATCTTAAAAAGCAGAGACATCACCTTGCCAACAAAGGTCCGTATAGTTAAAGCTATGGTTTTCCTAGTAGTGATGTATGGAAGTGAGAGCTGGACCATAAAGAAGGCTGATCGCTGAAGAATTGATGCTTTTGAATTATGGTGCTGGAGGAGACTCTTGAGAGTCCCATGGACTGCAAGAAGATCAAACCTATCCATTCTTAAGGAAATCAGCCCTGAGTGCTCACTGGAAGGACAGATCCTGAAGCTGAGACTCCAATACTTTGGCCACCTCGTGAGAAGAGAAGACTCCCTGGAAAAGACCCTGATGTTGGGAAAGATGGAGGGCACAAGGAGAAGGGGACGACAGAGGACGAGATGGTAGGATAGTGTTCTTGAAGCTACCAGCATGAGTTTGACCAAACTGTGGGAGGCAGTGGAAGACAGGAGTGCCTGGCGTGCTTTGGTCCATGGGGTCACAAAGAGTCGGACACGACTAAACAAGAAAACAACAACAACAAATAGTTTGTGGGAGCCAAGGATTCATTTTTATGGCTCCGAGCTGCAATTTGAAAATGGAATTTGCCCTACTATATAAATGAATTACTGCTAAATACACCACCAAAGAGAAACTGTGGGATCACATCCACACCATACATTTAAGGGACATATAAAGCACATGACTTCCCCCAAAGGGTCCCAGAAATTAAAGTCGACCCCTCACAGCAGCCACCTTGGGCTCACTGAGAAAAGATGGGATCAAAGTGTTTTAAATAAATATTAGCACTCTTGTGACTTAAGGATACATTAAACTGAAACTGTGAAAATAGTATAGTAACCTAAGTTGAAATAGGTTTTTCATTACCATTCTACAGAAATACCATACAAAGTAGCATAGACTGCCACAATAATTCTATGGTAGATTTCCCAGTCTCAGGTTGTATCATCATAGTGCAAAACTATGTGAACTGAACAATGAGTCTCCTCACCCTCAACACTTATGTGGGAAAACATTGCATAGTGTTTCCAACAAAGAGTTCTGCTTCCAGTTGGCAGGTAGGTCATCATCAAGTGAATGTTGATTCCCACAGTGAAAATGACATTTAGACTGGCTTTGAGAAATGGTTCTATTTTGGGATGGTTCTATTGAGTGGATATTTTGCATCTAATTCATGGGTGTTAGGGACAATCTAGAAATTCCAATAATGTCCCACAATCCACAGTTATGTTTTCTGTATTTGGCTTAACTATACCTAACAAAGTGTCACCAGACGCTGCCATGCTGGCAGGGTGCGGAATGAGGAAAAGATTAATTGTTGATTGTGTCCTCTAATAATTTGTGTATGACTTGAGATTATGGCTTTGTTGACGCCAACACGAGGTACTTCATTTCCTCAATGTCTCTTTGCACTCATCTACTTCCACTTATCATAAGCAAACAGCAGAATGAAGGTTTATTTCACACACGGATATACACACCTTCCCTATAAAATATAGTGGCCTAAATTATTACCGTGATGAGTTTGCATCCATTGTTGGTGCCAAGCATTTTTCTTCTGGCAATTTCTGTGTTCCAAAATCTAAAACATGTCTTTGAGTAATTTTTTTAAATTTAAAATTTCACTCTGGGTCACTGGCTCTAATGTGAAGAAATCAGGCAAGTGTGTTTGAAGCTCATAGCAGTAACCCCAACTTGAAAGGAATAGCTAAAAGCATTTCATCTCCCTGAGCTGAAACATGTTTGTTGAAATTGGCCAGCCTTTGGGGGAAAGTTGTAGTCATATCCAAAATAAAGAAAGGGAGTAAATTAGGCTGAAACATGTTGTTTAGGATAACACTCAGTTTTATTAAAAGCTGTGCACAGTTATCCAGGCTTCAGATTTTGCGTTAGATCAGGAATGGTAAATGTGGTACCCTCAAGATGTTGCTGGACTCTGACTCCTATCATTCTTGACCATTGCTCATGCTGACTGGGGTTGGTGAGTCTGACAACATCTGGAAAGTGCCACATTGAGTGTTTGATACCCTGGAGTGAAAAAGATTGCCTATTAGTGAAATGACACCTCAAGTTAGAGGACTGGAATTTTGGCTTGCTTGTTTGAGGTCAAGTCTTGCATACGGACCATGGAACTGGAATTTTTCAACTTTTCCTCATTTTCACTTCAGCTAAGAAATAGACTTCCCCTTGCTCTCCATACTCTGTTCTCATAAAGGAAAGAAAGCAGCCAGGAGCTGCAACTGATCTCAAATGAAATTCCCATTTATATAATGCTCCTACTTGAGGAGGGGGAGGCAGCTTACTTGAAAAAGTCACAATGCACCTTGCACATTAGGAGACAGATGAATCTGAACCAAGAGTAATTCAAGATGTCTTCAGTAAAAATGGTTTAGTGCAGCTACGTCATCAAAACCCTTGTTTAGCAGTAGCAAAATGTCACAGCAGTCCATCACTTCAGTTTTTTAATAAAGCTTCATTCCCCTCATCAACATGTGTTCAGTCCTCCATTGACTTCATGTTGGAGTTACCATCTCCCTGAATTGCTTTCATATCACATTTGATATTAAAAGAACCATCTTTTCAAAGAAGCATGTACACGCAGTTATCCCTTTCCTAGGATTTTATACACATGCCTAAGTGAATACAGTGGTTTGAGAGTGGAAGATATAAATTTTCCTGGCATTTTCCATGAAGAATGTAGGAAAAACTCATACACTTTTCTATCCATGAGGGGTTTTCTGGCCATTAAGGAGTGGGTGGAGTGGTTGAGAGTGAGCTTTCTGTAGCAAAGATTATATTCGGTCTTGTTTTAATGTCACAATTTCCAAGATTCCATTGCTTTGTCGACATAGGGATATTTCTGCAATGCTTCTGGAGCTATTTTAGAAATGTTGTAAATTCTTCATGCAGTATTCACCAGTGAATGACCTGTATGTCAGATAACTGGCAGAAGTGAATCATGTGGCCTCAAGCTGCAAACTCCAAATTCTAATCTGGTTTTGCCGTGGGTGGAATGAAAGCATTTTATCTTTGACACCACGCTGATGAGGGCTAACGAGGGCTGTGAGTAACGGGAATGCTTATTGCCAATATCCTGCGGGTTATGTAGCAAATGCTGAGAACAAAACTCAGCATCTACTGAAAGCAAATGGCTTGAAGGAATAACAGCAGAGCATGCGGTAGCAGTGAAGCATGTCCACACTACCAGTCCAATAAGATTACAACAGCTGTTGGCCACAGCCTCTTAATTAAAGAAATACATCATAATGCTTACTTGCGGGGAGCTTGCCAGAATTGTTCCAGATAGCCCCTTCTCTTAAACTAATCCAAAACTATCTGAATCTGGCTAGATATTCTGGACTGTGAAATATATTTTATAAGAGACCAGAAGTGAATGTAAAGCACAGATATTCAAACAGTTTCTGATCCTTCTGTAAACTCCTGAAGGGCTATATAAAGTAGAGACTTTATCAGTTAGATCTCTAGTGAGTCTCTCACCACACAAGCTGTCTCTACGAAACATATCAACTCCCACAGAATTTCTGCTTTATATAGGGCACCATTGGACCCAGCCAGAGGCACTGATAATTTATCTGCATGCATAAATTGCCATTTACAAATCACAGGCAGAAATTTGATCCTCTAACTCAGAGCTATTCCATCCTAAGCATTACATATATATCTTTCCCTTCTCTATCTATCTATCTATCTATCTATCTATCTATCTATCTATCTATCTGGCTTATTTTGTTGCCTTACACCAAAGTGTCAGGGCAACTTGCAAAACAATGGGAAAAGATTTATAATGAATTGAAAAAAAATGTTGAAATATACATTTATAAAGAAACCAGAGGCCTTTTTTCTTGGAATAATTGGTCAGGAATTGCCCAAGAAAGATGTTAAATTATTTTTGTATGCCACAACTGCTGCTCGAATTTTATTAGCTAAAAAGTGGAAAACGCAAGAATTACCAATGGTGGAAGAATGGCAGATGAAGATGATGGACTTTTCAGAGCTAGCCGACCTAACCGGAAGAGTCCACGACCAGAAGGAGGAGGAGTATCAGGAAGAATGGACAAAATTTAATGAGTATTTAGTTAAATATGTTAAGTTAAATTAATGGGAAACAGTTTGCAGATATTTAATTGGCTTAGGATTTTATATAAGTTAAGTGATGAATTAATATGTTTAATTACAAAATGAAAAGATTTAAGGAAGTTAATGCTCAAGTTAATTTATAAGAACTATGATTTGGAAAACCATTAAAAGGATATACATTGAAATTCAACCAAGGGGAAGTGAGGAAGTCACTTAACAATGTTAATACGTGTAATTTTTAATAAGGTTATGTTTATTTACTTGTTTGTTTGTTTGTAATTTTGTGAAAATTAATTTTTAAAAATTGGGGGGAAAAAACAATGGAGCTGAACATAGAATTATCCCAGGCTATCTAACCCCACTGTAAGTTGGAGTCAGCCTTTAAAGGGGACCCTACCTGATTTGTACTTTCTGAAACAACAAGCAACCCGAAACTTAGCCATCCTATCCAGAGTAAGGGAAGACTTTAAGAAGCACCTTAAATGGTGCTGGTTTGACGGATTCTGAATGTCTCCCAGATGTGCATGGAAATTTTGCACCATAATTATCATTGGACATGGATTCTAGTGTAGCTGGGACAAGTGGGTTGGTGCACTTGTGGAGAACCTTTGGTGGATTTTGAATGACTTCATAGCTTGAAGGAATAAGCTAAGGTTACCAGAGTTTTTTCAATGAATCCGGGGACACTTTTCAACTTCAATGGATTTTGTATGGGGACTGATTTGTAAATCCAGGGACTGTCCCCGGGAAACGGGGGCGTCTGGTAACTTTAGAATAAACAGCATCCTCAGATGTTGGTGTAGGCATGCAACCTCTGCCTATATGTCAGTTAGAGTACAGATTGATCCTTACCTGGATTTGTGGCTTTGTTCTGTCTGACCTTTATGCCTTGCATTCAGTGAATAAAACTGCAATGATATTTCCTCACCACCCTCAACTAGTGCTGCATATATGGCCTTCTTAATAGCCACACTTTTGCCTCTGCATGCACAAGTAGCTCTTATTTACTACCTAAGTAACTGCAGCCTGAGAACTACATTATTTCTCACCTTATTTTTGCCAAGGTGGTTGTAATCAGAAGTCTTGATATTCTTTGGTTAAAAAAATGGCTGTTTAAATAATTTTGCAGTCAATAGCATACCTGCGTGGTGAGGTCAAAACTAACAGCTCCCCATTGACTTCAGATATGTCTTATCTCTATTAGGGCTGCTGATGGAACATAATGGGCCTGTTTAATCAGCATAGTACAAGGAACAACTTTTTCCACTGCTTCTGGCTTGGCTTTACAATCTTGGAGAGAAATGATGGCTGACACTTGCTGTTCTAGAATGTTTGTCAGAAGGATTTTTGTGGATTATTTTTAAGCCAGAAAAGGAGAGTTGGCTTATTTTATCCTGTATCATTTGAAGCTTGTGGGCTGTGGAGGAGAAGTGCTTAGTTTGGCAAACATGCTGGCTAGAACGGGCTTTAAGGGGCATGCCCAGGAAATTTATAGTCATGTGAAAACATTCTTGAAATGATGGCACCAAAGGGACTGATTTGATATTACATGGAAATCTTGCAGCACACTAACAGGTCTCTCTAATTTGATTTACTGAAAATTCAATTTTTGCTTAGCTGATTGGGAGTTCTTATGCCAAAACCACCATTTTTACTACCTTAATCATGGGTGTTGAAATGCATTATTCACAGAGAGGTTAATATGTCATGGAAACAAAATTCAGTGTCTTCTGAGAATGGTTTGGGAATTTATTGGAGACAACTAGGCATTACACATAATATAACCTCCCAACTCCAAGCTATGACCTGTGGTACCGCTCTATCCTTAATTATAGAGATGACCTTAAAAACCATCAAGTCAGATCTCCTGCCACCATAGAAACTGACTATTAAAGCATCCCTGAGAGCTGGCCATACAGCCTCTGCTTAAAAATCTCTAATGGAGGAGAGTCTGCTATCTTCCAAGGCAATCTGTTCCACTGTTAAACAGCTCATACCACCAGGAAATTCATTCAGTGTTTAGTCTAATTTTTTTGTCTTGTAATTTGAATCTATTGGTTCAGGTTCGACCCTCTAGAGTAACAGAAATCACCTTTGCTCCCTCATTGAAATGACATCTGTTCAAATTGTTGAATAGGATTATTGTATTGCCTGCTAACTGTCTTTTCCTAAGGAAAGATATACCTAGCTGAGGGCTTTGTGGTCCCAGTGTTACAAAGACCTGATAACAACAGAGTTTAGTGTATATCTTTTGTTGTTAGTGAAGTCAAAGGAGGTCAAGAACTTACATACACTTAATGGGCATTTCTAACACTATCGTCAACTGACTTGGTAAACCGGTTGTATGAATCAGGCCTATTAGAGGCAGCAATTGTATGGCTACACTTGTATCTGGACAAAACTAGCATCTCCATTTATTCTCTAAGAAGCAGTTCAAAGCTGCCCATAAGTAAGGTAAATGTAAAACTTGGAAGTCATTGAAAAGTGAATTAAAGCTGTGTACACATTGCTGTTTACGCTGGCTCCAGTGTGCTCCTACCACTGGCTTTTGAATCTGTGTACAAATGATGTTGCCATGATGCAAAGTTTTGTGTAGTTTCTTGAGAAATGCTGCTGTGTGGTGCGTTTTTCCTCAGACCAGCTTCAATCAAAAGGAATACATAAGCCACATTCACTTCTCAGTTAAATAGAGATATTAACACCTGAGGCAGCCATCACATATAAATTTGAGTTGGAGGGGTGTCAAGGGATGGGGAAACCAAGCGGGTAATATGCAATAGGTGATAACATCCCCGCCCTCTCTCAGCAAAATGCAAATGTGACTTGAAATGCAGGGGGAGCAAACTACCATGCTCTGTTTTAAGCTGCTAATGTGTATGTTGCTTATGTGAGCTGAGAAGCATAAGAGCCAGAGGACATGATCCAGAGAACTTCACGGGCTTTGCACCTTCTAAAGAGGGTTTTTTGTGAGGAACTGACCAAAAGGAGTGTTGAAAAGAAGTTGGCCTAGGCAGAACTGGGGAGTGAGGCTGGATGAAAGAAGTGACCTAACACATTCCCTTTGGCATCAAAAGTGTTGTCTTAAGTACAGAGCTGTTGGGGCATTTGATCTTCTTTTCCCTTCTTTCTTTTTACAACAAGATACTTTTGTTTCACCACCAAAGTTTCTCTTGCTGTTTTCTTATCTAGGGACGCCTTCACAGGGATAATTGGCAAAACTTGACAGGAAAAAAGCTCTCTGGATTATAACGAACAGAAATGGATAGAGTGCAATTTCAGGAGTGAACTTTGGACAACTTCAGACATCCAGACATGTGGGGACATTCAAACAAGTGCAATAAGGAATTCACTTCTTTGAAGCAGTACATCAAGTATCACCCAGGTGAGATGCATAAGCTTCAGTTATGTACACAAAGTGTGCTTCTCTCAAAGTAGGCAAGGTGAGGAGTTCTTTCTCCTCACATTACCCAAGAAGTATGAGCTGCTTTTGTTGTTGTTGTTAAACTAAGATGTTGTGTGGTCACCCCGGACACTTTTGGGAGGAAGATGTTGTGTGGTCACCCCGGACACTTTTGGGAGGAAGGGTGGGAATAAAAATCTAATACAACCATCCTTGTTTACAGTCTGAAATCATCTTTAGATAAGGACCATGGCAGCAAAGCAAGCGGAGGAAAATATTTTTCAGCCTGAGGGACACATTCCCTTCTAAACAAACCTCCAGGGACCACATATCGGGGTGGACAGAGTCAGAAGCAGCAGCAACAAATGTTAATTTTACTTCTAGACAGTAGGCTTGTTTCTACACCCACACACACTTTATTCTCCATCCAAGAAAGCAAGAAGCATTCTCAGAATTCAAGTACACATTCACATTCACACTAGGGACAGGCCCATCCCAGCCATGCAGTGGGCTGAAGCCGCCGCCTCAGCTGGAGAAAGCCCCTGAGGCAGCACCTCCTCTGGTGTACCATCCACTGCACCCCAGCTGGCAGAGAAATGGCACCGGCATCAGCACCAATTTCTGATGTGAAATTTTGACCTCACCCAAAATTGGTGGCAGGCAGCACAGGGCAACAATTCCTGTTTCACCTCAAGTGGCAAAATGGGACCAGAGACGGACTTTGGTACTATGGCACACTGAGCTAAATCAAAATCCTCCCCCCATCCAGTCCTCATGCCATGAGGACTCTGACAGGGTCCTAGAGCCTTCTACCTCCTTCTCAAAGCTGTGCATGTGCTAACTAGGCTTTGGGAGGCAGGAGGGTTCTACGACCCTGTCAGAGCCCTCGTGCCTTCTTTCTGTAGCCAGGCAAGTGCTTACCGGGTGCCCTCTCTGCTAGGCACCCAGTGCGGGGAACCGGCCACACTGTCCTAAAACCACCTCTGATGGGATGTGCCAACCCTAGCTAGGGATATACACTAGTGGAGGGTGCAATGCTAGGCCAGTAAGGCTGAGGGGAGATGTGACCTGGGAAGAAAGGGAGTGGCCAGGGACAGATATGGCCTGGTGAGAGTCCTGAGGTCTGTACGAAAGCTGCATTTGGCCCATGGGCCTAAAGTTCCCCACCTTTTCCAGTTAAAGGAAGGATAAGTTTCTCACCATCATGAGGAATTTCCATAATTCTATATTGCAACTCTAAATAGCTGTAATCCACACTTATCTGTAAGGCCCTTTTTCTAACACAAGCCATAACTCAAAAGAATGTGCTTGATAAAACAGAAGCTATAGTACAATTCCCAATATTTTGGATAGATGACAGTTGGCCAGTGCTCCACGACTTTCAGTATTCTTTTTTATTTTTCAATTTAATTTT
This sequence comes from Podarcis filfolensis, assembly GCF_964270895.1. NCBI lineage: Eukaryota > Metazoa > Chordata > Lepidosauria > Squamata > Lacertidae > Podarcis > Podarcis filfolensis. The sequence continues at coordinate 39,537,446 of NC_139606.1, read as the reverse complement.
GCATGTTCAAATTCAGTATTGGTTTTAGAGTTTGTTTTCTGAGAAATGTGATGCTGTATGGGTGTTAAATGAATCTGTAGCTCAGAGTTGGCCAGCATGTGTCCTTCCAGATGTTACGGAACTCCCATCAGCCTGTTCAGGGATGATGGGGTTTATTGCACAACATCTGGAGGTCTACAGGTTAACTACCCCTGCTGTAGTTAGTGCAGTGCATCAATCAAAAATAAATCAGGCCATGGACACTGAAACAAATATGTGCTTAGCAGGTACTTTCAGTAGCATCTGGATGTGAACAACACATAAGGTTCCAATAGCTGATGTGTTCCTTGGCTTTACACTATCAAAATTATGCGTGGATAAGCTCTGCATGTTTGTGAGTTCTGTTATTTACTTTTTTTATTTTGGCTCGCAACACTCTGCAACCCTGCGGTGATGTTTGATGGTGTTCCACAAGTTGAAGTCACTCTAGGCACTCGTTCTTCTTTGTGGGGGACCAAACATTGCTCCTGACACAGAGTCTTTGCCAGTGAACTTGCCATAAGTGGCACGCATGCAACCAAACCTATCTTAGGGCTCCTTCACATACTATGCAACTGCAAGCAAACATGCATTTCAATGAATAATAATGATTAGCTTCACAAACACGATCATATTGTAATTCCTACAGCAGCCTTGTAAGGTAGGTTTTTATTATTCTCGTTAGATTATCCCAGAACTGGGGATTTTGAAGTTGAAGTGAGAGTGTCTTGCCTATAAGATCATCTAGTTCATAGCACAGATGAGAACTGAATCAGGTGTTTCCTGATTCAGGAGATTCATAGTTCAGTCTCTGTGCTCCACTAGCTGAGCATGCATGCAGCAGAGCAATGGTCAGTCTATTTTCCATAGTGTTTGTCACTAGATGATGTCCACTGCACCCAAAGCAAGTCATGATTTTCATAAAAGGAATGGTTGGAATAAACAGGGTGCATGGAAGAGCTATGAAACCTTCCACAGTGAACATCTTTACTGTGTTTGGGGATAGTTGTCTGGACTAGGAAGATGCTCATAAAATGAGAATATAGTCCCCCTGAAGCTTACTAATGATGAACCAAAATGGAAAGTTTTCCAAAACTAATAGGAGTACAGCAGGTGCCATTGGGCAACATATAGTCAGATTCTGGCGCCAAACGGATATAGTTGTGTTATGTACTGAAGTTCTCACCCTGGGCCAGCAGGGGGATACTGTAGATAGTTATGCAAATGAAGGATCGAAAGTGACGTTCAGTGATTGGATAGTTTTAGAAAGTTGCTACAGTTATGTTGTTCTGGAGCTCTATAGAAGCAGGCTGACTGAGCTCTTCAGTTCAGTTCTGTTCTGGCCTCTGAATAAACAAGAGCTGTTTGAAGAATCGCTGTGTCGTCTGATATGTTCACCCACAACTTAACAAGTTGAATGCCCCAAACTTAAAAGTACATAGGAACTTGTGGTGTGCAAGGTTTTAATGTAACGTCTTTACCAAGCCCTTTTACTGGTTGACTATGAGGACAGAATTTACTAATTGAATAAACACGATCATATGCTGAATTAAATATTTTCTTTTCAATCCTGAAAGGCCTAATTCAAAGACCTACTTCAAAGATTGGCCTATACTAAGATCTGACAGAACCATGCCTTTGAGTGTTATGTAATGAATAGCATCAACAGCATCATTCCTTTGCTAGAAAACCAAAGTCCATATGTTACAAAGAGGAATGGGGATTTTTCTCCCTTGGTTTCCTGAATAAAAATGTATTGATTTATCACTCCCACTATTTATATTCAAGTCACTTTGCCCAGTCTTTTCTGTATGGCCATGTTCAGTTAGATGTGACTTTATTCAGAATAAATTCATTTTTATGCTTTTATATGAATAAAAACAACAAAGAGTCTTGTGGTGCCTTAAATGCTCACAAGCTTTATTATGGCATAAGCTAGGGGCCACCAAGGTGGCACTTATGGACACCTGTATGAGCATCAGTATCTCCTATGGCATCTACAAAAGGTCTCACCCCTCAAAAACTCACATTTCATGAGAAATGTCCTCATCCTGCACAGTTCTTGTTCACACTGCCTCACCATCTCCAACATTGAAAATATCCCCTTAAATATGCCCACACTCACCCTCCCTTCTGTTCTGGAGAGGGGAAAATAGCTTCTCTGGAAGTGACCATAGCAGTGGCCAATACACACACATTTTTCTTTTCATTGATGGGAGGCATGGCTGCACCACTTTGTGGTCCCATCTCTCTTCAGGTGCGACACCCATTTTGTGTCATGCCACACCCCACGGCTGCCATTTTGTGACTAGTGCTCACAAGACTTTCTCAAATTTCCAAATGTGCCTGCTGCCCCCCCCCCCAAAAAAAGGTTGGAAACACCTGGCATAATCTTTTGTGAACAGTTCATTACATCACATGCATGAAGCATAACCCCTTTCACATTTCTGGTGTTAAACAATCAAATTGGCAATGCTGAGTTAATTATCAACTATCACAGTTGTTGTGCAGGATCAATGTGTTATTTGGCAGGCATTCTAGCTCTAATGCAGGCATCCCCAAACTCGGCCCTCCAGATGTTTTGGAACAACAACTCCCATCATCCCTAGCTAACAGGGCCAGTGGTCAGGGATGATGGGAATTGTAGTCCCAAAACATCTGGAGGGCTGAGTTTGGGGATGCCTGCTCTAATGGAACTGTCATGATTTGTAATTTTTGCATTTTACTTCCCTCTAGCTTTGCTTGTTACAATCCCCATCCCTCACGTATATACATACGTTTAAATGAGGATTATAGGTCCACAAAAGCTTATGCCATAGCAAAATTGGTTTGCTTCTAAGGCACAAGGTACAAGACTCTTTGTTGTTATACCTGAAACATGCTAACGCATATTTCCCTCTGAAAAGTTGGTTTACTCTGTTGGCTATTTGGCAGTTAATGAAAACTTGATGCACTCTGAATTTTATTGAATCCAAGAATCATATCATTACTGTGTCATAAAATTTACACTGGCTCCTCATTTTTCAAGACACTGAGCTTATGGTGTTTCTCTGGTTTACATCCCATGGCTGCTATCCCTGTTTAGACAGTTTTGACCTCTCACATTTGCTATTTGTGTTCATGGGTTCTAGCCACTAAAATCTACTTTAACCAGATGTCGCCGGTATGCATTAGGCCTTACCAACATGGTCATGGAAACTTCATTTCCAACACATTCACGGAGGCCTCATTTTGCTCAGTGTACCGAAACTCCCTTGGATCCCACAAAAACATCTCAGATCCTCCCCCCAGAAGGAACTTCCAAATACACTTCAACTTTCGGTTGAGGTAAAATTTCAAAGGCAACACCTGTTTTGGAAAACAATTATATGTTCTAGAGTTGTCTTGATCAAATAATTAAATATACTTTCCCAAACTGTTTTGAATATTATTATTTTTCCTCAGAGGGAACTAAAAAAAATGCTCACAAACTCAAAAGAGCTAAATTATCTTGAAAAAAGTTTTGAATTAAATTTCAGTCTGTGTCAAACCTCATGGCATGAAGGCATGTGTGCATGGAGCAAAAAGAAAATACCCCATGACGTTGGGTGGGAAATTCACAGAGAAATTTTAAAGACATAGCTTAGGTTTGCTTCCCCCATTTTTTACACTAAGAAAAAGTTTCCCCACAACCTGTTACACCAGCAAGGGGATGCCATTGAGTTGGGCCCTTTCTATGGGCATTTCTAGGCCAAAAAAATAAAAAAGAAAGAAAAATGGCTGTCCCATTGGCAGTTCATGAGGAAGCTATCTTTTATTACCCAATAATGCTCTAGAAATGACACTACATCATGATGTAGCATCATTCCTGTGGCATTTGGACCCAGGGAACTATGCTGCAATTGTGAGTAGCCACAAACTGTTTTTATAAATGTTAAGAAACAAACAACACCCATTGCTAAACCACCTACCTTAAATTAAAGTAAGCCAACACCCAAAAAAACATTGCTGGAAAATTTTCCTCCCCTTTGTAAACAACCAAGTCCCTGCCCCACTACTTTTATGGAAGGTGAAAAGTGGTAGGAGAAGTTTTTGGGCACAACATTAATTATATTTAAGTTAACTATATCTGATAACATTCTGTCAAAGAAAAAACAAATTTGCTTTCCACATATGCACAGAAACTGCCTGGAGAGAGAGTGGGAGACAGTTTAGGTTCTCTCTGACATAACGTTAGCAAATATAGTTCAGTTATATAAAAGAGAAATAAAAGCTATCTTCTTCCACACACAACATAACTGTCTAGAAATAGTAAGGAATACAGTTTTGTTCTTTCTTTGAAAGAACTGAATCAGATCTAATTCCTTCTAAGAGCAAACGGAGTCATTAATTTAATCCTACTCTGAGTAGCATTTACTTGAACACAATCCTTAGTGCCCATGTGCCAACTAGACTGGATCCAAAATGGAGCCACTGAGGCACAATAGCTCCCTATATGTGTATTAGCATATCAGCATGATCCAAGATTAGGCAGAAGTACCAACCAGACACACACAGACACTAAAAAACACTCAAAAAGACATCCCCCCCCAGCAGTCTGATGACAACTTAGCATGTTTAGGGGTCAAGAAGAACTGGGTCAAGGGTGTCAACTGGGAAAGAAAGCTGGAAAACTGGGGTTGGTGGTGAACTGGCTTTCTTGGGCCCTTAACAGCTTATGGTATCCCAAATGAAGGAATTGCTAGGTAGCTGGAACCCTGAACAGGTGATTTGCTACAGGAGGTGAAGGTATACTGCAGCATTTTATTGCAGGTCTTGCGTGGACTTGTGCAACACATTGAAGGTAAGTGACCTGTCGTGAGTTTGGGGGCGTTTTTCATCACCCTTGAAGAACGGTTATACTGTTCAAAATGCATTGAGAAATTAATGGTCATCCTTGAGGTCTCCCCAGGAGTATCAGCATCAGGTCTGTGTGAGCACACTGGCAGAAGTCCCAGATTGGCTATGCCAATGCACTCGCAGCTGCAACCTTGCAGTAAATGGCAACGAGGGTGATGGCACAGCACTGCCCCTTTGTGCCAGCTTCTTCTGGGTCTCCTCCCAGCATTTGGTGCCTTCCTTTCTCTCCACTATTACTCTGAATCACTGTCTGAAAATCCGGGAGCTTTTTTAAAAGGTTCGTTGGAACACTCAAACAACAGGCAGTGTTGTCTACTATTGGAAGTGAGGCTCCACATGGCCTTTCCTGTTTGGCTAGGTGTTTGCCATTGCCTGATAGTCCTTTCCAAACCACCACCTCCCAACAACCAAAAACATTACCTTGGGAAAGGAGCGGGAACAACAGGCAGTAGAGAGCGTGGTAGAAGCAGGGTGTGAGTTCCAATTTAAGTCAAACCATGTTCAAAGGGGCCTTTACCTGGCTTGAATTAGGCTCATCTTGTTCAAAGAAGGGAATTCACAACTCAAGCCCCCAGTTCTCAAACATACTTACGCATTAGCATTTCTATGGACAGGGAGATTTTCTATCTATCTACACAAACACACACACACACACACACACACACACACACACACACACGATTGCAGATAGAAGTCAAAGTTCTGTACCACATGCTATTTCTTACTATTTCAGTATGACCTGAACCATAGTTCAATGGTGTGCTCCTGTCCCTTACATGTGCGCTGGATGGAAAAGTGCAAATAATCATAGACATTTTAGTTATTCTGTTTATTCCTAAATCTTAGTTGTACTGGGGGAAATTCCCACACTCCTCCATGCCCTAGTAACTTTTTAGTTAAGTGACGTATTAACTTTCAGCAGCTTCCACAGTTGTGCCTCATAAAGTGGATTCAGATGCCTGAACGTTATGAAAGCTGTCTCCTGACCACTTTTTCAGTAACATTAAAGGATGTGGATGCAATCAGTTGCTTTTGAAGCTTAAAAATAACTGGCTGTAAATGGGAGCTGGAGAAAGAATTAGACTGAGATTTTGGGACAAACATATTTTCTCTGGAAGAAAGATGATAAAACAATGGATGAATCAGATGAGCAAAGCAACTGGCAGAAATTTACTGGGAGCATCTTAAAAATTGTCAAACACAGAAGGAATGATCAAAGGGGAAATGTGGTCCGCATACTGAAAAGCAGACATACAGAAGTGAATGGAATCTCCCTAACCACATAATTCCTCTGCATTATGTTGATTGGTCTTCTGCTCCTACCTGCAGGACTGCTACCAGAAAGTAGTACTAGGAGACAGTTGCTTGGCTTCGTAGTTTTTGGGCTGTGCATTCTGCACCCTATGCTTTTTAACTTCTAAATAAAGCTGCTGGTGGCTGTCTTGTCATCCGAAGATATGGAGCATGGTGCAATCAGTATGCTGGTAACATGCTGATCAATCTCTCAATTCCATCTGAATCAGAAGAGGATGTGAAGGTGTTGGATGGGTGTCTGGAAGCAGTGATATACTAGATGGGGACCATTCAGCTGAGGCCGAATCCTTATAAAATGGAGATGTTATGGGTAGGTAGTTTCCATGTCTGGGGATTAGGTGCATGACCTGTTCTGAGAGGGGTTGCACTCCCCCTGAAAGAACAGGCTCATAATCTGGGGGTACTCCTGGACTCCAACGTGTTGCAGGAGTATCAACTTGCTTCTGTTTGTGTAATGCCCTTTCTAGCCAGGTTCATCCATCACTATTAAATTCAGGAGTGATTTATAAACATTCTGGATGATCTAGGCAGTTGATAGCTGAGACATTCTGTTCCTGACAACTCTGAAATCACTAGCTGAGATAAAATTTTAGAATGTTTTTATGATGCCTTTTACTATTGATGTGTTTGCTGCCCTGGGCTCCTTTTGAAAGAAGGGGAGGATCAAAATTGAATAAATATCTGAAGGCATCTTATAAATATATGAAGACATCTGAAGGCAGCCCTGTTTAGGGAAGCTTTTAATGTTTGATGGACTACTGTATTTCAATATTTTGTTAGAAGCCGCCTAGAGTGGCTGGGGAGGCCTGGCTAGATGGGTGGGGTATAAATAAATTATTATTATTATTATTATTATTATTATTATTATTATTATTATTATTAAGAATTATGTAAAATGTATCCTCAGAGTTACCTTTTCTGCTTTTGAAAATCTAGTTATTATTAAAATGTTTCTTTTTTCCTTTTTTACAATGAATGAACGGAACTTCACTATTGTGCCATGACTTTCAGTAAATAGGATTTCCCTATTTACTGAAAACTTAAGGGTATTCGCCATGGAACACTTTGCAAAAACAGTCATGCTTGCTGGAAGAACAGGCCAGATTAATTTCAGTTGGCCTTATGTATCATTTTGACTGGTGATTCATTCTAGCTTGAGAACATGTGCTGCGTTGTGCCACTGAGGCAGCTCGTCACTGAAGTTGCTCAATTCTAAGAGTACAGAAAGTGGTCGGGACAAGATGACACGATGCTTGTCTTTCTCAGCATATGTCAGAACATCAGGGGGGAAAGGTCTAATTTGTGCCTTTGAACCACAAAATGGGTTTTATTCCACTTCATATTATCGCAGCAGCTCCTGCCTGTTTTCTATGACTAAAAGGCAGCAGTGGGTACCCTGCAAGCAATTTCCCTTTAATTTTTTTTCCACTGACAAAAGTCAACACTTCAAATGTCAAACTCTTGGAGAGAGTAAATAAACTTGCAATGAAAAACAGTCTCGATGGCATCGCGCATACACAAATTTAAATGTCATGGTACCGCGCTGTAAACAGAAAGAATGCTTTTAATGAAAACTTGGATAGACATGGACATTTGAGTGAAGGAAAAGGCAAAAAAAAAAAAAAAAAGGAAATTACTGTGTCAGATTCAGAAGCTGCTTCTAGCCAATACATCCCCCGCTCTCAAATTAAAGTGTGCTGAGCTGGAAGCAGAAAGTTTGCAATAGGAAATGGAAGTTAATTCCTTTCAAGTTCAGAAGGTGTCATAATATTTGAAAAGTGAACTGGGAAGAATGGGAATCTGTGATAGACGTTCGAAATGCACATTTCAAATTAGCAACATTAAATTATTGGATAGTTTGCTGAGTTTGACCTCTGGACAGAATGCACTTATTCAGTAAGAAATAAAAGTAGCACACTTGTATGCTCTGATTGTGCCCCAAGCGACAAGTGATGCATTGTGTGGGAGCAATGAACACACACAGTCCATCATGGGTTGAAAATGGCCACAGTGTCATCTGGTTACAGCCAGAGTTGGCCATGGCATGTGGTAAGGGTCTCACCATCAGTAGCCCACCTACTGACTAATGCCTCTCCCCATGCTGGGCTACCATTAGTTGCTCTCAAGTCCACCACGCCGCAGACTGCTTCTGTGGGCCCCACAAGCAACCTGGGTGTGTGGCAGCCTTGAAATGGTTTGGTTCCTACCCTTTTCCTAGGTGTGGATTCATGTTTAATGCATGGGTTTAAATTCATTGGGTACACTTGGTTGCCTTGTGTGAAAGAGAAAACCATTCATTATTTTGTTTGCCTGTATCTTGGCACTCTGTCCCCACAATGTTGTCCAAGTTAAAGAAGATTAAGAGTTCATCTCAACTTGTACAAGTCCTAAGTTCCTGAATGCTTTGCTCTCCTTTCTAAAACTTTTAACTTTTTCATTTCCATGTGATCTTATCCTCATTCACGTGTTTAATACCTGCAGTACATAAGTGACAGACAGGTGGTACCTGTGATGCACAGTGCTCAAAATGTATGTTCAGGTGTGGGTCTATCATCTATCTATCATCTATCTATCATCTGTCTATCTATCATCTATCTATCTATCATCTATCATCTATCATCTATCATCTATCATCTATCATCTATCATCTATCATCTATCATCTATCTATCATCTATCTATCTATCATCTATCTATCTATCTATCTATCATCTATCTATCTATCATCTATCTATCTATCTATATCTATCATCTATTTATTTATCTATCTATCTACTGATTTCTCTCCTAAGTGTATGTTTTTGCAACATACACTTCATCTTTTTTAAAATGGCAGCAGAATTTTTCAATGGCCTATGGCTACAAGCAGGAGAAAACAATTATTGGATTGGAGTTTCAGAATGGAGTCCAATCCTGCTTTGCAGAGCTAGGACATTGGTTAGAAAATCTACACCGTATCAAGAGGCAATGCACTGAAATTTGGAAGTTCATGAAAGTTGACCCAATTATGAGCATACATTGCCTCAAGACCACTACGCTGTTCCCTTTCGCTCTCTCTGATCCTTCTTCAGACTCATTTTCATAAAACCAGTGGAAATAATTTTTAATTAAGTCCATCTGGATTTGGCTCATAAAATATTACAAATCATAAAGACTTCAGCGCAAGAGGCCTGGCAGTCTATTAGCTTAGACCCTCCCATTTTTGTCCTTTGCTGATTTGGATTTATGTGAAAGAAGAGGCCAAAACAACCTGTTGCGGAAATTCACCAGAAGGTTTGAATCTAGGTAAATGCACATCTGTCCCTTCATTTGCATAAGAACAATTACTCTAGCCTAGTCAACCTATGACACAAGATAAATGACTTCTGATGATCTTTTTGGATGGAAAAATCAATTCCACAAACTCAGCAGGAGGCTATTTTGTGAACATCATGATTGAGAAATAACTCGATTTTACTTTTCTTGTCCAAAGGCACTAAGAAAACAACAACCCTAGTTTCTTTTTTTTAAAAAAAACCCTTGCTTTGCTTACAAAATATACTCAGTAGGAGGATGCATAACCTGTTTCTCTAACATAATACAATTTCCAGACAAATAGGCAGCAGAAACAAATAACATGATAATATACACTACTGTGCAGTAATTGAGGCGGGGGGGGCAGCTATGGAAATGCTCAGCAACTTAACTATATACAATGGAATAACTGGAAAAGGAACATATTTTTACTCAGCTTTCTGTGGGATGTTTAAAAAAGGAAATTAAACATCCATCTCTTTGGTATGCTTTGTTGTTGTTGTTTAGTCATTTAGTCGTCTCTGACTCTTCGTGACCCCATGGACCAGAGCACGCCAGGCACTCCTGTCTTCCACTGCCTCCCGCAGTTTGGTCAAACTCATATTAGTAGCTTCAAGAACACTGTCCAACCATCTCATCCTCTGTCGTCCCCTTCTCCTTGTACCCTCCATCTTTCCCAACATCAGGGTCTTTTCCAGGGAGTCTTCTCTTTTCATGAGGTGGCCAAAGTATTGGAGTCTCAGCTTCAGGATCTGTCCTTCCAGTGAGCACTCAGGGCTGATTTCCTTAAGAATGGATAGGTTTGATCTTCTTGCAGTCCATGGGACTCTCAAGAGTCTCCTCCAGCGCCATAATTCAAAAGCATCAATTCTTCGGCGATCAGCCTTCTTTATGGTCCAGCTCTCACTTCCATCCATCACTACTGGGGAAACCATAGCTTTAACTATACGGACTTTTGCCAGCAAGGTGATGTCTCTGCTTTTTAATATGCTGTCTAGGTTTGTCATTGCTTTTCTTCCAAGAAGCAGGCGTCTTTTAATTTTGTGACTGCTGTCAGCATCTGCAGTGATCATGGAGCCCAAGAAAGTAAAATCTCTCACTGCCTCCATTTCTTCCCCTTCTATTTGCCAGGAGGTGATGGGACCAGTGGCCATGATCTTAGTTTTTTTGATGTTGAGCTTCAGACCATATTTTGTTGGTATGCTTTAGATAAGGTGAATTCTGTCAATAATGACTCAACAATCTTAGAGATATTTTCCAGCACTATGATTTTCTCCTTGGACCAGGTTATCCTTTCACATACCAACTGGATGTTCCATCTGACTGAATTATATAACAGCAGAAGCAATACACCATTAACCCCATTATCACATCCTGATTCCAGATATGAAAGCAAACCATTGTTTGGTTTTCAAAGAACATCCTGGAGAGTTTGTTTTTTTTAAAAAATGCACCCAAGGTCAATATCTTTAAAACCAGGACAATTATGGGGTGCAAAGATTTGCAGAGTGGAGCTGAATGTCTTCTTAGGCCCATTTAAACAGATGGATGGGTTTTTAGAAGCACAATCCACCAGGCAGGTGTTCTATGTATGCTCTGGGTGGGAGTTATGCAAGAGGCAGGACTTTGCACTGGATCGTGCTCATAGTTCCTAAGCAGTTCATCTCATAACGTTTGGGAAAGAGACAAGCAATCCTTTAATACTGGATTCTCTAGGGCAGCGGTGGGGAACCCTTTGCGGTCCAAAAGCTGCATTCCCTTCCAAGGGCCACATGTCAGTAGTGGGTGCAGCCAGAGGCCAAGGTGGGTGTAGCAATGGATGTGACTCTTACCTTTGCACAGTAGGTTCTACTACAGTAACTCAGAGGTTTCTACATGCACACCTCTCAATCCAGACAAGCAAGAGGCATTATCTCAATTCCGGTACACATTCCAGGCAAGCAACAGCATTCGAGGAGGAAGCAGAGCAGGTGAGGGGTGTGTGGTGCAGGTCGGGCATGACCTGGAATGGTCCTGAAGGCTGCATTTGACCTCCAAGACTGAGGTTCCATATCCCTACTCTATGAGAGGCTGCTAGCTGAGGACAGAGGTCAACAAAAGTGGTATTATACTAGATTAAACAGCAAGGAAGACAGAGGTACCCTTGGATCCATTGGGGGGAGACTGACGAAAATGACAGCTGCATATGGGTAAAGGGAGGTTAGTTGCCCCCCCTTTAAAATGTGTATATCAAACATAGACTCTTATATTTGATGTTTAAGACAAGAGTAGTTTATTAATATGATAACTCTATATCTAGCTATAGCTATTGATATAGATAGAGATAGAGATAGAGATAGAGATAGAGATAGAGATAGATATAGATATATAGATGCCGGGAGGGGTTAGGAAACTAGGCCACATTCTCTTTTCTCCTCAACTTGCTTGGTGTCATTCTCATAAAGATTATTTAATAATAATAATAATAATAATAATAATAATAATAATAATAATAATAACAACAACAACAACAACAATAGTACCCCACCCATCTGACAGGGTTGCCCCAGCCACCTTCTATGTCATGGCCATGATCCAATTCAATAGTTCCCTTTCCCCCATTCCTGTATTAAGTTCTGTGCATGACTATTACATTTTTGCCTTCCTTTCTGGGATATTTAAATCACACATGTACTTGAGTATTGGAAAGCTGTCTAATTGGTAAACAACTTCAAGGTTAGATCACTGCATGCTCAACTATTTTCTGGAACAATGTTTTCTTTCCATTGTAAGTCTGTAACACAAGCCAGGGATTAATGACAGAGTAATGATGTCAGCCACTTGGCTTGAAAGTGCAAGTTCTATGGATTTAAGCCACAGAGGGAAGTAGGATGATACATATCTTCACAGTCTTAATCCAGTTTTTCATGCCACTAATGCTAATTGTGCATGTCTTTAAAAGACATCTCACTGCTTGTGTTCATCAATGTCCTGCACAATGTCTTTAAGGAGGTAGAAACTCTGTGCTATATAGTATATTTTGGCAGGCTTTTTTTCCATTGGCATGGTTCATGAAAGGGATTTCTCTGGCCTCATTTACCAGCAGCACTGTAATTCTTTTTTTAGATTTATAACCTGCCCTGTTCTAAAGGCTAAAGGCTCAGAGTGGGTCATATACATTTTCAAGTCATCAGGATACTAGCTCTGAAGAACACATGTTGTAGAGAAAAGTCTAGTGTGCATCTCACACTGAAACCAATGTGCTGGTATTTTGATTAATCCTCATGCATGGTGCTGTGCATATAATGATAATATCAGTAGCACAAATGGTTCTTCCAAATACCAGGAGGGGGACTTAGGGTGCAATTCAACTTCGCACTATTACTATCATTCCACTGCAGAACTATCTCCCCTCTTCCTCCCCATGAGGGTTATCCCAAAACCCTGAGTCAATTTTTGGGTGGTCAAAGGAGAAAGGGGGGGGGAGAGACCCTATAATGCTAGTGGGACTCATTGCACTGGCTTCTGCTAGCAGAACTATTTAGTTGAATTTGGCCCTTAAGAGAGAATACACAGGTCATCTGTAGTAAAATGAGCACTGCAACATTAAACCAACATTAAGCATTAAATTACATCCATCAGTTTTTTGAAACTTTAAATCAACATAAACAGTACTCCCAAAATCATGAAGAGAAAAATATTTTTGGTCCAATAAACTGTAAAGTCGTTAAGTGTTCCTCCAAGCTATAGGCATTTTTTCCTTCTAATGGTCTACTTTAGCGTGATAAAGATCAATCGGTAAAAACCTCTAGATGATGTCATTTGCCACAGGTCATCTTTTCCACAAGAGCGTAACAAGAGATATTCTCCGTGGTGGAGCCTCTCTTTCTTAGGGAACTTGTCCAACTGTGGGGCTTAATTAGCATTGTCAAGAAACATTACAAGACATTTCCTTTGCAGTTGGCTTTTAACGGCAAGTAATTGTAAGTCTCATATTGTATTTTGGTATTTCAAATGCATTGTAGTTAGGGTTTTTAAAATCAAATTTTAATCTTATTGTTGTAGCCAAACCTCTAACCCTTGGGATACAGCAGGAAATACATCCACTTGCATAAGTAAATAATAAATAATTTCCACCAGTCATGTGGAAATTTCCAGTAATATCAGTAAGGCCGATTTAAAGGTTTGGTGATTCATACCTAAAATAATTTTGATCGCTGCCCTTTTCCTATTTGCCCTCCACATTGACAAACCTAATTGTATGTGTCTGTTATATAGTAAGGCAATCCTAAATTGTTCATTTATCTCGGGGGGGGGGTTCCCCAGTGCCAATATATGTCTTTATTCTCCTCAATGCACAAATAAGTAATAGAGCATGGCTGAGTCACGAGAACAGACCCAGTTCAGACATCACATCACATCATTGTTAAGGAACCTTAACTGTGGTTCACTGTGAGGTCTGTACAGTGGTACCTTGGGTTAAGAACTTAATTTGTTCTGGAGGTCCGTTCTTAACCTAAAACTGTTCTTAACCTGAGGTACCACTTTAGCTAATGGGGCCTCCCGCTGGCGCCACATTGCCGCAGCGCGATTTCTGTTCTCATCCTGAAGCAAAGTTCTTAACCCGAGGTACTATTTCTGGGTTGGTGGAGTCTGTAACCTGAAGCGTCTGTAATCTGAAGCGTCTGTAACCCGAGGTACCACTGTATTGACAAACCATAATTTGCAAAGGACCAGCAAACCAGCATAGGGAGCAATGGTTTTAAGTGGATTTACAAACAATGATTTGTGCTAACTATGGCTTGGCATCAAACGTCTGAACTGTTAGAGATGTTGCTCTGTCTCAAGAGCTGCTGCTGAGTAAATAAAAACCAAAAGCAGACAAGCAGCCCTGAACTATGGTTTACCATAGGCTGCGTGTGTCTCTAGGCTTGAATACGCACAAGCCTATTCTTTGGTTATGTTTATTAGCTACGTTTTTTTTTATCTCTGGCCGTCTAGAATTGTTCTTGATCAGTGTTCATTACTTATAATGGATAGCAGTACATTTATTTTGGCCCTGTGTTGACAAGCCATTAATATTCTGAAAAGTTCTCTAATGGCTTTGCATACTTTCAATACCTGCTTAGGGAGTGAACAATATATGATAACAGAAGGAAGATAAGAAAATGAAGATGGAAATCTGTGTAGTTCATTCTTGCCTTAAAGTTAAAGTGAATTTGGTAAAAACCCTGTGAAGGTTTGGTAAGAGTCCAATCACATTGAATATATTACTAAAATAGCACAAGTAAAGAGAGTACTTCCCCCTCCCCTGCAACAGTAGATATATAGGGTAACTATTAACTTAATTAACTGACTGCAAGTTTTCCCATTGTTTATGACCTGCAGGAGAGAAAAACAAAGTAGCATTTATTTATTTTTGAGAAGTTTAGTATTCCACTCCAGCATTTTGGAGGAAGAGAATATGGTGTTGAGATTATATGGTGAGTATCACTCTTGTTGCTTTTCTATAGGCCCCATTATGTGAATAACCACAGCATTATTGTGCCTCCATCCAAAGAAAATTACTTCAAGGGATGGTACAATATTATGCGGTTCCATTTCCAATTACCAGCATGGGGGTGCAAAGGAAGTCCATTACAGTATTCTTCCTATTACCGTATTTTTCGCCCCGTAGGGCGCACCTAGTTTTTCTGGGGGGGAAATAAAGAAAAAAAAAATTATTTCCCCCCCAGGCGCGGGGCTGGGGCGGGGGAAGCCTGAGCTTCCCCCGACCCCAGCCCCCAGAACAGGCTGCTCTCCGCAAGCCGTGGGAGCCTAATCTAATACCACATCAAGCCAGCAACAGAAAATAACATCAATAAATCAAACCCACAGCAGCACCAAAGATTCACAGGTCTTAAAATTCCAGATATATCCAAAGGGCCACTAAGTCACAACAAATATTTAAAACCAAAAGACTGAAAATCCTGGGAAACTAAAAATCCTGATGCCAAATATGTTCTAGGGGTCCCTCTACCCTCTGGAGCAGATTTGGGGAAGGGCATGCATGAAGGAGGATGGGGGAAGAAAGTTCTGTTGCAGATGGGAGGGGAGACATTAGTAGATTTGATTTGCTTGTACACATGATTGCAAGATTATTATTTTTTGTGCTGCTTCACCAATGTTTGCGTGTGCATTAAAAGACCACAAAACAAATATGTATGTACAATTATATCAAGGTATTTCATGAATGGTGGCTTACCTATACTGTGGAGCACATAAGTGCATCTGTAAAACACACACAGAAATACACTTATGTAATCGCATGTAAAGATTTTAAAGTTTTTTGCAGTGTGTTATCACCTTAAGATGACTGTTTTGCAGTGTTTTATCCATGCACCCATGCACTTGGGTAATAAGGGATGCAAATCAGCTGAAGAAATTGAAGGCTGGAACAAAGTATGCATCCTTCCTTGTAATTCTTGTTTTTGTAGGCTATGAAGAATGGTAATGTTCCTATCAAATATGTCTCTATTTTGAAAAGTCTATGAAATTTCTTCCAAGAATAAACACAAGGATTTGACAGAACACCATCCTATCAAAACAACAGTTAAATGACTTAACAGCGAGTTTATGGTATGCAATCTATTGCCCAGTATTTATCTCTCCCTTGCATGTTTATTTAAATGAACATTCTAGTGGCAAGTTATAACACATTTGTTCATTCATATGCAGTACTGAAATCAGATGGGGAATGTAAAGGAGACTTGTTGAGTTGAATAGGGCAGGTCAGCAGCATCTCTTTGGGAAAATGAGTAAACCTCACTTGATTTTTATTGGCTGCTTTCCTCATTCTTCACCCTCCCCTCCACAGCTTCTTATAGTTCAACCATGTATGACATTCTGCTGAGTGGAAAATGAACCAAGCCAGATCAACTGCCTTTATAACAGGCAAGAGACTTGGGGGTATATTTTACTTGTGGAAAGGTTAACATGCTGTTCGCCACCCACTGGACAATTGCCTTGTTGAGATTGAATTACGGAGCAACTCAATAAAATGCAACAAGACAGAAAACTAGTCACTCGGGATCTTAATCCACATGTATGTATCTCATTAAACTCAGTGCAGCTTCTCAGGGAGAAGGGCCTAACATTGGCAGGGTTTGTTCATTGTTATAAGCCCACTTTCTTAAGGCTTGGACAGCTTGTCAGGACATTTCTGTCCACCTTGGGCAGATTTAAATATTTTAGAATAGCAACATTTACACTATTTCCTTTTGTCCCTGGGGACAAAACCACGTGTCAGCCTCCTGGTAGTGTTTTGCATGGCTATTCTAAGTCATTTTCACCTACTGCAATCTCTTCTGGGAAGCTGCTGGTGTCTCTGTGGAAGGCTCACAGCACAAGTCCTGAGTGTTAATCATGCTGGTTCTCACACGGATGGAGTAGAACTTCAGTTTGGTTAACATTTTAATGAGAAACTTCCTAATTAACACTTCTCAAAGCGGTACATGAACCAAAACACAGCTATACTTCAAAACTGACCCTTCTCCCTACAGCCCTGGAACCAAAAAAAGTGCACAAAATACCCTCTGAAATACTGATCCGAGTCATAATCCTTTTATGCTGGAATCCCAGCACTATGTTTCTAGAAAAAGAAGTGCCGAAGCTCCTCATGAACTTCTGCCTTGTTCTCTTAGAATAGCAATGGTGCCCACCTGAAAGGTGCCAGAGCTGAGCTCTGGCTGAAAAAAAAGCCCTGTGGAACTCTATATTCTTACCTTCCTTCTGCACAGATGTGCATAACAATGTGCCGTAACTGGATTAGATCCAAACTTGGCATTCCACAAATGGAACTGCTCCTTACATCTACAAAATGTTATTGATCCAATCAGGAGGTTCCACGGGCAGCAAGTGGGGTGGGGGACTTTGGCAGATTCTCCTTTCCCCCCTACAACCTAGTGAAATCCCCTGAATGCTTTTGGAGAGTCCCCCATCCCTCTGGAGCAGAATTTTGTGGGGTACAAGGAGATGCAGTGAGGAAGGGAATTTGGAACAAGTCACTTGCATGCTTCCATCGGCAGGAGCAAAGTCTAGATCCAAGCCGTTGCTTTATCAGCATGTCACACTGCCATAGCATCAGTGCTGCACTGACAACACATGGCCACATAATTCTGCTGGCACCACTTCATGCTTGATTATGTTGCATTAACGAAGCAGATCCCGGTCATTGCCATGCGCCAAGAGCAAGCTTCAGAACTCCATTGTTCAAAGCAAACCCCATTAATGACACTTTAACAAACGAGTTTGATGACATATTTAGCCACAGCTCGTAAACTTTTGGTGTTCCAGAATAGTATGCAAACAATAATTGTCTGAAAAAGCACATGCCGGCAAGAAAATGACACACTGGGGACTTGTATGGTAGCTATTTCTGGATGGATTTACAATGGAGGTCTGCTTTGTGTGGCTAAAGCATCTTCTTTTTAAATAGTCATCTGCTCAATAAGTTTCAACTTATTCCTTAGACCAATAAAAATTAAGGCTGCAGTTTCAAAGGCATCTGGGGAAACTGGATGTGTAATTCCCATGACTACTAATTTGATATGACTATTGCTACCCAGACAAAATTATTTTAGCTTAAACTGTTGCTTACTGTGCCATTTCCTTATCAAAGCATTTGACCTCCTAAAAATCTTTAGCATCTTGACTTCCCATGTCTACACTGAAGTCTGAATCCTTGTTTGCAAGTTTTTTTCCAGCATGCCAAATCTGAGTGAGCAGCGGGTTAGGTCTTGATAACTAAAATATATTTGTAAAGGCATTCAGTAGAAAATGACAGGCCCAGCTTCAGTGAAATATCCCCTTGCCTACAGTAGAGGTGTCTTTTTAAAAAACATATAAAATGAAATGATAATTCCATGAGCAACCAGGGCATTTGCACTCTTCCTTAGTCCTTGTGACTCCTGAATTTTATTGTCGTGTTTTGAGCTATGCTCAAAGGTGCATTACAGGCAAACCGTTAGCATGTCACAATAGCTTTACAATGCAGTCCTATACATGTCTATTTGGAACAGGTATTATCTCAAGTAAGGTCTTTGGTGCATCTAGGGTAGTGTTATCAACATTGGGTGGCAGCAATTCTCCAGGATTTCAAATAGAGTTCTGAGTTACCTTTCAGAACAAGATTTCACACCAAGCTCAGAGTTATCATTAAGCCCTATTCAGAGATGCCAGAAACTGAACCCAGCAGATTTCACATGCAAAGTCCTAGTGCTCTAATACTGAGCTACAGTCCTTTATTGAGTCCAGTGAGGCTTACTTATTCACAGACAAACCAAAATGCTTGTTTACAAAGCTATTGTACTATCAACCTTACTGTACACTTGTGAAACATGAACCACTTATAAACACTATCCCCAACTCCTCAAAAGATTCCATCAACGGTATCTCCGGAAAAAAATGCATTATATATGAACTAATGTCAGCGCACTAGAAGAAGCAAAGATCACCAATGTTGAAGCAATGATTCTTCAACATCAACTTCGTTGAACAGGTCATGTTGTTCAGATGCATGATTATCATCTTCCAAAGCAACTACTCTATTCTGAACTTAAAAATGGAAAGTGTGATGCTGGTGGTCAACAAAAGAGGTTTAAAGACTCTCTCAATGCAAATCTAAAAAAAATTGTAGTATAAACACTGACAGTTGGGAAACACTGGCCTGCGAGTGTTCCAGTTAGAGAAGAGCCTTTACCAAAGGTGTCATGGACTTTGAAGACCCTCAAACTCAGGATGAAAGAGAGAAATGAGCTAAGAGGAAGGCACGTTTGATCAATTCCCACCCAGAAACCTATGTCCCCACTGTGGAAGGTTGTGAATTGGCCTCCACAGTCACCTATGGACACACTGTTAAGACCGTGTTCATGAAAGACAATCTTACTCGGCTACGAAGACAACTTATGCTAAGGTGAGTGGCTATAGGATGGCAGCCTTAAATTTATTAATACCGGAGACAACCTAGTTTGTACAAGAAGGGTCTCTGATTTCTGGCAATTCCTCTTTCTCCTGCTGTGCTTCCCATGCCATATCCCACAACATTCTGGAGGGTCCCTCAATAATCAGGAATGACTTCTGAAGCAATGCAAAAAGCTGCAGTACAAAGGAGAAAGCAGGGTAGCCCTGTTACATATGTGGAACTCTATTCACAGTTCTGTGGATGTTTCCTGGTATTGCAAAGGCTGAAAAAAACTGCAGCCATTTGGGGTACCTGAAAAATGGAGGAAGGCAACTTCCTTTCCTCTGCCCCATCCCTTTCACCCACCTTGATTTACAAAGATTCCCACTAAGAGGGAAGGGCAAATCTGTCATTTTTTGTTGCTCTCTGTTTCTCATTTTTCCAAGTTTAAATTCAGTTCTCCATGTGCCCATATTAGTCTATGGTTATTGTTATTATTTTTTTAAAAGGTGCTCATGAAAATTCATCAGCATTTGCATGTGAATGTTGCCTAGCATATGCATTTTTGTATGCAATTACGCCCAAATATATACAATTTTGCAAAATGATGTTCCCCAGTGTAATGCATTACTTATGTTATTTTCTCATATGAATGCATTTTTGTGCACACTTTACTCTTGCATATGCATTTTGGTATCTATTACTTAGCTGAAGAACTACATTTCCAAAATGAGAGAACTGCAAATTTCAAGAGATGTCTGCATTCCCATTCATTGTTCTGCATTTAAAACAGAAGCTACACCTGTTCAAAATATTATGGCTGTGCTTTTGCAAATGTTAACAGGATATAATTAGCATTTGTTATAGGTAAAATAAAACTGGACACATCAGCAGGCAAGTTGAACAATTGATTGCTTCTTACTGAATAATGAAAAAGTTCAAGCTGACTTCTTTTATAGAATTTCAATTTATTTATTTATACTTTCATTACTGTTGCTTTGAACACTTAAATCTGATACAGTTTTATGTGACTCCAAAGCTCGCACCTTCAGCATTTTGGACATTAATGAACCCAATAAAAGGCATTATATGCCCTGTATTTTTTAACACCATTACAAGTGCTCTTATTTGACTAAGTATTTGTTGTTATTTTGTGGAGAAATCCAATTGAACAAACAATGCCTTTGAAGAAACAATGTTGTAATAAAAGATCAAAGTTCATAAAATAAATCCTGCTAGCGATGGATAATATCTGATTATCTCTTCAGCAACACAGCAGCATCTCAAACCTACACAGAGTTTCAACCTTATGTCCTGGGAAAAATCA
Organism: Podarcis filfolensis; assembly: GCF_964270895.1. NCBI lineage: Eukaryota > Metazoa > Chordata > Lepidosauria > Squamata > Lacertidae > Podarcis > Podarcis filfolensis. Next base: position 39,516,697 of record NC_139606.1, on the reverse strand, counting down.
GTGCAGGCAGGAAGTGAAATTGTTATGCACCAGATTCCAGTCGCCCTGATTCAAGGATTATGCTTAAATGTCAAGCCACAAAATGAATGCAAAGAATGCAAACATACTTTTGTCCTTTGTGCATTCACAAAATCTACAAAAGGCTCTCCATTAACCTGCTTTTAACTATGGCCAAGTTTTCACTGAAGTAGCAAACTCCCCTCACTGTACAACTTCAATTTGCGAGGCCACACAAGGGATGGACAGGTCAGTCTATAGCCAATCTAAATCAATTTTGCATGTACTCGTTCATATGTATCCTATGCCATTTCTGCTTTATTTGGTTAAGATGGTCTGAACATTTTTACGTAAACAATGGTTGCTGACTTGGTTCAGCAACTTTGCTCTTAGCCTCACCTCATGTCTCCAGCTCAGCTGCTTTTTCCGTGGGATCTCGCAACAGTTCTGAACATGACACTGTAGTGTTAACTGTCGTTTTTAAACTATGAGCTCCTTCAGGAAGTCACAGGGCTAATGATGAGCTACATAAATGTTAGCCATAACTAAGTGTCTTGAACCTTTGACAGTCTACACTGCATAGAGGTACATGTATTGCTTTGGTGATTAACAATAACAATTGAAGCATACATTCAAGCCTCCTAAAAAAAAATCTAATAAAAGACTGCAAGGAAGCTGGGATCAAAGTATGAAAGCTGTGCTTCAGTGCAATTGTTTAAATAAACATATGGGGAAAAGATGTGATACAGTTTTATATATATATATATATATATATATATATATATATATATATATAAAATAAATACACCCAGTTGGTTAAGAGGGGAGTAAAGCTTTGCAGGATGCTAGGCTATTTTAAGAGAGCAAAATCAAAAGGCATTAAAGGTGTCATTTCCAAAGTATGAACAGGACACTTCCAGAGTTTTGCTATTTTGGGGGGTGGGATTCAACCACCTACTAACAAAATCAAGCTGCATGATTATGGTTGGTTTAGGAGCTATGGGCAACAATCATGCTGTCCCCAATCATGCTGTTCCTTTTTGCAAGGAGGAAAGTGATGAGTAAATGAACTGGGGAGTATGGAATGCCACCTGCTTTGATGCACCATGCTCTCAAACATATACTCGATAAACAGGCAATCTGGAAGTGCCCTATTTCAGCTTTCCACACACCCTGAGGAGGATTTATGGCAGTGTGAGCATAGCTGTCAACTTTCAGATTTGAAAATAAGGGATCAGCAGCCTCACCTGTCCCGGGGACGGGTCTACGGGATATCTAACAATCTGGGATAGCAGCGGGAAGGGGATTTCCTGCACAAAAAAGGGAAGGTTGACAGCTATGAGTGTGAGTGGTGCAGCAGCACTGGGTGTACAGCTTGGGGGGGGTGCTTCTCAAAACCTGGCTTTACGAAAGAGGTGTGAGGACACTGACAGGATCCTAGAGTTCTCCTGCCTCCTTCCCAAAGCCAGGCAAGCACTTATCAGGCTTTTGGAAGGAGGAGGAAGGGCTCTAGGATCTTGCCAGAGCCTTGCACTTTCTTCGCAAAGCCCACAGCTATGCTGCAAGGGCTGGGGGGAAGGCATCAAATGATGACCTCATACAAAGTTGGCATGTTAGTTCAGTTGCTTAGCGTGTGGTGCTGTTAACACCAATGTCACAGGTTAAATCCCTGTATGGGACACCTGCATATTTCTGCATTGCAGGGGGTTGAACTAGATGGTTCTCAGGGTCCCTTCCAACTCTACAATTCTATGATTCCATGTCTACCCCTGACATTCCACATCTGCCTAACCCAATAATCAAATCATGAACATCAGTATTATATTGGAGTGGGCCCAGCAGGAATGACAACATTGTTAGTGTGGCCAGTGGTGCAATACTGCTCCCTCCTCCATGCATTGAGTGTTTGGAGAAGCCGGTGTAAAATGTACTATAGTTTCACAGAAATTTGTAAGGGGGTGAATGTTGAAGTGCTTCTGCACTTCTGCCTACAGACCAACTGGCTTGGACACCTGGTCTGCTGAATGCTGGCTGCATTAGCGCCAAACCTCATTTTACATTTCAAGCTAGAAAAGACCTTCTAAAGGAAATGATGCTTGATTCATAATATAGCTGAGCATTATCAACTGGACAAATGTGTATGCTGAACCTGACAATTGTGAACCAGCAGCCTCACTAATAAATGTAAATGAATCAAGTGATCTGCAGGCCTTTGTGAACAGGGATGCAGGGACAGAGGGAATACTCCATTCAGTTCACATTCAGTTCTGAAGCAATATGCAAACCGAAACACGGCCAGCTTTCAAAATTCACACTTCTCCAAATTTGCAGTGCCATTCCCCACCCAAGTAATGTGCACAAAAATCCATATACTGTGGTAATGTGTGCACTGGTGAAAATAACAAAAATGCATTGCAGCAGGGGAAATTGCTTTGCAAAAACATGTTTGCTAGAATAAATTCACACTAAAATGCTGATGAATATTTATTAGGGTTTTTTCTTTAAAAAAATGCAAACTGATGTGGAAATGCAGAGAACCAAATTTAAAGTTGGATAAATGAGAAGCTAAGAGAAGCCACAATTGATGGGCTCTCTCATCCCTATTTGTGAATGAGCCTTTATGAGATAAAGCAAAAGGGAGACTGAATGGATGTTAGTATCTATTAATTGTAAAAAATCTGATTGAACACACTTTTCGTGCTTATAGGCCCAGCCCTCACCTTTTTCTAGTTAGAAACTTCCCTGAGTGAGGATGAGCTGCAATCGAAAGGCCAATTTTCACAGATATGCATGCAGTATGTTTTCTTGTAACTTGATTACCCACCCACATCTGATAACTAGAGGCTGACCATGCGAGTCCCAGCCTCAGGCTGCAATGCACTGCTTGAATTCCAAAACTACTTGAAGTATTATTTTTCAGATGTTTTTACTACACCTCTCTTGCTGGATACTTTGAGGAACACACCGATAAAATGTTTCCCACATGGCAGCGATAATCTGGTGCAGTAGAGTGGAATGGAGTGTGTGTGTAAAGGGTGCGATTTAGAAGGACACATGCATAAAACATGTCTATCAAGAAGGTCCAAATATGATGGAAACTATCTGATGAAATGACAGATGTATAACCCTGTTACAAAGAGATAAATAGACCAGCCAGGACACAGAAGTGATTCTTTGGTTGTAATTGTTTTCTCTTCTGTAAGGTTACTAGCCAACAAATGGAATTACTTTGGAAGGAAGTATGTGATGAAAGCTCCTCATAAGGGAACAAACAGAATTGCCTTCTCTTCACAGCCTAGCTGAATATACACAATGGACTGCTCACTTTGACATTTTACCGTATTTTTCGCACCATAGGACGCACCGGGCAATAGGACGCACCTTGTTTTAGAGGGGGGAGAACAAGGGGAAAAAATTCTTCCGCTCTCTGCCCAGCGCCCCTTCAGCGAAGCGGCAGGAGGCGCTGCGCAGAGAGTGGGAGAATTTCCCCCCTCTTGTTTTCCCGCTCTAAAACAAGGTGCCGTTTAAGGTGCGTTCAGGCGGCTACCTTGGAAGGTTCCTTTCAACCTGCTCTTTGGGGCTGGCGGGGGGAAGCCCACCACCAGCCCCAAAGAGCAGGTCAGGGTGCAGCGGAAAGGCGCAGCGGAGAGGCTGCTGCCATAGTCACGCGTCACTTCTCCAGCTGGGAGAGAGTAAGCCGGGCTTCTTTAGCCCCACGCACGCTCTCCCGGCTGGAGAGGTGGCGGGCGGCTATATAGGCTCCTGCCATAGCCGCGCGTCACCTCTCCAGCCGGGAGAGGGTCGCGGGGGGCTGCTTTAGCCTCGCGCGCGCTCTCCCGGCTGGAGAGGTGACGCGCGGCTATGGCAGGAGCCTCCTGCCATAGCCGCGTGTCACCTCTCCAGCCGGGAGAGGGTCGCGGGGGGCTGCTTTAGCCCTGCGCACGCTCTCCCGGCTGGAGAGGTGACGCGCGGCTATGGCAGGAGCCTCCTGCCATAGCCGCGCGTCACCTCTCCAGCCGGGAGAGGGTCGCGGGGCTATGGCGTCTTCGCTCCATAGGACGCACACAGATTTCCCCTTCATTTTTGAAGGGGAAAAAGTGCGTCCTATAGAGCGAAAAATACGGTAATTAGATTACTGGTCACTACTTGCCCCACTAAGAATGCAAGGCAGGTATAAATCTACATACATTTGGTAAAGGTATGACAGTCTGAGGAAAAAGGGAATTTCCCCTCTAGAAGGAAGATGCAAGTTTATTTTATTGACTTGCAAAAGAAGCCAGTCTGCAAAGTTAAAACAACCCACTTGACAAACAATCCACCCCTCCCTCTTTTTAAATCTAATTCACAAGGGTTAAATAAAGGGTATGAAGGGTAATCTGGAATTGCACTTCACTGTGTTTCAAGACAGCCAATATTATAAGAAAAGCTTTTGTCTCTTTGTTCATTTCCTGATGAATTTCACATAAACACAAATTTCTGTTTTTGGAATCCACTTGCAGTCATATGGTTTTGCCATTCTTAATTGCTGATCCCAGCAAAAATACCAACCTATTATTTCTGTGTTTATATTTACACATCTCTTTGAAATTGATAGATAAGAAATGGAAGGCTGATTGATCAGATTATCCTGCCATTCCCCTAAGAATAGCCAGGTGACATATAGATGGATGGCCCTCTGCCCCCATTTCTTGAGAAACTTGGACTAGAAGAAAATTGATCCCTAGGGCAAGACCTGCCAAAAGAGAAAAGGACACTATTTATGTAAGTGGCGGCGGCGGCAGCAAGAATACTGTTAGCACAGAATTGGAAGACTGGAGAAATTCCAACAAAAGAACAATGGCAAGAAGAACTGATGAGTTGTGCGGAATTGGTGAAGCTGACACACAGACTTCGGGAAAAGGACAATAGGGATTTTGAAAAAGAGTGGGAACCTTTTATATTATATTTGCAGAAACAAAGAAAGAATATTGACCTGATGGATCTAAATAAACATTCACAACTTTATGGATAGGAAACAGATAATGTAATAAAAGGAAAAATATGATATTTGTAGAAAACAGCAGAATATACAAATGAGGTTAATAAATCAAAAATGGAAGTTGAGGGAAGTCCAAAAGGGGGGAGGGAGGGATGTGATGTAAGCTGTATGTTATAAGTATATTTGTAATGAGAGAAAAGAAAATTAATTAAAAAATAATTAAAAAATAAAAGAAGAAGATTGATCCCTGCTGGCTGTTGCTGACCACTCTCTGTTTACCCTATGCATGCCACCCTAAGCTTCTTAGTGAAATGTTACGATAAACAAAAACAATAATAATGTTTTTACCATGAGAAGGTAAAAGACCAGAAGTTGTTGGGAGTACAGAAGTTGTTGGATTCCAACTCCAATCAGCCCCAGCCAGCACAAAAATTGATCGGGGTGATGGGAGTTGCAATCCAGCAAACTTTGGAGGGCCACGGTTTCTTGAGTGTTGAACTGGAAGAATTCAAATTACTTCTTGGGCAAGAGTGATCCCGTGGAGTTCTGGAGCAGGAGGGAGAAGCAAAGGTGGAGGAACCATGCCAGCTTATGCTGGCAGGACAGAGGATGTGGTGAGGCCTCCCCTCGTTCATTGTTCAGGGGGCTTTGACTTTCAAAGAAAAGCTTATTTCCCACTGATTTCAAAAAGAGATAAAATATGGAATGGTGGTGCCTAGAGAACAGGAAAGTTTGGGATCCTATGGATCCACAGAATCTCCCAGCACACACCCCTGGATGCCTCCACCATCAGAAGAGAACTATCTGCATACCTTTCTACAACCTCAAAGAGGTATAAGGTCAGATCTCTTTCTCCTAGGCTGGACTTCTCACTGACCCTGGAGAGCAGGACTTCCAAAAAAACCTTAGGGTCTCTGGGAACCCCTCTCAGGGAGCATAAGATTGCAGCTAGAAAGGCAGATGAAGCAAATAAAGGTTTTTATTAGAGCAAATGGAAATTATGAGAAGCAAAAGAGAAAAAGACCAAACTTTAATAGAATTGCATTAAAAAGTTTATCTCTACCTGCCTTGAGGCAACAAAAATGACTCATGTGAAATAAATAAAAAATAACCCATGTTTTCATAATTTGTTAAAAGTTAAAATCATTTTAAATGGTTAAATGCATCCACTGTAGTTCGTTAGCTAGGAATAAACTTTCATTGTGGCAATTTTTATTCTGTTCCCTTCTTTCTGTTAAGCCATATTAGAATTGTTGTCAACACAGTCCAGAGATTTTATGAGATACAAGGAGAGCGCAAATTTATTACATCTGGATAAGAACTCTTCGAAGGCAATTATTGAAGAATTTACTTGAAGAATCAGTTTTAATACTGCATGAAACAGCCTCATAATCTTTTATTTCATTGGTTCTCAACCCAGCACAACCCTTCTTCCCGATTTTGACATCTTTGTCTGAAGTGCATGGATGGGCTATTATCCAAAAGATGCTTTGATATATCTTTCATTCCATTTCACTAATCTAACTTCTCCCCCATTTCATTTAAAGTCACAGAGGGAATAAGGAATGTGGATGTGTAACAGTGGCCAATGAATGAGTGGGGCCCAAAAAAGAACAGAAAAATAAGCATAAGGTGACAAAAAATGAAGCGGCTCCTATTTGGGCTTAAAAGTAGGTCATGGATCAGGAAACGTTGAGAACTAGTGGTCTAGAGGCAGGTAGAGATGGAATCCAACTCAACCAGAAAGGTCCAATAAGGTTAGAGTTTTGGGTATCTAAACTGGGACAGGAGGATCGCCATAGGGGTCATGTAAGGATCATGGGTGGAAGATCAGTTTGGTACTGAGGCAATCAGAGAGTCTCAAGGTTACAGTGTGAATTAGAGGTCAGGGTTGAAGACAGCTTGCCCAAGTCATGAAGTTAGCAGTGATGAACAGGATCTTTGTGGAAAGCAGACGACTGAGACGTAGGACTTGGGCCTGTACCATAACCAGAAAGGAAATTAAGGAAGAGAGAATGGAGGAGAATAAAGAGGGCACAGCAGAAGAAACTGTGCTGCAGTATTAAGTACGGGTGTGTTGTGATGTATCAATGTATTAGTTATCGGAATGATAGGAGAAGGAAACACTTTATACTACACCACTGGGAATAGACCATTAATGTTTAAAATGTCTGTCTACCCTGTTTCAGATGACTGAAAACCTGTGAATTTTGTGCAAATGCTAAGAAAATACTCTTTCAAAAGTTTTTGATGGGGAAAAATTCTCCGTTTATCAGACGCTAAAAGATCAATATTATCTGGTAGCCTTTTGATTTATGAGGTGCCTCAGAAAGTCACCCTTTTTTGTCTCCCATCTAACAAGCGGTTGAAGTCATTCAGAGATTTGGGATGGAATGGCATCATCCCGATGATGATACCTAGCTCTTATCTCTCATTTCTATCTTCTAATCCCAGGGAGCCTAGGAAATTTATACAACAAATGTCAATGTAAATAAATTGAATCTTAATCCAGACAAGATATCTGTTGGGGCACTAATGATCTGTCTGTAGGCCCTGAAATATCGGAAGGCATTCTTACTCCATCACTAAAACCAACACAAAAAGTACAAAATTAATTTATATTAATAAATGCTTGGATTTTTTTTTATAAAAAAAAACACCAAATCAGGACAGAGTCTTTTGAAATGAAGAATTAAATGAAGTGTAGCTCTCACTCATTCACGGTAGCTGTGTACACACCATACATTAAAAGCACAAACCCCCAATTTCTGGGAACCATAGTCTACCCCCACAGAGCTCCAATTCCCAGTACCCTTAACAAGCTACATTTTCCAGGATTATTGGAAGGGGGTCCTTTAAATGTATTCTTCATATGCAGCCTGAGTGGGTCTGACTGGTTTGGAACTGATCCGATGGATCCATAAATCATTGCCCTTACACATTAAGGCAAAGCTTTCCAAACTCTGTGTCATGACACGTTAGTGTGTTGGCTGCAGTGTGTAGGCGTGTTGCGTGAACATTCTCCACGTTCCTCCCGGGACTGGAAAGGGGTTAGTTTAACCTCTGGTTTGTCAGTAAAACTGAATTACTGTGTCACGAAATGACGCATGTCTAAAAAGTATGTCACCAACATGAAAAGTTTGGAAAGCTCTGCATGAAGGCAAAAGCCTTGACTTTATCTTTTGTCATGTCATCATATTAACCAAATCTGGTTGGCTACTTAGTGATGTATTGTTGCATTCACTATATGATGCCTATTGGCTAGTACCTGTCATGTGACTAATTGTGAAGGTAGGAGACAAACACTGCCACCTGCCAGTGGCTACAGCCAGGAAGCCAATAGAAACAGTAACTGGAAGGTGGGGAATAATGCAGCAGCAACTGGAACACCAGGCAAGATTTTTTTAAAGTAAATATTCTTGCAACCAAAGGACTTTCTGGATATATTTTTGCATGTGCGCACAGAGAGAGAGAGAGAGAGAGAGAAAGAGAGAGAGAGAAATGGCTATTTTTGGCCAAAAGATCCACGTGGGACAGAATTCAGTACAGTCTGAGTATTAAATATGCTTTTGGATAGAGACCAATCTGGGAATTCTCTGAATGGAACCATAAGAAACTATATGATAGATATAAGAACTGAGAATTCGTCCTAAAATAGATTTTTAAAAAACCAAACAGTTTAATGACTTTTGCACATTTAAATTCTTTAGTTAAAGCATTAGAGCAGACATTTTTCCTAGGTCACTCCCTATCGTATGTTTGCTGCAGCAGTATTTTTACTGTTCATATGTATTTTCAGAGTTCATAATATAACCTGTACGTTTATTTTAAGAGCTTGAAATCTGTCATGTGCCAGTTGTGAACCGTGTTGACATTTTCATAGCTGGCAGCTTTGAACTTTTGGTAACATGATTTCCCTTCACAGAGGAAGAGAAATCCTGCCAGGAGTATATTACCCAGAAGGCAATATATACCATTCTTTGACACGATACTCACAGCCACATTTTCCCAGGGGTATAGTGCTACATGTGCAGCCAAGTGTTCCTGTTGATGTCCAGTTATAGCTGGATCATCTATAAACTGCCATCAATTTGGTTTTTTCATTTCAGGTTCTGAATCTCCAAACCCATTTACTGAGGTGGTTTGTTTTCTCATTTTTGTTCCCATCTCCCTACACCTTCTGGGTAACAGCAGGCAGGAAACATTTTCGCTGCGCTTTCATTTTCTCATAAATAATATTCCAATGCAGGTGATTCAAATACAAATTCCACCAATGCTATTATACTCAGAATTGTTATGTTCCCCATACATCGGAGCCTTTAGATGTGCATGTAAGGGCACACAATTCAGCACAATTTCAATGAGAAACCATTAAGCAGGTGCCTTGCTCTCCCATTGAAATCAATACATAGTGTTTAGCTGGAATGTGCCCACAGATTCCACATACCTTGTCTGCATCCCTCAATCCACACTACTTCTACTTCTGACACAATTCAGCAGCAGCAAAGGAAGGGGAAGAGATAGGGCCAATGGCAGAACAGAACATGTGCTGCTCAGTCCTATTGGTATTGCCACTGAGAAGACTGTGACCATGCCAACCAGGACAAACATGCCCTTTCCCCAGGGAAAAGGAACAATCACTCAAAGAGTCTGTTTATGCTCAGGCAGCTGCTTTGGGTTAGTTTTTTTCAGTGCGTCATGTACCATCTGTACAGCGAACATCTACAGGGCCATGCATAACTAACCTCTGAGATGGGCTTCATGGGTGACGGTGAAACACCACCAACCATTTCTGCTTCCAGATGGCTACCCCTTCTCTGCTGTCTGATGGTGAACTCATACATTTACTCCACTCACTTCTTTTGAGTAAGATTCTAAAAAAGGGGGAGAACATTTTGTACTTCTTTCAAGTTACACTTGATTTGTCTGGTACATCAAAACATCTGAGTTGTTAACAGTGATCAGAGATGTCTCGATGTCAGGGCAGGGGAAACCTTATGAGCAAGAATAGCAAGTGAGAATTGGCTCAGCAGGTACTGCCCCTCACAAGCTCTGCTTACCCCCACACTGTCCAGGTAAGTCACAGTTACATTAGGATCAGGAGTGAGGCACTGGTCCACTGTGCCGGTCACTCCTGCTCACTAGTATATCTATCTTTCGGTTCCTGGTTTTGTTTGTAATATATTGGGGGAGGCCAACTTCTGCATTTTTGGAAGCCAGATTCACTACAGTGGTACCTCGGGTTAAGTACTTAATTTGTTCTGGAGGTCTGTACTTAACCTGAAACTGTTCTTAACCTGAAGCACCACTTTAGCTAATGGGGCCTCCTGCTGCTGCCGCACCACCGGAGCACAATTTCTGTTCTCATCCTGAAGGAAAGTTCTTAACCTGAAGCAGTATTTCTGGGTTAGCGGAGGCTGTAACCTGAAGTGTATGCAACCTGAAGCATATGTAACCCGAGGTACCACTGTACACAGTATTTCTGGGGAGATTTCTGCTCAGTTCTTAGAGAGCTGCCACCGCCACTTGGAGGAAGTACTGGACTTAGATGAATCAGTGGTCTTGCTTTGTCCATAGCTCAGCAGCAGAGCATCTTGTGTTTATGCAGAAGGACCCTGGTCCAATCCCCAACATCTAAGGTACAGCTGGGAGTGAACCCTGTCTGAAATCCTGGACAGCTGCTGCCAGTCAGTGCAGACAATAGATGGACTAATGGTCTGACTCAGTATTATGCAGTTTCCTATGTCCCTCTGTATGAAAAAGCTTCAGATACTTGTTCAGAAAGGAAAGTTTTTTTTGGGGGGGGAGAATGACAATCCTAGGGCTAAGTAAACTTTGCAGACAGGATGCAGATTCAAAGAAGAAAAGCACCACAAAATAAGCACAGTAGAATAGTCAGTCAGTTAAGCTTTTTTGTTTGGCTACAACAATTGTGGTTATATGTGCTTTGCCCAGCTATGTGACTCGGGAAGCCACAGAGATCAGGAAATGCTGTCCCTAAAGACCAAGGAAGTAGTTCAGAGATTGACTCAGCTGACGCAATGCACTTGGGAAACTTCAAAGCTTGGCTTATATGAGGTCTCAGCTTTTCCATCGTGTGCTCTTGCAACAGGCCCAGGCATCAAAACACTATTATTTATTGATTAGCAATATAAATGTGCTGATTTGCTTTACTTGCCTCTGAGTCTTCTTCTCTTCTAGTCTTAATCCTGGGGAGAAAACCTCTTCTGCAACATCCTCTTTACCTGCAATAGAAACATAAAGAGTAAAAAGATAATGAATCATTTTAAAAATATTTCAAAATTGTAATACTCAAAACCCCATATAATTGGAATTGAACTTTGATTGATGAAAATGGAAAGATATACAGTGGTGCCTTGCAAGACGAATGCCTCGCAAAACGAAAAATGCGCAAGACGAAAGGGTTTTTCGGTTTTTGCGTTGCTTCACTAGACGATTTTCCCTATGGGCTTGCTTCGCAAGACGAAAACGTCTTGCGAGTTTGTTCGCTTTTTTCTTAAAGCCACTTGAAAAGGCGCAGTTGCGACGGACCGTGCTTCGCAAGACGAAAAACATCGCAAGACGAAAAGACTCGCGGAACGAATTAATTTCGTCTTGCGAGGCACCACTGTACAGGCTCAGGTTATATCTAAACTTATTCCAAGCCTTCAGACAATATGGAACAGGTTTTATTATTTGGCCCAGATGGTTCTCCCATAGTGGCCATTGATAGCTTTATCCTCCATTAATTTGTCAGCTCTTCAGTGATTAGAAATATATTAATCCCAAGTATCTATCTTGGCCATTGACCAAATGAAATTTCAAAGGGTCAGCCATTTTTACCTTTCTTCTGTTTGCAGACTGTTGCCTAAAATTGCTCCATGTTCTTGTTTTATAACCTTACACTGTCCATAAGACATCCGTTAATTCACTGCATGTTCTCAAGTGATGTTCCTACTGTAAATACTACATCTTCAGGGGTTAACCAATATTGTATATATGTGGGCTTGGATCCAAATGCCTTGCATGAGCAGAAAGTCACTTCTGTTTTCGCAAACCAGCTCCCCCTCCATTTTGTTATTCCCCAGTTCTGCTGCAGGTCCCTCAGGCCCCACCCCAAGTTGCTCCAGAGACTCCCTCAGTCTTCAGGAGTAGCCTTTGAAGGCTGCAATGAGAGAGAGAGAGAGAGAGAGAGAGAGAGAGAGAAACAGAGACAGAGATGCCAGAAAGCCCCATAGTGTGAACAGAGTATTATTCATGCTTCTTTGGATCCAAACTATGTGTACATTTACCACTTGAATATTGTAATTGTCTCTAATACTGATGGGACACACACAGACCACTTACAGGGCATGTAGTGTCAAGGAGCGGGTTGCTTTCCTGAGTCCTCCCTCCAAGGTATCAATCACACACACACACACACACACACACACACACACACACACACACAAAGGCACCGACCAAGTTACCAGGCTTTATTGGCTTCTTCTCTGGCACCAGCTGTAGAACATCAAACAGCAAGTCTAAAACATGGCGTGGTTAACCTCCCACAGCAAGTTAACTCAAAGATTTATAGGGGCTGGGGAATGCTGGCAACCAGCCAGCCCCGTCACATGCTCCCACTTTGGGGACTACTTGTTAACACCTGCCTGAGGGGCCCCACCCAGCGATACTTGCTCACAGGATCACTACTTCATGACATGTAGAACCTGAAAGTTCAAGAGAAGAATGAGATCACAAGGTAAGTGGAGGTGATTGCCACCCCTTCAGACAAAGTTGGGTGGTTTGATTGTTCCCTCTCAGAGGCGGCTTACAACATATCTAAAAACATAATAAAAACATCAGTCCTTAAAAACTTCCCTGAACTTTAGATGTCTTCTAAAAGTCAGATAGTTGTTTATTTCCTTGACATCTGAAGGGAGGGCATTCCACAGGGAGGGCGCAACCACCAAGAAGGCCCTCTGCTGGTTCCCTGTAACTTTGCTTCTCACAGTGAAGGAACCAGCAGAAGACCCTCGGCGGAGGACCTCAGTGTCTAGGCTAAGCGATGGGGGTGGAGACGCTCTTTCAGGTATGCTGGGCTGAGGTCATTTAGGGCTTTAAAGGTCAGCACCAACACTTTGAATTGTGCTCGGAAATGCTACAGCTGGACAGCATTATTATTGTGCATTGTGCAACATAAACCTATAGAAGCATACTGCAATGGATTTGGGCCAAGCACAATTACCTATGGTTATTTTCACCAGATTCCACTGGCAACCACTGTAAAATAGAACACAATTCTATGGAAGAGATCAATGTCTCACCTCTTTAAGGAATTTTATTTTTTCTCTTCACCCTCCTTGCTAACAGCAGCAATCCATCACTTCTATCTAGTAGGGCAGGGAGTGAGGAGGTTTAATGATACCACCCAGTATTTCTGGGAAGTTGTCCAGGGTGCTGGTTGTTTAGAGGAACAGCTGAAACTTTTACCTCTTACGTTGCAAATGCCTAGATGGATCTTCAACATTCAGCTGTGGGAAACAGGAAGGTACACAAGGGGAAGGGAGAACCCTTTGTGCAGTATTATAGGTGGGAGAAGATATTAGAGGAAGACTACGCCTAAGACAACACAACTGGAAACTGTGGGGAGGGGGAAGGAACTGAAAACGAATGCATGTCTGCCAGAAGCTCTGTTGAGCCTACATTTATTAAATATACAAATATAAAAATTGGAAACCAGCTGACAAATAATGTTGGAGATGAGCAGAAACTTGCTGCCTTTCTTGCATCTCCTCTAATCATTGTCAGGTCAGGAAATTCCAGATCAGGAAGAAAAGGTCTGCAACGTGAAGATGGCTTTTGGCTTACCTTTTCTTCTCTGTTCATTTATCTCATTCAGCAGTAAGTCCATTTGCCAATATAAAGGGCCTAGTGATCTATCTTCTGATTTATACTAAGATTTAAAAGAACATCTCTTGGAAGACAGCCGATGAACTGATGTCACAACTTCCAGTGTGTTGGCTCCCCATCTAGTGTTTAGTGTTGAGTATGGTGCTAATAAAATGATCTGGTTTACATCTATGCAGCATTTAGAATTGATCTTGGCAAGTGTCAATGGGCTTACCAAAAACCAAACATTTCCCATACATTCAGAGGTTGAGTCTGACATACATGCACCAATCCCTTTAAACACTTTTGGCCTCACATGTCTAGGCTAAACACTTGAAGAGGGCTACAGATTAAGAAGCACCTTTGCTGTGGAATTTCTTTGAGTTACACACAATTTTACATCGAACTGTTTTGCCTATCCCCACACATTCAAGGAAGAAAACCAAGATGCAATCACAGCAGAGAACTATGCACTATTTTCATTCAGTTCCCACCACTTCTTGGGATTTCTCATCTCTCTGGACTCCATCTGTGTTCTTTTAGTGACTTGCTAACATACATTAGGGAGTTTTGCATTAAAATGTGAACCAAATTGAATTTCTCCCTCATCCCACACCTGTGCTATTCTTCGTTATAAAAATATATGCCCACACTGCATAAAAACAGTCACAATATCAGGTGTTTTTAAAAAAAAAAACTGCATTAATTAGCATTAAAGGAGAAAGAAAACTCTCAGTGACACCAATGGGAAGCGCCCTCTTCCTCCAGACTAATTGGGGAAGGATTTTTACTCGGCTCATGGCTGGGAAAGGAAGTCTTAAACCTTCCCATGGGTTTCAGTGCTGATGATTATTTCCCCTTTAGGCCTCATATTTAATTTTTAAGAAAACCGCAACATGATTACCTTGCACACTATTAACGTAACATGCAGTTAAGTCCACAGACATCCCTTATTGCATTTCACAGCCATTTTGGCCCCATTTCCATTCTCTTGCCCACAATGGATCACACACACACACACAAACACCTCCCAACTAAGGGTAACGCTTTATGCAGCTGGACTCTGGTCGATGAAAGCTTGTGCCATAATAAATATGTTAATGTGCCCAAAAGACTGAGTTACCTGTTATGAAAGCATTATGGGAATTGCTTACATTCAGAACACAGACAGAAGATGTCATTCTGTCTACAAAAGGCTTTTGAGCCAGTGGAGGGGTCTCGCTGGTGGAGGAAGGGAGCAGCAGTATTTGCTGAACCCTCCTCCTCCAACTCCCAACAGTACTTCCCATGCAGAGCAAGAAGTATTGCTGGAAGCTGTAATAGGAATAAATATCAGCAAAAGTTCTCTTCTCCCCTTCACCTGTGGGAGCAAAGCTGGTTCCAAACCTATTAGTCACAAAAATTATAGCCAGTTTTTAGAAAATCTGTAAATCATGCCAAATGAAACTTTTTTATTATTTCTTAAAGAGTGTAGAATGCCACTGTGGAGCTTTCCGTGAGTGCTCACTTTTCGATTGTATTTTTATGACAACACAAGCACACTGTCCACTGGGAGAAGAATTCTTATTGAGAAGGACGAGCACTGCCAACATGCCTTATACAAAGTGGAAAATCAAAGTGCATATGTAACTGCTTTTCCATCTCTGCTGCAACTTTTTATAGACTTATTAATGCACGAGAGCTACAAAATGGAATCCCTGTGCAATAACAGAGGGAATAATAATGGAGGGAATCTTATAATTTAAAAAGTTTCAGAACAATGTGGCAAGAACAGTTGTGGCAGCAACCAACTTTCCACTGGAGAAGATATGGAGGTTAAATAAGGTATATTTATAGCTTAATTTGCTCATATAAACCTCAAACATGTAGCTGAAGGAAAAGATTCATCTGTGTTTATTTCTCTTAAAAATTACACGACTAGACATAAAGTCACGCTTGAACTTTAGAATATGCATTTCCTCTCTATTTTTAGATATGCCTGGGAAGTTAGAAACTATTCCTGAGTGCACTGTTCAACTAGAATATATTTTTAGATTTCCACTTGGTAGCTTCAAAAGCATTAGGCCATTTCACAAATGAATATAATTTCTCTTATCTGTTGTGCTCAAGCAATCCCAGGCCATTCATGCCAGTTTTTAGCACCCTGAATACTGTCACTGATGTTAATATTTTAATGGTGTGTTTTATTGATATGTTTTATGGATATGATTTACGATTATATTATCTCTGCTATTTTACTGTTTGCAAACTGCTTTGATCCTTTTTGGAAGGAAAGACAATATAGATATAGTTTTAAGAAATAAAATAAGTGCAACACAAGTGAAATAATTGAAACCATATGTTTCCTGATCTTTTCATCTACCCTGGTCCAGTGCATCCATTCTACTTACATAATGCCCCTACAACACCTTATCAAAAGTTCCAAAAATATATATTTCTTTTATTTCACTGCCTGCCTGCCTGCCTTCCTCTAGAGCAGGGGTGGCCAACTCCCAAGAGACTGCGATCTACTCACAGAGTTAAAAACTGGCAGTGATCTCCCCCCTTTTGGGGGGTTCAGGTCAAAGTTGTTGAGCTTTCTTTAGGGAGGAGGAAAGCCCATTTTGGGGGAGGGGTTCGAGTTAAAGTTGTTGAGTTTTTTCAGGGAGGAGGTAAAATGTTGAGCTTTTTTTTAAGGGGAGCCACAGTTGTTCAGCTTCTTTGGGGGGAGCCAATGATCTACCAGTGATCCACCGCAGACATCCAGTGATCTACCGGTAGATCACGATCTACCTGCTGGACATGCCTGCTCTAGAGTCATTTATAGGGTCTTTTACTAGAATGTACTTTCAGTGTGAAGCTTCTTTGCTTCTTCTTTCTTTCACTAGGGTCTTTTATTAGGGCCATATTTGCTGGCAGTGGAGGCAGGCTTTTTTCAGCTGGAACTCACCAGAACTCAGTTCTGGCACCTCTCAGGTGGGCGCAGTGGTGGAGCAAGCCAATCGGGCCCCTGGGGCAGCATGCGTGCCCTTCACCCAGGGGAGGGCCAGCCGCCCATGGGGCGGGGCGAGCCGGGGCAGGATGCTCCGTGGGGCCTCCAAGGAGTCTGCCTGCCTCCTCCCACTCAGCCACCCTACAGCTGAGGGGGAGGCGGTGGGCGGACCATTTGGGGCACAACGGAGCCTGTAGGCACCCAAGCTACCGCGTCACTTCCAGGAGAGTGGCTCGGGCGTACTGCAGGCCCTGCGGTGAGAGCCGCCTGGCATTTTGTCACCCCCCTCAGTGGTGACACCCAGGACAGACTGCCCCCACGGCACCCCCTTCCTCTGCCCCTGAGTGGGCACCATTGCCATAATAAGAGAACAAGGTTAATGGTGAGTTCCGGCATCTCTTTTTCTAGAAAAATAACACTGAGTAGAGGGATTTCGATAGCAATTTGATATTGCCTTAATTAATGCAAGAAGATTACTTTGGAATTCTCATGATTTTCACTGAACAGAAACTTGAATTATTGGCATATTTAATTTCAGTACTGCTTTAAAAAAAATCAGTGACAGCTATCATGTTTTTCAGGAATTACTCTAGAAATGGTGCTCAGATATCCTAAAATCATACAAGTATACAAGAACAGCAGGGCCTTAATTATATACTTAGACATAAAACAGAAACATTTGCAGAAGAGTATAATTGTTCAGACCTTTTTGATTAGCAAGGGTCTCACAATATCTTTCTTAAATTCATCTCATAAATTTAACCAGTGAAGCTAAACTTTGTCACTGCTTTCACCAAGACCAGATCCATAATGGCTACATAAGCATTAAGCGCAAAGACTTAGTTGGCATAAGTTTAAAGAAATATGCTGTACATCTTCCAACAAGCAGATTTTCCCTTCCTCTTCGCATGATAACTTACGTGACTCTTTGAGAGTTTTACAAAGAGACAAAATGTTGCATAATAATAATAATAAAGAATCTTGTCTAGCATGTTGAACAAATACTTGCTCTCACTAGCCCCAGTTAAAAGGGTTCTTCCATGTGCAGGACCTCTGTTGCGCACATGGTTCTCCTGTTAAAACATTGTGCATGCGAAGGGTTTTCATTCCGTGTGGTATGTCTCAGGGATAGCTTCACGCAATGCTAATTTTTCTAGAAAAAGAGATGCCGGAACACACCATGAACACCTCCCTCATTCTCTGAGAATGGCAATGGCATCCACCTGACAGCTGCTGGAACTGAGTTCCAATGAGTTCCTGTTGGGGGAAAACCCTGGCTTCATGTATTTTCATAATGTATGCACATACTTTCTTTTCAAATTCTACCTTGGGTTGATCAGTGTTCATGTACCACAGAGCGCTGGTAGACCTCTGGATCTGGTGATCAGATAAAACACTTTCGGTTGTATTCAATGTAGCAGTTAGTCTCGGTTCTTCAGCTCAAGGACTTCCACCCTCTTCTCTCCACATGTGCCCCCTAAACCTGTTCCAGGTGCTTCCTCAATTCTCTGGAGCAGTGCACAGGGTGGCAGGAGAGGGGGAGAAGTCTCATTTTGCTTGTGGTAATCCTTGCACTGAGAGGATGAGTAAGGAAAACACCACACTTTGCTCTCTAAAGCTATTTCCCCTTCAATCTCCTCTTTCCACTCATGGAATAAACCATGTCACTGAGACTGCTAACACCCTTCCAAATATTCTCCATAAGAAAGAATATAACTGCCATGAGACCTAAAATTCAGACCTAAAGTTCAGACCTAAAATCATTCCAACACTCTTTTCAACACTGCGCGCGTTAGGCATGGCCAGCATTTAGGTCAGGGGTGCCAACTTGAAAAAAATATTGGGGGGTCCAGGTCAGTCCTGCCCCACATAATCAACCACAAGACGTGGCATACGCATACCATTTAAATGGCAATGCTCATCAACTGGGGAGGGCCTGGCCCCTTCAAATATTTTATGGGGGGCTGAAGGGACAGAGAGAAAGAGAAGAAGGATCTGTGACAGAATATATAACTTCAAGAGAGAGATTTTAAAAATTGCTTACATTTAAAATGACTAGCATACAACTGGAGGACAAATGCTTAGAAAACAAACTTTGCAATTGACCAACTGACTATCCTCACTTGCCACACATGAACTAGCTACATATGGCAAACTACAGAAATTAGATACAAATTTAAAAGAGCAAAACCTATGAAGACTGACCAATCTCTGTCCCCTTTTCACTTCTGCCTCCCTCCTAATATTATTTTTGTTGTTGTTGCTATTGTTGTATTGATGTAAACAAAAAAGAGATACTACTTAAAAACCCAAATGTGCCATTTTTTGGAACATCAAAGGCCACAATGTGCTTCTAAAATAATCTTCTTTAAAGGCTTCTCTTGGCTCACAAAATTTCCACCTGAAACCTAATAGTAAGGAGAAATGAGCTGATGTTCTGCCATGGGCCTTCACAGCCCAAACTTGTGTGCTTCTGTAGAATAACACCCTCAGAGTGGTGAGGCACACCACATTTTGGCAATTTCATTTGCGGTTTTAGGGAGTGCTGCAATTTGAAGAGAGAAAAGTGTTGCACACTACATTGTACACGTTTTGTATCCCAGGACTGAACAGGGGATTAGCCATTTAAGAACGTGGATCCCTGTCAAAGTCATAGCATCATGATGGCACTGTCAAAAGTAATCACTGAAATGAGAAAATACTCCCCGCCACACACACACCTTTGAAAAATTTTACAAAAACATTCCTGGGTTCCATGAAGCAAGCCAGCTGAATTCATAATGTGTCTGTTAAGGATTATATTCACACTATAAAATGAGGAAGAAAAATGTACACTATTAACTTCATTAGCTGCCTAAGGGACAGCTTGTACTCAGCTTTACTCAGGTTTTATAGTGCGACTGGTCTGACATGCCGACATGCCAAGTCAAGGCAGCTCAAGCATGCAGACCAAGAATTGGTTCATACAGTCTGATACCTCAACATGTGGCATCTGAAGCCTGATGCTCATGTGGCCAAACATAGCAATTACATAGATAGCTATGGGTGTATCTGTGCAGCTATCTATGCACAGCCATGGGTTGAAAAGCTCAGAACTAGAAGAAGAAGAAGAGGAGGAAGAAGAGTTTGGATTTGATATCCCGCTTTATCACTACCCTAAGGAGTCTCAAATCGGCTAACAATCTCCTTTCCCTGCCTCCCCCACAACAAACACTCTGTGAGGTGCGTGAGGCTGAGAGACTTCAGAGAAGTGTGACTAGCCCAAGGTCACCCAGCAACTGCATGTGGAGGAGCAGGGAATCGAACCCGGTTCACCAGATTACGAGTCCACCGCTCTGAACCACTACACCACACTGGCTCTAGTGCAAGATATGTTGCTATTTGACCTACCCAACTCCATTTCTCCTCTTCCTCGCCTCCCACCCTTCTCCTTTCTCCTTCCAGCTTCCCATGACATGCCTGCAACACGAGAGAGGAAATACACCCCAGACCCACATGTATTCATTGGAACATCTGTAGAGCGCCGTATCAGAAGCTACATTGAATCAATTCCATATTAGGCTATTGTAAATACTTGTAGGCACACTTCAGCCAATGTTTTCCTATGGACGGTGCAACACACTGTTATTCTGTGGGACCTTTGAGTCCACAGCAGCGCTTTCCTTTTTTCCAATGACGACAGCATATAAGCAAACACTGAAAAGTGTTGGATTACTCCTAGGGTAACCTTTCCTTTAACAGAGTTTGGACTTTTAATTATTGTTATGTCTTAAGTATTTTTGACACGGGAAGCACTTTCTGCGCTGACTTAAAAGAGAAAGCTACAGTGTCTTGTTACTCCGTCAGTACAGGTCCAGATGGGTGAATGCAACTCCAGACTTAGCTGTCTCCCTTTCAGAGGAAAGGCATGCAGGAAATTGCACTCAACAAAGGTATCATCACTGTGAGTTTAGTACAGGCCAACTTTCAGAAGTGATAATTAATGAAGCCTGTGCTTTGACCTGATCAGCCTCCATGTCTTATGCTGTTTCATTAGTACAACATATAACTCTTGGCCTGGAAGAATACAGAGCAGAATTCTTCTAAAAACCTTTTAACTGGCCTCACATACTAAAATTCAGCTTATCCAACTTACCTTTCAAGGCACAGTGGTATGTGCTTTAAAGCATGTGTGTGCCACCAAGTAGAACCTTGGGGGGCAGGACGGCTCCCTTCATTGAAAATTTGTGGGTGCCCCACAGAGTTGGCGCCTAGGTCAGGGGAATAGGGCAGCCAAATGGCCCGCTCAACTCCATCCACTCTGTGTCCCCGCTGCCTGAGGTCTTATTCTACCTCATGGCAAGGCCTGTCCTTCTCAGAGCCTCCCTATTGTCCTTTCAATGCATAGTGGCTTCAAGAAAAGCCTGTGCTGAAATGGTTGCTAGCCTAGCAACTCATTATGTCCTCACACTATTATGTATTAAATTTCTGTATTCCTCTTTCTTCCCAGTGGAGTCCAGGGCAGCAAACACACAAGTGATACAACAATGAAAACATCTTTAAAACAATTCCAATACAGATTCAGATTGGTAAAGGTCTTTACTTGTTGGAAGAGGAAAATCTTTAGCAGGTGCCAAAAACAGGCAGCACCTTTCTAAGATGTAACGGGGCAGAATTCTAAAGAATAGGTGCCACAACAATAAAAGTCCAGTTCCTATATTATTTATGCAGTTGACTGGCTGATTTATTGCTTGCCTCAGATGTGGTGCTGACTTTGGAAATAAACTGGGGCAAGGTGCAACCTCCTGACCGGCATGCGCTGGGATTATTGCTGACTCATCCAATAAGGGCTTTCCCCATTCACCACAGTAATACTCTCATTGCTCAGAGCAAAACTAGATTACATATATAGCCTTAGGGCATGCGCATTTGAACTAAGATTCTCCCTAACAATTGGCACAGGAAATGTGTGAGATTTAAGACACAAACCCAGGTAGACCTTTAAACTGTTCCATTTATTTAGAGCAGCTGAATGGAATTAACTATCCAGGCTCAGATTACATACCATGAATACAAAACTCAAGTTTTATATAAATTGTCTCCATATTGTAATTATATATCTGATGAGCTGTATTACTGTAGGTTATTTCCTGATCTCTCACAGCAAAATGAAGCACAATACTAGGCAGGAAAGCTGCAGACCTAAATGCAATTACAAGGGAGTAAGCCCCATTGAACACTGAGGGATTTACTTCCAATGCACAGGATTTCATTGTAAATCAAGAAGGGGGAACCTGAAACCTTCCTTGTTGGACTACAGCTCCCATCATCCCTGGCCATTGGCTATGCTGACCAGGGCTGATGGGGGTTGTAATCCAACAAACATAAGGAGAATCACAGGTCCCCAGTCCCTGCTGTAAATGAAGTAGTAGAGGGGTGAAGAACTGTGCTTACAAACAGCATTCAGCCAATGGCCTGGAAGTTTCTAATTACATTCCCAGCATGCGCTACTCATGGCCCCTATATTCTATTCAAGGTAATAATTGGATTTCCATCAGCTGCTTGGTCAGGAGCCCAGACTTGATACAGCAGTGTGTCCATAATCAAGAAGTAAACTTGGCCCCTCCATGATATCTAATAAAAGAGAATGCAATAGGAAAGTGTCTGCCGTAAGCGCTGAAAATAGCCTCAGCAATGTCCTTTTGTTTTCACACAATTTTTTTTTAAGCACAAAGACAGAGTTTCCATCTAAAAACTTAGTGGATGAGTAAAAGTCTGCAAATGCTACAACTAGTTCAGGAAGACTTCGTGCCAAAGGGTCAATTAGGACCACATGGATGAGGGAGAAAAAGGAAGCCTATATGAGCAGGGCTGGCAATCCCTTTGACACACTGTGGTTGGCTTTGCAGGCTCAAATGTTAGAGGTTTCTGCTTTTTTTAAAAAAAGCACAGCACTATCTTTTGACTTTTTTAAATTCAAAAATCTGAAGCAAATTTCTCTCTCCTTCCCTCTTTACCTTGCTGGTGTTTCTATGAAGGCAAGAATACTGTACCTTGTACTAATGGGACTAATACTTTCTCATTGTGGGGTCTGGCTTTCAATATTGTCAGATGAGAAGGAATAGAACTGCCACACTTGGGGGTACCACACTTGCTGTCAGGACAGGACTTGAGGGCAGATATCACCCTGACAGAAAGAGCAAGAGGATCCCTAAGCACACCAGGACTGGCTCATCACATTTTGAAGTCAAGTACAGTGGTACCTTGGTTTAAGAACTTAATTCGTTCCGGAGGTCCGTTCTTAACCTGAAACTGTTCTTAACCTGAAGCACCACTTTAGTTAATGGGGCCTCCCACTGCCGCCACCACACGATTTCTGTTCTCATCCTGAAGCAAAGTTCTTAACTCAAGGTACTATTTCTGGGTTAGCAGAGTCTGTAACCTGAAGCATCTGTAACCCAAGGTACCACTGTACTGTAATACATATTGCTGTCTAAAGTGCCCCTCTAGGAGCACTAAGCCCATGGTCCCAAATACCCAGGTGCTAGAAACAAAAGATGGCTACCAATATCTTGCCCTGCATAGGAGCTTCTCCAGGGCACTTCCTGGCCATGGATGGAGAGGAAAACAGTGTGCTAGGATGACCAGTTAGTTCTGCACTATGCAGCAGTTCTGAGATACCATCTGATCACACACATTTCAATCATTGTGCCAACCTGCCTGGTGTGAACTGTCTGGAGAAGGAGCTTTCTGTGCCATGTGCCACCCTTACTCTTCATTTTGGAATGATAGCAGTGAAAAGGCAAAACAGTCAATTATTATTTAGGGGACCAGACAAGTAATCAGTGGCAAAGTTGGAGCAGGAGACAAATGAATAGGCTCAAGCAGAATGAGATCAGGACAAGCAGACTGGTAACAACTGAGCAGAATAGTTACTGATTAGGTTCAGGAAAGAAAGGGTCGGTGCAGAGCAAGTCAAACAAGGCAGCAGGCAGAACGTGTTCAAGGAATAGGATCTTACTGGAGCAGTTGAGCAGCTTAGCAGTACAGTGGTACCTCGGGTTAAGTACTTAATTCGTTCCGGAGGTCCATACTTAACCTGAAACTGTTCTTAACCTGAAGCACCACTTTAGCTAATGGGGCCCTCCCGCTGCTGCCGCACCGCCGGAGCACAATTTCTGTTTTCATCCTGAAGCAAAGTTCTTAACCTGAAGCACTATTTCTGGGTTAGCGGAGTCTGTAACCTGAAGCGTATGTAACCTGAAGTGTATGTACCCCGAGGTACCACTGTAGCTGCATCCCCATTCTGTTTTTTCTAAGGGCTGCTGGGAGGCTGGAGCCAAAGAAAGCGGAGAAGCTCTCATAACCTTAAGGTTCAAAATGATCAAATGACCTTAGGTTCAAAGTGGGAAATGACCAATCAGATGATACACTATCTGGACACAGTTATAAGTTCAATTCCTGGCAAGAGCCAATTGCTTCATTAAAAATCAATACCAACCAACCACCACCATCTATTTGTGTCTATAATGCTGCATACAGTATATATGAAATACAGGGAACTCCATAAAAGGAGAGCATAGCATTTTTATATCTGTTGTTATATCCTGCTCTGATCAGTACAGCTATGCTGTTACAAAGCCTAGCAACAGCACAAATGAAAGAAAATGCTATTGCTATGTTTTGTAACAGCATAGCTCTACTGGACCGATCAGCAATGCACAATTCCTCATTAAAGACAAGAAGTATCTCACCTGGGTTAGATCTAAACACATGGGGGGGGGAGCCACTATAAATAAGTCAGAAATTAGATCTCTTTAACAAAGGGAAAAAAATCTCTATGGGAAACTGTATTTTAAAATTTCCTGCTCTCTGGTGCCATCTGGTGTTGCATGGTTCTAGCACATTCAACTCGCTGTTTTTTTACTAATGTAGCTGAGTCACTGGTATCTAGTGGGCAAAGAACAGTGGGAACTGCTTATTCTCAAGGGGCAAAATGAGAACTGTTTTGTTAGCAAGCTTTGTGAAGACCTTCAGGATGAAAACCTAGAACAGAACTGAACAAAGGGTTGGAGCTTAATTCATATTGAAATGCAGCCCAGGTTTTTAGCCAGCTGCTTGTATTCACACACAGTAAATACAATCCATTGAAACACCTGCTTAATGTAGACATCAGACTGATGAAGGGAACAGAAAGCTGGTTCCTTTCCCAATCTTTAGACTTGACCAAGTTTAGAAGATACAGCCAGAGATGACTTGAAGGGAAAATATATTAATCCATGAGGCGGGCCGAGGAGAGAGTCAAGCAAACAATGAAAAGAAAACATACAGCATTTGGCTGGCGTACATTTTGTTCCAAAGGTTGAGCAGCACATACATCATTCGCATGGTCCAAACCTGCATTTGTTCACTAAAGAAGTTGAACTGCCCCAAAGTTTCATAGTTAAGGCTGCAGTCCTATACTAGGAGACCCCATTGGGTCTCAATGGAAATTATTTTGCGTAGGGTTGGACTGAGTTAATATATTATACATGAACGATTTTTCACAAGATGCTAATCATCAAGTCTGGACTGCTGCTACCACTACTTCATAATGTGAAACTCAATTCAAGATCCATAAAAAGAAGAAGCTTAAAACGATCTTAACAAAGAGTAGCAATGAATGTGTGACAGCTTCTGAAAAGCAACTATAATAGCATTAAAAATGAATTGTTAACTCTCCATATTGCTCCATATTACTTTATCGACTCCTGGAAGGGGCTCGGAACGTAACCCCCATGCTAACTGGAAAACACTTGTATATGCTTTCAGACAGCAATGTGTTTGTAAACTTTACCTAATATTTTAAACACCACTAATGATGGATAGGTGAAGAACAGAAATTGTATCCATTTTACACATGAATGAACATCATGCACTGGTGATCAAGCGCAGCCAGGTTTTCCCTGATTTCCAGGACCTGGTGTTGTCTATAGGGATGCCTATATAAGGTTCAAGGGCAGAACCTTATTTGAAAACTATGCATAAATCTCACTTAAATGAAAGACTGAATAATTCCACCTTTCTAGCAGGAAAAGAAAGATAAATGGAGAAGGCATATCAATATGTTGTGAGTCATTGCAGGTTCAAAAACCACGGATTGAAAATCGCAAGTCTGATGTCAGGAACATGCACAGTTCTAGGAATGAAACCTAAGAGACACCAAAGCACATTTGGGAGGGTAACCTTCATTCAATGGCACTATGGGATACATGGGCACAGTGGCGTAGCGTGGGTTGTCAGCACCCGGGGCAAGGCAAGTAATTTGCGCCCCCTAACCCGTGGATTTGCGCCCCCTAACCCATGGATTTGCCCTAACCCCAGATGTTGCGCCCGGTGCGGCCCGCCCCCCCTGCACCCCCCACGCTACGCCACTGCATGGGCACAAGACTGGTGGATCTAATAAGTTATCCAGCTGTTTGTTCTTTATTCTTATCCCCACTGAGAGCCAGTGTGGTGTAGTGGTTAAGAGTGGTAGACTTGTAATCTGGTGAACCGGGTTCGTGTCTCCGCTCGTCCACATGCAGCTGCTGGGTGACCTTGGGCTAGTCACACTTCTTTGAAGTCTCTCAGCCCCACTCACCTCACAGAGTGTTTGTTGTGGGGGAGGAAGGGAGAGGAGAATGTTAGCCACTTTGATACTCCTTCGGGTAGTGATAAAGCGGGATATCAAATCCAAAACTCTTCTCTTCTCTTTACGCAATTTCACTTATGCGTGCAGGGGCTCAGAACGTAACCCCCACACAAGTTGGAGGACGCCTGTATATGCTTTCAGACAGCAAGTCAAATAGAATCTGGGATTAATACAGGTTTCTTGCTGTGTCTACTGTACATCTGCCCTTTTTCAAAAGGGTTGCCACTGAGACAATGCAAGCAAGATAAGACATTCAAAATCTGACCAGCAAATCCACCACAGAACTTTGACGAAAAACTTACAGGAGGCACGCCAGTCAGTTGTGATGCAAGTAAAAGACTCATTAAGTATTTCAGTAATTTTTGTGGTTGTCTGGATTCTTGTGGATAGGAGACGGAGAACAGAATCTTGGTCTTATGTACACAACTACTGTATGTTGTGGTTAGTGAATGATGGCCAGTAATTTATAATGGATTGGAAACTACCTTACCATTTTACAAGATGCTTTCTTAAACACCTCAGGCCCCTATGAAATATATGTTTGTGTTCCTTTGGGATATTGCACTATGTCTGTAGAGTTAGCGACAGCTGCATCTCTTTTAGTTCAGCTTTCTCGAGGCACAATGTTTTTTTAAAAAAGCTCCCACCACAGACTGGGCTGACATTTTGAAAAGCAGCAGCCCTTCTGGTAAATTGCAGCCAATGCTAATGACACATCACTACCAGTCAAAGGTGTGAAGGAACTTCAGTGACGCGTTACTTGTAAATGCACAGAGTGGTGGTATATTGAGTATTGATTCAAGACAGCTGCAACAGTAACCCGACATGGTGGATTCTGAGCTGGAATGTAGCCGCCTTGAATATATTCAGCCCTTCCCTACAGCACAATCCCCACCCACTTTATAGCGAAAGACAAGTTATAAGCACTGCTAGAAACAGAAAAGCTAGAGTGCAACAAGAGGTGCATCACAGTCTGGTTGAGAGAACTCAGTTCCTTCTTCTGCTATGGGGTCAACTCAGATGAAGTGATGAGCTGGCAGCTGAGAAGATTAAGGCTAAAATCCTAAACACACTTACCTGCAAGTAATAATTGCATGGGACTCAGTAGGACTTATGAGAAAGCATGTGTGTAGGATTCCACTGTAAGGATACAATCCTATCCTCACTTACATGGAATTACCCACCTGTGTGTTGGCTATTTGCAGTTTAGTTGCGCTGCAGAAAGCTTGCTGGGGAGACCACACATTACAAGGAACTCAAAAAAAAACTTTAACAAGGTTTTAGTAACAAAAACAAAAACTCCTTTTACACTAAATATATCAACAAGCATGACCCAACCACCAACCCATCCCCCAGGGTACTGAGAGAGCTAGGTGCTGCTCTTTATATACTATACCCAATTGCTGACACAGCTTAATTAACACAACTTAGCAGTACCTGCTATACTCCTTCACAGCTGTAAAACTGGGTCACATTATTTGCTCTAGCCCTTAAAGACATACACATCTTGTGGAACAATAATGAACCTTCAAATTTAAAGAGACCATTCAACACTGTGATGCTAATTGAATCATGCCAAATCACATTGTGGCTTGTTTTTAACTACAGGCATGAGGTGATTTTATTTAGGAGTGCAGCATGGGTGGGGTGCCCCCACTCCAATTTCAATGAAAAAAAACCCTACCATGTTGCAGGTTGTGCCCTTGGAACCAGTGGGGAATATTCTCATTGTGATGTGGGGGCAGTAAACATCCCTGCCCTGCATGCTGTGTACCCCAATTAAAATTGCCCTCAGGTGCATTGTTATTTTTTTACCCACATCATGACTGGGAGTGATGCACTTAGCATCATGTGGACTTAGGCCCTGAGGAGGCATGCACAGGATTGTGGATAATAATGATTCACCTTGTGACATTTTTCAGTGAGAAACAGAATGAAGGAAAGCAAATCTATTGCAAATTCAAAATATTATATAAAATATAAAGTGGTTGTGGTGGCAGACCACCTCATTGGTTACCCTAAAGCAACCCCGAGACACGCTGCTCCCTGTCTTGCTTCAGTTATTTAGCAGGACAGCAAGAAAAAGGATTTCTGAAAAAGCTCTAGTCTTGCTCATATTGCATGGAACATGGAAAATAATGTTCATTTATGTCTTAATGTGCCATAGAAGTTGGTTTTGAAAGGGAAATGCTGGTATGGCCACACCAGAGCTAAAATATTTGGGGATGACCACATTTTATATTAACAGAGAAAAGCATTAATCTGGATTACACCATCAAAGAAGGCCATGTGAAAATACCAAATACCTCAGTAAAAGCCAAAATTACACAGTTGAGATTCCTGTAAATAGTTGCTCGTTTTTCCATTTTCCAGTAATGAATGTCTGCAGCAACGCAACACTGCCGTCTAGAGAGCAGCTCTGTAAAGATCAGGGAGTTGATCATGAGAATAGAGATTCTGTCAAGTAGCAAACAACAACAATAACAGTAGTAACAGACAAAGAGCCGTCATGGGATTTCTTTGTCATGTGTATGAAATGTGATGAACATACCTCAATGAGCAAATGTCAGGTTGCAGAATATCTGAGTTGCAGCCCTATCCCATCTCATCTGATTCTTGTAGGACTACAGTGGTACCTCAGGTTACATACGCTTCAGGTTACAGACTCCGCTAACCCAGAAATATTACCTCAGGTTAAGAACTTTGCTTCAGGATGAGAACAGAAATTGTGCTCCAACGGCGCGGCAGCAGCAGGAGGCCCCATTAGCTAAAGTGGTGCTTCAGGTTAAGAACAGTTTCAGGTTAAGAACGGACCTCCAGAACGAATTAAGTACTTAACCTGAGGTACCACTGTATAAGATTCCAGCTCTCCGTGTGCTTAGCAGAAAGTGCCCAGCCCTACTGAGTCCAATGGGGATATGTGTGTTGAGGACTGTAGCTGCCACTGTGTGCTTTCTGTCACTTGTTGTGATGTAGAGTGCAATCTATAGATGAGCTGAAGCTAAGAGAGAGTGACTTGCCCAGTGCTGAACAACAGCTCTGTGGAAGAGGTGAGGCTTGAACAGAAATCTCTTGGGTCATCTTAGTAATGGATTCAAGCCTGTATGTCGAATGAAGCCTGGCTTCTATTCGGTGCTTGCCCAACTGCCAGGAGAGGTGTGTTCTATTTCGAGGAAAAAAGGAAAACAACCACTGCCCCCATTCTAATTTGAAACCTAATTGAATCAATTATTAAATTAAAATTTCCTAAATACAGTTCTTCGCAGATTCGTGCCAAAATGGAAATGCCAGTGGCAGTCATCCTGGGATGGAGGCTCTAATGTATCCTTCTGTAAACAGCTGCTCTGTGTTTCATTATGGACTTCAGCAAAACCATATTAAAACAAAGGAAAGCACATTAAACACGAACATTCGTATGGCACATAGCAATATTTCTTAGGTGACTATAAAAGGGGCTGGTGTGTTTTTTTTAAAAAAAGACTTATATTGGGAAAGGGGCCTGGGTGTTGAGCCAAAAGCATTCATAATTTATACCAGTTCTCAACTATTCCTGCTGCTCAAAGATTGCTTCAGAGGACACAGCTGTGCTGTTGTTGTTAAGGAGAGCTAAGAAATGCCCACAGATTGTGGTCACCCATTACCAACTGTAATGTAATAGACTCTAATGGGAAACAATAATTCCTAATGGACAAAGTAACCAAACTATGTACTGTAGTATTGAGTTTGGGAACATTGCGTTTCTCTCTGTGTTTTGTTTTGTTTTTAAGTCTGAGAGGATATACAAGATGAGTTGTGCAGTCTTCCTCCCCTGAGTGCGAATTGCGGGGAGGGGTTTGGAACTGCTTGCTGCAAAGACCATGAATTTCAGTGAAACTGGACAAGGGGAATAACCACCGCAAGCACCACAAGAGAGCTACTTTTAGAAAAGCAAGTAGCTTTATTTGTTTTCATTTCTCATGTAGTCACCAAAAACAACAAATCAGTGCCTGTTAGGGCACTTTTATTCTTCTTTCAGTATCTGGGACTTTAACCAGAGTACTCAATAATCGGCTAAAAAATAACAAAGGGGTGGAGATGGGTTTTGCTAATAGAAAGCAACTTTTCTGGAAGGGGTGGAAGAGGAGGCAACCATCAACAGCATGGGCAACAGCAGAGTGCTTGCCAATTCTCCATCTCCTCCAAAAGCTGACTAGAAAAATAAATCCACTTAGATTGCTCCAGTTAGACGCTCTCTAACTCTGTTGCTTCCTCTATATTGCTTCCTCATTCCCTAACTTCTAATGGGACTTGGTGCTATAGCATCAGTGAACTCAGGGCTGGGTTTTGTCACACCCAGAATATGCACACAAACACTCCCAACCACAATGTAGTCACACAAACAGAGACTTCATAACTAGATTGCCTCTCTACAGTTAAATGCAGTGACAACCCCTACCACAAAAACTTGTTGGGAGACAATCTGTTGACATGGTTGGCCGGTTGTTTATGCTCCTTAGGCGTTTCCTAAAGATTAAACTATCTTGTGTTTATTATTTATAACGTGCTTTTCTGTCAGTCTCAGAAACCATCCAAATGCGGGTGAGGAGACATATTTATTTATTTATTTCAAAATACACCACACACTTTCCTGTCAAAACAGGAACCAAAAGTGGGAGAGATAGTTCAGCGATTCCAGCAACCACAGTCACGACCAGCCCAGTCAGCTTGCTGCCTGAGGCAAAGTACAAGATGGCACCCTTCCCTTCAGTTCCATGAGCAGAAAACAGACTTTAGTGTCAGCTGAATCTTTAGTGAATCTGAATCAATCTATCTTGAACACTAGCAAAGGGATTATGTCTTCTACTGCCCCTGAGAGCAGTAGACTAGCTTAGGAAGCACAGGGCAGCTCTGTCCTCCAATATCTTTTGTGATTCTTACCTATAATGAAACTAACTCAGCTAAAATGAGATTCATTAAATTGATTCTAAATTAATGAAAGTAGGAAGCAGGAGAGTACATTGTTTTTCTACTGTGCAACTTAATTTTTGTGGTGTGAACTTATTCTCATTTTTGACCTAAGGCATTAAGCACATTGGATTTCCAACTCCACTTGGTTCATATTGCTAATGGGAGATGTATTTACAGGATTGGGGAAGACCTCCGCTTCACACCACCAAGCACTGGCAGACACCATGATGGGGCTGCACCGTTCACCTGACCTCCTTCTGGATGAGTCACTGGGGCATACCAGGGCAAAGAGAGGGAGGCAGTAATGAGGTTGGTATGGTGTGAACACGGTAGCAGGTTCACCGGATTCACTCCACCAGCAGGTGTGAACCATCCCTCCCTAGTATGCAATAGCAACTCAGAGGGAGGTCAGGTGAGTCCTACCTCACTGTCGGCTATGTCAGGAGTGGCTGCTTCTCACAGAGAGCAATGGCCTAGAGCAGCGATGGGGAACCAGATGTTGCTGGACTACAACTCTCATCAACCTTATCCAATGGCCATGCTAGCTGTGCCTGATGGGATGAGGACTTCAACAACATCTGGAGGGGTACCAGGCTCCTCATCCCTAAGCTAGGTGGACCAATAGCTTCAGTCAGTATACAGCAGCTTAATTTGTTCACCAGCTGTTTTCTTCCTACAAACACTTCCTCCCCTTAACACCTGCAGGTTTTGCAGAGGCAATATGTATTTTTGCTTCTTCTTTTTAAGAGGTCATTTGTGTTCATAAAAGGGCCTGCCGGGCAAAGTTTGGGTGGCCTTACATTAAGCAGCATTATGAAACATTGGCTAATTATACTAATTAAATATTCTGCAAATAAAAGGTGGGAAGAAGAAATGCCCACAATGAATCCTTTGCATTTCATTAAGCAGGCCCATCTTTTCTGTTTTTATGACAGATTGAGGGGGGGTATTTTTTATTTAAAAAATAGTAATTTTCCAAAGTGGGGTAAGGAATAATATAGGTCAAGCCAAGTTTTGCAGGATATATAAATCCTTGCAAAAATCCATTTGATGGAAAAAAATCTTTAAATCTCCAGCTTCTAGGAAAAGAAAGCATGTTGATCCTGGCATTGAATGCTAACCATCTACATATCATTTTTCCATGAACTACCAACAGAATAAGCCAGTTAGGCACATTTTCTGACATTCTTGCCTGTGAAAATGCTGCGTGTAGGGGGAATACATCAAGCTTGGCTTATTTATTTACAGAGCTTTGGCTTTACCAATCCCATGATTTAAATGTCAGAGAGAGCCCTGATTTTTTGGGGGGGGGAGTGTTTCGACTTCATCAATGCCTTTTTCACAGAGAATCTTGAAGATGTCGGTCTTGTGCATTCTGGTAAAAAAAACATTCTGAATGCCAACAGCTAGGGTTTTTCCACTTTGCAGAGCACCCTTCCCCATCCTGTTGCTTCTCTACAGCTGCCATCAGGCCCAGCCAGCATGGCCAATAGTCAGGGATGACGGGAATTGTTGTCTAGCAAGATCTGAAGAGCACCAGGTTGGGAAAGGCTGTCTTACAATAGAAGAATGAGAGGGATCTTTTCCATGCAGAGCAAGCAAGGACTGAGGTCTGGTCCACTCTTATCTTGTGGGACTCCAGCTGTTTTTATCTCTGGGACTATTTCTGCAAAAAGGATGCATACAGAAAAAGGCTTGGAATTGTATCACAAGGTTGAACAGTGGTACGGGCAGAACCAACAAGTTAATGACCCTGCTCCTATGCTCTTGACAGCAGCTTGTTAATAAACGAAGCCACTTTTTCTTAGCATGGAGAGGAAGTCCTTGGAAACGCTTCACCTGCTTTATTTTTGCATGTCAGAATGCCGTTTGAGGCACTGAACTAGAGCCAAAACACCAAAGCTGGTAACTCTAGAAGCAAGGCAAAGGAACATTATTTCTTACAATGCGCACTAATGGGAATGTGGAAAAAGAAAGGCCTAGCTGTATTCGAGCTCAGTTACATTTTTTTAAAAAGGGTTCAGGTAAAGGTAAACAAGAAAACGAAACAAATTAGTGTGTTTTGGGGGACACCTTTTGCAGGGTTGGATTGCCCAGTCTCACCGTGCTAAGTTAGCAATTCACAGCTGTGGAACAAGCAGGAATTCCAAAGGGCCTGCATTTCACAATCACAGATTGCGTGTGTAGGTCCCCAGGCCACCCCTCAAATAATTTCACACATCACACGTAATTTTATTTTTGATTTTTGGGCACTATTTTGGCCACAACTTTATTAAAATACAAAATCAGTGAGTGGTTGTTTAGACATTGGTTATGACTATCTGTCCCCCCGCCTGGGACAGAACTGACATTCCAAGCTCCGATCGGAAGCCAGTAGAAGGGAAAGTCAATGTTGGGGATCAGTTGAGCTGAGCGTCAGTCCCACGCCGCTCACCCAACCAGCTCCCCAAGGCTTGCCGGCCCTGGTCCCATGACAGGGATTGGACAAAATCGTGGCAAGCCCCAGGATTCCTTTAATGGAATTCCCTTCAGCACAATTGTAGGGGCAGGCACAGCCTATCCTGACCCCTCCACCACCAGCTTTTTATAACCAATGCCTAACCACAACCTTACAAGTTGTGACGAATTGCTATGTAGTAGGCAAACCAAATGGCACCAGCCAATCAGCCAAATGGCAGAATTCCTACTAGGCCCCTGCCCCAAGGCAGACGACCCCATGACAGGCAAAGCAAGGTCAACCAGAAAACAGGGTGGGCGGGCGGGTGATCCGATGTACTCTGCAAGAGAAAGGAAAGCCAGAGTGCCCCAACATTTAAAGTCCCACCCACCAATTTGCTACACACAATTTGCCCCAGCAACCTGGTTAACCAATCAATGCACCAGGCAACAACCATTAACCTGCCTGGCAACACAGGGCTTGCCCGGCGGCCCACACCGCAACACGCGCTCTCATTTAATTGGAGAACGCGCTTTGCTGCAAAAAAAGGAGACCAGCTGAAATTCTGCTTGTCAGTTATCTGTTAAAGATGCAGGGGTCCAGCAACGCTGCTAAAGTGTGAATAATGTACAGTGGTACCTCTGGTTACGTACTTAATTCGTTACAGAGGTCTGTTCTTAACCTGAAACTGTTCTTAACCTGAAGCACCACTTTAGCTAATGGGGCCTCCTGCTGCTGCTGCTGCGCTGCCACGCAATTTCTGTTCTCATCCTGAAGCAAAGTTCTTAACCTGAGGTACTATTTCTGGGTTAGCAGAATCTGTAACCTGAAGCGTATGTAACCTAAAGCATATGCAACTCGAGGTACCACTGTATACTTTCTGTTGGTGCAAAGAGTTCCCCCCCTCAGTTTGCTTTCCTCTTCTAGAGGAATAAAGCCCTCTATATGGAATTCTTCCCTGTCCAATATGTGAATTCATAGCTGCTGTCCAAACTTCCCTAAAATAACTTTTGAATGCAGCTATTGACTAGTTTATTTTTCAACCAAGTTTAGGATTAATAACAGCTTTGGGATCTCTGTGCGGTAGACAAGCCAGTTGGACGACTTCACCAATGGCAATACCTAGTGGAGCCCACTGCAGTCAAATGGAGTATTTCCATTCACCTCTGTGGGCTTTGGAGTTTCTCCCAAGCTGACACATGTGCCAGAGCGACAGTGTTTTCAAACAAGCATGATAAGGGAGGTAATTTTAATCTGGAGATCTTTATAGCCTGGAGTAAAAAATATAACTCTACATAAAGAGAGAGGAGAAGGAACCACCACAAAGCCAATATCACTACTGAGCTTCTAGATGGAAAGATAGATAAGATGATAGATGATAGATTAGATAGATAGATGATAGATAGATAGATAGATAGATAGATAGATAGATAGATAGATGATAGATAGATGATAGATGATAGATAGATGATAGATAGATGATAGATAGATAGATAGATGATAGATGATAGATAGATGATAGATGATGATAGATAGATAGATAGATAGATAGATAGATAGATAGATATAGATAGATGATAGATGATAGATGATAGATAGATAGATAGATAGATAGATAGATGATAGATAGATAGATAGATAGATAGATAGATAGATAGATGATAGATAGATCGATCTAGGCAGTGCTTTTTTCTGAGGGTACGTGAAACATTTTGTGAATCTAAGTTTGGCCTAATTGAGGGGCAATATTTCAATATGAGTAGGAATATGAGAGTATCCCTAAACATTTTTTTAGAAAAAAAGCACTGCCTCTAGGGCAGTATATCCCAAATTTTGGTATTTAGGGCACTGTTGTTTTCTGGACTGATATTCAAGGTACTCACTAGGACTAAAACGGATATACACAGGAGTGGGTGGCATGGTGGGGCAAAGCTGTGGAGCTACCCTTCCAAAACAGGTATCACAGCCATTTACCTGGATGGTGTATGAGCAGGGCAGGGTGGGAGTGAAGTCAGGGCTGCATGGGCACACTGGTGGAGTCAATTCAGCACTCCTGCTGGTGTGTCCATGCTTCTCCAATCTTACACCCCTCTGCTCACCCACAAACCATGCTGGTGGGCATCAGCAAGGCTGGCATCAGGAGGGCAGCTCAACAGCACCACCCCACTGCACCAGCTCTCCTGGATACACACACACACACACACACACACACACACACACACACAGTGTTTATATATATGCAACTGGATCCCAGAATACAGGGCAGGGATTCTACTTCCTGCAGCTGAATAGCCCAGTGTTGCAATCTAGTCTATTGTTCCGTCCTTTGCCCAGAATGTCAGATTTCAGGGATCAGGGTCATACTTTCTGAGCAATGGTGGTGTTTTTGGGATCCTCCAAGCACACACCCACCCCTGTAGCTCAAACTGCATCAGAAAATTTCAGTGCATCTGCCTTCCTTCATTCCATATGATGGTACCACTTCTTATATCTTGGCAGAGAGAAGGATTTAATGGCACATGAGGAACGCCTGCTCTGAGGAGCATAGGCCTAGTTTAGATATAACAGTGAGCCGAAGTTTAGCCTCCTTTCTCCCTCTAGTGATTGTCAGAGGAATAGTTTGGAAAAATACACTTTCCACTTAAAACCAGCCACAGTTTGGGAACTGCGGTTAGTTTAAACTTTGGTATATTGGTATAAGCCAGGAACAGACACCAGAGGAATAGTTTGAAAGAATACATTTTAAACCATTGTGTTTTTTCCCCATAAGCCAAAGTAAGGATGCTTGAGGGTGAAAGGATACTCTGTGAATTCTGTTAGGAACTGATCTGATCCACAACTCTTGGACCAATGTGAGGCTCATAAAGTGGTAATCCTGCAGATTTCACATTTCTATGAATTTTGCATTCTAGTTATTGGGAAATGTGTCAAAATGCCTATTTAAATATGTGGAAATACATGCTCTCTTCTCAAAGTATGTTCAGAAGTGCAATTTTTTCAAGCAAGTATTTTAAAATATGTATTTAAATATATAAATTTCTTTTTTAAAAAATGACAGATTAATGCAGGAAGAGGAGGGAATGTGCTTGTGAAAGGACATATAAAAAACTGACAAGGACTGGGAACAGACTGATCTGTCCTCCATCCTAGTTTAAAGACATAAAAACAAACTCTGACTACTTTAAACATGGAAGGTAGATGCTTCCAATCTCCTGTCTTGTACACATCATGCTCAACCATGGTTTAGTATTACATCCAAAGGATTTCAACATGGTGGTGTGATTTCCTTCCACAAAGGCTCTTGAGCCCCTCCTCCTGCCATATAGTTTAGTAACTGCTGATCATGGGATTTTAAAGTCTACTACTGTGTTTAAACAGTACTTAAAGAATCTGCTTTCATCCTTGGGCAGAACAGTGCTGAAGGCAAAAGAAAGGAAACCATAAAAATTATGGAATGCAATTTTTTTTGGCAGTTTCAAATTTAGCTAAAACCAATCAAGTAGACATTTCAACAGAACAATAAATCCACAAGCAAAGGCCACCTGCAGATCAATCTGTTACAACCTTTTGGGGAAACCTTTGAAACAATATAAATTTGTGGATGGAGAGGAGAGGCTTAAGCCAAACCAATGAAGAAATTATAATTTGTGAAGGAATCACTGAAGTCTTGTCTTTTAGCCATCCAATGTAGGCCAATATGAAGTCTGAAAGAAGAGCCAGCTGGCTCAAAGATTTGGAGATCACTGATGTGGGCAACTCTTCCAATATCTGAATGTGTGTTTAACCTTCCAGTGCAGTTTTGAAATCAAAACTCTGCTCTTTACTCTGAAATGCTAACTGAATTGACTGAGAGCCATCAGATTTATTTATTTTAACAAAAATTAACAAAATTTACCATGTAAGAACCTCTTGTGATTTTGGGCCACATGAATTAGAGAAGTAAAATGTGTGCACTCATTGACTGGGACTTTATAAAAGATTGCTTTGATTCTATTTCTGCTTCTGTTGGCATTTGACAGATTGCCTTATATCCTCTTTAATTGACTAAGTTCTATTTACTTCTTTAAAAATAAAAAAATAAAAAGAGCCCTTGATCTATTGGGGGGGGAATAAACAACCTCAACACCATCCTGTGTACAGAAGCTCGGATAGCCTCCGTCACTGAATCAGCCGGTCCAAAATCAGAACCAGATGGTAATTGCTAGGAACAAAGATGAGGTTTCAAAGAGAACAGATTCAATGCATTCCACAGCTCATAGTGTACTTTTTCCACAAAAGATTAACGGTTGCTTTAAAGCCATTGTATTTAGTGAAGTTGCGTATCACAGAGTTACCTAGAAAGTGAAGCAATCCATTCTTCCAAGCTGAGGTCATGCAAGATTTCAGTAAACAATCAACTTTGATTTTCTGGGATCTTTGTGTTTCAAAAGAATATGTCTATCACATATTATATTCTGAAGTTCTGTTGATAGTTGTGATTTTGCTTACCCAGCTAAGTGCTGGAAAAACCTTAAATAGCTCCTATTAGCACTGCTGGGCTTTCTCACCTGTGGCTGAGTGGCAGGCAAAATGTTTTGCGATTCATTTGAACTGTATTATAACCATGTCTGGAAAAATCTGTGTTGTAGTATCAGATGAAGTTATGTTATCAGATAGCTCAGCGAGTCCAGGACTAATTTAGATGATCACCTGGGAACATCAGAGCTTCTTAGAAGATGGCCTGGATGCAATATGATACATCCATTGATGGATATGAATGGTGACAACTAATAAAAAGAGACCTGGCCCATGTTACATGCCAGCAATCCTTCTGAAGACATAAGGCCTAATACACACCGCTTTAGCTAAGCAAAAAGAGGTATGTTTTGAGGGGACATCATTTCACATTTTAGTAGTTGGGGGAAAACTTTGGCCTGCCCGATGTTGCTGAACTACAACTGCCACATCTCTGACCATTGACCATGCTTACTGGGGCTGATAGGAGTTGTAGTTCACAATATCTAGAAGGTTACAAGTTCCCCACACCTGCAATTGGGGATAAAGATGTGTGGGGAAGATTTTAATCAAGCTTTAAAGGTTCAGTCTTGGATGAAGTAATCCAAGTGCAAAAACAAATCCAGTGTACTTTAAAAGCATTTGTTAGCCTTTGATATAGCGCATTCTCCAATTAAATGAGAGCGCGTGTTGCGGTGTGGGCCGCCGGGCAAGCCCTGTGTTGCCAGGCAGGTTAATGGTTGTTGCCTGGTGCATTGATTGGTTAACCAGGTTGCTGGGGCAAATTGTATGTAGCAAATTGGTGGGTGGGACCATAGTCTTTAAATGTTGGGGCACTCTGGTTTTCCTTTCTCTTTTGCAGAGTGCATCGGATCACCCGCTCGCCCGCCCTGTTTTCTGGTTGACCTTGCTTTGCCTGTCATGGGGTCGTCTGCCTTGGTGCAGAGGCCTAGTAGGAATTTTGCCATTTGGCTGATTGGCTGGTGCCATTTGGTTTTTGCCTACTACTTAGCAATTCGTCACAACTTGTAAGGTTGTGGTTAGGCATTGGTTATAAAAAGCTGTTGGTGGAGGGGTCAGGATAGGCTGTGCCTGCCCCTATAATTGTGCTGAAGGGAATTCCGTTAAAGGAATCCTAGGGCTTGCCACAATTTCGTCCAATCCCTGTCATGGGACCAGGGCCAGCAAGCCTTGGGGAGCTGGTTGGGTGAGCGGCGTGGGACTGACGCTCAGCTCAACTGATGCCCAACATTGACTTTCCCTTCTACTGGCTTCCGATCGGAGCTTGGAATGTCAGTTCTGTCCCAGGCGGGGGGACAGATAGTCATAACCAATGTCTAAACAACCACTCACTGATTTTGTATTTTAATAAAGTTGTGGCCAAAATAGTGCCCAAAAACCAAAATTAAAATTACGTGTGATGTGTGAAATTATTTGAGGGGTGGCCTGGGGACCTACACACGCAACTAATGACAGCCATATAGTATCAGCACAAATCAAACAGCCATTTGTTTGTTTAGGTAAAATTAACTACCAAACATTTCACAATAAGGAACAAAAGTTCCATATTCTCTTTTCATAAAATCAGGCTTTCATTAACTCAAAGTCTTTATCGTGGGAGTTGCCAGTCACATCTCCAGACAATTGTTCCCCGTGTCAATTGAATCCACATTTTTGACACAGCTTTTTATTTTACAGGTTGTTTTTTTCCAGAATTCTAGAACTGTAGTAAAATTATGTAACAAGGGACAAGTGGTTTTAACCGCATTTCTGACATTTGCAAACTTGCAACGCTGCAAATTTGGTGAGGATCGGTACATAATCTTCAAATTCATATAAAATACTGTAGTGATGGAGTGTTGCTTAGCTACTCAACCACCTCTTATACTTTATTTATTTAATTTGTATGCCACCCTTCATCTGTAGCTCTCAGGACAGTTCTCAACGTTAAAATACAATACAAAAACACAAAATATGTGATAAAAACAAGAACAAAAACCACAAAGTAATAAACCTCCCTCTCCCCCACCCCTCCCATAAACACATTTAAAAGATACTAATCAGTCAAAGGCCTGGTTGAAGAGGAATGTTTTTGCCTGGTGCCTGAAGGTAACAATGAAGGTACCACATGAACCTCCTTGGGGAGAGCATTCCACCAATGGGGAGCCACTGCAGAAAAGGCCTGTCATTGTGTTACCACCCTCTGGGCCTCTCACGGAGGGGCGTTAGAGAATGGTCTCATGGTCCAGGTAGGTTCACATGGAGAGATGTGGTCCTTCATATATAGGAGCACTAGCTCGCACAACTGAAGGTTTCACACCATCCAAATTGGTTCATGAGCCCAGTGACAAATCTACATGCAACCACATGTAGCACATGAAACCACATAAGCACATGAAACAGGCCTTTGTCACCACTGTTTCTGCTCATGCTACACCATTTGACCTTTTCCCGTGCCTGCTTTTCCCTCAATACCCATTCCGTTCCTGAAGATCTATAGAAATACAGTACATATCTATATTCATGAGTTGCCTCAAGGTTTCAGTATGACTTGCATATGGCTAGTCTCATTATTATTTTTGCCTTGTACAACACCTAATAAGAGATCAGAAGTACAAGCATATGCAATATGTTTCAGCAAAAAAGACTTCAATGAGAAGCTTAATTGCAAAACTAGAGTTTTTCAGCAAGTAAGATTGCATTCAATTAGGACTCAGCGAAGGCTCTGAGTTTCTTTTACACTAAAGGTGTTAAATTAACATAGCTGTACCTCACTGTACTTTCCTGTACAGCAATGAACAAACAGCAGGGGCAGTGAATTGGGTCATTCTAGGCAGCTACTTATTCTGCCAGACCTGCTACCAAGCTGTTGAGGGCCTTCTTTGCTTTAAATTGTACAGCCCCTGCACATTTTGCTATTAAATATTCTACTAAAAAGAAGGAGGAAATTGTTCTAACAATCTATCTTCCTTGGGCCTCACAGATACGCTGCTTTCTTCACCACATTGCTTTTGCAGTTTCCAAACTACACATGTCCAGTTTGATGTGGGGTAGCGGGGAGGTGAGATCCAAAATACTGAAGACTGAAGATAAAGAGCTAGTTTTAACAAGGTGAATAATGGGTATTCACTCAGCAGTGATATCATGATAGCCTGGGACAGAACAAGGGAGATAACTTTCGCAGATGTGTTTGGGTGTTTGAACATAAAGAGAACAGCGAGAGATTTTGAAATATTGTGCAGTAAAAAAAACAGTACAACCTTGGCGAGATTTTGAAGGAATCAAAGCATATCCCCAAAGTTTGTTGACTCCAAAAGGTGGGAGGGTGGCGGCAATGTCCAAACGAGTGAAAAAGGAGAAGCTGGCTAACATTTGGGAACATGAACACAAGAGTCCCTGTAGCTTGTGTGTAGGCAGAAGGCCACACCTGAAACAAAAATTATGTTGGACTTCACACAGGTAGAGCAACATGTCAGACTGCAGTGGGATATTTGTGAAATAGCTTCAGTGCCCTGTGATTCCACAGCAGGAGGATTCAGAGTATTGCTTTAAAATCTGTAATTTAGATGAGAGAACCTTTCTAGCATCAACTGGAAAGGGCCTATGTTTTTTACTCCTCTGATCGCTCAAATATTACCCCTGGCAAGCTAACCTGTCTCTCTTCAATTTCTCAATGTAAAGACTGTGGTTGTTGAGTATTTGACTATATATTTTTTCTTGTGATGTGCGAGCTCCCCCTGCTTTAGTTTGTGACAGGCTCAAGCTTTCTGAGCTTCCTTGGCGAGTGTTCAGAGAGAGCTCTTTTTCTCCCTGGTAGTTTTTTTCCAGGTTCTTAACTTTAGTACATATAAACTGTACTTAACATTAATACATACAGTGGTACCTCAGGTTACAGACGCTTCAGGTTACAGACTCCGCTAACCCAGAAATAGTACCTTGGGTTAAGATCTTTGCTTCGATGAGAACAGAAATCATGTGGCGGCAGCGGGAGGCCTCATTAGCTAAAGTGGTGCTTCAGGTTATGAACGCTTTCAGGTTAAGAACAGACCTCCAGAACAAATTAAGTTCTTAACCCGAGGTACCACTGTATAAGCTGTTGGTGTCTTTCTCCTGGTGTTATTTCACTGCTACCAGGAAACTAATACGTTGTTAGACTTGTCATCTTATGGTTGCTCCCTAGAATGAATACACATGGATGCTTCCATTTTCTGATTGGAATGAAGATCTATAAATAACATGATTACTCTATACTTCCAACTACCCAACACTTTAGTGTGGTGACTCAACCACTTAGATATGTGGTTGGGCAACTGGCACTTTTACAAATGCCACATAATGTTTGTCTGCACTTTCGAGAAATTGGTCCTTTAGAGTGGCAGCATCTGGACTTTGGAACTCCCTGCATATTGATATTAGGCAGATACTTTTACTGTATTGTTTCTGACATCTGCAACAAACAAACAAACAAACCACTATTTGTTCCAACAAGCCTATGCATTCATGTAGTTTCAACACATAGTCTTGATGTTACTTGATTTGAATTATTATATTTATTTGTATGATTAATGATAGTTTTAGACTGTTCATTGTAAACCACTTAGAGGTGTTTTGTATATCTGTCTTGTTAAATAAATAACAGGAAAGTGTGTGTGTGATTCCAAATCAAAAACATTACAATTCACTTCACTTGCACAACATGATGGCATGGAGCTGCTTGAAAGCGTTCTCCTTTCCAGATTGAGGCAGAAGAGAGAGGCTTACATCACAATGGGGGTCAACCATGAAACTTGCTTACAACAGCAACAAGCAAAAATACACAGGGTGGGCTTACACAAATCAGAGGGGTGGCTTACAGAAAGTACGGTATATAAAGGAACTGCACTAGGCTACACAGTTCCTAATTTTTTTGTAGGAAGTGACAACTACTAAGTAAAAAAACAACAACAAATAAAATAATATAACACATTTAACCCTAAAATAATACACATTATTAGATGCCTTTTTGGTACATCTTTTTATCCAAGAACTGCACTGCAAAATTTCCAGAAGTGTAAAATTCAAAGGATAATTGCATACACTATTAGTCTGAAGATGAGCATCAGATCAGTTTTTATCAGAACTGGCAGAGCATAAATTCCTCATTTCCCAGTTTTACTGCACTACTACTGTACAAATATGTGTGGTGGAACAGCAAATTGAATTCTCAGCAAATAATAGATCACACAGTTGCTTCATCTTGTCCTCGTGAAGAAAAAAGTCAAAGTAACCTTCTGTAACACACACCTTGTTACTGCTGAAGGTGATTTCAATTTGCCTGACCCTGGGATCCTTGATGATTAGGTGTAAAAGGTAATGTATAAAAATATGAGTGTGCATTAAGGAACTATACTAGGGTGGACTTGCTTAATTCCACTAGTGTTCCCTGAAATAGAAGCTAACGTCATGGCTGCTGAAGGTTAAGAACCAGATAATGGTTTATGGAAAATGAATATTCTTCCAACATATGATTTTATCCCACACTATATTTCCTAGCATTTTAGCCATCTATGTTTTAGAAAATATTAAATAATGGCGTTTCCATTACTTCCCTAGGGAGAAGTAACTTTAGAACTTCTTCTTTTTGACTGAAAGTAATTTTAGAATATTCACCCATGGCCAGTGGGATGCATCAATGAGGTAATGGATCTAAATACTTCTGCATTATATGTTAACTTCACTTGCGTTTGTTTTAGCATACTGTCCTGATGGAGATATTTTTAACATACCATACCATGACTATATCATAAACATCTGACATGTTTCGTTGCCCTTGGTTATTTCTGAAATAATTTCCATACAGATTATTATTTCTTAACATGGAAATAACTTCAGTTGGATATGCTAGCAACATTATTGATACTCACAACCCATAAGGGAACATGTAAGTCTCTAAGCTGATCACGGCTAGTCAAAATGGATTAGTTGGCACTCCTTCTAAGAAGTGTGTGTGCACAGACACACACACCACTTCCTGTGCAACTGGGGGAAGAAGCAATCCAAAAGCAACTTTATAGTGCTAAAATAAATCGTTGCTCTTATTGCCTTTTTTAAGTCAACATTGTAAACAGGGATCGAGAAGAGTTCTGCTCAAAGCAATGTCCTGGCTAGATTCCTGTGTTCTGATTGGGGCAGACGTATTTCCGTAACACCACCAGGCTTTGCTATGTCCATCTCATATGCTCCAGGGTCTCTGGCACAACAGCTGAGCAGTGTTGGCACAGCACAGGAGCGGTGCCTCTTTGTACATGGTTGGAATGAACTGTGGAATCCTTTCTAGTTTCCAAAACCCATTTTGCAGTTTAAGGGGAATGGAATTTTCCTAACTTCTCCCTAGTTGTATAATGTACTACCTGGGCTCCACCATAACCAGCAACCTTTCCACTGATGTTGAGCTGGACAAATGTATTGGTAAGGCAATGGCTCGCCTCTCCAAAAGGGTACAGGAGAATGTGAT
This sequence comes from Podarcis filfolensis, assembly GCF_964270895.1. NCBI lineage: Eukaryota > Metazoa > Chordata > Lepidosauria > Squamata > Lacertidae > Podarcis > Podarcis filfolensis. The sequence goes on along the minus strand of NC_139606.1, from coordinate 39,471,857 downwards.
GCTGATGAGCAATACTAAGATGAAGGTCTATCAGGCTTGCATGTTGTGCTTTATGGGAGTCATGGGCAACTTACAGCCACAGGAGCGACGTCTCAAATATGCGCTTTGTCAGGAAGATTTTGGGCATCACATGACAGGGCAGAATTCAAACAAAAAATCTCCCTAGCCAACATTCCTAGCGTGTTCACACTTCTGTCTCAATGACATCTATGCTGGTTTGATCATGTAGCGGTCTTGAAGATGGCAGAATCCCCAAGGACATGCTGTATTGGGACCTGGATTCAGACACTAGGCCTGTGGGCAGATGAACTTTACATAATGAAGATGTCTTCAAACGTGACACCAAAGCTGGCATCATTAACCCCGCCATATGGGAATCCTCTGTAGACAATCACAGTGCTTGGAGACAGACATTCAGGTTGTGTATCCACAACAGTGACCAGAGGAGGAATGACTGCTGGGAGGAGCACAGAGAGACAAAAATGCCATGGTGCACCTGTAGCAGCAAAACCAGACATCATCATCAGCCTCACCTGCAATAAAACATGTCTCTCCCATATCAGTCTCTACAGCTGCAGAAGGTACTGTATCTCTCCAACGATTGACTTTACCCCCAAAGGCGCATTCTTCCATTGTCTCTTAAGACATACGAAGGATAAACAATAATGTACTTATTTTAAAAATCTATCAATCTTTTTTGAGGGGGGAGGCATTTCAAAGCACATCAAACTTGCTGATCTACCTGCAAACTGGGGCTTGTACAGTCATACACACACACACACACACACACACACACACACAGCTTAACATCCCCTCCTTCCTTCTCTTTCTCCAAACTCTAAGCTGAATTAAGTCAAGGTTGGTTCACTCATCACTAATTATGAGCAGTAGCTCCTCAAGGAAAATCTCAAGGAACCTCAAGGAAAACAGAATTTTAATATTTTTTTGGAAGCCGCCCAGAGTAGCTGGGGAAGCCCAGCCAGATGGGCGGGGTATAAATATATTATTATTATTATTATTATTATTATTATTATTATTATTATTATTAGCCTGTATTTCATAGCTCTATAACATTCTAAAAACCTCCTGTGAGAAACAGACTAGCTTGTGGATTGCGCCCAGTCTAGAATGCTTAGTTTTCTGTTTTGAAATTGATGTTGGAGTGAAAAATCAAGTCATCTGGTCAAGATCTCCAACAGTTTGTTTTAAGCAAATCTGCTTTCTCTCATTAAACAGGCACAATTTCCTTCTGTTTTCATTTCCCCTTTAACCCTCCTTTCTTCCACCTCACAATACATAATGGGTGTTCTGGAGCCCTGTGTCTGTTGAGTCTATTCCTTCTCATTCTTTTTAATCTCACTTTGAGGATTTTTACACATTTTAATGAGCCTGAGGCTACAGTCAGGTATGCATCAGTGAAACGTACAAAGGAAAATGTGCTGGCCACCTAGACAGTTTTGAGTAAAATGGAAAAGCATATTTTCTGTAGCTGTCAGCAATTTCCAGCTAAAGTTCACTCTATCCGTAACGCCATAAAATCATTGCAGAGAAGTTCGACAACTTCTTTTTCTCTCAGTTATTTCATGGGTATATCGTTTGTGTATGCCCTGTCAAAGTGAACAGATAACCCACAAAGATAGCTGGTTTCATAGGAATTATTATCAGATACGGGTGATGCACATGATGTGTGATGTACATCATTGTTTTCTTTAAAAGCAAACATCCTGAACACACTTCATGAATTTACATAATTTCTTGAGTCCCTGCCAATGACAGACTTTATGCAGCAAGCAACCAGGGGTAAAACAAATCAGATAAGCAACCAAGTAACATTTGCTATAAGCCACGCTATAAGGAAGCTAGTCATAATGACTAATGGCACAATTTTCCTATTTGGGGGAATTGATCTAGGAATACTATTTTCTGTTCCCAGTTCTGCTTTGCCCATACCCAATTTCTTGACTTAACTTCATTTGTTATTTTCACCCTGGTTTCCTTTCCATGGACACACAAACTGGCTTACAAGATTTGAAGTTTTAAAACAGCAGTCCATCAACAGCATATCTTAAAAACAAACACCTCATGACAGCAGCAGCTCTCTATTCTGCACTTAAGTGACCGTTGGTTAATAGCTAAGGTCAGCCACCTTGTAGCAAATCCTTGGCCTTTGCCAAATGTTGATTTCCTGACAAAAAAACTGATACTAGGTTGAGGGAATTGACTATCATTAGATTGAAGCCAGGTGTTTTAGTTGAAATTTAGCATTGGGGCTGCTTTCTCAGCTTTGAAATCTCACCTTTGTACTCTCTAGTTTGCAGTGACCATTGGTTCTACAAAGAGAGAGGGTGGGAAATATCAGACAAAGGCCTATCAGACAAAGGGCACCTACTGAAAGAGGGCACCATTGATGCAGCACATTCATATGCATGTTTACTTTGAAGTTGAGGGCAGCTGAGGTCAGACAAGTCCCCTCCTGTTGAACTTCCAGCACCTACTAATGAGTTTTTTAAATAATAACCAAAACAAAAGTTCCAGTAGGCATTTTAATTGAAGTCTTATTTTATCCTTTTAACCAATTTTTACCTTTTCTGTAATGTATTTCTTGTACACCTTTTAGAAACAATTGTAGCTAACCCGTGTATAAATTGTTATGGAAAAAAATAAGTAAATTCCCATTGAGTTCAGTGGAACTTCTACCAGAGAAAGCATGCTTCAGAGTGCACTTTAATCCCAGATGATGAAGACAACAGCAACAACAACAACAACAACAACTAGCAGCAGGTCCTGAAGGAGTTAGCAGAAGAACAGCTCCCTCTTTTTATTCACTTTCTCTCCATGCATATCAAATGTATATATCTATTCCATATTGTATCCTGCACTTCCTTCAAAAAGCTTAAAGTGATATTTTAGCCTGTCACAGACTTGAGAGATAGTGGTTTGTCCAAGGCTATCCATTAAGCCACGTATTTGAGAAATGATTTAAAGCTAGGTTTCCCGCATCCAAACTTAACTCTAGTCACTAACCAAGTTACTATAGCATTCAATATATATTGCTATACATTAGATACAGTTGCTACCATGAAAAATCGTGGAAGGTAAGCATCAATGATAAAAAAGGAAACTTTAAGGAAAACCAAGAACACCAGGGGAAAAACACATGTTCGCACCTAAGAGATGCTCCAGTTTAATACTCAAGTTTCTCCTGGACCACAATTCCCTTTTCAGGGGAAAGTTTCATATGTGGAAAGTGATTTTTACTTCATCCCCCCCAACACTTACAGCGATTAGGGGTGGGGCCGTTGCTACCCAAAAACACAAACAGCATAATTTTAATTTAAAATCAAGTTACTATCTCCTGCCAGAAAAAAAAATACACACAATTCATCCCTTGTCTATTGCACGATGGGTGGTAGAGAATCATGGGAGATGTGGTTGACTAATGAAAAGTTCCATTGGGAAACAATGGGGCTAACTTCCTGGCAAATTACAACGATCCATTGTGGTTCCACCAGCTCTGTGCCAGGAAGGATTTGCTTAATCAAAAGCAGCATTTGCGCCTTTGGAAATCCTTGTTTTTGATTAATAAGCATTTTCTGGCTCAGTATTTCTGTCAAAAATATGTGGACTTTTCCTATTTCATTTCTTTTTCTACACTGATCATTCTTTTCTATCTCCTTATACCAACATACACTTAGGATGTAGAGTGCTCATAATAAATAGAGGAAAAGATTAATTATTTGTTCAAATACAAAAGAACAACTGACACAGAAAGCAAGCATCATTTGGGAAGCTGTCCTGTGTACAGGTTAAGCTATTTGAAGTATATTAGGTACTTTACTGGGGTTCAAGTAGCCATTCGGGTTCTTAGGAATTACATTTCATTTGATCCACCTGCATGTAAGGTTGTTTGTATGATATCCTCCTCATAAATTTTGCAACCTTTATCAAATTCCTTTGTTAGCCCTCAGATTTTCCACAGATATTTTGCTTATGAAGTAACCCTAAAATTTCCTTCAAATATCCCTCAGGTAGTCATATTTGATTCACAGAAGCTACCTTACTATTACAAAACTTGGAATTGCTGATTGCATTAAATTTAACTTCTTTATTTTTTTTTTTTTTTTAGAAAATGGAAGAACATTCCATTTTAAAATGTTTTCAGCCACTTAGAACATTTTGCTCCGCACACTTCTGTCTTTGGTTCACTTGTCCATCTCCAGCCTGTTATAACTAATAAAGGTGGGTGAGCTTCTACCCCCCCCATCCTTAAATTTACTTTATAGATTGCACCAATTTTTTTGCAATCAAGTCAAGGTTAAGCACTTTAAGCCCCTTTTATTTCCATGCAGGAGCTGGACATTTCTAAGCCTTCTTTCAAGGCGATCAGTGGGATTTAAAAGTACTCAGTTTTGGCAGCTGCACTGTGTCCTTTGTAACATCTGGAATATATGTGTTCTGTTGATTGGTTGATCCTATGAAATGCCCTAAACTGAAGGGTCAAGGTAATGTGATTGAATATGATCCTGCTCTCCTTATAGCCATATACAAATGAGATTTCTCAGAGCCTGAAAACGTATAGTGATACAAATTGTTAAGATGAGTTTCCTGTACTTCATTTCTAAAATGTTCAAAGGTGAACTTTGGGGCAGAGGTATGTTTAAATATAGACTTTGATATACTTCATTAAGAGGGAAGCCACTGCATATCCTCAAATCAGTAGTCTTTACACAAAGACTGCAAAATATAGATCCTTCCTTATATCCTTAAACACTTGAATACCTTGATTTCTTATAGTACAACTTTGGACCCATCAAACTAAGCAAAGCCCATCAGCCATTTAGCCCTAAACGGCAGGTTACCGAAAGCTTCAAAGGCTTCTAATTTTTGCTGTCTCCTTCAGTTAGCAAACCACAAAACATGGCTAATTCTTTATTTTATTTATTTCATAGCATTTATCCACTGCTCAATTTTTTAAAAAATAAATAAAAACACACCCTTAAAGCAGTTCACAAAAAACTGAACCAATTAAGTAACCAATAAGAAGAATCAACATCAATAATTTAAAACTATTTTAAAAAATAAAATAAAAACAGATGTGTCTCAAGTGACGCTGGCCTCATTTCTGGATATGAACTTTAAACTGCAATACTTGGGGAAAATACTGGACCTTTTGACAGCAACTTTGAACTACTAAATGGTTGAAGTAAAAATAATATGGAAGCAACCAAATGACTCTCCAGCCTTTGCCGTACAAAAATAAATAGGAAAGAATCTGAGGTGGTGAATGAAAAAGGATCAGGGTCCTGTTGCACTGCATTTTGCAATAATTTAAATGTGCATGTCTCATTCACAACTAATGGGAGGCATGTGTATTTTTTCCTGTGGTATCTGTACAGAAACACACAAACTTTGATCCTACAATAATTTTCCAAGCCATTTTTAAACTTACACAGAAATGAGGACACCACACAGAAAAATAGACACAGAATCCCCAGATTCTCTCCCCCGCCTTTTTTGTTTTTTTACTTCTGCTGTATTTTGTTAAGTTGACATCCAATAAAATGCAATAAAAGGGCCTAATAGGCTGCAGATTTTCAAAGATCTAAGTTTTGGGTGTTTTAAAGAAAGGAGAAAAAAACACAAGCACACATGTGGGCGAGTCGGGGGGGACCCTCAGTTCATTTATGAAGGCAATATGTACAGTGCAGAAAAACAGCTTGCCAATAGTAAATAACTTTATTACCTTAAAATTCCTCTTAGGGTGTGTCAGACAAATCAAAAGAAGAAGAAAACAGTGGAGAAGATAGAGCTGGCTGAGAATGAGATATTTCAGGCTTCAAAGAACAGGATGTTCTTATTTACAAGGGAAAGCCCTATAAAGCAGCAGAAGACAGTTTTCGCTCATAGTATCTTCAGAAAACAAATATTTAAGGATATGTATACTAGATAGAAGACTAAAAAAGAAGACCGAGAGACATTCATGTGCATTTTAAATGCTCCAGTGCATAATTCCACTGAAGAAATAAACAAGCCAGGATTTTTGGAATCAGCACTGAAAGAGGGTTTCATTAGCTTAGTCCAAGGGATTCTGTGTGTGCACAGAGAGCTCAGATGGAAAGACCAGAGAGAGAGAGAGAGAGAGTGAAGAAAAAACCAATTGTATGAATAAGCACACAGCATTCAAATGAATGGGGCGCACAGATAACCAGATCAGGTTTATGTGTGCAATTTTTTCCATGACCCTACTCTGTGTAACTCCTGAATGCATACTGTGTTTGACAGATATCACAAAGCAGCATAAGACAACTAAACAGCTTCAATGGCAAGCACAATATGAACAATATGAGTCTCTCCTTCTAGCTTGAAGTTTAGAAAGGCAAGTTATACTAGGCTGTTACATCATGATTGGGGATGTCTGAAGTTAGGAATGTCCATTCCAACTTTTATTCATTGTAACCTGAGATGATTCCATTCTACTGCAGTTCAGTTTGCGTGGACAGGAGGAGTCCCCCCAACCCCAGGCGACCCCCAAGAGGAATAATGACTCAAGACAATGTGCTATGGGATTAAAATTGGCCACACCTTTATTGAGTTTCAGATGTAGGGAGCCCTTGGCTCAGGCACTGGGTGTTTATCCTTCCCAGTCCCCATCTGGGGATCTGGGAGACATCAGGATTATCCAGAATGTGTGGGGATTGGGCTGGCTCTGGAGAACATTTGTTCAAGCAGAGAGCCCCCCCCCCCCCGTTTTGCCACCGTCGCATGGAAGAGCAATGACAACCTCTCAGCGTATGGCCAATGCCTCCCCTCAAGACCCTTTTAACGGGGAACCCTGGGATCACCGCCGCAAGGGGGGCATGGGTCACCACTTCACACACACACCCCATTTAGGAAGATAGACTAAAGGATTCTGCCCAAGGCCTGAAACCACCAAAGTTGTGACGTTTTGCTATGGGAAAGGCAAAACCCGCCAATGCAGGAAAATTCCTTTCCGGCCCTCCAACAGCGACCATGACGTAGCAGTGCCCGTGTACCTGTGGAGAAGAGGTAAACCTGCAAAATAAGACTTAACTGAGGGAGGGCAGGGTGGGAGAAGCTCTGGAACCAACTGATGCTTCGCAGGTAAGGTTCACCTTCTGTTGTGTGGGCAGGCCAGTCCCTCCCCTTACCTGGCCAATCCCCTGGCAATGCCTCCCCAGGCGATTGGCTGAGGTAGGCGGAGACCTCCAGCCTGGGGAGGGCGAAGCCAGCCCGTACTACCGGGAGCCGCACTGGGATCCAGGGGGGCTGCACGCGACCACACAAAATGCGCCCCCTATTTGATGTGGGGAGAGGTCATTCTGCACCATAAAATGCTATTCATCTCATTGCCTACTATGGTGTTATTGTCCACTCTACATGGTTAACCACTTTTACTAAGAAATCTCTGTGTAGTTTATTAAGCTACATAAAAGGATCTACTTAATCTAGCCAGATCATTTGTTCCATTTATCCCACATCTATTTACTCAGACTGTCACCAGCTCTCCACAGCCTCAGCTTTGCCCACTGAAAACCTGCAAGTAGAGATGCCAAGAACTGAATGTGAGGCATTACACATGCGAAGTACTGAACTATCACCCCTCCCGAACATCTGGCTGCAAGACACAAGATGTGGTCTAACAGAATCGAGACAAGATCTTTGGCAAAACCCAGCAAACTATTTAGTGGCATTTACTAAAGCTTCTGCTTTCCATTGTCTGTGTGCTTCATAAGTGATAAAAAAGCTGCCTTGGCTTTTTATTAGCTTGACCTGACAGGATAAACTGTTACGAAAGGAACAATAGCAGGAGTGCTTTTGAAAAAGAAAGTGGGACGTGTAGAGTTGCAAGACCAATGTCAACAATCAAGTATTGTGGGCACCTGCCCAGGCCACCACTGCTAAGTGGCAGGGAAGAATTGTGTTCCCCCTGGCAGCAGGAGTGGAGATGGTTGGGGAAAACATTAGTGGTAGGCAATACTGACAGTCCCGTTATTTCAGTACCTGGCTGAGGCAAAGTTGGCTCAGGCTCCATGTCTCCATAAAATGATACCTTGGCAATCCATGTACATGTGTTTTTGTGTGTGTTTGTGTGTATGATACTTTTAATAATAATAATAATAATAGAAATACAGGTGCATGGGAGGTTTAAGTTTAATGGAGAAGGTAGAGGCAGAGCAATCCAAACCCCTATCTGCTGTGCTTCGTGGGGTTTGGATGAGCAAGAAGTGGCCCAATAATAAATGCTGGAAATGTAAGGAAACTGAAGGTACTTTCTACCACCTTTGGTGGACGTGCCCAAGGATCAAGGCCTTCTGGGAAATGATCTACAATGAAATTAAGAAGGTACTTAAGTGTACTTTTCATAAGAAACCAGAGGCCTTCCTCCTGGGCATGGTGGGCCAATTGGTGTCAAGGAAAGATAGGACGTTTTTTATGTATGCTACAACAGCAGCAAGAGTTCTTTTAGCAAAGTATTGGAAGACACAAGAACTACCCACGCTGGAAGAGAGGCAGACGAAGGTGATTGACTATATGGGACTGGCTGAGATGACTGGCAGAATCCGTGACCAAGGGAAAGAGACGGTGGAAGAAGATTGGAAGAAATTTAAAGTTTATCTTAAGAACTGTTGTAAAATTAATGAGTGCTAAAATGTCATGGGTAACGTAAAACAGAATTGCAGCGATAAATGATTGGGTAAGAGAAAAAGGATTAAAGAAATTGAATCATAAGTAATTGAAATTAGGGATTGCTGAAAAAGTTTAAAACAGGGATGCAGAAAAGGGAGGTATGGGGAAGTCGTTGAAATAAGGTTTAAGAAAAAAAGGTTATGAAATTATACGTGTTTACATGTTTGTTTGTTAATGTGTTATGTCGTGAATTGTTAGTTTTTGTGTGTTAATATATGTTGTAAAACCAATAAAAATGGATGAGCAAGAAGTGTGCCACCACTTAATGCTGCCCAGGTCCACCACCCTCAGTCAGGGAGCTCTGCCCCTGTGTTCTTCAGTACACCTGCATGAATGGTGGCAAATACCGTATTTTTCGCCCTATAGGACGCACCGGCCCAAAGGACGCACCTAGATTTTTGGGGGGGAAATAAAAGAAAAAAAAATTATTCCCCCCCCCCAGGTGCTGCGTGCACCTTCGCCATCGCTCTCGGACCCGTTCTGGGGGCTGGGGTCGGGGGAAGCCCGAGCTTCCCCCGACCCCAGCCCCCAGAACGGGAGCCAGAGTGGCTCCCGGAGCTTGCGGGGCTGGGGTGGGGGAAGCCCGAGCTTCCCCCGACCCCAGCTCCCAGAACGGGTCCGAGAGCGATGGCGAAGGTGCACGCAGCTTCGCCATTGCTCCCGGAGCTTGCGGGGCTGGGGGTGGGGGAAGCCCGAGCTTCCCCCGACCCCAGCCCACAGAACGGGTCCGAGAGTGCTGGCAAAGGTGAGCGCACCTTCGCCATCGCTCCCGGAGTTTGTGGGGCTGGGGTGGGGGAAACCCGAGCTTCCCCTGCCCCCCAGCCCCCAGAACGGGTTGGAGAGCGATGGCGAAGGTGCGCGCACGTTCGCCATCGCTCCCAGAGCTTGCGGGAGTGGGGGAAGCCTGAGCTTCCCCCGACCCCAGCCCCCAGAGCGGGTCGGAGAGCGCTGGCGAAGGTGAGCGCATCTTCGCCATCGCTCTTGGAGCTTGCGAGGGTGCGGGCGGGGGAAGCCCGAGCTTCGCCCACCCCCAGAACGGGTCGGAGAGCGATGGCGAAGGTGTGTGCAGCTTTGGCATCACTCTGGGAGCTTGTCGGGCTGGGGGGATAGCTTCCTGAAGCCTGGAGAGCAAGAGGGGTCGGTGCGCACCGACCCCTCTCGCTCTCCAGGCTTCAGCGAAAGCCTGCATTTGCCCCATAGGACGCACACACATTTCCCCTTCATTTTTGGAGGGGAAAAAGTGCGTCCTATAGGGCAAAAAATACGGTAGATGCTCATGCTGTCTGTATCCATACCAGAAGTAGCCAGAAGAAGTCTGGCACAGGCTATGCTATATTCAGAAGAGATCCCACCATGCTAGCTTCCCACCAGGTGGATTATTGTTGCTACAAGGAGTAGGGGTTGGCATGGTGCAAACATACTGGCAGATGAACCCGATTGGCTCTACTCATGTATTTTCACCACACTGACTTCCCTGCCACCTCTTCCCTCCACCTCTCCCTCTTGATAAGCAAAAGAGACCCACCTACCATGAAGCTAGCACAGCAGTCCACCCCAACCAATGAGCCACTTCTGACTGCATCCTGAGCTAGCCTTGCTACGGTCAGATGATGGCAGCAGGTCTGGTCCAGATCTGCAGCAGCCTGGGAGCTAGTGTAGCAAGCAGATATTTTCCCGTACTGCCCCCCTTCCACCCAGGCTGGCATGATTGGTGGCACTTTGAGAAGAGTTTGCTGGAGGAGGTTGGGTCATTGGCCTAATCCAGCAGGCTCTTTTATGCTTTTATGATGGGTCTGTAGATGTGGTGGCTATGCTGCACCATCAAGCCCTACTGTTGACAGTCAGGGGGGAGGTTGGATTGCATTGGAAGCCTTGCAAATTGAAGGGTAACAGTCTTGGGGGGAAACTAAGGTTACTTAAACATTTGCCTGTGTAACAGAAGGCCTACACCATGTTTATTTCATCGCTATCCTTTATTTTGAGCATGTCTGTGTTTTGTCTCTACAGCTAATTCTGCAAGACCCATCATTCATTATAAAGCTCAGTGAAAATTCTTTCATACCTCAGTTCTGCCAATGAGCAACTGCTAATACATGATTGTCAAATAAATTGTCTCAGATGAGGCCTCCTAAGAACCAAACTTCAAAGTTAAATGATGCAATATGAAGGGCTACAATGCCATGACACATTCAGAGATGATAGAAATCTGGTACAAATTTTGAAAATGAAATCTACAAGGATTTCCTCCCTAAATATTTTGAGTTTGGGCATCAACATTTAATGTTCATGTTCTACTTCTGTTGTTTTTTGGTTGGCCAAATCTGTCTAACCTAATGCCAGATGGCAGAGGAAGGCCTAATCTGCATTCCAAAAATGGCTACATTTATTTCTTTACACTTTGTTTGGACCCTTACAAGCCTCATTGTCAACCTGGTTTTGATGAAAGCTTGTCGGCATACTAATAGTGATTAAAGTCTTCTTTTGCTTGTGTTCAAGTAGTCAACAATGACACAGAATAGAGAAGTTCTGGCAGACTCAGGATAACCCTGAGACACACACAAGAGCTAAAAGTATATATGCAAGGGCAGAAATTCCAAACCAACATCACAAGATCTCAGTAGCATGGAACAGTGAGAGAATTTGCAGGAAAGAACTGATCTGGGTGGGAGAAGGAATAGCATGGAGTGGGCAGAACAGCAGGGATAAAGTAACGTCCCGTGTAATCCTGCAGATGTCTGCTTCTACATGAGTTCAAGGTGGCTTACTTCTCAAGGGTGAGTGGGTATAGGATTTCAGCCAAAGACTTATGAATAAAGGAGGTGTGAGGATCCATTGCCCCTCCAGATGTTACTGAATTACAACTGCCATCATTCCTTGCCATTGGCCATGCTTGCTGGGACTGAGAGAAGTCCTAATTTAGCAACATCTGGTACCCTACCCCTGACACAAAGCGTAGAAAGTACCATCTCATTGTTCAGATAGATCACTCCTAGTTCACGGTAAAAAGCTGTTTTCTTGTGTCCCCTCAGAGGGACCGACAAGCTGCTCATAGGCATCAATTGATTGTCACTCCAAAATAGAAAGAAAGACCAAATGGAGCACAAAAGCAGAACACCCTTAAATGTGTCCAATGAAGGCTGAGCATGCCCAGTGGGCGCAGAATACTGGCTTACCTTGTGATGGAGGAAGAATATTAGGGAGCATGGGGTGGGATGACCGAAGCTATAAACCGAGCCACCCCACATGGCACCATATTGTTGCTGCACCTAGGGATGGGCAACTGTGTCAATCTTGGTTACTTTCAGTATATCATTTTTACAGTCTAAAGTTGAGTGCTCCACATTTCTGGGTCTGTTTGCAAACTTAAAGGGAAAAATCGACCTGGAAGTTTGTCAGCCTTTTAGTGTGAATTTTTCCTAATCAACACGTTTTTTTGTATTCGTTTTTGTCTAATATGCACATTTTGGCAAGCAATGTGCATTTATATATTATTTTCACTAATGCAGGCATTTTTATGCACACTACCCTAGTACATGCATTTTTTTTCACCCATTACTTGGTTGGAGAAATGCATTGCAAAATTCAGGGAAAAGGACAGATCAAAAGATAAGTGTGCTATGGTTCACATACTGTTTTGGGAAGGATGGATCAAGTAGATTAGCCTTTAAATGTGAATTGAACAGAATATCTCGCCCCTCCTTAGCAGGGCGCCGCTTGTGTTATCATAATACTCAGACTGAGTTAGACTGAGTTCTTTATGTGACAGAGCTACAGATTGAAACAGTTCTTCTCATTCCTGTTCAGCAAAGAAAAAGAAGTAGCATGAAGAAAGCAAAAATGAATGCAACTGGGGGAAAGGATCTAGTTCAAAAACTGTTGATTTGTACCAAGTAGAAAATGGATGAATTGAGATCGTTATCAGTAGATCTGCAACAAAGACTTGGGAGGAAAATATTCCAAGCACATTTCTGAAGTTCATATGTTTAGACTATGTGAACTCATCTTGAACTTTGTTGGGATTTATGCATTACTATTCAGAGAAAACCCCAAACATAATGGAACACAACATCCAGCCTTCATTTATTATCACTGAATCTACATTAGTGTGATAGAAAAAAACATTAAAAGATTCTTTGTCACATATGGAAATGACGGATGCTGATAATTTTAAAATTAAAACAATCTCTTAAGCTACTCAGCCATAGAAGATAAAATGTTGGCTAAGGGTAAGTTGAAAAGTTTATAAATATTGGGCCTTGTACCCTACAGGGAATTTTTTTCTTAACAAATTTGAACATGAAATGCTTTGATCTCAATGAAAGGATGTGATGTAAGCAGTTCTAAAAGGCACATTCAACTTGATATTCTAACAAACCCAAGTGTATAAAATGTTTCTTATTTCCTGCTTCTTTGCACATAGAGAAGGCAATTATTAACAAAACATTGCTTAACTTAAAATTGTAAGCCTTAGCCAGACAACAATATCATGTAGACAAAACAGATCAAGTGGAGAACAGAATCACTGCAGTTGATTCTGTCCCAATCTCCAGACATTCAGGACACAGACTATATATACACAACTACATGTGCAGAGGCTATGGATGAATGATTGGGGGGCCACACTATTTGAAGACAACTTGCACATACACATAGGCTCTAGTTGCACCTGCACCTTGACTGCATGGTTGTCGACAGTGGATGTGATCTTCTTTCCCCGCCCTATGCGTTCATTGAATATATGAAAAGGGCTATAAAATTCTAATCCCCTTTCCAGAAATTTGGCCCACAGGATTTTTTTCTATGGGAAGGGTAATCATGCAAACAGCCATTGATGTGAGTCACTCAATATCTGCAATCCCTTCCCTTAAGTGTTGGAAACTATGAGAATTGCTCCTGTGTTATACAATGGAACCTCGGGTTGCGAATGTGATCCATGCGGGAGGCATGTTCGCAACCCGCAGCGTTCGCAACCCACAGCGCTGCATCTGTGCACGCACGGGTCGCAATTCTGCGCTTCTGCACATGCGCAAAGCGTGATTTAGCATTTGTGCACATGTGAGAGCGCCAAAACCCGGAAGTAACCCGTTCCGGTACTTCCGGGTTTGGCGCGGTGCACAACCCAAAAACTCGTAACCTGAAGCATCTGTAACCCAAGGTACCGCTGTAATGACACCATGGTTGTGGCTGCATGAGGGCACAGAGGGCTATCCCAACAGCCTGGATGTCTGAATCCACATTATGGCAGGATATTTCAGTCCTCTGTTCCAGTCTTCATAACCTAGACAGACTGCTCCATAGCAAAATGCTACTATCAAATTAAATCAAATCATCCACGTTATGAAATCTTGACGCATGCACTATGCAAGCTACAATGGTTAAATGCTTACATATAGATTTATGTGGGTGTTCAAGCTTAGAACTAATGCATATGTGTTATGAGGTAAGGAGTCAAACTGTATATATGAATGAAACTGGGCACAAATGGGAACTATTGAACTGTATCATGTTAGAGTATGCTTTGGGGTTGTAGGCTGTGACTGCCATAATGTGGATTCAGACATTCACGTTCATAGTTTACAACTCTTTTGATAAAGGGACTGTAGACCACTTTCACATCCATTAACAAATTTCAGAAGAAATGCAGGTGTGCATGTGGTCCTTTATTCAGCTACAGACTCACATGCACAATAGTCTGTTTTCATCTTTCAGGTACCATTGTTTGCTATCCATATGCTATTATTTCTTTAAGTACTGCACCCAATTTCAAACTTTGAATTAGTCCTTTTGCCCATATGTATTCAGTTACCTTTTGTCATAATGAATTAATAGAAAATAAAGTTCTGTACATTCTTGCAAAAATACATTACAACAGGGTACAAAGAGTTCCCATACGCTGTGTACTTTGACACTCCAGAATGCAACATCTAAATTGGGTTGAAATAAAAAGCATGAAAATGATCTCCAAACAATCTGGTGCTCCTGTTAATATTTCAAACACTCACTACACAATATGTTATATCCAAGATGGCAATCTGTAAATAACTAGGTATTTAAAATGAAAAGACTGCAAAGATAAAATACAAAGTATGTAACTAAATATATTCCAATTTATTCAGACAATTGTAAATGAAAGCCAATTTTACCTATACTGATTACTTCCCGTATTCATTTCATGTCCTATTTAACTCTGGAATATTTATTTGGTGAAGCTTTTCCTTAATAAAATAAAGATTCCTGCTAAATCAGCCATTGTTTGGACCTTATGGAACTGGAGACGATACCAAAATGTTCCAGTAGGGAGGTAGGACAATTTGTGTCCTGTAACCCACTTCATTAAGATTAGTTAATTTCACTTCTCTTCCAAATCCAAATGTGGGGGGAATCAGATACAGAGGGTCAGCAAACACTTTATTTATGCTTTAATAAACATGTATTGTGTGCCGAGGCCCCGTGACCCGCAGTTCCCTGGTGAATAAAGCAACACACAGAGAAGTGGATTTTGGTTTATGGGTTTGAATAGGCCACAACTTTACTGGTTACAGATGTGAGCTGTTTGGCTTAGGAATTGGGTGAAGCCAGGCTATATCTTGACTCCTGCCTGTCTGCAGGAAGTCCAACTAAGGGTAAACCACTTAGTCCAACTAAGGGTAAACCATTTGACTTACATCAAATAGGTGCACTCCGAGGGGTCCCTGTTGGGTAGTGGTCTGGCCCTAGCCCATATCCAGGCATTGGACAGAATCCACACACCTCAGATCCCTTTAACAGGATACTCTTAATGAGGAGATCCGGCAAAGGGCACGAGAGGATGGTCTCCCGGCTGTGCCATGTCCGTCCTCACCAGCACCGACTGGGCAGTGAGGGCTGCCCCTGGGCAGGGCCCCACCCAGCACCAATGACATGGCCGAACAGCAATGAGGAGGACATCAATCTCCGCCCCAGCCAGATCATTGCAGGGCCCAATGCCCAGCCGCAACACTGCCCACTCAGTAAGGTAAGCAGACTTATGAAATCTATTTCACAGCTCAGTAAACACAAATAAACATTAACAAGAAGTCTTAGTTGATTATACTATCTAGATCTGTTACCACAGAATACCTGCTATTATCTATGGTGCTCTGTATGTGGTAATCCCTCTGGGCATGAATCCAATAATCTGTTTAAAGGACCTCCAGACACGGAGGTCACCAACTTTTGGGGTCCATGGGTGTGGCATAAGGAAAGGGTTAACTAATTGTAAAATGACTAACCAATAGGAACCCATGGGGAGGAGTTAGAGTTAGAGTAAGGGGGGTTGAGAAGTTAGTGTGGAGATAGAGAAGAGACAGGGAGGATAAATCTGTGGGTTGGGCTAGTCTGATGTGGGAGAGTGAGAGAATCTGTTAAGAGGAGTCAGTCAAACAGTTGAGATAATCATTCAGAAGGTATTAGGAAGGTATAGGCTGGTATAGAAACTAAGATTAAGAAACTGACAAGAAAAATTATCTGAAACCATAAACTTGTTAATGCTTATAAAATAAACTTGCTTATTTGATTTACTGTTAACAACTGTCTGGACTCTGTGTGTACCCGAGAGAAACAGGTTGGTGGCAGCGGGGAAGCGAGCACAGTGGTGGCACAGGGATCAATAGACCATTAAACGTCCCGGGACCCTGTGTGATCGCCACAATGGGTTGATCTGGAAACCAGAAAAACCGTTGAGGTCACCAGACATACACCAAAGTGTCTGGGGAAACCCAGCCAGAGGGGCGGGGTATAAGTAATAAAATATTATTATTATTATTATTATTATTATTATTATTATTATTATTATTTGCACAACCTATTTTATTTACTACAATGCAATGCTCTTTTCACACCTGATTTCTGTGGGGGGAGTGGGGACAGGAGAAGAGCAACGGGGTCCCTGTGGGTGCCACAAAAGTCTACAGTATTGGTGACCCAGTAAGTAAGTCATAACATGGATTTATTCACTTACATTTTCTTTCTAGTGGCTACCTCTCCCATACAAGTGACTTGCAACATCTGTAGCCTGAGTGGCTCTCCCTCAAATCAGAACCAAAGTGACATTGGTGTTCACACAATAGTTAAAAAGCTGCAACATACTGCAACATTCCTTGAAATAGTGTACGTTGCATTTATAGCAGTGTTGCAATATTTAGGAATTTGCACTTAAGGCGATTTCTAATTGTTTTCCATCCCTTAAAAATTCTTCACAGTATTCTGGGGTGCCCACACACTTCTTGTTTGGTACACAAATATTCTTTCAGGAGGGTGAGTTGGCAACATTGCTTGCTCATTTGCACAAAAGTCAGCAGCCATCTCGTAACTGAAAGTTATTCTCTCAAGTAAGAATGGAGGAGAAATTTGATTCAGTTCACATTTAAAGCTGAATCTGTTACATTTGCACTTTCCAGAACAATATGAGAGCCAAAACACATTTATCTGAATTTTGTGTTGCACTTTGCAGTTCTCCAACCAATCTTTACAAAAAATCATATAATGGGGAAAAGTGTATATTGAACTAAATGTATATGTGAAAATAACATACAAAAATGCATCATAATAAGAGAAAATGCTTGCAAAAATATGTACGCTAGTCCAAACAACACACAAAATGTGTTTATTTTTGTTATTTAGCAGAAATTTACACTTCATGCTGAATAATTTTCATTACGATTTTTAAAAAACAAAATTCACAAATTGTGGCAGTAATGTGGAGAACTGGATTTCGAATTGGAAAAATGAGAGAATCAAAACAGACAGATCCTTCCATCTCATTTCTTGAGTTTATCATTCTTTTCTGCAACTACTCATAAACAAGTAACCCGAGTTCACAATGGTCCATTCGCTTGAACTTTAAATGGCAAAGGATAACAGAGGAATTTGAGAGCAAATTCCCTAATAGCAATAGTAATCAAGCTCGTATACAATTTGTAGTAACTCTGCTTACACAGTTTTAACTTCAATTTTAGACCGTTTGCTCAAAAGTGTGTACCGTGTTGTTGTTTTTTAATATAGTTGACTAAAGCCCTCTCCAGGCATTGTCCCATGAACAAGGCTCAAACAGCAGGAGCACATCACTGACCACTCTTGCTGTTCATGTGTTGTGCATGGATATATGGTTGGGGAAGCATATGCACATAGACTACCGCGTGATTTGAAACCCTGTGCAGTTGGGATTACAGATCTTATGCAAGCCTATGTATATAATCTACACTTTGTAGGCTTCTGCTATTTGGACATCCACATGCAAAATATGGATGTCGGAGGATTGGGGTTCCGAACTATCACAAAGAGAATGTTGAAGGATTCCATTGCTATTGTGATAATCTGACAACCGTGGCTCTCACCTCTTCTACTAACTAGACCCAAATTAGTATTCTTAAGTTTCAGTTTTCCACTTGTGAAATGAGAAGAATAAAGTACCGTATTTTTCGCTCT
Organism: Podarcis filfolensis; assembly: GCF_964270895.1. Lineage (NCBI taxonomy): Eukaryota > Metazoa > Chordata > Lepidosauria > Squamata > Lacertidae > Podarcis > Podarcis filfolensis. The sequence goes on along the minus strand of NC_139606.1, from coordinate 39,453,704 downwards.
ATAAGACGCACCAGACCACAAGACGCACCTAGTTTTTGGAGGAGGAAAACAAGAAAAAAAATATTCTGAATCTCAGAAGCCAGAACAGCAAGAGGGATCGCTGCGCAGTGAAAGCAGCAATCCCTCTTGCTGTTCTGGCTTCTGTGATAGCTGTGCAGCCTGCATTCGCTCCATAAGACGCACACACATTTCCCCTTACTTTTTAGGAGGGAAAAAGTGAGTCTTATAGAGCAAAAAATACGGTACTACTTTACATGGTTGTTTTGCAGGTGTGAAGATCTGAGGAATTTGTCTCAAGTTTTTTTAAAGTTTTTAAAAAGTTTTTTACCATAGCATTAGGAGCAATCTTGTCAGCTGTGACACAGCTCAGTGAAGTCATTGGAAGTTAAATCCATGTCCACATGAAGCAGAAGGGAAATTAACTCAGTTCTTGGCTTGGAGCAAAATCTTACTGATCCTCGATAAAATACCTACTACTGTTCTGTCTCCTGAGACCATGCCAGAAGCAACAGATGGACTATTGTAATGATGTCATTCCTCAAAAGTCTTTGAAACCATATTTATCATTCTGGGCATGGTACAAGTAGCCAACTAATGTGACTACACTGCTTCTCATTCTCTCTCATGGCTTTCAATTTAATACTGACACCAAAAGAAAATATGGCACACTGGTCGCAATGACATCTGAACTTAAGTCAGGGGTAGTCATTGTGGTACCAGCTCCCATCAGCCTCAGGCAACATGACCAGTGGTCAACACAACAACATCCAGAAGGTACCACTTTACCCTTGACTTAGCTGAACTCACATTTTGGAAATGTTTGGATCCAAGAGTTTTCACTGGCCAGATCTCAAGATCTCTGCTTCCAAACAAAGCCTAAATTTGTATACATTTCTCTCGCAAGAGACTTTGTGAGGTTTAGAGTACTTCAAATGCATTCACTTATGTTCATCCTCACTTTCTAAACATTATTAAACATCATGCTATAATTTATCCTCCAAAGCCATCCCTTGAAAAATCCCACTCACTGGAAAGCATTGACATGTGTAGGAAAAGATAACACATAGCCATTTTTATTTGAATTCCTGTCCGATTAGCAAATAGTTTATCGTTTTGTGTTTTCATTCTCGGATGATTTTGCTGCCTTTCTGTCTTTGATTATCTCATTGTATGAAGTAACTGCTTTGCCTTTTCTCAGGAGAGAAAAATGCAATTTTGTCTCCATTTATAATGTCACGCTCATACCATAGTTGTTGTTTGACGTTATCTGCTTATTCTGACTCAAACCCTAGGAAAACCCTGAATCATATTTTTTTTTAACGCAGAGGTTGTTGGATGAAGGCTTCTGAATGATGTAGTTCAGAGAAAGGGGAAAGCCCTGCCCATTCTTCTATTCTGCCGCCTACATGGAGAATCCCAACAGTGCTTGAATTATTATAAGCTATGCAAGCAGGCATCTCAAAAGACTGCTTATTTCTCCCAGACTGATACATGAAGTCCCCCACTAAAAGTCAGGCTGCAATCCTATACATGTTTAACAACGAGTAAGCCCCACTGAACACAGTGCAATTTACTTCTGAGTAAACTTGCATAGTACTAAATGCACAGTAAAAAATAAATAAATCAGGGATGCCATTTTGAATGCATGACACTTCACTTCAAGACGAAGCACACAATGGTCCCTTCCCTCTCTACAATTCTATGATTCTATGATTAGACACCAGGTGGGTTCAGTGTTCACCACAGAAGGCAGTCCTCTAAAGTTATCAGAACTGAAGGAATACTGTTCTGATGTACAACACTGGAGAATGAGGCAGGTGGGAAGAGGGGACAAACAGAAAGTGACCATGGTAAACTGTGCTGAGCCCATGCTGTTTTGTGGTAAGGTTAACGCCATCTCTAAATCTTTGAGGGCAGATTTATATTTTCCGTTAAGTAAACTGCCTCTTGTGCCTCTTTTGTGATCATGGTATCTCCCCTGCCAGGTAAGTATATCTCTTGTGCCTCTTTTGGTAGTGGGTGTCCAAAGAGGAAGTTACTCTGGAGTTTTTATCTTGAGGTTGCCAAATACCAGACTTGTCTACAGGCTGAAAAGCAGCTGTGCCATACTTTGTCAGCAATACTATCCCGTGTAAAAAGCTCTAAGAATCTGTGAAAATCTGCTCATGTGCAGGGTGCAGTTGTCATGGCTAAGGAGGATTTCTGCAGTAGAAAAAAATGGGCTGAAGCCAGATCATGAATAACTTCCTGTTCCTGCCCCTGGGTTTGCGTCTTTCTGTTGCATTCTTTTCCCTCCATCCAGTTTAGATTTTATGGCGTTTGCTACTAAGCCAAGCACTGCATCTGTTATTTTGCACTCCTCAAGAGGCCTTTAGGAAAAATTGCTGCAGGCAAGGAAAAGGCAGTATGCCTTTGTATACCTGTTGCTGAGAATCACAAGTGAAGAGAGCGCAGTTGCATTTAGCTCCAACTTGCAGGCCTCTCATGGGCATTCAGATAGTCATTGTAAGGACAGAATGCCGGACCAGATTGGCTTCTGGTCTGATTCAATAGAGCGCTTCCCATGTCCGTACGAGGTTGTTGTTTTTTACTGTTGGAAATGATGTCCCCTTCCTCTTCACTGTGGCTTGGTTTGCTTGCATAACGCAACAGTATTTGCTCTGCAAGCATCTTTCTCCAATGCACCTGATTTTTGCTTGTAATGTGTTCTAGACTGCATAACTTGATCAGTAGAGAGCTGATATATGGATGGATGCTCCTACAACACAATAGGATTGGGATTGCATCTCAAATTCCTTTATTGGATCAGGCTGAGGGTTATCATGTGTCCTACATTACAGAGCACAGTGCTTTGCGTGAAAGACTCTCCAGTCCAAGTTCAGTTTAAAGATAAGGAAGCCTAAGAAGAGAAAGCAAGGGCCGTGAAATGGCCATATGTCATTAACATCTGGATAGCAGACTGAGCAGGCAAGCACACAGGTCACCTAGTCACAGCCTTCCCTACTACAGCCAGAAGTATTGTGTTTTTATTTAAATTATAGCATTTATTTTATACAAATTTAACCTAACATACTGGTGTCCTCTTGTTAATTTGTGTTTGAGAACTAAAACATAGGCTACATAGAAATGCAGTTAGGGCTAGAGGGAGAGACAGGGAGCCAAGAAGTGATGAATAATGAGAAAATGCACATCCTTTTGCAGGCTCAACTACAGATCCATCCTCCCTCCCACCAGCAACTAGAGTTGGCCAACAACTATGCAGTTCTGGCTGACCAGGAAGGAGGCAGAGAGAGAAGGCCCACAACCGACGCCCACCAGGGAAGCAGTGAGCGTCCATTTCCTGCCTCCCATTTCCCTGTTCCAAATTGTGCCCAGTTCCCTCCCTGCCCCTAGTGTGAGTTTGCCCATAAGTGGGGGACACACACATATGGCTGTCCACACACTAGTATTTAATGGGTCAACAATATCTATTGGGCCTTCCCAGGCACAATGGAAACTGTTGTAGCTCAACTTTTCCTTTGTTTTTTCCTTGGACAGTAAATGGATTTCCAGCCAGACCTATGCAGTTTTTATAATGCAGTTTTATGTTGTGACATATAATTTAGATTGGATTATGTAAACTGTTGGAAATGTGAGCACTGCCAGATGAAACATGATTTTCCTTCTTTGCAGTCAAAATTCCTGCCTTGCTGTTTATTCTGACTTCTCCATCACTTAACTTATTTCCAAAGAACTCATGGAATTACTTCCTGCTAGAAGGAAGAAGGCAGGGAAAAGACAAGGCAACCCTAATCACTTTCTGGGCTGATTGAAACCATTTGTTTGAGTTCTACAGTTTCCCAGAAAACGAGGTTTATCGTGTCAAGTGCGTAGTTATCATCCTTAGAGCAGATGTCTAACCTTTGAGCTCAGGCATGGATTGATTGCTTTGTTTTTCTGCATTTAGGGCCTCAGAGCTATGCGTTGAGGTGATTTCCCACCCCCCACCCTTTGGCTATTTGTCACAGTATTATTTGAAAGCACTAGAGGTATGGAAGAACTTTCCTAACTTTTTGTGCTTTTGCACAGAGGTTAAGGGCACAGAGCATGCAGTGTTTCAGCCACCATACTTCACAAGACAGGTCAGTCCTCACTCAACATGGTCATGTCTCAGACCTGTTTCATTAACTATTAAACTACTTGTTGTACCTTTAAGACAATATGAAGCAACTTCCCTAGGCCAGTAACATAGTCACTTATTGGGTTTGTTTCCAGGCAAGGTTACATGAACCAGAACAGCTCCACAACAGTAAGCATGAAGAAGAAAGAGAAAGAAGCCCAGGCAGGAAGGAAGTACAGTGATACCTCGCAAGACGAATGCCTCGGAAGACGAAAAACTCGCAAGACGAAAGAGTTTTTCGTTTTTTGCGATGCTTCGCAAGACGATTTTCCCTATGGGCTTGCTTCACAAAACGAAAACGTCTTGCGAGTTTGTTTCCTTTTTTCTTAAAGCCGCTTGAAGAGGTGCAGTTGCGATGGACCGTGCTTCGCAAGACGAAAAACCGTGCAAGACGAAAAGACTCGCGGAATGAATTAATTTCGTCTTGCGAGGCACCACTGTATGTAGTGTTACAGCTTCCGGCCAAGGCAGACAACGGAAGTGATCTCACAGAGTTCTCTCTAGCAAATTTTACAGGAAGCATCTGTGAGCCTCAGCCCCTTCATGTGCCCATCTGTCAAAGTATGACTTGTTAGTCTGACTGCAGTGAAGTGCCACAGAAGGTTTGGTTGGTAGTTGTGCCTAACAATGCCTTCTCTGTTGTGGTACTTCAGTTGTGTAATATGCTTCCTCAAGAGTCCTTCTAACAATAGCCTTTTGTGGTTATACAAAAATAGTTAAGATTAATTTTCTGCTAGAACATTTTCTTTAGGGAGTGGGGTAATCTCATTGTTGCTTGGTTTTGAAGTATCTGACTTACATTTTCTGCTACTTTGTTTTTGTTGTACTGGCTTGATTTTAATATTGTTATACTTGTCCCCTTTGTTTGTTATTTTATTTATGCATTCTATTATTCTTCACAGAATTTAGTATCTTTTGATTAAAAGTGGCAAAAGAATAGCAAAATAATTATTCTCTTGGAGAATTTGTATTTTAGAAAGGGACAAATGGCATTTCGGAACATTCTTAAACTGTCATGTTTATGCTGTCTCACTTCCTGCAATGCCTGTACAAGAAAGATAATGCACCAGTACATTATGTGTAAGTACATCAGATAGCGCACGTCTCTCTCTCTCTCTCTCTCTCTCTCTCTCTCTCTCTCTCTCTCTCTCTAGCTTCTAATATCTTCATGAAAGTTGCCTCACCAGCTGGAACAGCACTGTAAATCCTTCCATCCAGAATTTGCACTGATTTGCTCAAACACTGTTAAAGTGCTCAGCATTACTTACTCTTGAAACTGATATATTGCAATCTCAGCAAGCTGGCAGGGCTTTTTGAACTTCTTCAAAAAGTTCACACTGTGATCCTTTAAGAAATGTGTACCTGGGCTGCTTTGAGAGGAACAATAGGACAGAATTTTTTTATATATGCAAATAAGTGGGCCATACTACACTTTGCTACTCAATATAGCCTTTGGAAAGTACTCCACTGATTCTGTTCTGACCAAGGAAATATCAAAGCTTGCCAGGAACAGAATATTTCAGCCACTCAAAATGCCCTTGTAATGGTTATAGGGGTTGCTCGTGCGTAAGTTGCCGCCACTCCTGGCTAGGTTACCTGGTTGAACCCTTTCTGTCTGGACAGCCCTTCACTTCGTGGCTGTTTCAGTCGCTGGCAGAATCCGTCAGTGGGCGTTTCTTGAACTTCTTCCAGCAAAGAAGTTCTTTGACGCCAAGTCTCCTCCTACTCTCCCTGCGCGGAAGTCTTCTGCGCAGGGAGGGTGTGGGCAGCGGAGCACCCGTGCTCTCTCCACTGGTCTCCGGTGAAGAGTCCTGGAGCCTCCTCTCCGATTCCCCCATCTGCCCCCCTTCTCCACTGATGTTACGCTGATTTCCTTCCCCAGCAGATGGGCTGCCTCTCTGCCTGCTGGGACCCTCTCCGGCATCCCTCTGGAGCCTTCCCTCCGCCTCTGGCTCCGATGGCAGTTCCCTGAGAGCCCTCCTAAATGTTAGTACAAAAAAGAGCTATTACTAAGAAGATCCTGCTGCAGGTCAGTGCCATAGGGCTTTCTCAATAGCAGCTCCCCATTTATGGGATGCCTTCCCTGGTGAAGTGTGTCTACCTTCCCCCATTATTAACATTCATGGGAAATGTCAAGCAATTGCAGCTCCCCCAGGCATCTGATGTCTCAAATGTGCTATTATATAGGACATTGTAACAGGGAATTGCGCCATGTAATTACCTCTCCCTGGATGGAGAAGCATATACAGTGGTACCTTGGGTTAAGTACAGTGGTACCTCTGGTTAAGTACTTAATTTGTTCCGGAGGTCTGTCCTTAACCTGAAACTGTTCTTAACCTGAAGCACCACTTTAGCTAATGGGGCCTGCTGCTGCTGCCGCACCGCCGGAGCACGATTTCTGTTCTCATCCTGAAGCAAAGTTCTTAACCCGAGGTACTATTTCTGGGTTAGCGGAGTCTGTAACCTGAAGCGTATGTAACCTGAAGCATATGTAACCCAAGGTACCACTGTATAGGAAGACAGATTTGGTTCAAACCCCACTTCAGTGCTTTGGAAAGCATACTGGTTCAGCTTGGATTATTTTTGGCATAGAGAAGGATCTCAGATCATCTAAGGCTAAGGATTCTCAAAATCCAACAGCCCGTGGTGTCTGTACTTAATGGCATATGCTTAATTTTTTGAAATCAGTGGGGCCTAAGCAAGTTTAGGTTTGCCTGGATAATGAGCTAAGTTTATAGGAGGTGCAATGGCAAAAATTATGAAATAGACAAAATTTCAGATCATGCATTTTTTGTAGACTTGTAGTTTGACTTTTCTGAAACAGCTTTCTTGAATAAACTCTGTTTTGGTTTAAAAAATAAAGACAATGTAACAAAAGAGAACATTCCCTGGACATGGACCACACACATGGGCTCAGAAGAGGGGGCATTTATTAAGTTTATAATGAATAGCGTATGGAAAACATGCTTAGTCGTGGAATAGCTACTGCACTGTGACATTAACGCCATATTTAGGGTTTTGCAACGTATTAAGAGGGGGAAATTCTCTAGATATATTTTTTCCATCATGGGATGCAACCCAATGACATTTAAAGACACAAAAGACATGCTTCCAAAAAAATAGCATATATAAATGATCTCATCCTGCATCTAGCAGAGAGCCAACATATTAATCTGAAAAAGCCCCAGAGCATCCTCTGCACTGAAATTTCTTATTATTTTAATTCATAAGGCAGCCCAGCAAACCACCAAGCTTAACTACAACCACTAGTAAGATGGTCTGCTACTTGTTTGAGAACCCCTCGCCTCTATTTTGCAGTCCTAGGAGGAGGATCAAGTCCCTGATAGGCTGGTGGGTTGAGTTTACTTTTATGGCTCTCAAATTCTGCAGGCTCAATGGCAGGTGAATTAAAATCATTTCAGGGAACAATGCAGAGTCTTCTATTATTTCACCTACGGCAGGGAGTGGCCTGCCATTTTTCTCTCAGGAACTGCATCTCCTTGGGAGTAATCTGTCAGTGGCCACATACCAACTACAAGTAAGACTAACTCCAATAGCAAGCAAGACCACAGCCAAAAGTGGACATGGTCACCTATTTTCTTTTCTTTTTTCTTTCACCCCCTCCCACTCTTTCTCATCCCTCCATGTGTTTGGATAACAGCTGAAAAGGGCTCAAGTCAAAGTGGCATCCCCTTTGCTGAACTGGTTACAACAAGAAGTATATTTTTAAAAGCCACATTTGGGTTCCAAGTAAGTGCTCAAGAGTTCATGTAAGCAGATCACAGCGGCGGTGCAGATAGATGAAATATGTTGACAGAGTTGCACTCAGAAAGGCAGCCTGTAAATATTTTTAAATGAATACAAAAGATAAAATATGTTGCTCAGTGAAGTTCTGCTGCTGATTTCTTTTTTAAAAACAACAACAGCTGTACAAATGGCTGCAGTGCATATTTAATGTAGGAAGTGACAAAAAGCAGCATTAGTGATTCAATACACAGAGGCAAAGAAAAAAACAACGGACAGGATTCGCCTGCCAACTGCAGTTGATGGGAGCCCCAGGTTTTAGGGATGGCTTTAGAAATTTAAGACTGCAATCCTAACCTGCCCATAGGGCTTTGCCGAGTAATGGAGCCATCAGAGCATTTGCAGCCCAGACACTCACAGCAACCACTGCAGGAGCAGGACAAATGGGGTACCACTTCCAGGCTAGCATAGCAGCTGGTTCTGGATCAAGCCCAATGCTGCCAGGGATAGCTGTGAGACCTGCTCAGGATCCAGCAGATCCTGAATTGGCTCAGCCATGACCCACACTTGGAACACCACATTTCGGGGCTTTTCGCTAGGTTTGTTAGTGGGAATACCACCCTTTGTCCCGCTGCCCATGCACACATTCGGCACTCAGCAGGAGGCTGGCTCAGCTGCAAGAGCTGAACAGTGGGACATCACTTGATCCAGCCACAGCCTGGAATAAGGGGGTTATGTGTGTGGATGCCCCTGTTATTGCTGTATTTCACTGACTGCTGTATTTTATAGGATCCTGCACTGTGCACTGCTTTAGTAGGACTTGTCATTTTACAAGGTGAAACTTAATTTTTGCAAAATTCTTCAGTGAGGGGTCTTAAAAATATAGATGCGGGGAGACCAAATCTGCCATTATTTTTGTGATTGGACAACATTTAGCTTGGTAAATCTACATTTGATGAAGAATCACATAAACTGCTTTCAGAAAACCAAAGAATTTTAATTTTGCCTTCTGAAAATGTCAGGTAATACTAAATAAAAAATAAATAAAAATAATATTTGGCAGTCATTTTTAATAATTCCTATGCAATTTTACACACATTTTACTTACCAAGCAAAACTATATTAATTTAGCCAAATTATCTTTCGAATTCCCAAGTCATTTTACAACTTTTTAGCAGTCTTCATTTTTGGAATTTGAAAGCTGAAAAATTCAACATGCCCTACTGCCTTAAAGTCTTGAAGAGCACAGTATAAATAAAAATAATAGATAAATAATAAAGGCATGTTCATTGACATTAAGGCACCATACAAACCTGTCATTCTGCACTTTAGCAGAAAGTATTTTAACTGCTCCCCTAGTATTTCTTTAAATCCAGGAACAGTAATCTACTGACTTTTAAATCTGTAGAGAAGAGACTATTGCAAAATAAGAAAATTCAGCAGGTAGGTGAGGGCCCCACAATGTGCAACAGGAGAGGTGACTCAATCACTAATCCTTGGTATGATGAAAGGGGTGTTACAAGCATGTCCCAGTGAAATATTAGAGGCTATGAATATGGTGTTGAAAAGCTACATTTTCTAGGGCAGCTTAGGAATTATCACAGCTATTTGAGTCTGCTAGCATCTGATTTAAATTGTTTTGAGCAGCTGCAAATCAATTGGCAATTAATAATATGTCAAAGGAAATATTTCCTGATTAGTCATTTAGTGATTCATCGGTCTGATCATATGGTTTGCATCTTTGTTTTGCTAAAGGAGAGGTGGAACCAAAATCCTGCCTATGGAAACTATATTAATTGCATTTTTGCTTGCCGGAAAGAACAATCCCCCTTCTCCATTCTGCTTGCTTCTCCTGCCATGCCAGGTTAACTGAATCCAGGCCACAGTAGTCCATTTTGCCAACCTGGTGCCCTCCAGATGTTTTGGTCTATAACACCCATCAGCCCCAGCCAGCACAGCTTATCTAGATGATATTTATATTTGCTGAAGTATTCAGCCAGAGTCATTGGTCTCTGCCATCATTTTTTGGTCCACAAATGAACTTGCGCCAACCTTTATCCCTTTACAGCCTTTCCCCATTGAGGGGCAATCTCCAGTCTCTGGACATTCGGTTCTGCAGATCCAGTTGTGAATTTTAGTTTTCTGCTTTAAGGTGACTATTGATACACACTTTGTTGTCCTAGACAAAAATGGAGGCCAGTCTCTGCCACATTTGCTTAAATCCACTAAGAAAAATAGATTTTAATACCCAGTAAATGGCAAACCCCGTATTATTGTTATGATTGCTACACAGCGAAGTGCCATTGCCTTGTTTCCAGAAGCAACAGAGTACCATTTAACCACACACACAAGGCTGAAACAATGTGAGTAAACATAGTCACTGCACCCTTGAATAAATTTAGGCAATTGTTTGATTGTTCTCCCAGCAGATAAAAAGAAACACCGTTTGTAGCTGATGGTTGTCTTTACAGCTGTGGATTTGGGGGAATCTTGGAAGGCGCTTGACAGCTGCGGACATAAAGGCTCTTTTAAAAGTGACATAACATTTTCCTTCAGGGCCTATGAGAACATCCCTTTTCTTCTTGGATCTGCAGTACATTATTGATTGATGAGAGATTAAGGATGTGGTTAGTGTCACGTGCCTAAGAAAATAACCTTTCCAGCATTTCATTATGACATTTACCTTATTAGGCAGGGGGACTATGAGCATACCCAACAGCAGCTAACCATATGCACACATGCTTGCAGAAGTTGCAATATTTAACAAGGTGCCTTTTTTATTATTTCTACTCGAGTGTCACTGCTCTTTGACTATAATTTAGAACCCTGTCAGTGATTATTTGTCTTTCTCTCCCCAGTGAATACTTTTATAGGTACATAGATTGTAAAAAGGGGGGGAAGACATTTTCCTTGAAGAGTTTAACAATTCAACTTAATGCCTCTAAAAATGAACATTGCAGTTCTTATATGAAATATTCAGGGCAGAGAAGAGAGTTTGAGCAAAACAGAGGAAAGCATACGGTTATAAGATTTTATTGGAGATTTTAAGGGCTTTAAGGTCAGAGAATAAATCAGTTCATAGTTTTTTATTTGTGCAGAAAGTATACGCAGCAGTGTAGCTGGCTACAGCTGTATCATGAAGACATAGGGTTAGCAAATCCTTAATTTTGTTCTTACTCATGCTAAGCCTCACGGAGTCTTTTTAGCTATATGATTAAACTTGATTTGGTATTTCTAGCCAGGGCACACTTCTTAACTCTTAGAAGATATGCCATTAAATACACACATACATTTACCAGATTGTAACATGGAACATAGGAAGCTGCCCTTCACTGAGTGAAAATCATTGTTATCTGCAGTAACTAGCAGTGCTTCTCTGGGATCTCAGACCGATATATGCTACATCAACTGCACCCTGACCCTTTTAACTGGAAATGACAAGGATTGAACCTGGGACTTTCTGGCAAACAAAGCATATAATGGTATTCTCTACCACTGAGCTATGGCCCATTCCAGAGCCCCACTCATGACTTATGAAGAAAGGTACATGACTGAGGTTGGATATTCCTAGTTGTCCAGAAATAGTTTGATAGATCATTTCTAGACCTCTGTCCTAGACATGGGATAGTGCGGCTTGCTTAGCCCATCAAGTCTGCCACCATATGAATGTTGCTACTCTGGGAACAGGCCTAGAGATTGCACATTTGTTCTCAAAGCAGAGGAATCTTCTGTTGGCACTCCAAGCTACATCTTCCACAAAGCAGTCAGTCAGACCTACATTTGGCTTTGCAAAGTTGCTGAGACACCCATAGCACGGTTGCCAACCATGATCACGCTACAATATGAAGGGTGCCAATGTAATTAAACAAAGCGGAGCACTGATAGCCAGACACTAGTAAGAAACCAGAGTTGACTGTGAGTTAAGCTCAGGGAGGACCAGGCCTAGAACCTGCTAACAATTAAAAATAGAGTTAAACACATTAAACCTGTTTATTTCAATGGACTTAAGCAAAGTAAACTCTGAATTGGATTGATACTGCTGTTTCCAGTGAGAAGGCTAAGTCCTTTTTTAAAAAACAAAACTTACAAAGCAATCCGAAGAAGGAGAAGGAGAAGGAGAAGGAGAAGAAGAAGAGGAGGAGGCAGCAGAATGTGAAGGGAAGTTGATGGGAGATCTTTTGGGCATACTGAGGGATCTTAGGGACCTTTCCCCACAAAGACCTCAGGGTGGTTTGGAAATTTATCCAAGTTTCTCCCCTCAATTTTTAGGTAGACAGGTAATTTCTGAGTTAATTGAGGGAAGCTTTAGAATGCTCACCTAACTCTATTGATTTCCGAGTCCAACTCCTAACTTCCCAGTTTTGGCAATGGTGACATTGTTAATCCCAGAGATAAAGTATACTAGTGCAGTTACTTCGCTGCAGGGAGATAGTAAAATAAGTGTAGAATACATGAAGGATGGGCCTGAATGTGACGTATGATTCATACTGGGGAGATGAAGGGCCATAAGGGATGTATGGAAAGGATCAAGATGGTTTAGTTGGAACAAGACCTGAAACCCCTCAACACTTTTGGTTAAAAATTATTCTGTTTTATGGATTTTACCAACACCCTTCTTTAAGGAATCTGGGGCAGATAAGTCTTCTTTCCCTACACACTGACACAAAGGCATTTCCTTTCTACGCCTGTTGGATTTTAAAGGAATTTTTTCCTCACACACATTGCTCCTAATACCACAGAAATTAATGGCTGGTTCCCAGGGACAACTGAAGTCCAAGACCATGCCCTAGATACATAAATTACCTTAAATGGATTATTTTATTTTATTTATTTTATGTTATTTCAGTTATAATAGTTTCCTTTGCATTATATTACTAGACACAACACTGAGCCAGTTTCCCACCCAACCCAGTTTTTGAAGTGTTTTTTTAAAAAAGTCAGTAGCACAACATTGATTTATAGCAGTTTAAGCAATTAATGTCACATAGAACAGGATTTCATAGGCAGCAGAGTAAAAATATAGGTTTCTGTCATATAGTCAGCACAGTACACTTTGCATACATGGCTGTAATTGGACCAGCTTAATTCTAGCTTTTCTTTACCTCTATCTGACTACTGGGCTTCTGTTTAAAAGTGGTTTTCAAAAAGATTCCAAAAACTACATAGTGAGGGGTTTTTATAATATAGATAAATGTGTACTGGGAACTCAGATGAGATCACCAAAGCCACTTCACCTTGACTTGAGCAGAAAAACATGCCATCTTTATAACCACAAGAGAAACCCAGTTTTAACATCCTAAGTGCAATATTTTTGCGGTCTCCATGAATGGTATTACAGTTTATATCACATAACCACTATAAACAAGCCAATCTAACTGATTTTCCAGCTTCTCCTCAAGAGATGTCAGACCTTCAATGCATAGCACGAGACAATATTTTACATAAATGGTTGCACAATGTGACCCTCATTTCCTTTTTATTTCTGGCTTTCAAATAGCAGCAAAAACATCTTGGGGCTGTTTTTGACATGCTGTTGGCTCCATTCAGTTTTAAGTTCCACACAACACTGCAATTAAATCAACGCTTCCTGCACTTTTATGTCATGTGAGAGTCGGGGCAAGTCTGCACTGGGCCTTCTCAGACAGCCATCAGCCATATGTTTAACCAAAATTGTGGGAATGACTAACCAGAGGAAGGTGTTATGTTGCACTGTAATTTGTACAAAAAGCAAAAGGCAGCCATGTTGGTCCGCAAGAAAAATCCCAGAATCCATGGGAGGGCAATATATTTGTCAAGTCAATCAAAATGCCACATAATAGTAAGCAAAGGTTGTCTGGAGTTGTCTGGACCCGTAAGCAGGAGTGAAATTCAATAAAATGGTTCCCCTAAGTCCAATGCACAGAAATCATTACCATCCATATTCTTCTCAGAACCAAAATGCCAAAATCTAAGAATGTAGCTCTGCAGATTAGACAATTCCAACCATTTCATCAGCACTGAAATAATCTTGGGGAGAAAGCCAAACAACTCTGTAACTTAGAAATAGTAACATAGTTTGTTCTTGGTATAAGCTTTCGTGTGCATGCACACTTCTTCAGATACACTGAAACAGAAGTCACCAGACCCTTATATATAGTGGGAGGGTGGGGTGGGGTTTTTCTCAGGAGGCTAGTGATTGACTGGGTGATTGACTCAATGAGTATGGTAAACCTGTTGACAACTGTTAACAACTGCAATTAGTCCTACAGGAAAAAGCAAGGGATAGTATGCAGATGATTAGCATAATGTAATGAGACAGGAATAGTATGCAGAATAGTTTGATTTTTTTAATTGATTATTAGAATACAAATAGCTGAAAAGGTGATAGAAGATGTAATGATAATGATTTTAAAGGATGATATGGGGAAAAAATAGATTCTTTCATGCAAACTGAATAGCCTAACCTTTAACATAACAAGTTTAAAACTCAGGAAAACATTTAAACATTCAGTACCCCTCCATGTGGGGGCTGAAACTGTGTAGCTCAGCTGTGGATATGTCATGTGAAATTGGTGACAGCATGTTTTGTCTCTCAGTTCTCCTTTCATAAGAAGCTTTCCATTCTAAGCATTTGTCTTTTGAGCCAGAATCAGATTGGTACATCTTGCAAGCTGTTGTTTACTCCTGCTCTTGTGTGTAAAATAAATGGGAAACTTTTAGCCATCAGTGTAAATTGGGTAGGAAAGGGAAGCAGACTATACTTTTCGAGTAGGAATGAATATTCGCAAGCATCAAGTTACCCCAAAATGGAATTTGGTGCTTTTAAGTCATGGAATTTAAAAGCAAGAGTCATTGTCAGACCACAAATTGCCAAAAAATAAAAAAATCATACAGCCACTGTTTTTTTAATTTTTACTTTCCATAAACTTAGACAATAAAGGCATCTTCCTAGATGCCTCTCAGCTATGTCAGCTGTCAAGCATTAGTGCCCACTAATTCAAGCATGCAAGATACTATCTTTTTCATTTTACTTGTTACAAAAACAAAGTTGTGGACAGCCATGTGTTGGCTATTTATTACATTAACTAGGCTGTGGAGAGAAGAAAGCAGGCAGAAGAAAATCTTTTATCCGAGAACAAAATGAGGAGAAAGGATGATCTTATCTTTTGCCTCAACCTTCAGGCATTGTTCACTAAAAACAATACCTATTCCTATGCAACAGCAACAAATGCTCAACACACAGAAAACAGAAAATCATTTCTTCGCAGACAATTCTCCCTTCGGATCTTTTATTTTACTTATTGTTTTTTCTCTAGTGTTGCTATTTAATAAAAACAACAACAACAATAACTTAGGCCACAATGCAACCAAGAGCCAAGTGCACATAACACCACTGAAGTTAATGGTGCCTACCTCTAGGGTGGATTGTGCCCTAGGAGTCTGTGGTGTTTTGTTCCCCACCTGAAGTCATCACCAGTCTGTTTGTAACATCCTACTTAGTTTCCATGGAAGTGTTTTGTGTGTTTTTTCACAAAGAATGGATTAAATTAAAACTTGCAGTGGGCTCTGGCCAGGCATCAAAAGACTTGAATGTTTTGGTTATGGCCTAAACACATTTCCATTCCTCTCTCATTGACTTCGGTTCATTTTGTGGTAAGTGTTTATGGCACAAAGGGATAGAATATGCACACATGCGCACATACATACATACATACATACAGATAGATAGATATATAGTTATTTTATTTATCTGGGGGGATTTATAAGTGGTGCTGCCTCCAAAGGAGCTCAGGTCAATGTACAATGAACATATAAACACGATGCAACAAGCATCAGTAAAAACATAACACTAAAATATTATTAACAAATCATTCCAACAGGGAATCAGATATTACTGTTTGTTTGCATACATACATACATGCACATATCCTTTACAACATGGTTATACAAATGCTTGGGATGGATGGTGCCAGCATCCTTTTGTTTTGATGATGATGATGATTCCATTTTTAGAAATATACAGTGATACCTCAGGTTACATACACTTTAGGTTACATACGCTTCAGGTTACAGACTCCGCTAACCCAGAAATAGTACTTCAGGTTAAGAACTTTGCTTCAGGATAAGAACAGTAATCGTGCTCCGGCAGCGCAGCGGCAGCAGGAGGCCCCATTAGCTAAAGTGGTGCTTCAGGTTAAGAACAGTTTCAGGTTAAGTACGGACCTCCGGAACAAATTAAGTACTTAACCTGAGGTACCACTGTATTGAGGAAACAACAGTATATGAATGTTTTAAATAATTAAATGTACCTCTTTAGAACTGATTTCTTGTTCGTTTGTCAGTCTTTTACTTAAGGTATTTTACCCCAATCTTCAGTCAAAAAAGGCTACCAGAGTAGCTTGTGGATCAATAAAAACATGGCAGCCTTGGGCTAATAATCTAGTAAGATCTACACAGAAGGAAAACAAATTGGGAAAAGCAAGGAAATGTGCAAACTCAGATATTAATTCCTAAGTACTATTTCTTTTGTTGCAGGTTCTTCAAATGACCAGCTTAGATGAAAACAGTTTGAGGAGGAGAGGAACCAAACATTTCTGGTCTCTCACCACCAAAGGAGTGGTTCAGCAGCCCTTCTCTCCCCATCCCACTACACTATGGATTAACATGGATTAACATAAACCTTTCTAGTTTCTGCCATCTGGGTTGCTCTCTTACATATGGATAAAGACCCACTACCTCAAGACCACCCAGCAGAACATGCCCAATCAAACTGTCCTTTTTGCAATACATGAGATCAAATCTGTCTCCACTGGGTGGACCATTAACATTACAGATGCGGGCAATCCCCACTAGAAGCAGTTCCTCAAGCAGAGTAGGAAGCAACTGTGGACTCCGCATCTGAAGAGCATGGCAAAGCCAAATGACAAGAACTAGGCTGTAGCAATGCAGCTGAAACTCATTTTATCTCAGGCTCATTAAGCACCAGGCACTTTAACAAATGTATACAGTGGTACCTCGGGTTAAGTACTTAATTCGTTCCGGAGGTCCGTACTTAACCTGAAACTGTTCTTAACCTGAAACACCACTTTAGCTAATGGGGCCTCCTGCTGCTGCCGCGCCGCCAGAGCCTGATTTCTGTTCTTATCCTGAAGCAAAGTTCTTAACCTGAAGCACTATTTCTAGGTTAGCGGAGTGTGTAACCTGAAGCGTATGTAACCCGAGGTACCACTGGACTATGCAAAATCTTTTTTTTCTTCAAATGGTTTTCTTAAACATTCCAATCATACACCTTTCTTATCACATTTGTTATTTGTGGATTTTATACCAATTAACCTTGAAGAAAATGTTATTCCTATCGTAAGTAACCCATAAGGGCTGTGTTTGGGAGTTTCTATATGATCTTGTGAAATAATAAATAAATAGATAATAGTGGGCGTGTTGTTTCTGTTTGTTATGTATTTTTGCATTTTTCTGTTGCAAATTGCCCTGTGATCCTCAGATGAAGGGCGGTGTAGAAATTTAATAAATAAAAGAATAAGTAAACTCTATACTAATCACTCTTTTTCCATTAGCCAAAGCTGGATCTTGAATGGAAAACAGTGTGTGCTAGGGGCTTCTTTCTGTGCGTGTGTCTCCTTGATTTTCCACCCATAACAATAATTCACCACAATAATAAAACACTCAATTTTCTTCCACGTATCATTAATAAAACTCTAAGAAACCTATAAAGCCTCTTTAAAAGTATGCACAGATGCTACTGGGGAATGTTCATCGACTTCTGCCTTTTCCTAGAAAAATGTGACGGAACGGAAACACACAGCCCACAGTTCTAGAAGCCTCTTCACTGTCAACAACAACAACAAATCAACCAGAGGTCTAATCCTGACACTTTGGCTCACTGCTTCCCTTCCATTGAGAACAGCAGACACCTCATAGGAGTTCCTGTTGTTGTTTCTTATTGAACCTTGAGGAGCGCAGCAATAGATGCCCCCTGCTTGCTTGAAGCTTTCCAAGGGGAATGCAGAGCTCTGAAACCTCATAGGTGCATAGTAAACACATTTTTTTTTCATTCCATGCAGAATATGTGAGGTTGGGGGGGCGTTGGCAGCATGGCAGCCTCTGACTACTTAAGGAGACTTGTAAAAACTGCAGCAGAAAGACATGGGTGTTTGTGACTGCCATGACAAAGATTCATTACTATAACCCTGTTATAACCATTTGCTTGTGCAGTTACTACATCTGACAGTCTGGTAGGTCCAATTGAAAAGCAAGTGATTGGCATTGTTTTAAAGGGCTGTAAGCTCCTACAATTGGCAGTGTTTCTGATCCCTGAGCACAATTGCATAACTGTTTTATTATGAGTAATAATCACTGAGCACAATGTCATTCCAAAAAAAGAAAAGGGGCAACATGATGGACAGTAATAGGCTCAGACCAAAAGAGTTCCTGCCACAAAGGACTTTTCATGAGCGAGAGCCAAAGGGCAAACGGTGCACTTGCTCTACTCTGCATGTTCAGGATTCAAGAGGAATGTGGAACTGGGGGTGGAAGAGTTGGGATAATCAAAGAAGTCAAGCTTCTCTCCTTCCTTTACTTTATTGGACTGGGTTCATTTGAGCCAAATTCACTTACTTCCTGGGTTATATAACACTTTTCATCACAGCTAATAGGTATAACATATAGTGCCCTCTTTCGGCCAAGAAAAATACTTTAAATATTTTCGTGCTTTACTCTTAGTTTATGACTACCTTTTAATGGTTCCCATCTGCTGCCCATGTGCCCTGCAAATGCTATTTGTTTTCTCCTTTTCTGCCATGCTGCTTTCCCCTCGTTGACCGACGATATTTATTTTTCCGTGATCCATCATGGTGCCCATGAATGAAGCTGCCTCCCTGCTGCAGAAGTTCAGCTTCAACAAGATGAGGGGTTGTGGGACTGGTCTGCTGGGAGCAAGACAGAAGCCACAGGGGTCATGAGCATGACCCCCACTCTCCCACTTCACGCAGGGCTTTTCCTTCGAATAAAGAAATTCACTTTGTCCTGTTTCTTCCATATCTCTTCCCACCACTCCCCCCCCCATTTCCCACCATTAAACTCTTTTTTTTATGACAAGAAACTGCCCTCTGTACATTTTTCCCAGGCTTGTATCCATTTCATATACATCTGTGCCAACTCAGAATTAAAGGACTCACAGCCAAGTGGTGAGCGTTAATCCCATGGCAAAGTGGTGCATCACCAGACCCCCAAATTGTGGGAAACCAAAACAACCGCACACTTTCCAAATGTGGGTTAGGTGCTTGCGAAGCAAGCTTCACTGGAGACAGATGGAAAAACAATCATATAAATTATGTCACTATACAGATTCACCACTCAGCACTTGTGTAGTAGCTCACATCTCACCATGCAGATCTTCCAAGTGTCCCTATTTTCCAGAGACACTCCCAGATTTACAGAAGCCATCCTGGTTTCTGATTTGATCCAGGAATGTACCACTTTTTCTTAGGGTGTCCCTGTTTTCATTGGAGAAATGTTGAAAGGTATGGAGTTATGTGACCCGTGTGTCTAAATACGCCCTGGGGGGCCCCACAGCCCCCGGTATGAGACAAACCTCTCCGGGCATCCTCCGGTGTTGCGCTCCACCGGGATGGCCATCAATCTTCATCCCAGTGCTCCCAGCGACACAGGTCGGCTGATCCTGAGCACACTCTATTAATCAGCAGAGATAGCAGTAACGATTGGAAGCATGAATGTGAGCATCCTAAGGATTTATTAACCAATATTTACAGAACAGATCATAATGGAGTCTGCTCTTTTCTTCAGCAGCAGACAGTTGTGAGTTGTGAGTTGTGAAGCTTAGTTTTGATGTTTTATACTTCGTTCTTGATATATTGTGGTAATGGTCACTGGATTACCTGGTTATGTTATATGAGAGAGGACTGGACAATTCACGGAAGAGAAGTCTATCAATGATGATAGCTATACACCACCTTCAGGTTTATAGGCAATATGTCACACCAGCTGCAGCCGTCAAATCCTGCTTGTGCATTTTCCTAGAGGCATCTGGCTGGCCACTGTAAAAAACAAAATGCTGGATTATATGAGCCTGTGGTCTGATCCAGCAGGGCCTTTCTTGTATTTTAAGAATTTCAAAACTGCAGTGTGAACAAAGGGGTGCAAAGGCCCTGACAGATGCATAAGACAACTCACCTATTTTTTCACCTAGAACTATTTTGAATAGATAAGCAACTTGCAAATGGTAATAAGATTTATTTAACAAGAAGAAGTAGGAACTTTGAAATCTTTGCTCCTCATTCTTTTAGAGCCATAGGACAATGGAAAGAAAGCTGATTATGCAACTGACTCAAGCTGCCAAATACACCATTACTGCTAACTGGCTTTCCAAACTATTATGACAGTTAATAAGTGAATGAAAAATGTCTGCTCTAAAATGGACATTGAGGATTTAACTTATGCAGATAGTGACTCGTGGAACATGTTTTGGAGAGAAGGAGTTGGATATGAATTCTCTGAGAAAGACTTTTCCCAGACTGCAATAAACGACATGCTTTGATAATGCAAGGCAATGTGAGATTTCAGAATCTTGAACTATACACTGATCTAAACCTGCCCATATGAATTCACCACTGTTGTGTTGCCAAATGTGAACTTAATGTACAACCATAGTCCAGACTCTGTCAAACACCAGGGAGTATTTGCTATTTAAATGCAATTTAACTGCAAATGATATGACATATGCATCCAAAAGCAATTTCTGCTTTAAAAAAAGATCTGTCAACACTGCAATGGCTCCTGATGTTTGAGAACTGCTAATGACCCAAGGAAGAAATAAATAAAAGCAATGTATCTGTATTCTTGTCTTTCTCCATGTAGTTCAGAAGAGCACTGAGGTCTCACAACAACCGTGTGAGCTGAACTAGATTGATAGAGCTGAACTTTGGTTTCCCTCATCTAAAGGAAATCAAGGAAGCGAAGGAAATCCACTGTTTGTAGCAAGGCAGCAGTCACACTGTAATTATACAATCTAGTGTGACAAATAGGTAAAGTCCAGTTAAGTCCAGTCAAAGGCGACTATGCGGTGTTGTGCTCATCTCGCTTTTCAGGCCTAGGAGAGCTGGCATTTGTCCAAAGACAGCTTTGCGGGTCATGTGGCCAGCATGACTAAACTGCTCCTGGCGCAACAGGACACCGGAAGCCAGACCGCATGGAAATGCCGCTTACCTTCCCTTTGCAGCGGTACCTATTTATCTACTTGCCAAACTGCTAGTTTGGCAAAGGCTGGGACAGAGCAATTGGAGCTCACCCCATCACATGGATTTGAACCACCGACCTTCTGACCAGCAAGCCCAAGAGGCTCAGTGGTTCCGGAGACTTCGGAATACGCCCTACAGCTGATTTTCCTTAACCAAATGCAACACAATTAAACTCATTTAAATGGGAATGAAAGACATCTTTCTATTTTTGTAACGTCCTTCGGAGACAGGCCAGATCTGCATACCAGACTGGTACATCACTACTCCCCATTTCCTATCGTGAACCAATATGCTTATGTCTCCTATCAGAAAAAAGGACACCTAGAACTGGCCTGACTTAATCCAGCCACCTTTGCAAATTAGTTAAACAAGTTCATAGCAAATGCTATTTTTAACATGGATCCTTTTAGTATGCTCAGATTTGAGCCAAACACATTCTTGTAGAATTTAAGCTTTGATAACATGTCAGTGTGACTTCTAGGGTTTTGAAAAATAGCAGTTATTTGTATTTGGTGTAGTTTTATTAGATGCTGCTGAAGTTATTTTGCTTTGATGACAACAAACTATGTTTAATCAAAATTACTGTGGAAGCTGCAATTATATAAATTGGGCACATCGTTTATCAAATCATTTCATGAAGTTGGATATTTTGTGGAATGCACTCATACTGTTCTTTGATAATTGAGAAAGGCGAGGATTTATCTCCTTTGAACAAATCAAATGGATCTAAATATCCACCCCTTTGAGCCTATTTCACTCACTCTTTCGTTGTGGAAGGCTCTTTTGCTTGCTAACAAATCCTGGCCTTGCTGATCGGTCATACTGTTTTCCCAATACAGTATTTCCTTTCCTGTTAATTCTCACATTTTATGTGATCTTTAACATGACGTAAAAGCCACTTCTGGAAAACCAGCAGAGTGTAGTGGAAGTTTAGTGAACATTTCCATGTTAATTCTTTCCAGAAAAAAAAATCCATTTGAAATCCTATTAGCCCACTTTGGGGCATATGCTGACAGGCAATTCTTTCCTACCATTTTCACAGGGAAGAGCTGTGCACATGCAAATAAAGGGGAGGGGTGACATCTCCAATGACGTCTGTTGCTGTGTCACACTACACCCACTGGGGTGAATGAAATTTAGTGTGTCAACCAAAAAACTACAATTCTATAATGCAATGTATGATACAGCATAAAAGGAGAATTAGAAATTTGGGCAGAAGTACAAGCATTATAACCAGGAAAAGCAGCATAATAATCCCACTGCCCATGATTTTAATGTGATTTTAATGGGACTCTGACAAACATTGGGTATCATCCAAAGTTTGTGAAAGTCATTAGTGAGGTGTACTGGAAGTCTTGACAATTCTAGGGAGAAAGGGAAGGAGTGCAGGAATCCTAATTAAAACCACTGTATCTTGCTTAGCTCCTTCCAATATATTTTGAAAGATCTCCAAATATATTACACCTGTCATCTCCAGTATTGAGAGCTTATGGCTGTCCACATTCAGTGTTTCCCATCCAATAGCACTATATCTGCTCAACCCCATGTAAGTGCCAGCGTCATGTATCCTGATTTATCCTCACATTTTTTGACATTCTGCAAACAATTCACATCAGTGCCATTCAACTGTTTTGAAGAAATCATGGTTCTGACCCACATTCAGTTCACCTGGCTATGAATCACACTGGTTTGGTTTAGATTTTTGCTTTCTGCTTATCTGTTTGCTAGCTCCAAATCTCTCAAGAGCCTTTCATAAATACAAGATAGGGAGTATGAATTACGGAGCATCTTCTTTGCAGGTTCTCACACAGATGTGTCACAGAGATGGAAAAGTAGGACAGGCAGACATTTTAGTATGAAACCATGTTGACAAGGAATATATATATAAAAAGCAATGACATATTGATATGGTAACGTCTTTGGCCACAATACTTCCCCTGCTGTTTTCACAGGCACACACAAACACACATGCAGAGAAAACACTGAATCAAATTTTCTCAAGGGTTTTGTGACATGAGGCAGGACTCCCAGTTGGGTGATTAAGCTGGCTTCAAACCACATGGCAAGAATTCAGGAGAAATGAATCTATGTAGGCCTGGAGAAGAGAATAAAGTCCACTTAACGTCATACTCCTGCTGTAAATAATAATCCTGAAACTGTTCTCCAGCAAACGTTCGTCACCACACTATAAATCTCAAATGAACATTCCTGTGCAACAATAATTTAATATTGTCACCTAAAATTCCCAAGCCTGGGCATGCAATTGATCCCACAGATGACACATGCTGTATATCATTTCAAGCTCCTGGGCAGTTGTTTTTCTCAAAATGGAGGCTGAGGACAAATGATTTCATTTATATATCATCCCAGATCTGCAGCACAGGGAACACAACTTGGAAAGCAGTGTAAAGAGGAGACAGCTGTGTATTATCCAATGAACTCTTTCCAATAGGATTCTACAGGTATCCCCCTTTGCTTCCTTTCCATGTTCCAGATTTTAAAAAGGAGGGAGCCTAAGGAATACCTAATTCTTCTTTTGTTTCCATTACAACAGTCCTCTTGAAAAACAAGCCTGACACTCCACAGCAGTGGGAGCAATTCTGAGCTGTTTAAGTGGAAAGCTAGGCAGTATTGTTCCCACAGCTACACTTAAATGATTCATTGCACTGTGGCAAGTGGGAAGGTTACTTCGTTCACCCTCTGGGTTGATGTTCGAGATGGAAAAGTGCTGCAGGGTCACCCAAGTTTCTTTTTCCCTGTTAAGCACAGAATTGCTCTATCAGTCAATTATTTGACTGATGCCTTAGTATAGTTGCATTGGCACACTCTGCAAACGGAATACGAGAGGGTAGTAAAAATGGTAGAGATCTGTCCAATCTAGGCTAATAGTGGGGTAGACATATGCATTGTGCAAAAAAGAAAAAGAGGCTAGTGTGCTTTTATTAGCAGCCAGATACCTCCCAGCTGCTCGATCCTGACCTGCACAAGCCATTTTGAACTTCTACTTCTACCCTGTCTTAACCACAGGGTATCTGAGATAGACTGAAGCTTCTCCTTTCCTATTTTTCAAGACTTCATCATGTGCCTCCTCCACAAGAGGTTTGGAGGCTGGAAGCATGAGAACAGACCTTTTTTGCAGTGGCTCCCTGCTCTCCCCAGGGAGGTTCGCCTGATGCCTTCATTGCATATCTGTAGGTGCCATGCGAAAACATTTAGTAGTAGTAGTAGTAGTAGTAGTAGTAGTAGTAGTAGTACTTCAGGGAAGTTTTTAATATGTGACATTTTAGTGTATTTTTCATCTTTGTTGGAAGCCGCCCAGAGTGGCTGGGGAAACCCAGCCAGATGGGCGGGGTACAAATAATAAATTATTATTATTATTATTAGTAGTAGTAGTAGTAGTAGTAGTAGTAGTATTTATACCTCACCCAGGCTGGGCGGTTTACAGCATATATACAGATATAGTAACAGATTACACTTCTCCCAGGCCTTTGGCTCATTAAATAATCTATAGCCTTTTAAAATGTGAGAGGGTATTGTTTAGTTTGTTCTTATATTATGTATGTGTGTTTATTCTGTAAACCACCCTGTGATCCTCAAAGGGCGGTACTGTATAGAAATTTTAACAAAAACAACAGCTCAAAACAAAAGCACAGAAATAAGGTGGATCAGAAGAATGTGCATTTCAAGTGTTAAATGCCAGAGTGAAGATGTGTGTGCACTGCAAAATAAGCCTCACTGGGTTCAAATGAGCTTCATCCCTAGCATAGGATTGCAGCCTTTATAACACACAATTCCCATTAAAATCAATAGTGCATACGTCATCCAGAACTGATGTCCCTTTGGCTTTAATAGGAAAAACACAACAAAATAATGAAGCCAATCAGCACTGAGAGTGATGAACATTTCTAGGTTAAGGTGCAGGATAATGACATTTCTTTGGGGCAGCCCATAGAGATGTCTTCTTGGTCGTAACTCACCAGCTTTGAAATTCCGCCACCCACATCCTGAACATTTCTGTGATTGGGAAAGCATACTATAGGCAGGAATAAGTAGAGCTGGGTAGCACAGTTTCTTTTAATGCCTGACCTCAAAGACAAATATATGAGTGTCTCCAGTTCCGCAAGTGAAATGGTATTTTGTTTAAACTTTTCGGATGAAATTGAAGAACCCACAGCAGAATAGGGAGAAAATAGACATCAGATGCTGATGTGGAAATTGGTAACTACAGGCTGTAGGTGTGCACATAAAGCCATGGTTTTAAATGGAGTTAAACACACTTAAATCTGTTGGATTGTAGCCACAGAGCACGTACATGTGGAAAACACATCAATTCATTAATTATGGTAACAGGCCCCCTTTCACGACATATTCTCTCTCACTGCACACTCAAAAGACACCCTTGTGATCCAGCCGTTTCCTGTCTTGGGGAGAAACAAGGATGTCGTTAGCAATTAACCCATGAAGTAAAATCAATCTACCTCAAATCCCCAATAACAACCAAAACTGAACAATCGCCTTTAAAGGTAGAAGTCGGGGGTATGTAATTTCTTCGCATCTCTCATGCACACATTTGGCTTTGGTTTCTGGATGCTCCTTTCCTCCTGCTGACAGAACATTCATTTTTTTGTGATTTTGTAGAGTCTTTTACCAGGAGTCTTATTGCTAAGAACTAGCAAAGTGTTTGTCGTCATGAGACTACAATCACTTTTGATTTATGTTTGCTTTTGTTGGCCTAGTACACAGGGCATGGTGGAAATTCAGTGGTGGAAAAGCCATTTAGAGAAAACTCTAGAGATGCCTGTCTCAATACCTCTATGCTCCAGACTGAATCACTAAGGCGGCTTTTGCCAACCTGGTGCCCTCCAGATCTTTTGGAGGGCTGCTGCATGGGACTGAGAGGGCTTGTGCTCCAAAATCTTGGAAGGCACCAGGTTGCTGAAAGAGACACTAAGGCTCTGCACTGATTCCAGTAGTCCAAAGCCAGCCAACTTTGTGGGAGCCCTTGCAGAGAGCACAGCAGAGGTTATATTTTCTGAGAATCCTCCGGAAAAACAATCTCTCAAAGGACCTGTTGATGGCATTTTACTATTGTACTGTGGAGAGTGTATTAACTTATGATCTGTGTGTGTGGTTTGGGAGCTGCACGGCCAGGGGAAAAACAATGCTGTCCAGGGTTGTAAAGACTGCAGAGAGAATAATTGGGTGCACTCTTCCCACCTTAGATCAAATCTATGCTGTCAGGTGCCATAAGAAAGCTGCAGAGATAGCACAGGATAGTACGCACCCTGGAAATGATCTCTTTCAGCTTCTGCCTTCTGGAAGAAGGTATAGGGTTATAAAGACCAGGACTAGCCGCCTGAGAAACGCAAATGCAATTCTGGTTCTAAACGCAGCATAAGGAATCTCTATAGTATATTGTATTTTAAAATGGGGTTTCAGAGTTTTTAGGGGTTTTTGAATGTTTTATGGAGATTTCCAATTTCATTGTTCTGTATGGGACAATGACAATAAAGATATCATAACGTAGAAGGCCAAAACTGAAGTAATGCTTCTGTTCATAAAGCAGCCCTTCTAAGCCAGATAGGTGAAGTTTATGCACCCTTCTGCAATAACAGTATTTAACATAGCCCACAATTAGACACAGTGAAATTCAATGACCCACTACACTGGCAAAGTTTTATGACTGTCATTTGGTGGTGCGTGATTCTTTGTCAAACTTTAAACATCAGTCACATGAGGTAGGGCAAGCAGGACTAGGACTATGGCACATTGGGAGAGAGATTTAATTCTTTCCCTCTAGGCTATGAACTTGACAAAAATACCTCCCCCAAGCTGCTAGTTAGCATAAGACGGAAGCTCATATTGGCATCAGTGGAAGATTTTACCTCTGAGCAGAACAGCAGCTCCAAAAGAGTGTTCATTAGGAACGTAGGACAAGGGGGAAAATCAAAGCCCCACCCCACACACCAAGGTCCGTCCCTCCCTTGTGTCTCCCATTTAAAATTTTATGCACTTTCCACAATCCCCAAATATGATATTTCCACAATCCCCAATTATGATTGGCACAGTCCTTTCTGATCACCAAGGGGGCTGAAGTGGGGCAGACAGAAGTGCCTGCATTCTGCTCTAGCCTTAAGCAGATTACTGTATCAGTGTAGTGAGAACAGTGTACACTGATCATGTGCTCAGTGCAGGGAAAGGAGATTGCTCGCATGCAGAAAGAGTCACTGTCACAGTCACTTCCCTGCAGTATTCCACATAGGTCTTCTTAATCAATTGGCAGGAGCAGAAGTTGCAAGTTTGCCCACCTCCCTTCAACCAGCATTAACTGATTTGTGAACCGATACCTAAAGGAACCTGTTTCTTTACAGGACACCTTGTTGAAAATCCACTAGTGTTTAAGCTGTCCTGATGGAGAGCAGCAAATTCCTGTCTGATTGCATACATTGAGCAGTTTACATTGTAGTTCTGGTTGAATAATTACATGGCGAGGGCATGATGTTTTCCCCATTTCTCCCAGCATTGAATGCAGACCTTCTGGCTTCAGACATCATTGCATCACACCAATTAACTCAAGAGGAGACACTTGCACATCTGACTGCTGTCAGAATGTTTTCCACTCTCAAATGCTTTGCTCTTCTCACTTTTCCAGCTGATCAACCACATGTGGAGCCTACGCTAATGGGATGCTGTAAGACAAATTGAGTTACCTTCAATACCTTTGTGCATCTCGCCATTAGCATAATTTAGTTCTGGAAACAAGTGGTCATGCAGGCAAAATGCTGGAGCAGATGGATGATGTAAGTCAGAGAAATGGAAAAAAGAGAGTTTCCTTTAATGTGATATTGAATGCTTCAGCCTTGACTCATGTGGTCATTACAGACAGATGGCCTTTCATCGCAGAATCCCTCATGATTTAATATTAGTTCAAAGGCTTGTTTTCCTTTAACTCTCACACCATTTCCTAAGGTGTACTTTGAGATGTCTGAATAGTTTTCTAAACCCACCTAAGCACATTTCAATGGGTTGACATTGATCTGTAAAGCACTGCACTCTCTAAAAGTAGACTGCTTCACAATCTGTCATGTCCCAGTCTTATGCTGGGTTAGTGAGTGACTCAAAGGCCTGATAGAGCAGTCCACCTAAGGGCTTGTCTTTCC
Source organism: Podarcis filfolensis (assembly GCF_964270895.1). NCBI lineage: Eukaryota > Metazoa > Chordata > Lepidosauria > Squamata > Lacertidae > Podarcis > Podarcis filfolensis. The sequence continues at coordinate 39,425,391 of NC_139606.1, read as the reverse complement.
TCTGCACTTTCCAGGCACCGTCCAGACATTAAAGCTCTGTGTCAAAGTGCTTTCTCTCTGTCTCTCTCTCTTTGCTCTTCAAAGCTGAATTAGAGCAAACAGCAATCCATGGGAAACCTGAATTGCCATTTGTTGCACTTCAGCTTTAAAGAGTGGGTTTTCATGGGGAAAGCTCTGCGGCAAAAAAAAATATATGCTTAGACACAGAGCTTTAAATCGCAGACTTGTGCCTGGAAAGAGTGGGGCAAAGGAAAGTGTGAATGAGCCCTAAGTAAAGGGCAGCTAACTCACGGGTGCTTTCACAAAGACCTAAGGCATCCTGGAACCAACCCATACCAGCCCATGATCTTTTGCTGTCTGATGCTGAGCTCAAACAGCATGTGCACACACATACACCATCACTTGACTGACCTTGGGTATTATTTATCCAAGGCAGCAAAATGTCCCGGACCAAACCTGGATGTTTCCTTGACTGAAATAGTCTCTTTAAGTTTTTTAGTGTGTCACATTCCAGCTTTAGAAGAGGTTTTATTTATGTTCAAATGATGGTCAAGATGTAGAATAGTTCAAACCTTGCCTTGTTCCTCAGCAGCCATTCCCCACTTTCCCACACATTTTTAGCTCGGACACTACAGCGCATCTGTGACATAAATGCAAGACTTGGCCCCACACAGTGCCTAGAAGAGACTTGAATCACACTATTCATTTTATTCCAATTGTCCAACATACGTATAATAAAATATGTGGTATTTCTCTGGATTTCTAGGCAGTAAATCATAGAAGGCAATGACAGAAGCTTGGCCCCATTAAGTATTTTGCTAAACCACTGTTTGGAATCCTATCCAACACATAGTATCATATCAGGTCAATTAGACCTTTTTTAAAGACATCCCATGGTTGTGAGTGGGGGCACCTTACTTCTCACTGATCTCCTCATTGATCTTTTAATGTGCACATAAGCCCAATGACTTTTTCTTTTTTAACTTGTGAAAAAGTAAGAAAGTCATGATAAGGCTCAGTAATGTGTTGCATTGTTTAACCTTAAGGCAACGTTTCAGTTGTGGAGGCCTATTGAGGTCATACAGGAATTTCCCCCAAATTTATCTCCAAAGGAAAAGATGACATCATTGACTGCTACAGCTAGAAATGGGACAATGCATAGGGGTGGACCTCGGCTCCTGTAAAACTATTTGTTATTCTAACGACTATTTATAGATTGTAGATCTATACAGCATTGAAGTGACATAAGCAGACAAGACAGTTATGTCCCAAGCAGCTTACAAAATAAGTTAATCAGTTGGGAAGATAATAGACCGGAGGGGAAATATACGGGGGTGGGTTTTAAGACTCACAGTGGTGACCGAGACCCTGGGTATAGACCTTTTGGATAGCTCAGCTGGTAGAACATGCAACTCTTAATCTCAGGGCTGAGGGTTTGAGCCCCACATTGGGCAAAAGATTCCTGCATTGCGGGGGTTCAACTAGATGATCCTTGTGGTCACTTCCAACTCTACAATTCTGTGATTCTATTACAAATGTTTCCTGAGTGAAAGACTGAAATGTATTTCAGTCTTTCACTTGGGGGAGGAGGGGAGGAATGTGAGAGTAATCCAAGTATCAAAAGCTTTGGGGAAGTTAGTTAAGCCAAGATCTTCGAAGGAAAGGTGGAGTGTGATCACCTCTGTTCCTGCCAGACAAAGACCTTTCATATTCCGTAAGAATTTCAATAAGCAAGCTATGAAATTAAATGTAAATGAGCTAATATACTGATTTCGGCCATGAATCCTGGCTGAACTTATGTAACCATAAACTCCTGAGAACTTCATTGAATATATATATATTCTAACATCAGAAACACAGCTTGAGAACCTTATTTGAACAAGGGTAGACATCTGTCTGTGTAGTGCTAGAAAAAAAACAACTTACAACTAAAAGGTGTGTGAAGGCAGGAGAGCAATGGTGCCCCACCTGCGCTGCCACTTGGGTCACTACTGGGTATCAGGAGTCTCTAAACAAACAAACAAACAAATAATACATTGATAAGCTGGTCTCAGTCCAACATTATCTATTGTGCCATGCTGAATTTTGGGCTTTGTTCTGTCCTTGACTTCACCCGTGTTGCACTGAGCTGAGGCCAATTGCACAGTGTGCAAATATATGAATGCAACAAAATGTTTTGACTGTACACGGTAAGACTATTTTTATTGTTGGAAACCATCTTTCACTGTGAATTTTATTTTATTTATTAAATTTCTATACCACCTTTCATCCAAAGATTACAATAGAGAAACAGAAACATGTAACAAACAAAAACAATAAGCACAGAGAGACAGAGAGAGAGTTTAAAAGGCCATAGATTGTTGAATTAGCCAGAGATGAAGGTTATACATTGTTTATGTGCACATTTCCTCCCAGTGTGATGGATCTCCACTTACCAAAATCTACAGAAAGAGGGTGGCCTATAATGAGCACCATAGCTATTTACACATTTTAAAGCATTGTTTACATGCGTAGCTATGCAACAGAAAGTTTAAGAAGAGTTAGTTTATCGCGCAGTGTTAGTAAATATATTCCTCTATTTTTGTTTAAATCCTTGGCAAAATCTGTAAAAGAAAGAAGCCAGCAACTAAGATCCTAGAATTGCCAAACTGAGCCATCAGGGATACCAATATCATCCAAAAGCAGGGGTCATGTTATCTGGCAAACCGATTCCTTTCCAGCCATTAATGTCACAGCTGCATATTCCTCTTTGCAAAATGGTAACAGAGACTACATTTCACAGATGTTCTTTCATCCTTTTGTCTTAAGGACCGGTACAGACTCCTACCAATCAATTAAAAAGAAAAAAAAATTCCAACCACAGATGACAAGCTCTTCTATGAATTCCATCCTCTGATGTTACACTGTTTACTCAGGTAGACCCAAACACCTCTTTTCACAATTATGGCTTCCCATAAAGAATCTTAGGAACTGTAGTTTGTTAAGGGCACTGGGAGTTGTTAGGAGATCCCTCTTCCCTTCAGAGCTACGATTCCCAGAGTTCCCTGTAAAGATGCACTGATTGTTAAACCACGCTGGGCATTGCAACTGTGAGGGGAGAAGGGGTTTCCCAACACCTCTCAGAATCTTTAAGAAACTCACAGTTTAAAGTGGTATCATTATGATCTAAATACGCCCTAATGCAGCATGATGTTTCCAAGAGCAGACACTCACAAGCAAAACATGAAGCTAATAAAGTAAAGGTAAAGGGACCCCTGACCATTAGGTCCAGTCGTGACCGACTCTGGGGTTGCGGCGCTCATCTTGCTTTATTGGCCGAGAGAGCCAGTGTACAGCTTCCAGGCCATGTGGCCAGCATGACTAAGCCGCTTCTGGCAAACCAGAGTAGCGCACGTAAACGCCATTTACCTTCCCGCCGGAGCAGTACCTATTTATCTACTTGCACTTCGACGTGCTTTCGAACTGCTAGGTTGGCAGGAGCAGGGACCGAGAAACGGGAGCTCACCCTGTTGCGGGGATTCGAACAGCTGACCTTCTGATCAGCAAGTCCTAGGCTCTGTGGTTTAACCCACAGCACCTACAGCCTTGTAAATAAGACCACAAAGGTTACTTGCCTGCACACACACACACACAACACTAGCCTTCCAGGGCTGGCAGAGATGATTAGAAGACATCTATCCTTCTGCAGGAATCTGCTTTGATTTTTTGCTGGGCACAGAGGAGGGCAAACAGAGCACTCCAGCCTGCTCACTCATCTGCATGGGGCTTCATGAATTGCTTGCATGCAATTCCTTGTCACCTACAGCTGTCGGGTGTGTGTATAATACGAGGTTGAGCCCTTGTATGTCCCTAGCATCCAGTTTCCAGGGAATTGTGGCCACTGGACCTCTAGTTTCCATCATAGGTAACAGGTCACAACAATTGTTAACAACAAGCTCTTGAGATATATATCACTAAGCAAGTGGCTGACAATTGTTGGGTGAGTGAGATAAATATAGATATATAGCATTTACAGAAATCCCAAGGCTTTCCCCCCAACAAAAGTTTGGAATTTTCCTGTTTATGTTCTACCAGGCAACCTAAAGCAAAGTGTATTTCCATGAAGAGGAATCCCTTTGCCCAAAAAATGTCACACCAAATTCTAGATGAGGGGAAATAACTAGGTGAGGGAGACGAACTGCTGGTCAAACATAAGAATGAGATTCTTTGTCAAAGATGCAGATTATGCTGTGGAAATCACATAGGACATTAAAATAAATGGGGAGGGGGGTGTTTGCGAGCCATTTAAGGAAAATCCGTTCCATATGTCTAGGCTATGTGGGCCAGCAAGCAATACACATGATAGCAGTGAAATTACAAAGTAGTACTGCAGACAAAAACATGGCACGTTGTATAACATTTTATAGACCTATTGTTATTATTCTGGCCTGTGTTTGCCTTTGCCTAATTGATTCTCCAGAAAGTGAAAAACAGTAAAAAATAAATAAATAAACTACATTAGAATCTACTTAAAGAAGTTGTGTGCCCATACACACATGCACGTACAGAAAACCATATCTAACAGCTTATATCACTGAACAAGAACAAAAAAATGGGATAACTGGAAGTGGTGAAAGACCCAGAATAGAGTGAACAATGGGAAATGTTCCTGAAATATATATTGGGGCACAGGGGGGCGGGGAGGATTGAGTACAGATCTTTGCTGGCTCCAAAGTGCTGTCAAAAGGAGTTTTAAAAATAGAGATCATAATCTAAAAGGAACAGCAATTGGGAAGTTGTTTTTTAATGCAGAAGGCGATAAACATATGACATGTTTTACATATAGGATAAATGGAAAGAACTGTAATTCCCTCCAACATTCCTCAGATGAAAATAGGGACATTTCTCGCTCTTGCTTCAAACTGACCCTCCTCAACCCCCCCCCCCAATTTTGTCCCCCGCCCCATAGCATTTCCCATCAGAAGAAGGGTGAGTACCACCACCACAATAAATGGGACACAGCACAGACACCCTCCACCACCCTGAGAAAACCCCTTAATCATGATTTTATTTTATTTTATTCTTTGGTAGAGTTACAAAAAGAAAAACATACACCAATAAATAAATTTTAGAAAGGGGCAAGATTAGATGCAGATGCACAAAGCACTTAAAAAAAAAATCAAGACCCCTTGCACTCCGCTCCCCTTTTCCCCCCGCCCTGTCCTCTGCTCATCCTCCTCACCAAGCTCAGCAGCAGCTGTGCTGGCAGGGAAAACAGGGACATTCAGGATCAAATCAGGGTGGTTTTTGTAATTCCGGGACTGACACTGGAATATCAGTGGAAGGTATGTCATAATAGAGAAGCTGCATATGTGCTTTTGGTGGTGCATGATACTTTTTGCTAGCCTACATGAATGCCTTCTCGCTGCCTTCCTGCCTGCTCAATGACCCCTTGTAAGTTGCTTTCCATATTATTGTTGTTATTATTTAAGCAATTTCCTATACCACATAACCACAAATGTCTGTAAGAAATCGTTTCTCCACTATATTGGGGTACTAGGCAACGAAAAGATACATAATGAGAACTTTCTTTCTCTTGTCGTGAGAAGCTTGCAGTTCAAAATGGATGGGATGTAAAATGGATCAGATGGTAAGACGTGTGTTGCTATTACGCACTGTATCCAGTCACCCATTTTTTTTCAAGAAAACTAGCCTCAGGCTACAGTTGTATGCAGGGCTAGGCACACCTAAGCCCAGTCAGTGTTTACCGGGATGAGTGCTAGGACTTTAAAGGGATGTCCAAGCCCTAAAGCCGCTGTTGACTTGTTTGAGGACATCACAGCCAGATTTCCATCTTTATCTCTTTGTAATATCATCCTGCCTCCAGGAATTTTGAGGTTCTTTGTTTTGCAAAAACAAGACTTTATTTGCGGTTTTACTCCAGATTGGTTTTTATTTGCTTGTCATTCCTTATGTGTAGGACAGATAAAGTGTTCTCTGTTCATACAGCACCAGATCATAGGATTTTATATTGAAAACAAATTGTGAGCATTACACGCAATTTCTTTCGTTCCCTTTGATTTAAAAAATAATCAAGTTTTGTTATCAAACATTTTCCTTGAATCCTTTTTATCTTTATGCTACAGAACTAGATTTTAAAGAACAACAAAAAAACCCACCCCTTGAAAGCATATTTTCTTAATTCAAACATGAATTCTCTTGAAAACAAGTCCAGGTAGTTTGTAAGCCACCAAGCTGAAAGAAACTTACAAGCTATGAAGTTAAGCATGTAGATGTACTCAACTTTCCCCCTGAAATCACAAAAAGTGCCTAATTTTGGTTGAATCACAACCTAATTTCATAATGTCTTAGGTTCAATCTAGAAATCATGTTGCTTGAGTTCAGAGCTGTGACCCTGGAGAAAGGAGAAATAAACTTGTCCCCAGTGATGTTTCCATGACAAATCAACACACACACACCAAAGCTGCTATTAGAGACAGCAGGAAAGGTATATAAACAGAGGGAGATGTATATAAATATAGGTACTGTACTTTCCCTCACCAGCTAATAGTACTTCCAAAAGGATTTAAGCTAGGGAAATGGAAGTGAAGACTTAATCCACATTGCATCTAGTTTGGTCCCTAGATAACTTGTATTTTTGCTCTCAATTTAATTGGTTATAATCAATACATATTAATGGCAGTGTATAACCATAACCTGAGCTGCAGCCTTTATTATTTTATCATGCCCACAATGAGGGGTAGGATTTGGTAGCTGCTGTAGAATTCAGGTTTTGGCATCTGGTGCAGAATTCAGAATCCTGAGGACCCCTACTTTCATCTTTAAAAGGAAATTACAGCCTTTGTGGCTGCAGAAATAAGCTTGAAAAATAGTGCACATTCTCCAGTGGAAGAGTCACAACTTCCCTAGCCAAGGGGTCAGACTTTACTGATTTCCATAGCTTCCACCCTCTAGGTTCAAAGAAGCAAAAAAGAAGCAAAAAAATATTTTATATAATTTATTTAAGCCACCAAATTCAGCCCTCCTTGGAACAGAATTTGGTCCCCCCGCCTTTTTTGTGTGTTTAGACACATCCTTCTTGAATGTAATGTCAGAAATAAAGACTTCATGCTGATGCAGAATTATGTCCCACATTTTAAAACAGAGGATCATTGAACTGGAATGTTTAAGCCCAAGAAACATATTCCTCAGGGAGGGAACTTGAAACCTGCCTTCTCCTTTCACAGATACTTTGTCTAAGTAATGGAACACTTATCACAACCTGAGGGTTTCAGAGTTTACTTCCAAAATGGATTGAAAAATCTAAACCAGGTGTATAGCTGACTGTGGCAATCTTCTTTGCCACCAGAAGTTGTCAAAGTGGCTTTAACCCTGCATACAGTAAACTGAGTTGGGCAGGTCCCTTTGCTTCCTTCCAATAGCTCACGCCACTTTCCCCCTTCATTACATAAAGCAGAGATTGTGAGGTAACTACTAACAGTCTCTACTCATTGCTAGAATGATCATGAATTAAGACAGTGCTCCCATTTTGTATCTGTTTTTCCACTAGTGGGCCTCATACAGTCCCAGTCTTGGAAGAGATGCGTTTTTAGGTTCAGATTCAACACAAAACTGGGCTCAAGCTCCACAGACAGGTTTATTGCATCTGGTTTACAGAAATATTCCAAAGAACTTTTTTCTGCTTTGTTTTTGTAACACAATGAACTAGAGCAGAACTCGACGTGATGCTCAGCATGGGGCTGTCTCCAAGAGCACCAGCCTTGGGGCAATTCCCTCTCCTTTCTCTACAATTTTTAGGCAGATCTACCATGTTGTACATTTCCCTGCCTCAACCCACATTGCTGGCTCTTGCTAGCAGATGTGAAGGCATGATGTTTACAGATCTGCCTCTTACCATGAGATGTTACTCCTGCTCTCAATAGCAACAGCATACCCAGTGTCCCATAAGAACATAAGAAAAGCCCTGTGGATTCCAGTCAAACGTGCATCTAGTCCAGCATCCTGTTCTCAGAGTGGCCAACGAGATGCTGACAAGAAGGATATGACAGCAACAGCCCTTTCTCTACTTGTGATGGTATTCAGTGGTATTCAGACGCATACCGCCTCCAACAGTCTAAGTAGAACATTGCCATCATGACTGGTACCCATTGATGGCCATTTCCTTCATGAATTTCTCTGATCCTCCTTTAAAGCCATCCAAGTTGGTCAGCATAACAGCAACTTGTGGCAGCAAATTCCATAAGTTAACTATAATTTAACTAAGTAATTTCTTATTGGATGGACCTGAGTTCTAATATTGTGAAAGAGGGAGAGAAACATAACCCTATGCATTTTCTCTGTGCAATGCATAGTTTTATACATGCCTATCATGTTTCCCCAACAGCTAAAGCGCTATTAACTTTGACAGTAATCAGTCTATTACTATTGCATGGACAGGCGGAGTCCCCCCAACCCCAGGCGATTCCCGAGCGGAATAATGACTCAAGACAAAGTGCTATGGGTTTAAAATTGGCCACAACTTTATTAAGTGTCAGCTGTAGGGAGACCCTTTGCTCAGGCAATGGGTGTTTATCCTTCCCAGTCCCTAGCCAAGAGACATATGGCCAATGCCTCCCCTCAAGACCCCTTTAATGGGGAAACCTTGGATCACCACCACAAGGGGGGGGCGTGGGTCACCGCTTCATGCCCCCCCCATTAAGGAAGGTAGACTAAAGGATTCCGCCCAAGGCCTGAAACCGCCAAAGTTGTGACATTTTGCTACGGGAAAGGCAAAACCTGCCAATACAGGAAAATTCCTTTCCAGCCCTTTAACAGCGACCATGACGTAGCAGCACCCACATACCTGTGGAGAAGAGGTTAACCTGCAAAAAAAAGACTTAACTGAGGGAGGGCAGGGTGGGAGAAGCTCTGGAGCCAACTGACGCTTCGCAGGTAAGATTCACTTTCTGTTGTGTGGGCAGGGCGGTCCCTCCCCTTACCTGGCCAATCCCCTGGCAACACCTCCCCAGGCGATTGGCTGAGGTAGGCGGAGACCTCCAGGTTTCCAGCCTGGGAAGGATGAAGCCATCCCGAACTACCAGGAGCCGCACTGGGATCCGGGGGGCTGTGCGCAACTACGCAAAAGGGGAGCGATCATTGCTGTTACTGGTACTCAATGATCAAATATTTTTCCATGACTCTTAATTAAGGAGGAAAGATCCTCCCATGGGGTTTACGGGCATTAATTTGTTGAAAGTAAATCCAGCTTGGTAAAAGGAAAGCAAGAGAACTTGATAAAAGGAAGTCACACGAGACGTCACAATTTTAATTTTAAAAATTCTTTTAATATCTGCCAATCTTGATAATCATTTGGAATCTCTGAACTAATTCAACTTTAGGAACTTTTAACATTCTGAAACAGCGTCTTTGCCCTTTTCTGCTTCATGGCACCGTTATCACCACTGCTGCATATTTGCAGGCAGAGGGGCAACCACTTCTGGGCATCTTCTTCGTCCCTGAATTGCTCCTGCGGCTCTTCATGGTAAGTGACTCTTATCACACTGTAGCTCATAGCACCATCTGTTGGCAGACATGTGAACTACTGTGTGATGACAGACAAATAGATAGCTATAGATGTTGATTTCTAAGCTAGCTCAACTGGTCAAGCAGCAGCAGAATCAGCCCAGGACTACATATGTAAGAGGCTCCCCAGCACTAGAGCAATTTGCCCCAATTATCTGTGCTCTAAAATGGCTTCTTCCCTTTTCATTTCCTTTGTTTATTACAAGTAGGTTTTATACATGTATATAGATAGATACTCTGAAGAAGCATGGTAGCAGTAGGATTGCAGGGATTAGAATTGCCTGGGGAGGTAGGATCTAGACCAGAACATTGTTATAAAGGTACTGAAAATGAAGGGGGTTACCTCTGAACGTTCATAGAATATTACCTAAGTGAAATCTTAAATTAGGGATGTGACTCAAGGAAGTAAAAACACATGGTCAGACATGTTTATAGACAGTATTGCAAAGTCTTTTCAGTATGTAATGTCACTCTAGGTTTGTTTTCAATAAAGAGTGCTTGCTCTTTACTGATCATTACACTGCTATGCAATTGGGTGCTATAAATCAGTCTTCAAAGCTTTTATGATTAACAGTGCCAACATTCTAAAATGCATGCAATTGAGAGGCACTCTTGGTACTGTCTATGCCAAATACTTTTCAGACATATTATTAGTCTTCAGACATGCTCAGTCAGTATCATCACTTCCAGGACCAGTGAATAAAAACTGCTTTTGCCAAAATCACTTCGAATTTTGCAATCTTGTCTAATGAGGTTGCAATCCCATGCATAAGCTTCATGAAAATCAGCAATGGGGATGAGGAGAGAATGAGGGATGATTCAGTTCAAATTTGAAGGCAAATTCACCACATTCTCACTTTTCAAAACAATATACAAACCAAAGCACAGCCATCCTTTGAAGTTTATACTAATTTTAGTGGAAGTTTTGCAATGCATTTCTCATAAGTAATGTGTCCAAAATTCATATACCAGGGTAAAGTGTGCATAAAAATAAATATATTAGTGAAAATGTATTATATTGGGGATCATTGCTTTGCAAGAAATGTATATATCACACAATGTTGCATATGAGCATGCACATATTAGGAAAAAGCTGCTGCATTTTTCATGAGGATTTTTTTTTAAATGCAAACTGATGATAAAATGTGGAGAACTGAATTTAGGATTGGGAAATGAGAATGTAATGGCAACTGATGCTCTACCACTGAGCTATGACCCTCCCCATGCATTTTCAGGATGCATGAGCATACATACTGAAAAAGCTTTGTGTTTGTGTTTTAAGGATCCAATTACAGTAATACAGTGTCACGAAATTTGAGCCCCAAAGCTGAAAGGATATGTTTATACAGCAGAGGTTTTTTAAAAATAATAATAATAATGAGTGATTTAACATAGAGAGGAATTTAAATTAAACACATCAAACAGTAGAACTAAGCATACAGTAGCAAGGCACTTAATGTTATAAAAAAGAAGGTTATACATATAAAGACACTCAGACTTGAATGAGGTTTAGTTCTCACAGACATCAGACGAGGTGGTAAACCTAAATATGGACTATACCACTTCAAATATAGGGGAAGTAAATGCCACCAGCAAGCATTCTTTCCTAGACTTCTCCGTGCTTACATATTTTTCTACAGGGATTTGGCAAGCATCTGAAATGAGGAAGGGATTTGAAATGTAAAAAACCACCCCCACAAAAAAAAACCAACAACTTGGCATCCATTTCACATTGATCTATACTCATAATCTTGCTCAAAGGTGAAATAGGTTGGAATTTATGGGGGGGGTTATGGGACTTTATGGGGATACCCTCCCTCCCCCAGCTAATCTCTTTTGCAAGCAACCACGCCAGCTTAAACTTTACCATGCCAAAGGGGGAGGTATAATTAGCAGGAAGAGGAAGCCTGGCTCACTAACAGGCTGGGTGGCCGGCAGCGTAAACTCCAAAAGCTGAAATGACACTTTTTTGAGCATGCGCAGAGGAGTTGTTCCATGTGGTCAAATGATCTGTAGTTTTCTCTTTTCAGAGAAAGCAATAACTCTCTTGATTCCTTCAAGCTGCCAGTTGTACCCCTTGCAGCAGTAAAGTTTTTCCTCCCCAACACACTTCAAGGTTTTTTGAGTATTTACCAGGACTGATTGCAGAACCCACATAGGGGTTTTTTTTGTGAAGAGGAAGTAGTTTAGTATTTGGCAGGAAGTCAATAAGCAACTCCTAGGCTAATAGATACTCATATCTTAACAACTAGCACTCCTACACTGTACTGTCCTTTGCCAGTGTAGGATTATGCAGAACCCTCTCAACCAATAACTGGCTTTGAAAAGATAATATTGTATGAAATGAACAGAATTAGCTACTTAAAGGCCCACAGGATTTCTGGGCATGCAAGCAGCATTGTTGCAATCTACCCAAAATCTCATTGAAATAAAAATGGTCTTCTGCAATATGGCAATACAGTCCTGAAATTTGGTACACATGTACAGTATTCCAAGAAACTCCAATTATTATAAAAATCTGAAAAGAGGGCATTTGCACCCTTTCCCATCAAAACACCTCTGGAACTTCTGACCTGTTGGCATCTGGGACTCTACCATATTCCAATATGACTTTGGGCAGCTGTTAAAAAAGTTTTAGGTGACTTTTAGATAGGCGGTGTTCTTAATCTGATGATTCTATTTAGTATGTTTTATAGATTTTCTTATTTATATTGTTCTTTGGGAGTTTCAGGGAGGGTACATAGCTGTGGCTGCAAAGCTGGTGGTCAGCATCTATCGAGATTATAAAAATCTGCTGGAAATAACTTTACAATAAGATACTGTCTATTTTAATCAGCAGTGATGCAGTCACAATAAAGTAAAATTAAAACTGAGATCATACTTCTGTTAATATGGTTAGGGAAACATTTTAGTAAGCTGTAATTCATAAAACATTCACATGTGCTCATTTTACAAAACGGGTTTGTTTTTTTTCCAAATAATGGAGAAATTCAAGGCTCATTATTTTAACCACTAATATGTATCCTGTGAAAGAAGATGTTGCTATTATTCCTAAACAGAAACATGACCCGATTCTCATTAGCCAGCTTATTATAAAAAATAGGGAATCTTTCTCAAGTCTTTGAAATCTTAGCAAATGCTATTGTAGACTTAATTTGGAAAGAAATATCTGGGTGTCATTAATATTGCCAGACTGCTTCATCTAAGACACATGGCCTCATCATTGAAGATAATAAGAATTAGATTGATCTGAAAGATTACAAATGCATTTCAGGAGTGAAAACATTATTGGTTATTATATATTTAATTAGCATGGTGTAATGGACATGGCTGCTGTGCTTCCAGTTGGCTCCACCTGCCTCGATCATCACCAGGATTCAACCATGCTTCTTTTAAATTGGTTTAACATCAAGTTGGCCCTCAACTGACAAATAATTGCTCCATGCTAACTCCAGTTGGCACAGAGAGCTGCTATGTAGACAGGATTCATATTCAGTTCAACAAAAACTATAACTTTTTGTGTGGCCATGCATTTGGTGGCTTATCTAATTATTAATTGCCTCTCTGTTCATTAAGTATTACTGCCACAAATACTGAAAAACTTTATTTTTTTTAGTTGGACAATCAGAAACAAAAGCTACCAAATTCATATTGGTCTTGGGGCAGAAGAATTTGCATGGAATTTATACAGCACTGATTCTTAAACAAATTTTGACTTGCTTTTCTTTCTTTTTCAATGAGGAAATAGTTAATCAATATATTTCAGCATATTCCCTTCTTTGTAATTTTCTACCACCCATTTAATTCTGGAAACCTCTACCAAGTAAGAGGTTTGGTAACTATATTCGGTAACTATTTTTAAAATATAGTATGAAAACAAATTCAAAAAGAAATAAGGTGTGGGAGTGAGAGAGGGTACCCTATGAAATAAACCAAGAGCGAAAAATAACAATACCGCTCCAGACATTAAAATAACACTTTTTGAGCATGTGCAGAAGAGTTGTTACCTGCTGCAGTCAAAGGATTTGTAGTTTTCTTTTTCCACAGAAAGCAATAAGTCTCTTGATTCCTTCATGCTACCAGTTGTCTCCCTTTCAGCAGTAATTACAAATTCAGAGCAGATTGTGTCACAAAGGTATAGATATCATGCAATTATGCTGAGTGAAAAAAAATGTTGTTTTCAAGTATAAACGGTCCAGAAATACAGACGCACCCGACCATAAGACGCACCTAGTTTTAGAGGAGGAGAACAAGAAAAAAAAATTCTCTTCCTCTCTGCGCAGCACCCCTTCAGTGAAGCAGCAGGAGAAACGGAGCCCCTTCCATTTCTCCTCCCACTTCACTGAAGGGGCGCTGCGCAGCTCTCCCTCTCTGTGCAGTACCTCTCCAGCAAAGCGGGAGGAGAAACGGAAGGGGCTCCATTTCTCCTCCCGCTTCACTGAAGGGGCGCTGCACAGCTTTCCCTCTCTGCGCAGCGCCTCTTCGTGTTCCTCCCCCTGCCCTGAAGAGGCTTCACGTGGCTATCCCAGAAGTCAGAACAGCAATAGGGATCACTGCTTTCTCTGCGCAGCAATCCCTCTTGCTGTTCTGGCTTCTGGGATAGCTGTGCAGCCTGCATTCGCTCCATAAGACGCACACACATTTCCCCTTACTTTTTAGGAGGGAAAAGGTGCGTCTTATAGAGCGAAAAATACGGTGCTCAGACTTACTATTTCAGCCAGGAGGAATGGAAAGCTACAATTCCAAGGGGTCAGTAAATGCTACTCTCAAGCTTCCCCAGTATTATGTTTCCACTCACAATCCCAGGGTAAATTTGGGTAACAGCAAGTTGGGCCTCAACTCCAATGAGGTTTGGTCGCTGCTTATAATGGGCTCAGCGCTCGCCATTCAAGTTTCCGGTTATGAGTTCAGAACTGTCACATGTTCAACGCTTTTAAGGCCTCATTTCTTAAACTGGGCATTTCATCCAAGCACTGGATCGAGAGAAATAGGAAGGCTATCAAACATGAGAACTAGACCCACTAATTTTGGGATTCACTGCCAACACTACTTTTCTATTAAAGGAAGCAATATAAATGTACTTTGAAAACGGGAGAGTAATGCTCTGCTTTGAGTTGACGCCACTATCCCACCACCAACTGTAAACATTTTAATGAACCAACATGAACCAAAAATCAGGGAGTTGGGATGGGTTGGGCGGGTTAGCCAGTTATTGTGGTAATAATAAAAGCCACTCTGGAGGATTATTTGCTACGCAGAAAAGCAATGTAGCTTAAAGAATCTTTTTTTCCATACTGAACCCAAATTATTGTTTCACATCTCTGTGCCATCTTCTTATTAAACAATAAAGCACATTTTGCCCTTAAGGGTTCTGGAAGCAATTACAGCACATCTGCACACAGCGGATGTGTGGACATGTAAGAAACAGCAATGAAGAATTGGACTGTGCATTGAAAAAATGTGGCTGCCCAGGAGATTTTAGTATTTGCACTGGCCAAATCAAGCAAAATTCAGTAGCTAGAACTCAGGGAAAGTATGAAATAGATTATGACTACCTAAGTAATTATTGCAACCACAAAGTTTACCATAAAATCCTAACATTGCTTTCATATTACATAATATATAGCACCATACATAATAATTTTCATTGAAATAAGCAAAGTGTGCTGCTTTTCCATCTCACTTGATATTTGCAGTCTACATTTTTTGAACTCCACATATTTAGGGCTGGCTCACATGAATATGGTGGTCATTTTTAGCAAGGGTTGGTTGTTGTTTCTTTTATTGTCAAGGCTGAATAGAAGTGTACATAGTAAAGCTATATGATCACAATTTAAGAAGTCACTGCACAGGTTTCCCCAAATCCCTCGTTTTGGAAAACTAAATTGTGCTTTGGGCACGTGCAAAAGAGGACAAGCAACAGTTCCACCAGATTGGCAGATCCCTAAGGATTGAAAATAAACCCCAGAACATGGGAATCAACACAAATACAGTGTTCTTGTTTGATTCTGGTGTCTACAGGACTTCCCAACAGCTTTACAGCAGATACTTTTTCATAAGTTCATTTCATGGTGCTGCTGCAAAGTTTAAAGGCCTGGCATCACATAGATCAAGTAAGCTGCACAGATTCCTTTCAGCCAGTCAGGATCAAAGGTTAGGTTCAAATTGTGAGGGTTTGCATGATAGTATCATTGTCCTCGGCCTTTAACATCACAGCTGCCATGGGATGAACCAACAACTTTATGCTGCTGGTGCTGCAACTTCTAAAGAGCCCCTCTGTTACTCAGAAGTGTAACACAGTAAATTTTATGGCATCTTGGTATTTTACTGCCAAAGGGACAATTCACTTTTAAAATGTACCTCTGGTTAAGAACTTTGCTTCAGGATGAGAACAGAAATTGCTTGGCAGTGGGAGGCCCCATTAGCTAAAGTGGTGCTTCAGGTTAAGAACAGTTTCAGGTTAAGAATGGACCTCCAGAACGAATTAAGTTCTTAACCCGAGGTGCCACTGTATTTGGTTCTCCACAACACGGGCTTATCACTCCTTTGGATCCATCCCACAGGAAGAAATGACTGTCGGGTCAAGTAAATGTGTTTCAACTTGCCACTTCATAAATTTTTATGTAACGATTACAACACCCAATGTGTTAAAAGTTCCAAATGCAAATTATAATCCGTGTGGTTTTCCTCCAATGTCCTATCACAGAATGCTTATAAAGGCATTACAATACGGTGAAAGCATATAACTATATTATTTTGATGCTGCTAACAAGAGGGATTTCTTAAGAAGAACAGCATGACAGAAATATAATACAACTAAAATGAACTTGGAAAGGAGCATTACTGTTGCCTAACAAGAGAAAGGGATTTTCCATTGGTGGTGCCATAGCTATGGAATGTACTGATCGCTGAAGTTTGTCTGGTGTCCGTGTATGTTGTCCTTCATGCACCAGGTAAAAACATTTCTAGTCTTTCAGGCATTTTAAATGAAAATTCTTTTTAGATCAAATGGACAATGTAATTGAGCCATCCATTCTGCTCACCAAATTGGTTTTATGGTGAAGTTGTGGTAACTTTGGAAAGTACTTGTGTGTTATCTGCAGGGGTGGGGCAATATTTTTAAGGAAGCATTGATTTCAGCCTTCTGCTCACACAATGGGACTCCCCCTGCAGGTCCCATACCCCTTAGATCTGCTCCAGAGCATCCCCCGATCCTCTGAAGCAGATTTTTGGGTTACATTTTGGGTTGCAGGGAAAGGAGGTAGCCATTCTTCCCAGCATTGTCTGTTTCCAAATAAACTGTCTGCTTTGAAACCTTCTGGTAATGAGGTATGAATTTTCATGTGTGTGCAACTGTATTAAACAAAACAATAAATGAAAATATTTTGATTGTTATTTAACTTATGAGTTCAATACTATGCTGATCAGAAGGGTTCAAATAAGCAGATTGTTGAGTAAGGACAAAGAGAGCTTTTGAAGTGGACAGAAATCTTCCCAAGAATAGCTATGTACAAAAAATACCCCAGGCAAACTCAATATGAGCCCAAACTATAGAAGGCAGCCACCTATTTGTTCTAGAAGATTGCAAAATTATTCTCTTGATTCTGAAATGATATATATTCACCTTGGGCTGAGTGCCCACATGCTACTGAAGCTGCATTCAAAGCTTTTCCCCATTCATTCGCAGACCAAATTATCAGCTGGTGTGAATGGCCATCACTCCACTGACAACTACTCCAAAGCCTGAACTGGAGAACATTTCTGAGAAATTACATCTCAGCTCTATATAACACTTTTCTCTGAGAAGCAGGAACTGGTTGTGTACCGCCTACACCAGGCATAGGCAAACTCAGCCCTCCAGATGTTTTGGAACTACAACTCCCTTCATCCCTAGCTAACAGGACCAGTGGTCAGAGATGATGGGAATTGTAGTCTCAAAATATCTGGAGGGCCGAGTTTGCGTATTCCTGGCTTGGACAGACATTGATCTTTTACTTTTGTGTAAGGTGTGTAATGAATGTGCTAAGTTTCAGAAAAATGACTTGGGATACAGGGAGAAATAGATTTTTATTTTTAAATAATAGTTTTATGAAGCATCGGGGGGTTTTAAATAATTTTTTAAAAAAGTATCACGATCCATTCCCTGAAGCCTAGACATAGGATTCCATGGGGGGGAGGGCGATGGACCTGCAGAATGGGAAGACCCTGCATAATACATGGAGAAGCAGGTGGTTTGTAAAGAGTGGAGGAAAGGGTGTCTCCTGCTGAGTTGAACACTTTGCCATTGATTATAGCATGTGTACTTGCATTATGTTGACATTTCCTAAAATGTTCTGAACATATTTCAAAAAAACAATAAAGGTAAGTGTGGAGTTAAATGTCTATTTGGGTCACTTGGAGGAACCAGTAAAGATGTTTATTTGTGTTGGGTGTTCTCTTGAAAATGTGAAAAATGAGCATTCAATTTAAGAGCTCCTAACTGATTAATGGGCTCCAGCTGTGCCACTCTGAGTGCTCTACCAAAGGGAGAAATAGTTTTTTACATTTTCTGCTCATCAGACTTGGGCAATTCCAAACGTCAGCGAGCCAAAGTAGCCAACAGAACACATAGCCTTAGGAAATTTCCTAAGCATATGTGGGGATAGGAGCTAAGATGTACTGATTTAGCACATACTGTCCACAAAGCCGTCTCTTCTGGTCTCTGGTCCACATGGCAAGGAGGACAGGAGAGCTAGGATGGGTGTCACAGCTAATATGAGGCACAAACACCACAAAATTTTGCATTCTATTTTGTATAGTCTTCCATGTCCCACAAAGTGAAACAGTGAAACCAGTATTCGTTGGGACCAAGGTACTGTAGTCTGTATTTGTTAGCCATTCAAAGTCTGCCACTCTGGTGGTAAACTCAGACAGAAGGTCCCTAAAACCCCTCTTAAGATAATTTATTGCGGTTTGGGTTATTGATTCCTTCTTTTGATTCTAGCATCCTATGGTCCTGGAGGTTCAAAAAGAGGTTGCACATCTCCAAGTCTTCCATTTTACAGTTTAACGTTCAACATAAGTTCAGCAAAGACACCCATGGCTAGCTCATTCTAGTGTCATCCTGCATTGATGACATCACCACCACTGTTACCCCTGTACTCTTAACGATTCTTAAATGCTGGAATATTATCTCTCAGGATCAAATAAGTATGATATTATAGCAAACATAGTTACAACAACAGGCACAAAAGAAAAAATAGCTACCACATATTTTGTTTCCTCCCTCCTTCTTCAGAGCATCTAGTAGATCATATTTCATCTTGTGACATCATCATGTTTCCATATACTGCCCACCCATTGCAACATCAGCAGCCAATGACATGGAGTGGGATAGGAAACAGGATGTTGTGACATCACAACATAAGGCACGTTCAAGTAGATATTATAGAGAAGTAGTGGGAAATTAGATGCAGCTGTTTTCAACAACAGCAGCTGTATAATTACTTTAGCTTCCAATCTGGGCCTAAGGCTTCTTACATTATTTAGATAAAGTAAGTTTCCTCAGAATTGCAAAACCAATCCTTACTCAAAGCATACTTGCTGATTAAGAGGTCCTCTTCCTAGAAAATAAATACATTATACTGTACTGAAAGTATCTGACACTTGACTGCAAGTTTGTATAAACAAGCGAGATGTTTTTGCTTTTTACTTGGAATTCATGTGTTAAAAATGAACTTATTTTCCACTTGCATAAACTAAATGGATTTTGCATTCCTGTGGGCATAATAAACTGTTCTGGAATCAACTATGGTTGGAGTTTCCTTTTACATTTAACCATGTCAGTCTAGCAACTGCTCTCAATATTCAGGAAAACAGAATAATTTTTTCTGGGTTTGCTTTGGGGAGTGTGTGCATGGGAGCATGGGCAGAACTGGCAAGTGCATGAATATATATTAACTAGCTGCTGTAGCTGGATCTTGAACAGCTGCTTGACATATAGAGAGATATACAGGAAATGCTTATTAGCAGGTGAAAATGGCCACTTACCAGGTCCCAGGGTGGCCTGTGGTTTGGTCTTTCATGGCTACCCCTCTCACCCCCCTGAGAAGTGAAAAGGCTGCTTGTGGCGGTCAACCAATGGGACATCCCCTGGCCAGCTGCTATGGGTGGTGGGATAACCTGCCATTCACAAATTTGAATTGCCCTATCAGGAGCAAGATGGGGTGTGGACTGGAGTGGAGAAGTATTCACTCTGGACTGCCACCTGGAAATGTTTATTAGCAGGTGAAAATATGCTGATTTTTCAACATCAAACTACTGTTATAGACACAAAAACAGGCCATGTCATGTTTCCTTACCAATCAGCTGGCAATGCTACATATAAAAGAGTAATGTGTAAGCAAGTGTAAGATCAGAATGATATCAGATATCCTACAGTCACATTACCAGAAGGACCCTTATTTTTCTTTCTTTTGTTAAGAAAGTGCTGAATATGCTACTAAAAAGAACATACTGTACAGCATCATTTAATTATTTCTGAGCCTTTTAGATAAAGGAGGCACTTTGTGAAAATGTCTGCTTTTTATTTTCTATTTTAACTAACAAGGAGGTGTCATCACTTGCACAGAATGTTCCGGTTACAAGTATAAAAAAATGAATCTTTACCATGTACAAAATCAAGACATCATTATTAATCATATTCTGGGTGAAATGAATTAGTACATGCTTTTAGTAGACATTCTGCTAAATGGTTAATTTAGTGCAGCAGTTTGAGTGCATTCCTGAATATTTGACAATCTAATATTCACAGCCTTCGTGTAAAATCAATTTCTCTTCAGATATCCACTTTACCAGCCGAAGTACCACTGGTGATTCATTCCCTGGTGATTGAGCCCTTAAATGTACAAATCAACAAAGTTTACATTCATTTCAGTGATGGTTTTGTAGCAGGATATTTGCTTCACTAGATTCACGTGCAGATGTAACCTTCCATGTATAGTCAATGCAGATGGATTTGCGTGAATATTGTTTTTCACACTGCAATATTCATTCAGGCCCTGAACAGATTGGATGCATTTTTAATGTGGATGGGGTGAACATCTGATCCATGGGCAATGGTTTTTTTAATGTTTTTAATGTTTTTTTAATGTTTTTTAATCTTTTCCCAACTGGAGATGGATTTTTGTATCAAAAATCTACCATACACTTTGGGAAAATTTCTGTTTGCTATGCATCTGGACAGCTCTTAAGATATCATAACCAAATTTTGCATGAGGTTTCTAACATCAAGGAAAAGGTTTTCATCTAAGTTTGGATGCAGTTGGCTGCCATTTTGAATCGGAGTTCAAAACTTCACTGATTCTTAGAATTCCCGAGTAACTCCAAGAACTGGGATGCTAGTGTAGCATACAGGTTACCTCAGGTTACATACGCTTCAGGTTACATACGCTTCAGGTTACAGACTCCGCTAACCCAGAAATAGTGCTTCAGGTTAAGAACTTTGCTTCAGGATGAGAACAGAAATCGTGCTCCAGCAGCACAGCAGCAGCAGGAGGCCCCATTAGCTAAAGTGGTGCTTCAGGTTAAGAACAGTTTCAGGTTAAGAACAGACCTCTGGAACGAATTAAGTACTTGCACTGTATTTGCAATGTATAAACTCACTGCATCTGACAAATAAGTTTACGGGTTGCAACTGCAAATTGGGAAAGTCATTTCTACTACACATGAGGAGGACAGGTGGGGGAGAATTGCAGGAGTGTAAGCCCAGCATGTCAGATGTGTTGCTTGCCTGGATGCCCTCTCCCATTACTAGCTAGGCCTATCTGTGTCAGCACAGCCTGAGGCATGAGCACAGCAGATTGCAAGGAAGACTGCAGCTCTTTGAGACTGCCTGTGACCTATAAATTGAGTTGGCACAGTTAAGGGTCCTCAACTTTCTCTTCCGTCCCTTACTTTTTGTTATTCTCATTAAATATATTGGCATTACTGTATTTAAAGTCCATTTCCATCTTTTGCTTGAGTCCCACAAGACCCCAGGGCTAGAGTAGTCAGCATGGTGTCCTCCAGATGTTGCTGGACTTTCTCCCTCCACCTCCTGCCATCATCCCTGACCTAAGCCTCCAACCTAGACCAGCTGTCTGGTCCTGATGCAAGTTGTAGCCCAACATCTGGTAGGCACTACATTAGCTACCTCGCCCTAGGCCAAATCCCAGTTCTCTTTAGATACACAAACAACACCAGACAATGTCATTGTAATGACACTAAAATATTTTTAAATGAATCTAAAAAATTAATTTCGATTTGAATAAGAGATCACATTTGTTGCTTTTGGAGTCTGGAGGCCTTTCAAATTCTTCTAAAGAAGAAGTGGATTGAAGGGAGTACTGTGCGTGTGTTCATCTGTCCACTTGATTGAGTTACCACCAACCTCCATGGAAAATGTTACCTCCTCAAATTCCAGAGTCTAGCTTTAATCTGATGGACACACTGAACTAAAGCAAGCATGATTTACAGCTAGTTTGTGTGTTTTTTTGCCTGGAAAATAGACATGCAGACTATTTAAAACAGTAGCTGTTTTCCTCGTTCATCTGTTTTGGATCAAACTAATCCTATATTTGGATGAAAGGTAACACAAAATTAATGTTTATGATGTTCCCAAAGTATTTACTAGTTATTTCACAATGACATTGGCTTTCGGCTCTTCCTTTTTTTTTTCCTGTGGTGTCACAGTAGCACAAAAAACCCCTCGCTCACTTAGATGAGCGATTATGAGCACATTCTACAGCAGTAAATCACTAACATATATCCCTAGTCCCTTGATGCATCAAGTACTTGTCTCGTGAAATTCAGAAAAATCAGAGAAAATTGAAAGCATTTTCAAAACACTGGACACCACCATGATACAAAAAGGATTTGCATAGCTCAGTTGGTTAGAGTGTGATGCTGATAATGCCAAGCTTGCAGGTTCAATCCCCTTTTGGGACAATATATATCCCTTCATTGCAGGGGCTTGGAGAAGATGATCCTCGGAGTCCCTTCCAACTCTACAATTCTAAGAATCTATGGTGTCTGTATATCTGCAGTATTATCTTAGAATCTACCAGGAATGGGAAGCAGATAAAGAACTTTTGGAAAGTTGCACTTTCCCCAGAATCAGGGGCACAAAGAATATCTGCAAGGGAGTGTGGAAAACTACTATTGAAGGACCAAACTCTGCATTGCACAGGAAAGAAGATGCTAGCACTATACTGGCCTTCTACCTGCTCATCTTGATAGTCCACAGTACAGAGAATACATACAACCAGCTTTATTGTTTCAAAGCAGGGGGGGGGCAGGAATATATTCTTGCTTCAGTTGTCCTTTCCCGTGCTTTTTGTGTAGTTTCCTATTGCTAAACAGATAGGCCTGGAAAGCTACATTGCAAGAGGAAAAAATGAGACTGCACAATACATATTGGTATGACTGTAAGATTATTGGACTTGGCCTCCCATTAATGTTTTATTTCATATTTGCTTCATAATTAATTGTTACCATCATCATATAATTGCATGTTCTCCTTTAAACCTGCATTACCATGGAAGTGGGCTTTTGTTGTAGTTTGTTTTTATTTGCTTTTTGCAGTATCTAACAATCTTGAATAGAAACAAATGACCTGATTTTCATTATTTTTCCTATTTTGTTTTACTGAACCATACTGGTTTTATTCTGTTGTTGGTTTTATATTTTCTTTTTATGCTGCATCTTTGTTTAATTTTCTTTTTCCACCTGTAAGCTGCCCAGACAACTTTTGTTATGGGGTTGGTATATAAATACTGAAAGAATTAGTGATGTATGTAATATATGAATAATACGTAAAATATTCCAGTTTGGTTCGTTTACTTATTTCTTTTTATAGATGTAAAAATAATCATTACTACTCACTATTTGTCAAAAATAAAAAGCTTAAAATGTGAATTCTCATAAATGAAATTATGCACCCAAATAACAATATCACTCCACTGCAACCAGGAAATTCATTTGTCTGAATGCGCTCATTCTAGATCTTGTGAAAGGTGTTGCTTAGGTGATCAGCTACTCTGATCAAGAACAAAAGTGGTAGAATAACCAAACAGAATAACCAAATTTCTGATTAAAATCATCTAAAGAGCTCTCCAAGAGTCAAGGCCAAGCTAGCAATGTGGCAGCACTAGAGGCAGCCATCCTCTTCAGATGAGGAAGAAATGGCTTTGGAGGACCTAGGGAGATTGTCCCCCTTTCCATCTGCCTTTATGCAGTGCTTTTTTCTGGGGGGACGCAGGGGACGCATACAGCTAAACATTTTGTGAATCTAAGTTTGGCCTCATTGAGGGGCAGTAGTTCAATATGAGTAGGAAAATCAGAGTACCTCTAAACATTTTTTCTTAGAAAAAAGCACTGCCTTTATGGGATGCTTGCCCTTTCCTTGGTGCCAGACAGAGACTCTCTTCTTCCCCTTTATTTTTATTTGCTATTTCTTTTTAAAATTTACATTTTGTAGTATGATGGACATCCCTCAACTCAACTCAACTCAACTCAACTCAACCCAGTCCTTTGCTGTCATGCTGCTTCATTATCTCCATACCTTCGCCTTATGTGGGACTGGGCCCCACCTTGGAAAGGAAAGCACACATGCCTGGGGGGTGATTTTTGTGACAGCTGCTAGAGCTGCACTGCTGGTAATGGTGTACAATTGGGAGCTATACACTGCTGCTAAGCTCCAACAATGATGTAATTGCTTTATAGCACAAACAGGGCTGTTTAGACTGGCGAGCCTTGAGCATACAGTGGTACCTCAGGTTAAGTACTGAATTCGTTCCGGAGGTTCGTACTTAACCTGAAACTGTTCTTAACCTGAAGCACCACTTTAGCTAATGGGGCCTCCTGCTGCCGCCGCGCCACCAGAGCACGATTCTGTTCTCATCCTGAAGCAAAGTTCTTCACCTGAAGCACTATTTCTGGGTTAGCGGAGTCTGTAACCTGAAGCGTATGTAACCCGAGGTACCACTGTACTACCTCAAACACATTGACTCTGCGAGACGAGTGGCCCTCATCCTCATTCCTGGGCTGCCTTCATCTCCCGACCTGATCCACCTTCTGTTTTGGCCTGTAAATAGCCCATTTAAGATCCAGTAGCCCCAGCCAGCATCAGATGCAGCATGCATCTGTCCATTGATGTCCCATCTCCAACTGATGCTGGATGCAACCTTGAACCCAAGGAGCAGATTTCCCACACCGCTGGGTTAAGTCATACTCAAACCAATTGAAATTGATAGACTTGAGTTAGTTATGTTCATTAATTTCAGTTTATCTGCTCTGAGTATGACTCAGTTGAATAAATCCATTGTATGTTTGTATGAGAGAGAGTAGAAGTGCCAATCATAATCACTGAAAATGTATTAACATGCAATGATCTAAAACTGTCCTTTGAAAATCGTCTTCCATATGTACAATCACCATATCTAATGTATCTTGATCTCTATTTTCTGGAATTAACTATACTCTTGGGGTCTCCATATCCCTGAATGACATCAGCTATAATCTGCCCCAAATGCAATTCCTTGATGCCTGTCTGAAAAAAGATCTATTTTTGCCTTGACTGAGCTACTTCAGTTTTGTTCATGCTCATGAAATGCATCACTTATAACCTAAGGTGGAATGACAAGAGGGATATTAACTGCTAAGCTGGACATCCACAAGTAGTAAATCTAGCCCATAAAAGCCAGAGATGGAAATAATGAGGTTATTTAGTTGGTTACCCTGCCAATATGAGAGGACTCCATTTTGTACATGTGATTGCATTTGATCCTTGTAAGCTTATATGTGCCAAAATGACAAGGTTTCCTCTGCTTTCTGTGAGAGATTAATCTTACAGGCTAAGAATAAATCTTATACTATGTAAGGTTATACTAAGTTGTTCGTTTAAAATTTCAGTTTTGCTGTTCCCAGTTATTCCCCTTTGATTCCACCGTATTAATTTTACCTCTTCTTGATTCTTGGCATACTTATCCTATTTATGTATCTATAATATTGTTATGTACTGAGTTGAATAGGATCCAAACTGCAGCAGTCTGATTGGTCCTAGAACAATAGGATCCAAAATGCAGCAGTCTGATTGGTCCTAGAACAATAGGATTCAGAATGCAGCAGTCTGATTGGTCCTAGAACAATGCAGCAGTATGATTGGTTGGCAGGAACCACCCAATCATGCTCCAGATAGAAGTGAATCCACAACCTGATTGGCTTACAGTAGAATTCCGGAATTAGCCAATCATGTGCAGCCCATTGTGTAAATAATGTATATAAAGCAGATACTTTGAGGGGACTTTCATTCATTCCTCCTCACCACTATGAGCTGAATAAAGAGCATGAAATCACTTTGCGACTGAGTATATTTCAAATATATATGTTTGCACAACAATTTTTGCATTTGCGGTGAGATATGTATCACTTATTAGCAGCAGAACCCATGTTTTACCTGTGTGGAAACAGAAGTTAAGAAAAGGGAGGAGGAGGAGGAGGAGACAAAGGGGATGAAGGTGAAAACAGTGGTTCAAAGTTGGTTGCAAAAAAGGAGGAGGAGGAGGCATGGGAATGGGTGGGGTGTATGATGAAACGGGGGTACAAAATGGGCTGCAGAATAGGAAAGGATGGTGGCTTCATAATTGGGTGAAAGCTAAAAAGAGTGCTTAGTAGTTTCAATTGTGGGGGAGAAGATACAAGAGGTTAACATGGGGCTGGTCTGTGTGCAAGGGAGGAGGGTTACATAAAAGGAAAATGCAGGGGAGGCATGGACATGGGGGTGAAAGTAAAAATGGATGCCAACTGGGCCTGCAGAATAGGAAAAATAGGGTTGGGAAGGTGAAATCAGGGCTTAAGTGTTTGCATGATATGGGAAGGGGAAGCTCCGGCAGGTTAATTGTGGGGGGAGGGGTTGCAGAGTAGGGGGCAGTGTCCCTCTAGTAAACAAAAAAAAATTCACCTAGGCAAACGTAAATTGAATTAGTTCATTTTGTACAAGTTTGAACAGGAAGCAGCTGGATTTGAACTAGTTCCTTTTAAAAATGCACTGTTTCCGTGCAGTCTAATTCCAGCTCCAATGAAAGCATGCTGCTTTCTGCTGCCCTTGTCAACTGGCACATGCACAGTCTTCGGTCCCTCCAGTTTGGAAGATACTAGGTATATGGCTTAAGAAAAATAAAACTTCTGAAGTCTCATGTGTATTTTGGGATGGGGGGTCTCATCCATCGGTCATCCCTTTCCTATCACTTCTGTCTATTCATCACTGAGTATGTGTGCATACAAGACACCCAATTTTAAAATAAAGAAGTGGTTGTATTAGTAGCGATAAATCATACTAGCAGTATTTATTAGAACATTCTTATGACCATTTAGTCACAGCTAACCTTTGCAACCCCTTACATTCTTGTACCTTTCGGTTCTCGATTTATCCCACAATTGCTTGTTTATATTGGCTTGGAAAGCACAAATATGTCACGAGCTCCAAACAAGTATGCTGAACACTGAAACTGTCTACTGGCAGCAACAAAAATGAAGGAACAATTTCAAGGTCATTATTTCCCTCTGCTAATCATTCCTTCCAACCTCTGATGCGATAGTATGAAAAGTGGTAGCAGGTTAATTATTAGTATTATTTATTTCCCTTCCTTCCTTCCAAAGAATCCAGGCAAGTAACAAGTAACAAGCAACAAGCAACAAAACAACAAATACTTATTTAAAACATCTTACAAAACATATTTCATATGCACTACAAATCTTCCAAATTGGGAGGAGGGTGTCTGTACAATAACAGCCATACAGTTTTATGGATATAGGAAGAAAAATAAAATTGGATTCAAGCACCAATGCGTTTTCCCATCCAGGCACTGACCAGACCCAGAGTTGGTTCTCTCTCTTTCTCATTTTTCCAATCTTAAATGCAATTCTCCACACACACACACACACACACACACACACACACACACACACACAACTTGCTATCCTGCCATGTACCGTAATTTTATGAAGATTTGCTCCACTTGCTTTAAATACCTAAGGAGTGCAATGAAGATTTAAGCTGATAACCAAAGACAAGTCCAATGTTTTGTACCATACCCAGTACAAGATAGGATCCCCCCCCCCGAACAGTGCCTACCAGCACCCATCCCAGTTACATAGCCACACACATTTGAAATGTCACTCAAAAATAGCTTGGGAGACTCTTATAGGAGTCCAGAGCTTTTTCAGGAGTGCAGTACATTGAATCCTGGTCTTCGATCCCAGATCTAATTTCCCTTCAAGTCAATTGGACTTGGTACCCTCTGCCTGGCTAGCCATCTGGTTAGACATCCCTAAATCTATTCTTGCTCTCCATCTGTTTTGCACTAAAATCCAGCTGATATGTGCTAATCCTTAAGAATGTTTACATATAAATAGAGACTCTATAGCTAGTCTCTTTGCATGCAAACATTCATAATACAGTCTTGTAAAAAATCCATAGATTGCATTCTTATTATTTGAAAAATAAATGTCATTTTCTAAAATAAAGTTTTCTTGCTCCATAAAGATACCAAGTGCCAGACTCATTCTGATTGCCATTGGTGGCACACATGGTGGAGGAGAGCAAGCTATTGACTCTGCTGTTTAACCTGGATGGGGCACCAGGGAGGTTAAGGCCACACAGACTCACCAACAGAAGCACCAAATTGCACCAGCCTCAAGTCTGCCCCACCCATCTAAGCAAGCAGCAGCAATGCCGGTGTCAAGAGGGCAGTTCTGTGGCTCTTCCCCACCATACAGGCCACTACTGGCACTTGTGAGCACAGAAGGGCATAGAAGACATTAAATCTGAAATGGGTGATTGCTTGAGGATCCATGATGGAAGAAAGGCAGGGTAGAAGAAAACGAAAATGAATTAAACAAATAAGCAATCTTATACACTCTAATCATGGAGTAAGTCTCACTGGACTCAAAATGATTTACTTCATTTTGTTCTGGGTAGATTAGGTATATGATTTTGCTGAAAGCCTCACTTCACCTTATCTAAATATTGTACTACGCTGAATGCCAAAGGAGTACTAATTCATTTTTTCTTTGTTTTTAAGCAGGGAAAGCTGATCATAACAGCATCCCTTCTGTTGGCGTTATACTGGTTGTTTTCTTCGCCTAGTTATTTTCTTTGTCATTTTTTCTGTATTCCTTTTTTTTTTTTTTAATGATCCATGAATGAAAAATAAAGCAGTGAGTGAGGAGGAAGAACTTTTTAAACTCATAAAATGTAAGTTTAAAAAAGCACTGCAGTTCTGGAGTTATTTTTAAATCAGAATAGCATACTGAGTTAAACAAAGTTATTGTATGCAGATGCCCCCAAAATTATGCTTATATTTTAAAGACTTTAACAAGAACATAAGAAAGAACATTTTATTGCAAGGGACAGTGCAATTCTTTTTAATAGTTTATTTGTCTGACATCTGCTTAATAAGTGGGTGTGTAGCTTCCAAAACTGAAGTAATGTTGCTGCCAAACCAAGATCTGAAATTCCTCCCCATTTTCAACAGCTAATTTAAACCATTTTTGATGCATTTTTCTCCACTCTTTCAGCAGCAGCCCAAGAAGATCTGAAGACTTTAAAAGTGATACACTGGCAGAATAAGACAAGTTAGAAAATCAGATCCTTGTGCTGTAGTCTGCCAAGTTCTCTGCTTGAAGTAATAAGGGCAGCCCTAATTTATACCATCAGGATATCTTGGTTTCTAGTGTATAAATTCTTGGGCAAATGTGAATTGAGTGCTACTGGAGCACTTGTGCCAAGTGGTCGCATGCCATTTGGTACATCCCTATAACCCTAATCCCTTTTACCATCAACAAATGCTATTGAACTTACTTCAAGATACATTGGAAGGAGCAGCAGCAAGGGGCCTCTAATCTGCAGTGTTCAATGCATAAAGCTATTTTTTGTTATCTTGGGTCTCCTAGGTAAATAAATGTGTCTAATTTTTAGAAAGCCTATTGTAAATTTAAACAGATCAGGGAGAATCATACAGCAACTTTCTCACGAAGAAAATAAGTATCAGAAATATCCCACAAAACATCAGATTAAAATGCAGTGAACTAGCACTCTTCACCCAACAACCAACAGTGGACTCTGGAAATTCTTTGCCAAAGGATGCTGTGATTGCTAGAGTTTAGCTGACTTCATCTTCATCCAGGCAAGCAAGGGACATTAGCATCTCTCGAGGGCACAGACTAGCAAAAACCAGTCAAGGAGCGCGTGGAATAGGGCTGGTGATGGATTTGGCCTGGAAAAATAGTGTGTGATCTGGGGAGGAGACATGGCTTGTGAAGAGTCTTGGCGGCTGGACAGAGAGTCTTGGGCCCCTTTGCCTGAAGCTCCCCATCCCTAGTTTAAACCATAAAGTGCATGAGCTGTGAGCTGGTGCATGCAGCTCAAGTGTTCCTATTTCACTCCCAACTCTGTCCATCCAGGAGCAACAAACCACAACGCCTAAACCAGTGCTCCTGTTTCTCTCCTGCTCCCAAACAAACTGTGGTGAGGAAGCCAAGAGCAAACCTTTGGGTTCCCAATTGTGGTTTGCTTGGAGAGAAACAAACTACAAGCACTGGATCAGACTATAAGCATCTTGCTCAATCAGGCTGGTCAGTCCTAGCTAGATGAAGGGAGGAATTAAATGCGGAGTGCTCAATTTCCATATGCTAGCAAACAGTTTGTGCATATTATGGTTTAAGCAAGTCACACGCCTTGGCTTCGTGTTATGTGTGAACATTGCTCTGAACAAACAACAGCTTCTCATTTCCATCCTACCCCAATTTTCACTTGCTAGAGGCAACAGGCAGGCAGCAGATAGGTTAGATGGACTTTTCTTGTGACCAATCACAACACCACCTATGCAGGACAAGATTAAATTAAACAGCCTCTATCTAGGGACACCAGGAGAATATCACAAATACAGTGGTACCTCGGGTTACATATGCTTCAGGTTACATACGCTTCAGGTTACAGACTCCGCTAACCCAGAAATAGTGCTTCAGGTTAAGAACTTTGCTTCAGGATGAGAACAGAAATCGTGCTCCGGCGGTGCAGCAGCAGCAGGAGGCCCCATTAGCTAAAGTGGTGCTTCAGGTTAAGAACAGTTTCAGGTTAAGAACGGACCTCTGGAACGAATTAAGTACTTAACCTGAGGTACCACTGTACATGTAAAAAGCATCAGGAAGCATTTGACATGGCTGGCATACACCAACTAATACAAATACATACATATATCTATATCATCTAGATCTAGATCTGCCTACTGAATCAACTAATTTCTCCTAAATTCCAAAAATGCAAGTCATTCTCCTTTACTGTTAAACCTAATAATCAAAGAACTATTTTCTGTCATTTATTGGAGAACACAAAAAGCGTAACTAGAACTGGATCTCTGCATAGCACACATGCAAACCAAGTGTATCTGAGATACACTTTGTCCTTTTCCTGAGGCTTTACACAACCTCTCCTTTAAAATCTATATGACCTGAAAATGCAGCCAACTCTGTACAGCAGCCAGAAGAAAGGAAATGTACCAATATAGTTTCATTTGGGGAACACTATGTCTCTCTCCAGCAAGAAAAGAATGTTGGTTCAGCTACGTAAATGTTGGGAATGTGGTCCAGTAGTTAATAGGTGTGAAAGCCCTTATGGATCTTATTAGCAAGAGAAATCAGCATAAAAAGAAATGTAATATTTGTGGCTCATTTTCAACTCTTACGAAAGTGTACATTTCAGGCAAAAGTTTTGATCACGAGATGAAACCCTCTGGTGCTGAAAATATCAGTATGGCTAGAGAGTGTGAAAACAACCATAATCTGCAATAATGACTGCTCCCCGCTTAAAACGGGGGGCGCCCTTTGCATGGACGCGCGCAGCCCCTAGATCTGGAGCGGCTCCAACAGCATAGGCTTGGCATTGCCTTCCCTCAGGTGGGATACCTGGAGGTCTCCGCCTACCTCAGTCAGTTGTCCAATCCCACCTGGGGGAAGCGTTGCCAAGGAGACCAGGCCAGGTAGGGGAGGGATTACCTGCCCACACAATAGAGGGAGGATCTTACCTGGGAATCCTCACTTGGCTCCAGAGCTTCTCCCACCCTACCCACCCTCAGTTAATGTCTTATTTTGCAGGTTAACTTTTCTTCACAGGTTTTGCAGGTTAACTTTTCTTCACAGGTATGCGGGCGCTGCTACGTTAAGGTCGCTGTTAAAGGGCCGGAAAGGAATTTCCCTGCATTGGCAGGTTTCGCCTTTCCCGTAGCAAAACGTCACAACTTTGGCGGTATCAGGCCTTGGGCGGAATCCTTTTGTCCATCTTCCTCTTTGCGGCGGCGATACCAGGGTTCCCCGTTAAAGGGGTTTCTGAAGGGAGGCTTTGACCGTACGCCGAAAGGTCGTCATTGCTCTCCCCTGCGGTGGCGGCATAACGGGGGCTGCTATCTCTGCTTGAACATATGTTCTCCAGAGCCGGCCCATCCCCCACACAAACACTGGATAACCCTGATGCTCCCTAGGTCCCCGGCTGGGGACTGGGGAGGGAGAACACCCAATGCCTGAGCCAAGGTCTACCCACATTTGAAATTTAATAAAGTTGTGGCCAATTTAATCCCATAGCACGATGTCTTGAGTCGTTATTCCACATGACGGGGGGACCGTGCGGGATCTGGGGACTCCGCCTGCCCACGCAATGTAAATGTTTCAAACTTTTCCACAGCTCCCTCACCCAATTCAAAATTTTAAAAAGTGTGGTTGTTTTTCTGGAGGTACTCAAGGGTACGCAGCACTAGCACCTTTTTTCTAGAAAAAAATAGCACTGGTATGTGATACAGAGATAGATACAGTGCTTTTTATACTATTTGATGCAAATCACTTTGGAGATATTTCTTTGATTAAGTAGTATATAAATCTTTGTGAATAAAAACATATCAATAACTTATGTATATGTAAGCAATATGCAGATGTGACTGCGAAAACATTGATTCAATAGATTCTGCCCCCCGCCATAAAAAATTAGGTACCCTAGTTTTTCATCCTTGTTCTGTTCATAGTATCCTCTTTTGTTCCCAGCTTTTCCCTTAATTTTAACTACTCTTGAATATCTAACAGCTGGCAATAATTTTTTTCACATTTCATAAGATCTGTTCCTTAATTTCTATTAGGTATAGGGTGAAGCTGATCTTTTCTTTCCTCATTTCACTGTTTCTGTGAATATGGAAAGGCAAACTTTGGCAAAAATCACACCTTTGTGCTGGCACAGAATTCTGGTACTTCTGCAGATCTGCTTCGAATCTGGGGTAGAGTTCCATTTCCGTTGAACCTTTCATGGCCAAAGTACACATTGGGTTTAATGTGTAGCTCAGAGGGTAGTAAATATGGTGCTCTCCAGATGTTGCAGGCCATACTTCCTATCATTCCTGGCCATTGACTATACAGTGGTACCTCAGGTTAAGTACTTAATTCGTTCCGGAGGTCCGTACTTAACCTGAAACTGTTCTTAACCTGAAGCACCACTTTAGCTAATGGGGCCTCCTGCTGCCACTGTGCCGCCACTGCTGCACGATTTCTGTTCTTATCCTGAAGCAAAGTTCTTAACCTGAAGCACTATTTCTGGGTTAGCGGAGTCTGTAACCTGAAGCATATGTAACCTGAAGCGTATGTAACCCGAGGTACCATTGTACTGACTGCATCTGATGGGAGTGGTAGTCTAAAACTTCTGGAGGGAACCACCTAGGCTACCTCTGATGTAGCATCTCAGGTACCTCTCCTTTTTTTTCTTGTTATTAATTAAAAGTTGGGGTGCGTTCCTTAGAAGAAATGCAGCGCATGGGGAGGGCAAGCTACCCCTTCCTTCCACTGTGCAATCAGACCTAAAGCTGCCTCCTCCCAACTTGGGAGGAATACTTAGGAAAAATATTCCCATTGATGACAACAGTTCCCTACCACAAGTGTCCTAGCCATGCCCAGTGATAGGGGGTGGGAGTCTTAGTTTTCGTCATACTGCAGAGAAAAGAGATAAGCCTCCCCTTCCTGCATGCTGCATCCCCAGTAAGAACTCCCCCCGCCATGAACCTGTAATTTATAAAAGTAAAAAGGTATGGCTTGCTGTGTGATATGCATTAAGCATAAAATGTGGTTTGGTCCTTATCTGCCTCCTAGCAGTTTGCCAGTGTCAGCTACAAAAAAAAAGGAAGCAAAATACATTCTTGCAGGACCTGGGACGGCATGTCCCATAGGAGCCCATTTTAATAATAATAAAAGAGGGTGATGCGCAAATCAGTTTGAAATGTAAGGGGCATCAACATCATTATTTGCATCTAAGGGTCATTTCCAAGTGTTTCCCCCACCATGAGATGAATCACCCTATATCTACTATTTCAAATAATGTGAAGTCTAAAATCTATGTGCAGGAGAGAATAAATACGATACCTCTTTGTTATTGGCGAGGAACCCTATTCCTTTTAAAAGAATCCTAGCAACATCTGTATCCACTAAAGTCAGGTTTAGCAAATAATAAACTCAACGGCTACAATATCAGAAACACAATCCTCCCAGATCATAAAACTACGCAGTTACTGCTTTCTTACTCTGATTTCCAAAGGAGGCCTAAATCCAGCGTAGCTGTGGTGCTTTGATTTTTCTCTTTTTAGTAAAGACGAAATCTGAAGCGTGGCAATGTACTTCCTGTGTATAAACACACTCTGAAAGAAACCCAAATCCAGTTGAATTTGGATTTGCTCTGCCCATGCGGTGTGTCTATTAAGCTACTAATGTATGCTCCTGAAATAGTCCCACACGCAATGGATTTTGATCTCCGCCAGACTCATCACTTAAAGTAGTTTAATCAATCAAATGATGCTGGCAGGCCACTAGAAAACTATAGTTAGCCACTAGAAAACCAAACATTTCAGGGATTAAAATGTATTCTTCACTTTAAAACAATATAACAGCTGCCAATAATGCTTAGAAAAAATGGAGTCCTGCTGACAGAATTATGAGGAGATTCATACAGAACTGACGAACAAGGAAACTCTATTCATAGGAATATTCCTTCCCCTCCTTAAAAAATCTTGAATCTTAGAACAGTATTGTAAATTTCACGCTTCTAAGACTAGGCTGACTCTTCCCTAACACAGCCTGCCATCATTTCCTGTTTGAGTAGTAAACTAGTTTTATACAAGTGATCAATTGATCTTAAACCAGGATCCAAATTATAGTTTGATCATGATTTAGGATCCTTAAGAGAAAACAATGGTTTGTTCAAACCACAGTTTGTCACAACCACATTTAGTCAAAATGGCAAATTATCACATTGAGAGCAGAAGCTCGTCTTCTCTACCACATGCAAGGGTAAAAGAGAGAAGGATGAACTTGAGCCCAAGGATTGCCAATGCCATTATCTGAAAGATGGTTAGAATAGAAATTGTGAGCCTTTTGCCCTCCAGAAGTTGCAAGCTACAGCTCCCATCATCCTTAACCATTGGCTATGTTGGCAGTGGCAGAATTTCATGCTCTGGCACCGGGGGGCGAGAGCAGGCGGGGGCGGGGCTGGGGTGCGTCCTGGGGGCGGGGCGCGCCGCCTGCAGGGGCATGCCGCCCAGCGCGGGGGGGGGGGGCAGCCACAATGGCACCCTGCCAGGATTGTGCTGCCGGGGGCAGTGTGCTCCCCCCACACTCCTCTTCCTCCACCAGTGTATGTTGGCAGGGGCTGATTGGTGATGGCAGCCCAAGAGCAGCTGGAGGGCATCCCCATCCCTGGGCAATAACAATATGGCAATTGTTGCCTTGTGACGAACCATTCACGGGTGGCAAATCAGGCAATTTTCTCCATGACACCACAAACCAAAGTGCATATAACCATTTAAAGCAACCACTGCATTGTAAGCATGCTGTTTATAACGTTGGTTTACATTTTAGTCATTGGTCTTCTTTTATTTTACAACATCTGCTGGCCTTGGTAACATTTTATTGATTTAAGCAGCGCTTTAATATTGGACCATAACCAACCCTGAGTGCTGAGTAACTGAGAGAAGGGGTACCAAACGTTTTAAATTAAGTAAGTAATATCCATAACGTACAAGCCACTCCTGAGAAGATTCCTTAACATCCCCCTTCATGCTCTGGGAAACGTTCTCAATCTTAGCCTGCTGGTATTACATAAAGATTCTTCCCTCTCTCTTTCCCTCAAATATTTTGTGAAAACAGGGCATTTTTTTTAAAAAAAAAAGTTATTCATTTCCTTTTTTTTTAACATTCTAGTTTCTAGTCTTCTACACAGGATTGGTTCTCTCACACATTCTGTGGCTTCCAAAAGGTCACAGAATATTTATATATTATTTGAAAATCATGCTTCAAGGCTTTAAATTAAAAACACTGATCTCTGGCTTCTATGAACTAATACAGTCAGAAGTGTTAACTCTACAGCCACTCTTGAAGGATACAAATAAAATTGACTCCCGACATTGTAATGCTCTAAGATACCATACTTGCTCAAAACATTTAATGAACATGAATTATATTTACAAGCTGTTCTCATTTCCATAGTCCTCTCTGAGTTTTCATTCCTGACCACTTCCTTCTCTTTGGTTTATTCAGTTAGGTTTTCTGCTGATTTTGCATCCCAGTGGATTTGTTCTTTTCCATTCTTACTTTATCCAGAGCTTGCAAAATACATATATCTAAAGGCAGCATCTACATTTCTCTCTCTGAATGCTCTTTTGTTAGGCAAAGGCTACATCCGTTTGGCTTAACCAATTATCTCAAATGAGGAAAAAGCCAAGAATGTCTGCATTTCATATGATAGATTTTAATCGTCCAAGCAGATGTTAGCAAGTTTTTTTTGTTTTGTTTTATGGTTTGCAAGCAAAACCTTGTGATTACAATTTTTCCTTTCACCCTTAAATAATGTGCACTTTTAACCAGTTTGGTAATTCTGTTCAGGTAAATGAGGTAAATAAAGTTGATGAAATAGCACTGTTTGTATCAGTTGCCTCTGCCAAATATCAATTTTAGGGAAGATATTTGGTCTTCAGTGTAGAATAAAGTTGTAGGAAATGGCCTTAGCCCACCCTGATTCCTGATTAGATATGAGTAGGCGTGTCTAAATTTGTACTGCTAAGATTCTTGCTTCAGTTGATTTGTAAACTCAGTGCTGTATATACACTGGCAAGAATGTTGATTCCTTCTACTTATTTTTCTCATTGACTAGGAAAAATTACAAAGGGAAGCGGGACATGTAGAATAAAAAGAAATTTAAGCTTCACATATCAAAACAAATTAAACAGCCTCTATCTAGGGACACCAGGAGAATATCACAAATACAGTGGTACCTCAGGTTACATACACTTCAGGTTACATACGCTTCAGGTCACAGACTCCGCTAACCCAGAAATAGTACCACAGGTTAAGAACTTTGCTTCAGGATGAGAACAGAAATTGTGCAGAAATTGTGCAGCAGCGGCGTGGAAGCAGCGGAAGGCCCCATTAGCTAAAGTAGTGCTTCAGGTTAAGAACAGTTTCAGGTTAAGAACGGACCTCCGGAACGAATTAAGTATGTAACCAGAGGTACCACTGTACTATATACGTGAAGCCTGTGTTCCACCACTGAGCTGTGGTTTCAGCCCCCCGGATTATTGCAACTGCAATTCCCAGTCTTTGTCTGAAATATCTGACTCACAGCCTTATTATAAATGAAAATCTTCCAGAGGAATGATGCAGAAACAGATAAAATGGAGGAACAATGCACAGAATAAAATCTTCAAGGGTAACCAAGTTGGTTACACTAGGTAAAATGACAAGTGGAAAACATTTCTTCAGGATGGGGAATCTATATTGATTCAAAAGAAAGATCCATGAGCAGGAACCACTAATGCTCTGCAAACTCCCTGTGGATCTCCTATTCTGACTGCACACTTTTCATGCATATATCATTTATGGGAAACATTGCAAAGCACTTCTGTGAAACAAACATGAGTCAGAGAATCGTAGAGCTGGAAGGACCATTAGTCCAGCCCCCTGCAATGCAGGAATCTGTTGCCCAACATGGAGCTCAAACTCACAACCCTGAGATTAAGAGCCTCAAGCTCTACTGACTGAGCTACTACTTGGAGGATCAGGCGACACATCTTTCAGCAGGCTTCTGAGAAGCAAGTGAACCTCCTCTACACATTATAATCAAATCAAATCAATACATTCGTACTCCTGCCAAGGTCATAGGGCTTCCTTGCCGTACCTCCTGACACCCATGCATTTAATACAGATGTCTGCAGTGGGAAAACTATGGTGTAAACTTCTACATGCATATACTTTAATGGAAGCTGGAACCTTATATGATCAGCTTTTCCCCTAGAGATGTATAAAAGTGGGGTGCATTTATATTCACAACAATTCACATAAATGTAGAATTTTTTATGAAAATGGATATGCCCTTAGTTACTTTATCCAGCCTATGTTGGGCTTTTGCATAGGGAAACCATTTAAAGGAATAGTCCTTTTCTTATTTATTCCTATTCAGCATGATCGATAGGAGTGCAGCACTCATATTTGGTGTGCAATGGGTG
Source organism: Podarcis filfolensis (assembly GCF_964270895.1). NCBI lineage: Eukaryota > Metazoa > Chordata > Lepidosauria > Squamata > Lacertidae > Podarcis > Podarcis filfolensis. The sequence goes on along the minus strand of NC_139606.1, from coordinate 39,387,235 downwards.
CAGCACTTATGTGCAAAGACATCTCCATAAAAGACAACAGGACACTGCTTTCCATCCTCCCCCTTTTGGGCACATGCACAAGCACTCAGTATGCCAGGTCATCATACTCTTCACAACCACATGATGTGATGGCCACTTGAGACGAGGATTTGTTGTTTTTTAGACATTTAGTCATGTCTGACTCTTCGTGACCCCATGGACCAGAGCACGCCAGGCACTCCTGTCTTCCACTACCTCCCGCAGTCTGGTCAAACTCATGTTAGTAGCTTCGAGAACTCTGTCCAACCATCTCGTCCTCTGTCGTCCCTTTCTCCTTGTGCCCTCAATCTTTCCCAACATCAGGGACTTTTCCGGGGAGGGTCTTCTCATGAGGTGGCTAATCCTCTCATGAGGATTAGATTAATTCAATTAATGGGGGAGAAGGCCATCAAGCCTAGGAGCAGATCAAGCATGCCTCTGAATACCACTCACTGGAAAACAACAGTGCTCTGGTTGCTAACCACGAAATGGGATGGTTAGCTAGATTGGCTTTGGTCTGATCCAGCAAGGCCCTTCTTGGATATGTGGTTCTGTTCTCCCTCTACATGTAGGCACTGTATTGTGTGTGCAGAATTCCATTTCTTAATATCCAAGAGAAAAAGTAAATACACATGCATGTACAAGACCCATGAGCTATTCATATCATCAAAACATTGATTCCTACACCAATCCCTGCAAATCCAGGTAGATTGTCTTTCTGACTAAACATACTGAGAAAGGCATGTAATTCAAGACTAATCTGGGTTAATTTTGTAAAACATTCTGTAGTAACTGTCAGTATCAGTGTTTTTGCTTCCTTCTTCGACATCTTCCTTATCATAATTTCATTGGCTAAAGTAGTTGCAGTAGCTATGTACAATCTGCTGCGACTGTGACCTCCTGTTGCTTCATTTGAACTCAGATCTCAGCACTCTTTGTATTACCCCAGAAATGAAGTCCAATTTTGCTTCTGCAAATAAAACAGCAAGATTTACATTTGTCATCCATTATGAGACAAAGTATCTAGACATAATGCAGCGTTCTGGGCTTCTGTTGGTGGCATGTTAAGAAACAATGAACCAGATATCCTTGGCTGTTCCTCCATCTCCTGCAGAAAAACCCGGCTTGATTTAAGAGCTAAGCCAGAAAGGAATGGAACATCTTCTGATACATTCTGAAGGTGTTCGGATCCATTCCCATCAGTGCTACGAAGAATCAAATTCATTTGGGAATTCAAAGAGAATGGGGAGGATGTTTTAAATTCTGTACAGTAAATAGAATAAGTAACTCTGTTGTAGAAGAAAGATGGAAGTCCAAGCTCTTCTCTGGTGCTCTTCATATGATTATGTTATGTCCCCCCCCCCAAAATTGTCACAATCATACGCCTGTGGTTTAACATTGCACAAAGTGAATGACTGTAGAATCATTCTCCGCATAAGTTGGCCAAATGCACTTATAATAAATTGCATTCCTCCACACTGGCCTGCTCACTCTTCCAAAGAATCTGTAAGACTTCAGCTTAACCAAAAAATGTGCCTTAAAATAAATGGATAGACCAGGGTAATTCTGCAAAAGCAATTCAGACCGAGTTGAAAATATGTACCACAAGCATGTGACAAAATGTTTCTACCCCAAGTCTTTGGGCCACAAATTTTCCTTCCTGACACAGCACAGCCTTGTTTCCTCTGTCTCATTCTTTACTCTTTGGCTCCATTAAAGTGTGTGTGTGTGTGTGTGTGTGTGTGTGTGTGTGTGTGTGTTTCTGGAGGATGAGAGGACATTTGAGTTCCATAAACTTGTGTTCAAACCACAAATGTAATTCTGTCAGGGACTGGTTCCTCAGGGTCTCAGGGCAGAATTGGTTTTTATTTTGTCTTTTCTGTTCTGGCTATATATATTTTTTTCCATGAAGAGTATCTGGGCTCCTAAAGTGGGAAGCGCTTTAGTTCTGGCGCTGTAACTTTATAGCTGTAGTAATAGTAGCACTAGTAGTAGGAGTATCATCTATAGAATTTGGCCTCTAACTATTTTAAAGGCTTAACATGTTTTATATTACACCTTCATGTGAACATTTCTGAGAATCAGAAGGATTGCTACCTCTGGGTGCAGAGCTATAGTCATTTATTCATCAAAAGCAAATACATTGAAGAGTTAAGTGGAAAATAATCCTCTGCTATTTTATTTTTTTCTTTATCCAAAAATGGATAATTAGCATCCTCAAGCTGTTCAGCAGTGTCAGCCCTACCATTAGATAGAGTGAGGTGACTGCCTCAGGAAGAAGCAGCTGAGGAGCAGAGGACAGAAGGGTACTGCTGGAAGACAAAACAAGTTGGCTACCTTCAGCTTTGGTAGAAGATGTTGACTTGTTTCAAATTTCTAAGTAAAATGCAGCGGCCAGTCCAGATTGTGGGGCAGCAACATCTTGTCCATCACTTCAGGCAGCAAAATGTCTTCAGTGGGTCCTGCTCCATCATGATAAGCCAGATATCCTTCTTCTATGGAAAAGGCCATAGTTCCACAGAATAAGAATACCCAAAGTGACAAATCTCTCCAGTATAAGGGAATTCAAAAAAAGAGATCAATGGAGGAAATGGGAATACATGGCTAAGACTATTTCATACATAAGAAGTGAGATGCTATAGATCAGAACCAATACCATGCTGTATATTGTGCCTGGAGACAACACTATTGTTGTCATTTTAAATAACTAGTTATTCTTATAGTCATCTGAATATTCTTATAGTATTATCTTAAAAGTTGGACAGTTGTAGCCATAACTACAAAGGCATCAGGTAAGGCAAAAAATCATGTGATTGCCTCTGAAAGGTTGTTAATCTAGATGAAGTGGCCAAGTCCTATGAATTAATTAATTTCTAAATTTTCTATTTCACCCTTCTATGATGAAATCAATCTCAAGGCCTCTTACAAAAGAAAATAAATATCACGACAGATACTA